>NC_133164.1:41040000-41665000 GCF_040802235.1 Manis javanica
CCAAGAACAAAACCCTGGGGCCGGACGGATTTACCTCGGAATTTTATCAGACACACAGAGAAACATAATTCCCATTCTCCTTAAAGTGTTCCAAAAAATAGAGAAGGAGGGAATACGCCCAAACATTCTGTGAAGCCAACATCAACCTAATACCAAAACCAGACAAAGACCCCACCAGAAAAGAAAATTACAGACCAATACCCTTGATGAATGTAGATGCAAAAATACTCAATAAAATATTAGCAAACTGAATTCAACAGTATATCAAAAGGATCATACACCATGACCCAGTGGGATTCATCCAAGGGATGCAAGGATGGTACAACATTCGAAAATCCATCAACATCAACCACCACATCAAAAAAAGAAAGACAAAAACCACATGATCATCTCCATAGATGCTGAAAAAGCATTTGATAAAATTCAACATCCATTCATGATAAAAACTCTCAGCAAAATGGGAATAGAGGGCAAGTACCTCAACATAATAAAGGCCATATATGATAAACCCACAGCCAACATTATACTGAACAGCGAGAAGCTGAAAGCTTTTCCTCTGAGATTGGGAACCAGCAGGGATTCCCACTCTCCCCACTGTTATTTAACATAGTACTGGAGGTCCTAGCCACAACTATCAGACAAAACAAAGAAATACAAGGAATTCAGATTAGTAGAGAAGAAGTTAAACAGTCACTGTTTGCAGATGATATGATATTGTACATAAAAAACCCTAAAGACTACACTCCAAAACTATTAGAACTGATATCGGAATACAGCAGAGTTGCAGGATACAAAATTAACACACGGAAATCTGTGGCTTTCCTATATATTAACAATGAACCAATAGAAAGAGAAATCAGGAAAACAATTCCATTCACAACTGCATCAAAAAGAAAAAAATACCTAGGAATAAACCTAATCAAAGAAGTTAAAGACCTATACCGTGAAAACTACAAGTCACTCTTAAGAGAAATTAAAGGAGACACTAACAAATGGAAATTCATCCCATACTCATGACTAGGAAGAATTAATATCGTCAAAATGGCCATCCTGCCCAAAGCAATACACAGATTTGATGCAATCCCTATCAAATTACCAGCAACATTCTTCAATGAACTGGAACAAATACTTCAAAAATTCATATGGAAACACCAAAGACCCCAAATAGCCAAAGCAATCCTGAGAAAGAAGAATAAAGTAGGGGAGATCTCACTCCCCAACTTCAAGCTCTACTACAAAGCCATAGTAAACAAAGTTTGGTACTTGCACAAGAACACAGCCACAGACCAGTGGAACAGATTAGAGACTCCAGAAATTAACCCAAACAAATATGGTCAATTAATATTTGATGAAGTAGCCATGGACATACAATGGCGAAATGACAGTCTCTTTAACAGATGGTACTGGCAAAACAGGACAGCTACATGTAGGAGAATGAAACTGTACCATTGACTAACCCAATACACAAAGCTAAATTCAAAATGGATCAAAGACCTGAATGTAAGCTATGAAACCATAAAATTCTTAGAAAAAAACATAGGCAAAAACCTCTTAGACATAAACATGAGTGACCTCTTCTTGAACATATTTGTCGGGGCAACGAAAACAACAGCAAAAATGAACGAGTGGGACTATATTAAGCTGAAAAGCTTCTGTAGAGCAAAAGACACCATCAATAGAACAAAAAGGTACCCTATAGTATGGGAGAATATATTTATAAATGACAGATCCGATAAAGGCTTGATGACCAAAATATATAAAGTGCTCACACACCTCAACAAACAAAAAACAAATAATCCAATTAAAAAAATGGGCAGAAGAACTGAACAGACAGTTCTACAAAAAAGAATTACAGAAGGCCAAAAGACACATGAAAAGATGCTCCACATCACTAATTATCAGAGAAAATGCTAATTAAAACCACAATGAGGTATCACCTCACACCAGTAAGGATGGCTGCCATCCAAAAGCCAAACAACAAATGTTGACGAGGCTGTGGAAAAAGGGGAACCCTCCTACACTGCTGGTGGGAATGTAAATTAGTTCAACCATTGTGGAAAGCAGTATGGAGGTACATCAAAATGCTCAAAACAGACTTACCATTTGACCCAGGAATTCCACCCCTAGGAATTTACCCTAAGAACGCAGCAATCAAGTTTGAGAAAGACAGATGCACCCCTATGTTTATCACAGCACTATGTACAATAGCCAAGAATTGGAAGCAACCTATATGTCCATTGATAGATGAATGGATAAAGAAGTGTAGTACATATACACAATGGAATACTACTCAGCCATAAGAAGAGGGAAAATCCTACCATTTGCAGCAACATGGATGCAGCTGGAGGTTATTATGCTCAGTGAAATAAGCCAAGCAGAGAAAGAGAAATACCAAATGATTTCACTCATCTGTGGAGTATAAGAACAAAGGAAAAACTGAAGGAACAAAACAGCAGCACTATCACAGAACCCAAGAATGATCTAACAGGTACCAAAGGGAAAGAGACTGGGGAGGATGGGTGGGTAGGGAGGGATAAGGGGGGGAAGAAGCAAGGGGGAAATATGATTAGCATGCATAATGGGGGGGTTGGAGAAAGGGGAGGGCTGTACAACACAGTGAAGACAAGTAGTGATTCTACAATATTTTGCTATGCTGATGACAGTGACTGTAAAGGGGTTTGTGGGTGGGACCTGGTATAGGGGAGAGCCCAGTAAACATAATATTCTTCATGTAATTGAGATAAATGATAACAAAAAAAAAGGAACTGAAAGGTGGATTACTCCTTGATAGGATAAAACTAACTGTAAATCAACTATTAAAGCATGCTTTAAATACCCTTAATTTTGATCATTTAAAGGGTGTCAGATGATCACCTATGGAAATACATTTTTCTGATAATATTCCATTCTCTTAAAAAAAAAGCAGTTCCTGTGTGGTGATATTCAATAAGCTCTTCACAATGATATAAAGGGCATATCAAAGTGTGGGCAAAGGGTCTGTTTGAGTTTATACAGAAGATCAAAGCCTAATTTGGCTACCCAGAAAATGAATTAAGTTATGATATGAAGAAGAACTTCCAACATCAACATTCTCTGGAAGAGTCATTCCAGAAGATGAACATCAAAAAACTTCAACAAAGATCCTGGCGCTGTTGCAGTTGTAGCTGCATTCATCCCACCAGTTCCTGGATTTACCATTGGAATGAAGAAGGAGATATCTAAGCTGGCCTGTGCATACAGTAAAACAACAAATTTGACTGGATCTATACTGTTGGAAATCAACCAAGAATTAGGATTAGTGCAAGTTGCAGTGCTCCAAAATCTTGCGACTACAGACTATCTACTGTTAAAAGAACATATGGGATGTGAACAGTTTCCAGGAATGTGTTGTTTTAATTTGTTTGATTTTTCTCAAACTATATAAATTCAGTTAGACATCCATCATATCATTAATAGGTTTTCACAAATGCCTGGGGTGACTAACTGTTTATTTTGGTTTCACTGGAGATGGCTTGTAATTGTAGGCCTGCTTTTGTTATGTAGCTGTATTCCTATTATGTTAAAGTGTGTATGCAATTTAACTAGTAGTTTAAAACCTATACATACTTAAGGTACTCTACAGGAAGATATGTCAAAGAAATAATCAATCTTCCCATGTTTTCTTCCATCTGCTACTTCTATAGCTTCTTTTCTTCCTTCCTAATTACAACCCTTAAGTAGAATTCATGCCTCATAACGAAATTACTGAGTATCATAATTCTTCCAAGTGGTAAAGATACCTCAAGACAAATGCTGGGCATAAAAGCCACAGGGCATAAATCTGCAAAGAAGTAAAAAGCTAACCTTTTCAAAGAATATTGCTTCTCTCTCACTTACCAACTTTACATTTCCCTCTATGGCCCCGGAAGATGACTGGTTAGCCAGAGACGGGTAAGTTTCCTCAAGGGAGGAACAACCTAAGACAGGCACAGTCACAGGGGGCCATCAGGTGAGAAATTGGGGATCAACGGAGGTGAGGCTTAGAACCCCACCCGCCCTGTTTTGAGAGAAATATTCTTCATCCGTGGATGTTTTGTTGCCCTTGTCTTGCTTGGATTAATACTTAGTCTATGGGCACACACCTGATCATCTATCTACATTTGCCCTCTTACAGCACTAAACTCTGTTTCCTACCTTTATCTTGCATCTACCTACCACTTCAGCATTTTATTAAACATCATCATCATCATCATCATCACCATCATAATAATAATAATAATAATAATAATAATAATAAGGGAGAAATGTGGGATTCACATATAAATCAAGTATAAAAATCAAATGAATATTCATATTTGACCTGACTGTTTATAGTTCATAATGCATGATCAAAACCAAAAGTTTCTGTGATGACTGCCCTTGCACTGTTCACCATGTAAGAACTTATTCACTATGTAAGAATTTGTTTACCATGTAAGAACTTGTTTGTTATGCTTCAGAAGATTGGAGACTGTTGAGAACTAGGCTTGGGGTTAATTAATGGTTATGCATTGAGTCCCCTATACAGAATTTTATTGTTGTTAACAACCATTTGATCAGTAAATATGAGAGATGCCATCTCAAAAAAAAAATTTAAATGGAACAGATTAAAGATGGCGGTGTGAGAGGAGAGAAAGAGGCTTCCTTCTAAAACTGGATACAATTAGAAAATTTAATTGGTGCAACTAATCCTTAGAGAGCAAGAGGAAAGGGGACGGCATCAGACTGCACACACCTGGAGAAAAGAGCAGACCTCGCTGAACGGGGTAACGTACCAGAGCTGTGGCTCCACAGGACCCTAGCCCTTCATCCATCCCATCTCACCAGTGGGAGGAAGAGAAACAGAGTAGGGAGGGAGTGGAAGGCTTGGGACTGCTGAATGCCTAGCTCCGGAGATCTGTGCTGGAGCACAAACCTACATTTTATGGTGCTTTCATGAGACTCGCATGACTACCAGGTTGGAAAGTTAATACAGGCAGAGTTCCTGGGGAGACTGGGATTTCAGTCACTTGTGGAAAGCAGGGATCCATATCCAGCTGCTCTGGGACAAAAACTTATACTTGTGTGACTGGCCCAATGGCTCAGGCAGTGGAAAGAGGCACAGCAGCCGGGAGGCGGGGACAGCTCTTTCCTCCCCCAGGCACCAGTACCACTACCCTGTGACCCCGGAAATTGCTCCAGGGGCTGAGAAGCTCCAGAGACTACAGTTTCTGGACACTAGGGGGCGCCATATACAAACATGAAACGCCAAAGGAACCTTGTCCAGAGTAAAATTACTAATACAACTCCCGATGAAGATTTAAATGATATGGATCTCGTGACTCTTCCTGAAAGGGAGTTCAAAATAAAATCATCAACATTCTAATGGAGGTATGGAAAGACATCCAAGAACACAGAAATTAATTTGGGTCAGAGATTCCATTGTTGAAGAGCACAATGGAGGGTATTAAAAGCAGGTTGGCTATGGTGGAGGAGACAATAAATGAAATAGAGACTAGAGAAGAGGAATACAAAGAAGCTGAGACACAGAGAGAAAAAAGGATCCCTAAGAATGAAAGAATATTGAGAGAACTGTGTGACCAATCCAAGTGGAACAATATTCACTTTATAGGGATACCAGAAGAAAAAGAGAGAGAGAAAGTGATAGAAAGTGTCTTTGAGGAGGTAGTTGCTAAAAACTTACCCAATCTGGGGAAGACATAGTCTATCAGGCCATGGAGATCCACAGATCTCCCAACACAAGGGACCCAAGGAAGACAACACCAAGACACATAGTAATTAAAATGGAAAGATCAAGGATAAGGACAGACTGTTAAAAGCAGCCAGAGGCAGAAATAAGATCACATACAAAGGAAAGCCCATCAGGCTAACATCAGACTTCTCAGCAGAAACCTCACAGGCCAGAAAGGAGTGACATAATGTATTTAATGCCATGAAGCAGAAGGGCGTGGAACCAAGATTACTTTATCTGGCAAGGTTAACATTTAAATTTGAAGGAGGGATTAAACAATTCCCAGGTAAGCAAAAGCTGAGAGAGTTTACCTCCCACAAACCATCTCTGCAGTCTATTTTGGAGTGACTTCTATAGATGTAACTGTTCCTAGGGTTGGACAGCTGTCACCAGAGGTAGTAAAACCACTGTAGGGAGGGTGCAGCAGCTGATTATGAAGCAAATGCAAAATTAAATTGACTATCCCCAAAGTCAATCAAGGGATAGACAAATAGTACAGAATTTGATACCTAATATACAAAGAATGAAGGAGGAAGAAAAAGGAGGAGAAAAAGAAAAGAACCTTTAGATTGTGTTTGTAACAGCATACTAAGTGAGTTAAGTTAGACTGTTCGATAGTAAGGAAAGTAACCTGGAACCTTTAGTAACCACGAATCTAAAGCCTGAAATAGCAATAAGTACATACCTATCGATAATCACCCTAAATGTAAATGTACTGAATGCACCAATCAAATGACATAGACTCACTGAATGGATAAGAAAAAACAAGACCCATCTATATGCTACTTACAAGAGACTCACCTCAAACCCAAAGACATGCACAGACTAAAAGTTAAGGGATGGACAAAGATATTTAATGCAAACAATATGGAGAAAAAAGCAGGTATTGCAGTATTAGTATCAGACAAAACAAAGAAAGTAACAAGAGATAAAGAAGGACATTACATAATGATAAAGGGCTCAGTCCAAAAAGAGGATATAACCATTATAAATATATATGCATCCAACACAGGAGCACCAGCATATGTAAAACAAATACTAACAGACCTTAAGGAGGAAACAGAATGCAATGCATTCATTTTGGGAGACTTCAACACACCATTCACTCCAAAGGACAGATCCACCAGACAGAAAATAAGTAAGGACACAGAGGCACTGAACAACACACCAGAACAGATGGACCTAATAGACATCTACAGAACTTTACATCCAAAAGCAACAGGATACACATTCTTCTCAAGTGAACATGAAACAGTCTCCAGAATAGACCACATACTAGGCCACAAAAAGAGCCTCAGGGAATTCAAAAAAATTTAAATTCTACCAACCAACTTTTCAGACCACAAAGGTACAAAACTAGAAATAAATTGGACAAAGAAAGCAAAAAGGCTCACAAACACATGGAGGCTTAACAACATGCATCTAAATAGTCAATGGATCAACGACCAAATTAAAATGGAGATCCAGCAATACATGGAAATAAATGACAACAACAACACAAAGCCCCAACTTCTGTGGGACGCAGCAAAAGCAGTCTTAAGAGGAGTGTATATAGCAATCCAGGCATATTTAAAGAACGAAGAACAAACCCAAATGAATAGTGTAACGTCACAAGTATCAAAAATGGAAAAAGAACAGCAAATGAGGCCTAAGGTCAGCAGAAGGAGGGACATAATAAAGATCAGAGAAGAAATAAACAAAATTGAGAAGAATAAAACAATGGAAAAAATCAATGAAACCAAGAGCTGTTTCAAGAAAATAAACAAAGTAGATAAGCCTCTAGCCAGACTTATTAAGAGAAAAAGAGAATCAACACACATCAACATAATAAGAAACAAGAAAGAAAACATCAAGACGGACACAACAGAAATACAAAGAATTAAAGACTACTATGAAAACATATATGCTAAGACGCTGGAAAACCTAGAAGAAATGGACAACTTCCTACAAAAATACAACCTTCCAAGACTGACCAAGGAAGAAACACAAAATCTAAACAAACCAATTACCAGCAAAGAAATTGAAGCGGTAATCAAAAATCTACCCAAGAAAAAAAAACCTAGCCCAGATGGATTTCCCTCGGAATTTTATCAAACATACAGAGAAGACATAATACCCATTCTCCTTAAAGTTTTCCAAAAAATAGAAGAGGAGGGAATACTTCCAAACTCATTCTGTGAAGCCAACATCACCCTAATTCCAAAACCAGGCAAAGACCCCACCAGACAAGAAAATTACAGACCAATATCCCTGATGAACGTAGATGCAAGAATACTCAATAAAATATTAGTAAACTGAATTCAAAAACATATCAAAAGGATCATACACCGTGACCAAGTGGGATTCATCTCAGGGTTGCAAGGATGGTACAACATTTGAAAATCCATCAACATCATCCAACACATCAACAAAAAGAAAGACAAAATCCACATGATCTTCTCCATAGGTGCTGAAAAAGCATTCAACAAAATTCAACATCCATTCATGATAAAAACTCTCAGCAAAATGGGTATTGAGGGCAAGTACCTCAACATAATAAAGGCCATATATGATAAACCCACAGCTAACATCATACTGAACAGCAAGAGGCTGAAAGCTTTTCCTCTGAGATCAGGAACAAGACAGGGATGCCCACTCTCCCCACTGTTATTTATCATAGTACTGAAAGTCCTAGCCACAGCAATTAGACAAAACAAATAAATATAAGAAATCTAGATTGGTAAAGAAGAAGTTAAAACTGTCACTATTTGCAGATGACATGATATTGTACATAAAGAACCCTAAAGACTCCACTTCAAAACTACTAGAACTGATATCGGAATACAGCAGAGTTACAGGATACAAAATTAACACACAGAAATCTGTGGCTTTCCTATACACTAACAATGAACTAATAGAAAGAGAAATCAGGAAAACAATTCCATTCACAATTGCATCAAAAAGAATAAAATACCTAGGAATAAACCTAACCAAAAAGTGAAAGATCTATACCCTGAAAACTATAAGACACTCTTAAGAGAATTTAAAGAGGACAGTAACAAATAGAAACTCATCCCATGCTCTTGGCTAGGAAGAATTAATATCATCAGAATGGCCACCCTGCCCAAAGCAATATACAAATCTGATGCAATCCCTATCAATTTACCAACAGCATTCTTCAACGAATTGGAACAAATAGTTAAAAAATTCATATGGAAACACCAAAGTCCCCAAATAGCCAAAGCAATCCTGAGAAAGAAGAATAAAAAGTGTGGGGGGAGGAGGATTCTCACTCCTCAACTTCAAGCTCTACTACAAAGCCATAGTAAACAAGACAATTTGGCACTGGCACAAGAACAGAGCCACAGACCAGTGGAACAGATTAGAGACTCCAGACATTAACCCAAACATATATGGTCAACTAATATTTGATAAAGGAGCCAAGGACTCCTCTTCAATGACAGTCTTCAATGACAGTCTCTTCAAAAGATGGTGCTGGCAAAACTGTACAGCTACATGTAAGAGAATAAAACTGGATCACTGTCTAAACCCATACACAAAAGTAAATTCAAAATATTTCAAAGACCTGAATCTAAGTCATGAAACCATGAAACTCTTTGAAAAAATCATAGGCAAAAATCTCTTGGACATAAACATGAGCAACTTCTTCATGAACATATCTCCCTGGGCAAGGAAAACAAAAGCAAAAATGAACAAGTGGGACTATATCAAGCTGAAAAGCTTCTGTTCAGCAAAGGACACCATCAATAGAACAAAAAGTAATGGGAGAATATATTTGTAAATGACAGATCTGATAAAGGCTTGACATCCAAAATATATAAAGAGATCATGCACCTCAACAAACAAAAAGCAAATAATCCAATTAAAAAATGGGCAGAGGAGCTGAATAGACAGTTCTCTAAAGAAGAAATTCAGATGGCCAGCAGACACATGAAAAGATGCTCCACATCGCTAGTTATCAGCAAATTGCACATTAAAACCACAATGAGATATCACCTCACACCAGTAAGGATGGCTACCATCCAAAAGACAAACAACAACAAATGTTGATGAGGTTGTGGAGAAAGGAGAACCCTCCTACACTGCTGGTGGGAATGTAAATTAGTTCAACCTTTGTGGAAAGCAGTATGGAGGTTCATCAAAATGCTCAAAATAGACTTACCATTTGACCCAGGAATACCACTTCTAGGAATTTACCCTAAGAATGCACCACTCCAGTTTGAAAAAGACAGATGCACCCCTGTGTTTATCGTGGCACTATTTACAATAGCCAAGAAATGGAAGCAACCTAAGTGTCCATCAGTATATGAATGGATATAGAAGATGTGGTACATATACACAATGGAATATTATTCAGCCATAAGAAGAAAACAAATCCTACAGTTTGAAACAACATGGATGGAGCTAGAGGGTATTATGCTTAGTGAAATAAGCAAGGCAGAGAAAGACAAGTATCAAATGATTTCACTCATCTGTGGAGTATAAGAACAAAGGAAAAACTGAAAGAACAAAACAGCAGCAGAATCACAGAACCCAAGAATGGCCTAACAGTTAACAAAGGGAAAGAGACTGGGGAGAATGGGAGGGTAGGGAAGGATAAGGGCAGGGAAGAAGAAAGGGGGTATTATGATTAGCATGTATAATGGGGGTGGTGGGGGAAAGGGGAGGGCTGTGTAACACAGAGAAGACAAGTAGTGATTCTACAACATGTTACTATGCTGATGGATAGTGACTGTAATGGGGTTTGTGGGGGGAACTTGGGGTAGGGGTGAGCCTAGTAAACATAATGTTCTTAATGTAATTGTAGATTAATGATAACAAAATTTTTAAAAAATGTTTAATGGCTTTACTGATATATAAGTTATATGCAAAAAAACCCTGGATATATTTAGTTTATACAATAAGATTTTGGTGCTATCCATACACTCAAAAACCATCACCAAAATCAAGGTTATAAGCATAACCACCCTGTCTAAGTTTCCTTCTGCTCTGGTTTTTTAAATATTATATTTAAATTTTTATATTAAGTGGTAACAATACTTTAAGTGAGAGCTAGCCACTTAATGAATTTTAAGTTCACAAAACTGAATTGTTAACTGTAGTCATTATGTTGTACAGATCTCATTATTCATTTTACATATTTGGGACTTCTAAACTGTTGAGCAATAATTCCTCATTTCCCCCTCCTTCAAGCCATTTTACTCTCTATTTCTGAGTCCAACTATTTAGATAACTCATATAACTATAACCATGCAGTATTTGTCCTCCTGTGGCTAACATTTCACATAGCAAATGTCCTCTAGGTTCATGCATGTTGTCCTCTATGTCAGGTCTTCCTTCTTTTCAAAGGTTAATATTCCACTATATATTTTTTCCCAACTTTATTAATTGATATAAAGCATTGTGTAAGTTTAAGGTATATTTATGCTGATTTGATACATGTATATATTATGATTACTAAAATAAGGTTAGTTAATACATCCTTCCCCTCATGTAATTATCATTGTTTTGTTGTTGTCAATAGTGATAACACTTAAGATCTACTTTCTTAGCAACCTTCAAGTATACAATATTGTATTGATAACTATAGTCACCATGCTGTATATCAGATCACCAGAACTCAGTACTCTTATAACTGGAAATTTATACGTTGACAATCAACTGCCTGATTCCTCTACTCCCTAATCCCAGGCAAACAATATTCTACTCTGTTTCTACAGTTCAGCTTTTTTAGATTCCACATATAAGTGCCATCATATAGTATTTGTCTTTGTCTTGACTTATTTCACTTACCCAGTGCCCCTGAGGTTCATCTATGTTTTTGTAAATGGCAGGATTTCCTTTTTTATGGTAAATAATATTCCATTGTATATATATATGTATGTGTGTGTATGTGTGTGTATATATACACGTATCTCACTTTTTTATTTTTTGAGAACTGGCTGGCTATTTATTATGCAAATGCACATGAGAACCTGTGGAGGAGAAGACGGGCTGGGGACCATGGGATGCTTGGTTCTGATGATTTCCTGCCTGTCCCCTCCTCACTGCATCCCTTAGATGCAGGTGCAGGAAAACACCTGTCCTCCTCACTAAAGCATCTAAGTTACCTGCTGGGATCAGTGTGGAATGATACCTGACCTGTCACCTGGATATTGGAGACCGAAAATCTGTCCTCAGGAAGGGCAGAGACACCAAGTGAGGCAGGAGGCTCCTGGTCAGCAAAGGTCAGCCCAGCATGGAGCTCATGTGAGCGCCTCCTGACTAGGTCAGCGCTGCTCTGGGAGGTTGTCACGGGCTGACTCCTCACAGTCTATGTCCCTGGGGGATCAATATACAAAGCTGCTCATTAGACAAATATTTTTTGTGTCATTCTGATCCCTGGGCTGTGCAAATCCTTACAGACCAAGACAACCCGAGACAGGATTCCTGGTGGCTGATCCCCAAACCTTTGAGGGCACGTGTCCCCCACTCACCCTCTCACCTGGCCAGGACCAACTCCATATCACATAAACTGCACACAGGTACACACACTCCTTTGCTAGTGAATACTGGGCTACTGTTTTTTTTAAAATATTTTATTTTATTTTATTTTATTTTATTTTACTTTATTTTTTATTTTTATTTTTTTGAGAGGGCATCTCTCATATTTATTCATCAAATGGTTGTTAACAACAATAACATTCTGTATAGGGGGTCAATGCTCAATGAACAATCATTAATCCATCTCAAGCCTAATTCTCGTCAGTCTCCAATCTTCTGAAGCATAACGAACAAGTTCTTACATGGTGAACGAATTCTTACATAGTGAATAAGTTCTTACTTGGTGAACAGTACAAGGGCAGCAGGCATCACAGAAACTTTCAGTTTTGATCACGCATTATGAACTATAAACAATCAGGTCAAATATGAATATTTGTTTGATTTTTACACTTGATTCATATGTGGATCCCACATTTCTCCCTGTATTATTATTATTATTATTTTTATTTTTAAAAAACTGCTGAAGTGGTAGGTAGATGCAAGATAAAGGTAGAAAACATAGTTTAGTGTTGTAAGAGAGCAATTGTAGATGATCAGGTGTGTGCCTGTAGACTATGTGCTAATCCGAGCTAGACAAGGGCAATAAAACATCCATGGATGCAGAAGCTTTCTCTCAACACGGAGGGGCGGGGGGGGTGAGGTTCTAAGCTTCACCACTGTTGTTCCCCAATTTCTCACCTGATGGTCCCCCTGCAACTGTGCCTGTCTTAGGTTGTTCCTCCATTGAGGAATCTTACCCATCTCTGGCTAACCAGTCATCTTCTGGGGCCATACAGGGAAATGTAAAGTTGGTAAGTGAGAGAGAAGCCATATTGTTTGAAAAGGTTAGCTTTATACTTCTTTGCGGATTTATGCCCTGTGGCTTCTATGCCAGCACTTGTCTCGAGGTATCTTTACCACCTGGAGGAATTATGATACTTGGTAAATTCGATATGAGGCACGAATTCCATTTAAGGGTTGTAATTAGGAAGGAAGAAGAAAAGCTATAGAGGTAGCATATGGAAGAAAACATAGGAGGATTGAGTATTTCTTTGACATATCTTCTTGTAGAGTACCTTAAGTATGTATAGGTTTTAAACTACTAACTAACTTGCGCATGCACATCAACATAATAGGAATATGGTGACATAAACAAAGCAAATCTATAATTACCAGCCATCTCCAGTGAAGTCCAGAAAACCATTTAGGCACCCTAGGCATTTGTGAAAATTTATCTATGATATGATGGATATTGTCCAACTGTACTTGAACAGTCTGAGAGAAATCAGACAAATTAAAGCAACCCATTTCTGGGATCTGTTCACATCCCATATGTTCTTTTAATTGTAAATAGTCTATAGTCGTAGGATTTTGGAGCGCTACAACTTGCACCCCTCCCAACTCCTGATTGAGTTCCAACAGTACAGATCTGGTCAAATTCGTTGTCTCACTGTATGAACATGCCAGCCTAGACATCTCCCGCCTCATTCCAATGGCAAGTCCAGGAAACAGTGGGGTGGACGCAGCCACAACCGCAGCATCGCCTGGATCCCTGTGGAGGCTTTTTGATGAACATCCCCTGGCAGGAGTCCTCCAGAGAGTGCTGATGCCGGAAGCTCCTCCTCATATCGTATCTTAGTTCATTTTCTGGGTGGCCAAGCTAGGCCTTGATTGTCTGCATAGAAACAAACAGACCCTTTGCCCACACTTTGACATGCCCTCTATACCACTGTGTAGAACTCATTGGAGGTCAGTACACAGGAACTGCTTTCTTTTTGTTTTTTTTTTATTTTTCTTATTTTTTTTATTTTTATTAAGAGAAAGGAATAATATCAGAAAAGAGTACCTCCATAGCTGATCATCTGACACCCTTTAAGTGATCAACATTAAGGATATTTAAAGCATGCTTTAATCTTTGATTTACCAATTGTTTTATCCTATCAAGGAGTAATCTCCCTTTTCTTCTTCTTTTTTTTTAATCTTTAATCTACACTTACATGAAGAATACTATGTTTACTATGCTCACCCCTATATCAGGTCCCCCCTAAAAACCACCTTACAGTCACTGTCCATCAGCATAGCAAAATGTAGAATCACTACTTGTCCTCTCTGTGTTGTACAGCCCTCCCTCCCCTTTCTCCCTCTCCCCCCATGCATGCTAATCTTAATACCCCCCTTCTTCTTCCCTCCCCTTTATCCCCCCCTGCCCACCCATCCTCCCCAGTTCCTTTCCCTTTGGTAATTGTTAGTCCATTTTTGGGTTCTGTAATTCCACTGCTGTTTTGTTCCTTCAGTTTTTCCTTTGTTCTTATACTCCACAGATGAGTGAAATCATTTGGTATTTCTCTTTCTCCACTTGGCTTATTTCACTGAGCATAATACTCTCCAGCTCCATCCATGTTGCTGCAAATGGTAGGATTTTCCCTCTTCTTATGGCTGAGTAGTATTCCATTGTGTATATGTACCACATCTTCTTTTCCACTCATCTACCGATGGACATTTAGGTTGCTTCCAATTCTTGGCTATTGTAAATAGTGCTGCGATAAACATAGGAGTGCATCTGTCTTTCTCAAACTTGATTGCTGCATTCTTAGGGTAAATTCCTAGGAGTGGAATACCTGGGTCAAATGCTAAGTCTGTTTTGAGCATTTTGATGAACCTCCATACTGCTTTCCAGAATCGTTGAACTAATTTACATTCCCACCAGCAATGTAGGAGGGTTCCCCTTTCTCCACAGCCTCGCCAACATTTGTTGTTGTTTGTCTTTTGGATGGCAGCTATCCTTACTGGTGTGAGGGGATACCTCATTGTAGTTTTAATTTGCATTTCTCTGATAATTAGCGATGTGGAGCATCTTTTCATGTGTCTGCTGGCCATCTGTATTTCTTTTTTAGAGAACTGTCTGTTCAGTTCCTCTGCCCATTTTTTAATTGGGTTATTTGTTTTTTGTTTGTTGAGGCACATGAGCTCTTTATATATTCTGGACATCAAGTCTTTGTCAGATCTGTCATTTTCAAATATATTCTCCCATACTGTACGGTTCCTTTTTGCTCTATTGATGGTGTCTTTCACTGTACAGAAGCTTTTTAGCTTAATGTAGTCCCACTTGCTCATTTTTGCTGTTGTTTTCCTTGCCCGGGGAGATATGTTCAAGAAGAGGTCACTCATGTTTATGTCTAAGAGGTTTTTGCCAATGTTTTTTTCCAAGAGTTTAATGGTTTCATGACTTACATTCAGGTCTTTGATCCATTTTGAGTTTACCTTTGTATATGGGGTTAGACAATGGTCCAGTTTCATTCTCCTACACGTAGCTTTCCAGTTTTGCCAGCACCATCTGTTGAAGAGACTGTCATTTTGCCATTGTATGTCCAGGGCTCCTTTATCAAATATTAATTGACCATATTTGTTTGGGTTAATTTCTGGAGTCTCTAATCTGTTCCACTGGTCTGTGGCTGTGTTCTTGTGCCAGTACCAAATTGTCTTGTTTACTATGCCTTTGTAGTAGAGCTTGAAGTTGGGGAGTGAGATCCCCCCTACTTTATTCTTCTTTCTCAGGATTGCTTTGGCTATTCGGGGTCTGTGGTGTTTCCATAAGAAATTTTGAATTATTTGTTCCGGTTCATTGAAGAATGTTGCTGGTAATTTGATAGGGATTGCATCAAATCAGTATATTGCTTTAGGCAGGATGGCCATTTTGATGGTATTAATTCTTCCTAGCCATGAGCAGAAGATGAGTTTCCATTTGTTAGTGTCCCCTTTAAATTCTCTTAAGAGTGACTTGTAGTATTCAGAGTATAAGTCTTTCACCTCTTTGGTTAGGTTTATTCCTAGGTATTTTATTCTTTTTTATGCAATTGTGAGTGGAATTGTTTTCCTGATTTCTCTTTCTTTTGGTTCATGGTTAGTGTACAGGAAAGCTACAGATTTCTGTGTGTTAATTTTGTATCCTGCAACTTTGCTGTATTCCAATATCAGTTCTAATAGTTTTGGAGTGTAGTCTTTAGGGTTTTTTATGTACACTATCATATCATCTGCAAATAGTGACAGTTTTACTTCTTCTTTACCAATCTGGATTCCTTGTATTTCTTTGTTTTGTCTGATTGCCATGGCTAGGACCTCCAGTACTATGTTAAATAACAGTGGGGAAAGTGAGCATCCCTGTCTGGTTCCCAATCTCAGAGGAAATGCTTTCAGCTTCTCGCTCTTCAGTATAATGCTGGCTGTGGGTTTATCATATATGGCCTTTATTATGTTGAGGTACTTGCCCTCTATTCCCATTTTGCTGAGAGTTTTTATCATGAATGGATGTTGAATTTTGTCAAATGCTTTTTCAGCATCTATGGAGATGATCATGTGGTTTTTGTCTTTCTTTTTGTTGATGTGGTGGATGATGCTGATGGATTTTCAAATATTGTACCATCATTGCATCCCTGGGATGAGTCCCACTTGGTCATGGTGTATGATCCTTTTGATATACTGTTGAATTCTGTTTGCTAATATTTTATTGAGTATTTTTGCATCTACATTCATCAAGGATATTGGTCTGTAATTTTCTTTTTTGGTGGGGTCTTTGTCTGGTTTTGGTATTAGGGTGATGTTGGCTTCATAGAATGAGTTTGGGAGTATTCCCTCTTCTTCTATTTTTTTGGAACACTTTAAGGAGAATGGGTATTATGTCTCCTCTGTGTGTCTGATAAAATTCCGAGGTAAATCCGTGCAGCCCCGGGGTTTTGTTCTTGGGTAGTTTTTTGATTATCGTTTCAATTTCTTTGCTCGTAATTGGTTTGTTTAACTTTTGTGTTTCTTCCTTGTTCAGTCTTGGGAGGTTGTATTTTTCTAGGAAGTTGTCCATTTCTTCTAGGTTTTCCAGCTTGTTTGCATATAGGTTTTCATAGTAGTCTTTAATAATTCTTTGTATTTCTGTGGTGTCTGTCGTGATTTTTCCATTCTCATTTCTGATTATGTTGATTCGTGTTGATTCTCTTTGTCTCTTAATAAGTTTGGCTAGAGGCTTATCTATTTTGTTTATTTTCTCAAAGAACCAGCTCTTGGTTTCATTGATTTTTGCTATTGTTTTATTCTTCTCAATTTTGTTTATTTCTTCTCTGATCTTTATTATGTCCCTTCTTCTTCTGAATTTAGGCCTCATTTGTTCTTCTTTTTCCAGTTTCGATAGTTGTGATGTTAGACTATTCAATTGGAATTGTTCTTCCTTCTTCAGGTGTGCCTAGATCGCTATATACTTTCCTCTTAAGACTGCTTTCACTGCATCCCACAGAAGTTGGGGCTTTGTGTTGTTGTCGTCATTTGTTTCTATATATTCCTTGATCTCTATTTTGATTTGTTCATTGATCCATTGATTATTTAGAAGCATGTTGTTAAGCCTCCATGTGTTTGTGAGCCTTTTTGTTTTCTTTGTAGAATTTATTTCTAGTTTTATACCTTTGTGGTCTGAAAAATTGGTTGGTAGAGTTTCAATATTTCGGAATTTACTAAGGCTCTTTTTGTGAGCTAGAATGTGGTCTATTCTGGAGAATGTCCCATGTGCACTTGAGAAGATTGTATATCCTGTTGCTTTTGGATGTAGAGTTCTATGGATGTCTGTTAGGTCCATCTGTTCAAGTGTGTTGTTCAATGCCTGTGTGTCCTTACTGATTTTCTGCCCGGTGTCTCTATCCTTTAGGGTGAGTGGTGTGTTGAAGTCTCCTAAGATGAATGTGTTGCAGTCTATTTCCCTCTTTAATTCTGTTTGTATTTGTTTCACAAATGCTGGGCTCCTGTGTTGGTTGCATATATATTTAGAATGGTTATATCCTCTTGTTGGACTGAGCCCTTTATCATTATGTATTGTCCTTCTTTATCTCTTGTTACTTTCTTTGTTTTGAAGTATATTTTTTCTGATATTAGTTCTGCAACCCCTGCTTTCTTCTCACTGTTGTTTGCTGAAATATGTTTTTCCATCTTTTGACTTTTAGTCTGTGCTTGTCTTTGGGTTTGAGGTGTGTTTCTTGTAAGCAGCATATAGATGGGTCTTGCTTTTTTATCCATTCTATTACTCTGTGTCTTTTGATTGGTGCATTAAGTCCATTTACATTTAGGGTGACTATTGAGAGATATGTACTTATTGCCATTGCAGGCTTTAGATTTGTGGTTACCAAAGGTTCAAGGTTAGCTTCTTTAGTATCTTTCTGCCTAACTTAGCTCGCTTATTGAGCTGTTATATACAGTGTCTGGAGATTCTTTTCTTCTCTCCCTTCTTATTCCTCCTCCTCCATTCTTCATATGTTGTGTGTTTTGTTCTGTGCTCTTTTTAGGAGTGCTCCCATCTAGAGCAGTCCCTGTAAGATGCCCTGTAGAGGTGGTTTGTGGGAAGCAAATTCCCTCAGCTTTTGCATGTCTGGGAATTGTTTAATCCTGCCATCATATTTAAATGATAGTCGTGCTGGATACAATATCCTTGGTTCAAGGCCCTTCTGTTTCATTGCATTAAATATATCATGCCATTCTCTTCTGACCTGTAGGGTTTCTGTCGAGAAGTCTGATGTTAGCCTGATGGGTTTTCCTTTATAGGTGACCTTTTTCTCTGTAGCTGCCTTTAAAACTCTTTCCTTGTCCTTGATCCTTGACATTTTAATTATTATGTGTCTTGATGTTGTCCTCTTTGGATTCTTTCTGTTGGGGGTTCCGTGTATTTCCGTGGTCTGTTCGATTATTTCCTCCCCTAGTTTGGATAAGTTTTCAGCAATTATTTCTTCAAAGAGACTTTCTATCCCTTTTCCTCTTTCTTCTTCTGGTACCCCTATAATACGAATATTATTCCTTTTGGATTGGTCACATAGTTCTCTTAGTGTTGTTTCGTTCCTGGAGATCCTTTTATCTCTCTCTATGTCAGCTTCTTTATGTTCCTGTTCTCTTGTTTCTAGTCCTTCAATGGCCTCTTGCATCTTATCCATTCCAATTATAAATCCTTCCAGGGATTTTTTCACTTCTGTGATCTCCTTCCTGACATCTGTGATCTCCCTCCAGACTTCATCCCATTGCTCTTGCATTTTTCTCTGCATCTCTGTCAGCATGTTCATGATTTTTATTTTGAATTCTTTTTCAGTAGGACTGGTTAGGTCTGTTTCCTTCTCAGTTGCTGTCTCTGTGATCTTTGTCTGCCTGTAGTTTTGCCTTTTCATGGTGATAGAGATAGTTTGCAGAGCTGGTATGATTGACAGCTGGAAGAGCTTCCCTTCTTGTTGGTTTGTGGCATTCCTCTCCTGGGAGAATAGCGACCTCTAGTGGCTTATGCTTGGCAGCTGTGCGCAGACAGGGCTTCTGCTACCTGCCCAGGTGCTATGGAGTTTATCTCCGCTGTTGCAGTGTGCGTGGCCTGTCTGGGGTTGCTCCTCCAAAATTGTGGAACCCCGTTGGAGGGGTAGCGGCCAGGAGGCTATTTATCTCTGTAATGGGCCTCTGTGCTCCCTGTTGCCCAGGGGGTTCAAGTGCCCAGAGATCCCCAGATTCCCTGCCTCTGGGATAAGTGTCCTGTCCTGCCCCTTTAAGACTTCCAAATAGCACTCTCCAAACCAAAACAACAGCAACAACGAAAGAGGAAAAAAAAAAGGAAAAAACGTGCGATTTTCTTTGTCCTCATGTGCTGGTCTCAGGCACCCACTCACCAGTCTTGCTGCCCTGTTTCCCTAGTATTGGGGTCCCTGTCCCCTTAAGGCTTCCAAAAAGCACTCACCAAAAAAAAAGGAAAAATGCGTGATTTTCTTTGTCCTCAGGCGCCAGTCTCAGGTACCCTCTCACTGGACTTGCTGCCCTGTTTCCCTAGTATTGGGGTCCCTGTCCCTTTAAGGCTTCCAAAAAGCACTCGCCAAAAAAAAAGGGAAAAATGTGTGATTTCCTTTGTCCTCAGGCGCTGGTCTCAGGTGCCCGCTCACTGGTCTTACTGCCCTGTTTCCCTGGTATCGGGGTCCCTGTCCCTTTAAGGCTTCCAAAAAGCACTCGCCAAAAATGAAAAAAAAAACGCTCCGGTTTCTTTCCACCCGCCGGGAGCCAGGGGGAGGGGTGCTTGGGTCCCGCCGGGCTGAGGCTTGTATCTTACCCCCTTCGCGAGGTGCTGGGTTCTCGCAGGTGTGGATGTGGTCTGGATGTTGTCCTGTGTCCTCTGGTCTCTATTTTAGGAAGAGTTGTCTTTATTATATTTTCATAATTCTATGTGGTTTTGGGAGGAGAGTTCCACTGCTCTACTCATGCTGCCATCCTGGCTCTGCCTCCTCACTTTTTTTTATCTATTCACCTGTAGATGGACATTTAGATTGTTTCTGTGTCTTGGCTACTGTAAATAATACTGCATGAATACAAGGGTGCAGATATCTCTATGAAATAAAGATTTCATTTCCTTTGGGTAAATGTCCAGAAGTGGGATCCACAAGCTGGATTATATGGTAGTTCTATTTTTAATTTCTTAAGTAATCTCCATACTATTTTCCTTAGAGGCTGTACCAATTCATATTCCCACCAATAGTGTGCAAGCATTCTCTTTTCTCCACATCCTTTCTAGCATTTACCTTTTAACTCTTTGATAATAACCATCTTAACAGGTTTGAGGTACTATTTCATTGTGGTTTGATTTGCATTTCCCTGAAGATAATTAGTGATGTTAAATACCTTTTCATGTACTTCTTGACCACTTGTATACCATCTTTAGAAATATGTTTATTCAGGTCCTATGCCCATTTTTTAATCAGGTTATTTCTGAGTTGCATGAGTTCCTCAAACTCTTCCAAAACATAAGAGGAGGGAACACTTTCAAACTCATTTTAGAAGACCAGCATTACCCTGATATCAAAGCCAGAAAAGAAGAGTACAAGAAAAAAAAAATTACAGGCCAGTATGCCTGATGCAAAAATCCTCAACAAAATATTAGCAATTTGAATTTAACAGTAATTTAAAAAGAACATGCACCATGATTAAATGGGATTTGTTTCTCATATGAAGGAATGATTCAACCTGAATCAATTAATGTGATACACTACATTTAAAGAATAAAAGATAAAAATTATATGATCATCTAACTATGCATAAAAGCATCGAACAAAATTTAACACCCTTTCAGAATAAAAACTCAATAAATTTGGTAATGAAGAATTTTTTTAAATATAATAGTGGTCATATACTGTAAATTCATAGATAACATCATATTCAATGAAGAAAAACTAAAAGCTTTTTCTCTAAGATCAGGGATAAGACAATGATGCCAACTCTCACTACTTCTAATCAACACAATACTGGAAGTCTTATCCAGAGCAATTGGGCAGGAAAAAGAAATAAAAGCCATCCAAATTAGAAAGGAAAAAGTATAATTATCTTAGCAGATGACATGATTTCATGTATAGAAAACCCTAAAGATTCTACAAAAACTTAGGATGAATCAACTAATTTAGTAAAACTGCAGGATTCAAAATCAACATCAATTTCTTTTTTTATTTTATTTTAAATAACCGTTGTGATTACAAGTCTGATTGCATGCCCAGGTGAGGGAGTTGCAATGGGAAAGGGCTTGAAAGACCAAAGGAAAGACCCAGAGACACCATATGAGACATGAGGGTTTACTGAGTCTTATATATAGGGAGTCCAGAAGTGGCTAGCTGGACAGGGCTGCACACTGATACCATGCAAAAGAGGGGGAACAGAGACTACATGCATTCCAAAGAGGGTGCATGATTTATGACTATACTATGTGTTATGCTAAAAAGGATCATTCTTGTGAGACTAGCAGGCCTCACACAAGGAGTGAAAACTTCAACAGACACTTCTGCAATCCAATAAGATGTGTCCATCAATAAGGTAGGTCTGGATTTGGCCAGCCCCAGTCATTAAAAACCTAGCATACTGCCGAAAGGAGGGGGCCATGTGGGCACATAGTTATTCTGGGTCAAAAGATTACAAGTAGGCAGTGCTTGTCCCCACACAGTGTAACTATATTGTTACAAGCTTCTGTAGTTTTAAATTTGGCAAAATAAATTTATTAACTTATATACTTAAGTTATCCTCCCTTTTCTGGTACCTAGCTAAAATGTATGAGTCCCAGTGGCTGTTTTCCCAAACATGCTGATTAGAACATTTCAGGAAAAGATAAAACAATACAATTAGGAGAATTGTAATTGTAATGGAGTAACTTTGAAGTGAATGTGGTTAGAATTCTCAAATGTTTAACTGGCTCATTGAACAAGCTGAACCTAGTTGACTATAGGTAGAGACAACTTTTCACCTGAAATTACTATATTTAAACTTGCCCCAGGATAGTTTTGTGCAAATTCACAGATTTTTTGATCACCCTCAAACAGATCCAGATAAAATGTGAAAGACCTCTTTTTTTTAATATAAAAGTGTTTTCTATGAGGAAGGCAGTGTAGCATAGAGAAGACAAGTAGTGATTCTATAGCATTTTACTACGTTGATGGACAGTGACTATAATAGGGTGTGTAGTGGGGACTACTTGATACTGGGAGGAATCTAGAAACCACAGTGTTCCTCATGTAAGTGTATATTAATGACACCAAAAAAAAATGTTTTCTAGTCTACTGTAATATCAAAACCTAAATATCATCTAATTAAAACTCCCTCCCTTCTCTGGAAGTTCACCTTAAACATATTAGGTATAGAACCTTCCAGTGGGTTTCTTCTCTTTTTCTACCTCTACCAAGATGAAGCAAACGAAATGAGGACAAAAAAAGGCCTCATTGTCTCCTGCAGTGATTATCTGGTATCTGTACCCTCTGATTGGCTCTCTCTCTAGTGAGACACTTTCATGGACTATTTGGATGACCCACATTATGTTGAGAGCCTTCCTTAATAGGCTCTAATAGAGAGTTTCCTTGAATCTTTTTATGCACTGTTTACTGATTTCTTTGACAATGTACTCACACTGCTGGGGTCCCCTCACCTTTCATGGTAGTTTTTGAAGAATGAAACACATCACATCCCTCATTACCTAACACATCCCTCATTATCCATTCAAAAATTATAGGATCAATGATAGCTAACACCCATGTGAGGAAAAATAGTTGTTTTATTTTTTGAAAAAATTATTGTTTGTGGATACACAAGAAAAACAATTTGACTCTCGAAATCTAACACAGAGCAATAAAAAACTCCTTAATTCTAAAGACCCAAGAATAAGCAGATATTGTGAAATTCAGAAGTATTCAAATTAGTGTGGTTCTTAAAACAACGATCAGTAATTATTACAGAGTAAAGACTATTCACAAGCCTGTTTTCCTTTGTCAATTACCTGAAAATAGTATGTTTCAACATTTTAAGGCCATCATAATTAGAGAGTGTTTCACAATTATAATTCAAATACAATGATTAACTTGAAAAAAAAGTAAGAACTACAATGATAAAGAAATGGATGTGTTAAAAGTTAAAAAAGAAGACAAATGAAGTAGTAAGTAAAAGTAAGGACATAGAAAAGAATAAAATATTTCATATTGATGACTTATTTTAGAAACTCCACCAGAAATTGTAAAATACAAGAGTCAAGATATATTAGAAAGACATTGATAGGTATTAAGGGAACAACAGAGACTTTGATTTTTAGACTGATGTTAGAAATAAAAATGTGTTATTCTATTTTTGAATAACTGAGAAATCCAAATGCTTACTATAGATG
Organism: Manis javanica; assembly: GCF_040802235.1. Lineage (NCBI taxonomy): Eukaryota > Metazoa > Chordata > Mammalia > Pholidota > Manidae > Manis > Manis javanica. The sequence continues at coordinate 41,063,940 of NC_133164.1, forward strand.
TCTCCAGCTTTATTGAAAAGAAGAAACTATGTAAAACATGTATGGAGTTAATATAAAGCAAAACAGATGGAATGCAATGTAGTATATCAATTATTACCCTCAATGTAATGGAATACATTTCTTTATATATCTTTAACAGTTAGATGAGTTATATTTAATAATTCACTTCTATTTGAAGAAGCACTTTAAAGGGAAAAGGAGAGGTTGGCAACAGAGAGATAACACACAATTTAAAAAATACCCAAGACATTATGTCAGGTAAAGATGGCATTAATCACATAGTCATTCAGGACATAAAAGTACATTAATTAATAATAAAAACACAATTTATGGATAAGATCTTAATCACAAAATATGTATAACTACTAGAATATATATTATTAAAAAATAGGTGACAAGTGCTGGCAAGAATGAAAACAGAGGGACTTTTGTGCTCTGTTGGTGGGAATGTGTATTAGAATAGCCACTACAGAAAAGAGTACGCAGGGTCCTCAAAATTTTTAAAATGATCTACATATGATTCAGCAGTCCCACTTCTGGATATGTTTCCAAAAGAAAAGAAATCAGGTTCTCAAAGAGATCTCTTAACTCCCAGGTTCACTGCAGCATTATCTGTTAAAAACCAAGATATGGAAACAACCAGTGTCTGTCAGTGGATGAATGGATAAACTATATATAATATATAATTTATAATTTACAAAATTTATAATATAAATAATTTATAAAATTGTATTTATATTATAAATAATAAATTATATTTATATATTGTTATATATTATTGATTACATTATATTACATTAAATATACTGATTATATTAAATATGCAAATATGTTATATGTTATATACTGTTATATTTGTTATATTATAAACTATACATTGTATATAATTATAAAATTATATGTGTGTATATACACACATACATATATAATAGGACTATATACACACACAATGGAATATTATGCAGCCATGAGAAAGAAGGAAATTCTGTTAATTGAAACAACATGGATGAAACTCCAAAGCATCATGCTAACTGAAATATGTCAGAGAAAGACAAGTATTGTATGATCTCATTTATATATGGAATATAAATAAACCAAACTCATCGAAACTGAGAGTATACTGGTGGTTGCCAGGACCTGGAGGGAGGGAGAAATAGGCAATTGTGATCAAAGGATATAAACTTCCTGGTATAGGATGGGTAAGTTCTGGAGACCTAATGTACAGCAAGATGACTAAAATTAACAATACTGTATTATATACTTGAAAACTGTTAAGGGAATAGTTTTTTAATGTTCTTACCACACATGAACAAAATTATAACCATGTGAGGTAATACACATGTTAACTAACCTTATTGTGGTTATTTCCTTATTCAGGAAGCCATACGTGTATCAAATCATTGGTTTACATACACCTTAAGCTTACACAATCTTATATATCAAATATATCTCAATAAAGCTGGGAAAACACAAATATATAGATAAATACCTGCTGACCTAAATATTTAATTCACTTGACATTATCTTGTAGCAACAATGTAAAGAAAGATAAAAAATAATCCTGTGGAATTCTTCAAATTAGCAAAAAATTGGAATTAATTTGTATGTCTACATAGAGCTGAATGTTTAAGTAACTATGGCAAGTCCATTTCTGTGCTGTTTAATTAAGTGCTGATGTGGAATATATTCTAAAACATATGTGTATATTTTTATTTAAATGAGTGAAAAACTTATATACTGGGAAGTGTGTGTCACCATTATTGTAAACACAAAAGAAGTATATACAAAATTAACAAATACATAGCTTCAGAATTATGCTATCTCGAGCCCTGGAGTCAGAGCGCCTGGATTTGAATTCTGGCTCTGTCTTATACTGCATGTGTGATTTTGATCAACTTATGTAATGTACCTCTGTTTCAGTTTTAATGCTATGTACCTCCTAGGGTCTTTATTATAATTAAATATGTCGTTCAAGTAAATGTTATAACTCTGAAAAACATTACATAGAAGCAATTATATGAAGATACGATTAGTTATACAAGTATATTTTTTGTGCAACAATATCTGTCCTATGCTTTAAAAATGTTAGTTGTGTTAGTTTTATGAAAGGAAGGTATTTTTCAGGCAATTCCTTAACCACTAATAAAAATGTTGTTCTTATATACTGACTAGTTAATTAAAGCAACATAAATGTGGTCATAGACCAAAGATGCAAAAGCAGCCTGAAAGGGTTTCTGATAAGTGGTAAGTTGAAAGTAATACAGGAGAGGAAATAAAAAGTAACTTGATCAACACAAAAACATGGTGAAAGATTGAAATTAAAATATACAGTGAATAATTATTAGTACACCCGAAGAAGGAATAAAATCAAATAGATTATTTATCACCATAAATGCAAATGATTTAAATCCCCTTTATAAAGGACAAAACCAAAGTGTATCAAAATAGTAACAAAACAAAAAAACAAAACTTGGCAGTTACTAAGGAAACATCAAATACAAAATGACAAAGAAATGTGGAAGATAAAAGAATGCAAATTATATAGCCTACGATGGAAGGATATTGTGAAAGTAAACAAATGTTGGCAGGAGTAGAAATAATCAGACCAAGTAATGTGAATTTCAAATCCAAAAGCACCAAAAAAAACAAACAGGACTCTCATATCTAATGACATTCTGAACCACTGGACCAAAAATATATACCTATACTTATACATATGCACATATGTGTGGGGAGAAAGAATGAGAGAGAGAGAGAAAAAGGGAAAGAAGATTATTTTATTTTACTAGACTAAAATGTCCCTTTAAGGCTTTATTTGAAGTAGTTTTGAGTTGTCTGAAACACTGGAGAAGGTAGTAAAACTTCCAAGCAAATCTTGGTTTTAACTGGCCCATGAAAAACAACTACAGGTTTAAAATACCAGATATTTCAATGCTTCTTTAAAGCAGAAACTAAAAACTAAAATATTTCATCAAAATTGTTCATGAATTTAGCAAAAATTAAGAAGTAGTAAAAGACTTAAAATGAAAAATATTATCTATTTCCACACTGCCAATGCCACCCTTACGCCAACGCTGCTTTTTAGATGCTCTCACTTTTAAATATTTTCCAGCAGTTATCTGGAAATTTTGAAAATTTCAATTACTCTCCTAGCTGCTTTCACTCCTATGCATTGAAAATGGCATTTATGACCTGGATCTCTCAAGGGCTCCATGTGGAAAGCTACTTGTTTGTTGTCTTCACCCTTCTCAATGCACAATGTTTGTAGCATCTTTCCTCTCTTCTGTATAACACTATCTCACTAGCTATTTTTATTTTAATTAAAAATTTTCATTTTTTCCTCTCTTTTACTTTTAAATAATTATAAAATATTTTAAAATATTTAATAGTTTTTTAAAGTGTGGGATATCATTTATCTTTATTTAGAATGTTTTCATTATTTCAAATACCCCAGATCCAGTTCTTAGACAAGATCTGAGGTCAAATTATATAGCCTACAATGGAAGGATACTGTGATGATTCTGTCTTTGTTCTCTTCTAGAATAAATCCCAATGACTGTGTCTTTTAACCCAAATACTATAGGCATGCATGAAGCATTACATATTGAACAAAGATGGAAGGGATTCAAGACAGGAATCATGGGACTGCCTGGAGTAAGAGCATTCAGAAACAGAAAAGATCATTCAAGAATAGGGAACTGCAAGTGCAAAAACCTTGAGGCAGGACTGTATCTGTCATTTTAAAGGAATAGTGATAAAGACAGCACATCTGAAGTAGAAAGTAGTGAAAAATATCATGTAACACTTCATGTCTACTGAGATTTAGGTTGTTAATCTGAGAGAGATGGAAGTATACTAAAGTCTTGAGCACATGAATAATAAGAATTACTTGCATTTAGGAAGGATCGGTCTAGTTGATGTGTTGTTATGTTAGGAAGTTTAGAGAGGCAAGGACAAAAAGAGAACAATAATGCAACTCTGTACTTTTAGGAAAGATGCATCTCTTGTATTTATTTAACTTAATTATAAGATGCATTATTGTTTTTGTTAAAAATTTAAATAAAAAGAATTTGCTATCATGATTGGATGATTTCCATCAATTTGATTATCATCTCAGAACCATGAAACCACAAGAGCTTTGAGCATTTAATGAGGCTCACACAGCTTTCTCTAACATTACCAATGCTACTAGGATAATGGAGTTTGATTAAATTCCATCTCTTTAGAGCCAGTATTATTGTACATCATTTTATTTATTTATAGTTATAACAAAAGACCTGTATAAATTTCTCATATGCCTATTAAAGAAACTGTATACTTAGTACCTATTAATAGTATAGGTATACATCTACCTATGTGATATTACATTAATTTGAATAAAGGTAATTACCATCTTTAATTAGAGAATTGGAATATATTCAGATGATTCTGAACAAAACAATAAAGTCAACTATTAGAAATAATTGGAAAAATCAGAGAGTATTGGCTGATGTAGAACAGTCAAATGCAGGTGATATTTAGGGCATGTTTGGAATTGCTGAAATGCTTATTAAGAACAGACTTTGGGAAGAATAACCAATGAAGTTAGCTGAGAATAAGACCATAATATAAAACATGAGAATGATGTGGGGTAAGATACTAGGGCCTGGAATAAAAAAGGACATGAGCTGACAAGAAAAAGCTCAGAATTCAAAGGCAGTTTAATGGACAATAAAAGGCCAAGTCAGCTCTATAGTTTGTAAAAATTACACTAGCACACACCTAATGGATTATCTTGCACCTACATTAAATCTATACATGGTAGTTCTATTTGGGGTAGCTGCCATGGAGAAAGAACCTCATCCTATATTTTTATAAAGGGCCTTGTGATTTTATGCTACGGGACTTTGTTGGTAACAAATATTTACATCCTGACCAGATTAAATTTCAAATTTGGGGGGAGGGGTATTATACATAAGCATGCAAAATTAAAATTTTCCCTGAGAAGATGAAAGGACAATGATGAATATTTTGAACATAGGGAGAAAAGAGCAGAAAGGAAGGTAGTATATAATAAAACTACATGAGAAAATAAAGAAAAAGAAGACAATGATCAAATTTTTCTAATTTTCTCTATCAGCCTTCACCTCCACATAACAAACTTACACTGGACAAATTCAAGACCAAATATATTTATTAGTATAATTATATGTAACTTATAAAATCATTGGTAGAGAATCTGATTTGGAGCCACATCATTTGGAATCACAAAAAATTCACGTAACAGAACTGGTTCAGTTAGACATTACTAGCACCTCTGGGCACTATCCTTAGTAGCTTGCTGGCTGTTGATAATCACTAACACGGGCCACAGGATAGAGCTTGCATCACCTACACTATTAATTCTGGTCCTTGAATGCTGTTGTCAGAACCACTCTGTTGCCTTTGGAAACTAGACATAGGAAACACTTCCCCCTCTACCCTCAAAATGAAAGTAGGAGGAAATGAAAGTATTGGAAAATGTTTGCTAGTAGTAACCGGAGAAAACTTTATAAGTTTACATACTTAATATGTTAAGAAAACACACAATCTTTTTCAATTTGGAACAGAAATTCTTAAGAGAGGAAATCTAGGTCAAATGACAACAGAAAAAAATATTTAACAAATTTTGGGTCAGTAAGGAAAATAGCAGAATATACTTAAAATGTAATAGTAGAAGTAAAATATTTAAATATACAGTGGGTTTTGATTTGCATTTCCCTGATGATTAACAATGTGGAATGTCTTTTCATGTGCCTGTTGGCCATCTGTATTTCTTCTTTGGATAAATGTCTGTTCAGGTTTTCCACCCATTTTTTATTTGGGTTATTTGTTTGTTTGGTGTTGAGGCATGTGCGTTCTTTACCTATTTTGGATGTTAACCCTTTATTAGATAAACCATTTATGAGTATATTCTCCCATACTGCAGGTTGCCTCTTTATTCTGCTGATGGTGTTCTTGTATAGAAGCTTTTTAGTGGATGTGTCTAGAGGGTATTATGCTCAATGAAATAAGCAAGGTAGAGAAAGACATACAGTATAATTTCACTTAATTGTGGAATATAAAAACAAAGCAAAACAGAATGAACAAAACAGCAGACTTAAAGACACTGAGAAATGAGTAGTGGTTAAAATGGGGGTAAGGGTTGGGGTGGGAGGGGGAGAGACATAAAGGAGCACAAAAATTCTCAATCATAATATAAACTGGTCACAGGGATAGACAGTACAGCATGGAGAATATAGTCAATGATTCTGTAACAGCTTTCTATGTTGACAGTAACTGTACTAGAGTGGGTGAGGATTTAATATCAGTAACTGTTGAGCCACTGTGTTTTATATTTGAAACAAATATAAGATTGTTTATCAATGATACTTCAATAAAATATATATATATAGTGGAGAGGAAAGTGCATAATTCACACTTTCAAAAATATTAATTAAATGGAAATCATAATGAAACTCTTCCCGTACAAAGGGAAATGGCCACAGGATGAAAACATTGAGAAATAAGATAATAGATATGAAGGACAGGAAAGAGATGAGTTTCAAAGAATAAAAAAAATCTTAGAAAAACTCATAAATACTATAATGGACAAAAAAATTCCTGAGTAGAAAAACTTACTGAATATGTACATTAAAATTCTGAATCTGTTTTTCTGAAAAAAAAATTAGATAATTGTCTATAAAAATCCTACCACATTTTCAAATTACAAGGAAACAATAATTTGGACAGAAGGACAATTAAACTACTGAACAAAAACAATGTTAACAAATTCCCTTTCATATTACATTATAATAATAAGTGTGAGGGGATCTGGAATACATTTTAAGAGAATTTGTTACTAATTTCTTAATCTAGTCATAAGAATTTTGGTCACTGAGAACAGTGCTTGATTATTTTCAGTAGTGTCAAGAGATAGAAAAGTAAAAGAAATGACTTAAGTAGGAACAAACTCATCAAGTTTTATATTTTAGTGATCTCTAATAATGTTTGAAATGTTTGGATAATTTCTCCAAGCCTGGAATGGAAATTTATTAGAGTATCTGTCCAGATATCAATCTCCTTATATAATTTGGTAAATGCTTTATATCTACAGAGAAAGCACAAATTAAAAGGCATTGTCTGTACCAGCATGAGAAAAGTCTTCCTGACCATTAATGAAAGGATAACATGATAGGATAATGAGTATCTAACCCATATTAAAGAGAGCATTTTCCATATTTTTGTAATTGAGGCAAAGCATAATTTAACCTCTTCCATGAGATAAACTGAGAGTTATAGCAGTTATTATTTGGTGACCATGTGACCTGAGATTTTCAGGGAAAGGAAGAAAGCAATAGATACACAGAGATAAGTAAGAGGAGTATGTGGGTGGCTGGGTGTGCACATGCACACATGTGTGTGTGATAGAGAGGAGAGAGAGAAAGAGAGAACTCCTCAGTTTTTAATATCCCTTCCAGTTATTGATTATTTCCCTTATGTGAATCTTTGGCCAGACTGCCTTCCTGATCATCGTTTCTCTAATAACTGAGCTCACAATACATGCAGGTTTTCCCATATACTAGTGAAAAAGTGGTACTGCAGATCACAGTAGAATAAAGAGAGTGAGAAAATTACCTAATATTTGTATATTCCTTAAATTTTAGTACATTTCTTTATATATTTAGTACATTAAAAATACAAAAATTAATTTATCTTTCTAATGCTACATGTGGTAAACTAAAAATTAGTATCCCCACTTTACAGATGAGAAAGGAAACATTTACAATGGTAACAAGAGATCAATGAGCCCTGTTATCAATATTTAAAATAATCTTTCAGATCACCAGAGGAACATGAATACATCTGCTTTATAATGAAGAAATTTCAGACACTAAAATTTAAGCCTGTTTCCTATCATTGCGACACCATTGGAAATAAATATTATAAAACTTAAACATTTATATAGATTTTACAAACAAAATATTTTAGTACATTTCAAAATGCTTCTTCAAATAATAAATATGTGCGTTATTTTGTTGGCAAAAAGTAATATCCATGTAGTATATCCATAGTTTCTGAGGGAAATCAAAAGCATCTAAAAATCTTGAGAAATGGGCAGAGGCTGAATTTGCTGCTATCCCTAGAAACCCTAATTAGATGTCAGCATATTTATAGTTGTATCTAGAAAATATTAAGGAGGGAAAAAAAGAGCAATAGGAAATAAATATAGCCTATTTTGTTCTTATAATGCCTTTTCAAAAAGCATAGTCACTTTCAAAGACCCTACCATTATCGAATTGCATTTTTAGGGGAAAATAATTATGATTCTTCTAGTTGAATTAGTTATATTTAGAAACAGTCTCTGTACATCCTCCTCCCCTCCAATGAAAAGGAAAACAAAAAGAAAAGTGAAAGATTAAATGCTTTACAAGAATGACATGCTTTAAAGAAAATTGCAATTACAATCCAGTAACAGTAGGAAGGTATGGGTATGCTTGTTATGAAATCTTCCTTTTTATAATTTTAAAGCCTTGCATATGTGAACTATGTAACACTGAATTTGACTCTCCTTGGAAAATAGACAAAGTAGCCTTTTATAAAACATCCATGAGATCCTATATATCTTTTCACTGGATTAGGGAGAAAAGCATTTTTTTATACCACTCCAACCCCTTCATAAACACATCTCTCCACCATGAGATTCTAAACCGCTGAATCCCTCAGACTTGGAGATTCCACAGAAAGAGACACAATCATAGCTTCATCTTATTCTCTTTCATTAGTTTTGCGGAAAGTGAACTCATGTTATTTAACATTTTAGAATTCAAATTCTCAAGAGTAAGACTGATTTCTATCCATCACAAAATTAACCACAATTCTGGTCTTGTTTAAGTTTGAACAAAGGGAGAAAGAAGAAAAGCAGGCCTACAAGCAGACAAACATACATTTATCAATAATAATTTAGGTCAGATTACTGGCTCTGTTACATACAATGTAACTCACACAATTCCAGAGAAATATTTTTTGAATTTGTGACTAATTCTAATTGACAACAGTTTTTAAATAACTCAATTAAAAAAAATAAATTACCATTGACTTTCAAACTATGCATAATCTCTATATGGAACAATACTAGGCTTTACCTAATATTAATAACTATGGAAATACATTTGTTAATGTAAGAATGAGAGGTTTTAAGCCTATTTTATATTACAGGTGTTTGTATAAGATGTCATTGTGGAAATTATCCTCCCATGATTCCTTTGGTTGAAAGCAACAAAAACCAAGTAGAAAATGACTTTAGTAAAGGAATGTCATAAAGCTCACATTATTGACATACCAGTAGTTGAAACAGATTTTAGAATATAAAGGAAAGAAAGCAAGCCAGGCAAAAGAGCCACTCCCAAAAGGTATGATAAATTGTCAACTTAGAGTATGTCACTAACACTTTCACTGGGCATCATTAGTAACACTTGACATTCCTGACAACAGACATAATTTTACTGTTTTGCAGCTACACCCTTTTTGAGGGGTTCTAATTCCCACTTCTACACTTACTTGAATCAATCCTATATAAAAGCATTGAGGTGAAGACTTGATCACAATCTGCACCTTACTTACCAGGGAATGGGGAAAGAGACTACTGGAACTTCTAGGACTTTTATAATTAGGAATGATACCATGGTGCCCCCAAAATTTACATAATGGAAGATTCCAAAGAAAAAGAGGATTGTGATATTGTACAAAAAATACTATTTAATAATATGATACAATGTTACTTAATTAAAATTAGTTTTGTAGTTAACTTTGAAGATTAAGATGTTGAACTTTGTTTTCTTTCTATAAATAAATTTCATAGATATCAACCATTAAATATGTGAGTAAAGATGTCTTCTTTGACTACTCAGTTAAAAATATCTGCTTTCTTCCTTCCAAAGAAGCAAGTTGTTTCTGCATTAACTTATATGCAGAACTGAAAATATCCTGGGACAAAGTGTATTTATACTATCAAATGCAAACATATTTAGTTAAATATTCTTTATGTTTTTTAGAAAAGGAATTCGATAAGGGACATCAATCAAGCCCTATTCAAGAAATGAAATTGTATGATTTTCCAAATAATTCAAACATTTTATAATGAAATTTAAACCATGAAAATTTTACAATAAACACCTTTCTTCCTAATGCCCAGACTCAAACAATTAAGTTCTACCAATCATCAGATGTAATGTATGTGGTACATTAATTTGTGAAGAGTGATCAAGATAGGAATGGGAATGCAGTAAAAGACGTTTTATCAGCTAGTACCTTTGGAGATTTATAGTCAGTTTGCTACTGGTAATGTCAAAATAATGTGAAAAGAGCAAATGGTAAGTGTCTCACAGATGAAAAAGAAGAAGTAAGTCAGCAGATGCTTATGTAACAATAAAAAGTCATGGAATTACAGCACTAGTACTGATAAATTTTTGTAAACTAAGTTTTTGAACTTCTGATGTCTTCATGGGTTATTACAGTAGAAAAATTATTAAAAAATAAAGAAACATGATCCTTCAAGTTATAAAAACTAAGAATTTAAGATATATGGAGTTGAACACCTTTTTCTTTCCACCATAATTTATTTTACTTTACTTTTCTCTTTGTAGTTACTTTTAAGAACTGTATTGATTAAAAACATATTCCATACATAAATTTAGTCATGGTTATTATATTTGAATTTAAAAAATTTATATTTAAATAAAAATTATATAAAATATTTAAATTCAAATGAGTAAAATTTAAACTCTAAAATGGCAAAGATAATCATATTTCAGCTCGAGCATGAAATCATGAAGCCTTGAGAAGTCTTTTTAGGTATAATTTTAGTTTTGTCAAATTACTTAACAACTTAAGGCTTTCTCAGAAAACATACAACAAAACTTGTACGAATCATTTAAAATAAAAATAAAAAATAAACTTTTACTATCTTGATACAGATTTACATATATACAACTGGAGCTGTGATTTCTTTGTCCTATTAACATTCATTTTAATCTTGTTGAATGCACACAGAAATTATAATACATGTTCACTGATTCAATTGTGCCTGAGATGGACTATTTTTAGGCATTTTTTTTCCTATGTACAATGATTTGACTTTGTATATTAAAACATATACACAACTCACTTAAAGTTGAATGCTCTCCTTGCATAGTACTATAAATGTATTATCTTTCACATTGATATACGTTTTTATATTTTTTACTTTGTTTTTAAAAATTGGGATGTAATTTTCATACAGTAAAATGTACAGATCTTGCCTGGATGGTTCAATGAATTTTAACAAATACAACTGTGCAACTTACTTCCCTATCCAGATTTGGAATATTTCCATAATCCCAGTAAATTCTCTGATGCCCCTTCAGAATAAATCTTCCCCATGCAGAGGAAATCCCATTTCTTATTTCTACTTCAATATAGCAGTTCTACCTTTTTTAAACTTCTCATATGTATACTCACATAGTAAGTATACACTTGTGCATGGCTCCTATCACTTAGTACAATATTTTTGAGACTCATCCATATTATTGGGTATATCAGTAGATAATTCAGTTGTATTGCTAACTTCTATGAATATGCTACAATTTGCTGATTTATTCTATTGATGTACATAAGGTTGCTCCCATTTCTTGACTATTATAAATAAAGCTACTATATACATTTCTGTACAAGTCCTTTTATTGGCATAAATTTTCATTTCTCTCAGTTAAATACCTAGTAGTAGACTTGCTAGGATACAAGGGAGGTAAATGTTTAAACTTAAAAGAAAATTTCAAACTGTTTTCCAAGATAGTTATGCCAACATATTAATAGTTTCATGAACAATGTTTGAGAGGTCCAGTTATTCTACACCCTCACCAACATTTGGCATTCTCAGTGGTTTTAGTTTTAAGCATTCTAGAGAAAGTATAGTGGCACATCATCAGGGTTTTAACTTGCATTTTCCTGATTAATACAATGTTGACCATATTTTCATGTGTTTAGTGGCCATTTGTGAATCATCCTTTGTAAACATTATCTTCAAGTATTTTGCATATTTTTCCATTGGGTTGTTTATAAAAATCCTTTGTATTCTGGATGCAAGTCCTTTGTCATGTACGTATATTGCTAATGTTTTCTTTCAGTCAGTGGCTTGCACATTCTTTTTCTTAATACTGTGGTTTAATGAGCAGGAGTTAATTTTCATGATGTTTATTTAATCATTTTTTTCTTTTTATACTTACTCATTTCTGTGTCCTACCTAAAAGTCCCTGGCCTACTCCAAGGCCAAAAATGTATTCTCCTGTTTTTGCCTAGAAGCTTAATGGTCCTAGCTTCTATGTTTTAGATCTGTGATTCAAATTGAAATAATTTTTGTGTAAGATGGAAGGGAGGAGTTAACATTAATTTTCTTCCAATTGTCAAAGCACCATTTGGAGAACATGCTTCCCTTGAGAGACACATTTTTTAAACAGATACAAGAAAATTAAAAAAAAGAATATTGGAGTAGCCCTAAATTTGTTTAAAAAATTGAATTATAATTAAAAACCTTCTCAGAAAGAAAATACCACTTCCAAATAACTATATTGGTGAATGTAATCGAACAGGTAAGGAAGAAATATTATCAACCTTCTACAAACACTTTCAGAAACTAGTAAGGCAGCGTCAACCTGACAAGACCTTAAAAGAATATCTGTGTTCATGAGATTAACAATATCTTTCCTGAGCATAGACAGGCAGAATACTAGTAAATGAATTCAGCAATATGTGAAAAGCATAATAGAGAGACCAAGTGTTGTTTATTCCAGGAATGTATGATTGCTTCAACATCCAAAAATCAATTAATGTAATTTACCAAACTAACAGAATAAAGCAATAAACTCATCATCATCTTAATAGATGCAAAAATATTTTTGAAAATGTTCAACACATTCATGAAAGCAAACTGTCAACAAAGTAGGAACAGGGGAACTTACTCAATCAGATAAAATGCACTTTTAAAAATATCTTAGCTAACATGATACTTAATGGTAAAACCTTAAAGCCCTTTCTTCTATATACTAAAAGAAAGAAAAGACATCTCCTCTCACTAGTTCTGTTTAACTCTGTACTTCAAGCCCGAACCAGTACAAGGAACACAAATGACCTCAAAGGTATATAGATTAAAAAGGGAAAAATAAAATTGTCCTTATGCTCATTTGACACAATTTTTCTTTGTAGATAATCCCAAGTATTCTTACACATGAAACACAAGGAAAAATAAGTGACATTAGCAATGTCAAAGAATACAAAAATCAAGTGTATTTCTATTTATTAATAATAACTGGAAAATAAAATTTAAATGATATAATGTGAAAAAATATGAAAGCATAGTAATAAATTAAAAATAGATGTACAAGACTTCTAAACTGAAAACTACAAGATAATTCTGAGCAAACAAAAAAGATCTACATAAGGAGAGGGATATATCACAATGGATAAAAGTCAGCAGTGTTAAGATGTCATTATCGCAAAAATGTTCCATAAATCTATTCAAACTGAATCAAAATTGTAGGAGGCACTTTAGTAAAAATTAACAAGGTGATTTTAAGAAATTATATAGAAGGGCAAAAGATCCAGAATAGCCAATACAAAATTTGATGACTTCTACTACTAATTTTTAAACTCATTACAAATATAGTAATCTGGAAAGTGTAGTTTTGCCATAAGTACAGACAAAAAGTCACTGGAAAATAATAAAGGCCAGAAATAAACCCATAGTCACTTGATTTACTACATAGGCACACCAACACAATTCAGTGGAAAAAGAAAGTCTGCTCACACTGATATACTTTAGACTGAAAAAGTTACCCTATGAAGGTTTCATGGGTGTATACTTATCTCCTAACTCATAAATAGAACCCTTAAAATAGATACAATGTTTTTGCACTGAACATTTAAGCCTTATATATTAATATTCACTAATTAAAATATTGTTCTTTGGAACACAAGCTAAGCATGAAATGCATATAGTTTTTTCTTAAATCTTTTTCAAAAAGTGAACTGGTTGTTCACTTTAGTCTTTTTCCAATATTATATTTTCATTAACTTGATTGGGGGCAAAAAAATCAAGCAAAGGTTTATTTAGCACTTTAAATAACACATTCCTCTAGTTTTCTGAAACAGAGTGCTTACAACACATAAGAAGAGCCTTAACACGTATTAGCATTAAGAGATGGTCAACTTTTTTTTCCTCTTTGTTTATTAGGCACAGTACTAAATGAGTAGTTATATAAGAGCAAGGATTATTCCTACCTCACATTTGACTTGATTCCTCCTATGTCCTACACAATAGATAAGAAATATATATTTGTTATATAAATGAATGAATATGTTCTAATCATTCATGGAAAATGAATGAATCTCATCTGATGTTCTCTCCCTCAAAAGTCCTTTACTGAACCACAAGCACAAGATGAACTATTTAGATAGAATTTACATTACTGCATAAACTATTCCATAAATCTGATACTGCACAATTTATTTTAATGTTGTTACTCCTTAAAATAACCAATATTTGCAAAATAATGCTTTCTTTCTCAGAATTTCTCAAATACATGCCATGTATGAGCCAAAGAATCCAAATATATAATTCAGTTATACTGCTAAACAATAAAAATAGTTTTATGTGCAATTTAAGAGGTTACAAAACACATGTTGTTTTAAAACAATGTTCTATAAAGAAAAACTGCTGCTTGTGTCATCAAAGTCAGCCTTGCTATGACTGGTATGAGTTCTGCTCACTCTTCCCATGACAGACAACTCAGTTATCAGTAACACGTCACACATGCTGAAGGTTCTGTAATTCAGTGTTTCATGATAATTCTCAGTTCTTGGCTCCAGCATGCCTAGTTCTTATTTTTTAATTCACATATTAAGTTGAAAATTGTTTTCCCAGTGTATTACATTCAAATACATTCACACAATTATAATTACCATGTTATAGTGTCTGAATGTAGTCACAATGAAATGATAAATTTCAGTACAAAATTCAAACTAAGAATGGCATAAAGACTGATTAAGTTTTTGCAAAATCAGTTGTGACTATATTCAACTTAGAGAGAAATATATTCCACCCATATCTGGACCTTTAATACAATAAATCTCATTTGTTTTACAAAGTTATCTTCAAGTATTTATTCAGTCATGAGTCACTTTGCTTACACAAAAGGAATGCAAGGACAAAGAAGATTTTCCAGAACAAAGATGACCTACAAAAAGACAATGAAATTAATTTCTCATACACATAGCTTTGGAGCAGTACACTTTTTAGAACCAAAATAAATATGGCAGCTAGTTTTTCTTTGGTGTCATTAAAACTATTCCATAATTTTTCCTAGAATAAACTGATATTGATGATGTTATTCAATTTAGGAATCCTAAATGAACTTTCTTGAATATGCTTCGAGTTAAGCAATCATGTAACACTCTACACATCTAATGTTTG
Organism: Manis javanica; assembly: GCF_040802235.1. Lineage (NCBI taxonomy): Eukaryota > Metazoa > Chordata > Mammalia > Pholidota > Manidae > Manis > Manis javanica. The sequence continues at coordinate 41,079,442 of NC_133164.1, forward strand.
TGTCTGAGGCAGCTGTAACATTTGTTATGCAGACAGACATAGACAATTAAGTTCCCAGGAGAACATTACTGGCACTAACTAGTAAAAGTTTTATTTAATCTAAGAACATAAAACAACTGACTAAATGGCAGTCAAGAAGTCATGACCATGAATGCTAGCAGTATAGTGTCACTCACCTTCCTCCAGTGAATTAATTTGTGATGAACATAAGAAATAGTATTCTTCATGTCAGAAACAAAACCATTAGATCACCATCCAGAGAATGGACAGGAATTATACAAACCTCTAGGAACTGTAATGCTACAGTTATTATAATTTCAGTAACTCAATGGCTCAAGAGTTTCACTCATCTGTTCTTTTAACTGATGGACATCTGTCTCTTAAATCTGTGGGCCTCAAGTGGCTATTTAACATGCCAACAGATGCAGAATAATCAAAATGAGCAAAACTCAGTTTAAATGACAGAAAAGTTTGATTGCTATCAGAAATAAAGGTAGATGATAGAAAGATAGATAGATAGATAGATAGAAAGATAGATAGATAGATAGATAGATAGATAGATATGATAGATACTGATAACAGAAAAATATTTTATTTTGCTATTTTGTGCCCATTTATCCTTTCATTTGCATGGCCTCTGATACAATATGTCTTTATTAACTGGTTCTTATGACTAACTTTCCACCAAGTTTTCTTTATTCTTGTCTCTCTGCCCTTCAATTCACCATCCATGTTAAAACCAGAAAAGTATTTCAATAATAGTACTAGGAGTGTGTCATTTCAAAAGAAGGTCTTCAGACTTTATAATTTGCTATGGGTCAACCTCTCTAGCTTCTGCACTGACCAAGACACCCTTAACATTCTCTTGAACTTGACCAAACTTTAGAAAAGCTTCTTCCTGACTGCAGGCCCTTGAGCTCATTTTACCTACATTATTTACATTAGAAAACTTGCAGCTGAAATTTTTTTCCCTCTCATTGAGATGTAAGTCTTCTCCCAGCTTCTTGCCAGGTTTACAATCTAGGAATGCTTTTCTTTGAGACCGACAAAGTCATCCCTTTGAAATATAATCATCAGAGATTGAGCCCCTATATTCCAGGCTTCGTGGGAGGGGAGAGTCTAATTTTGCTATGCACAAATGATCAAATACAGATGGCCTCATCACACTGACCATTCGCCCTTCTCATGTCCTCCAGTACTTTTCCACTGGCTCAGTCCAGTGCTTAAAACCATTACAAACACTCCCGTCTCTTGTTTCAGTAAAGCTGAGTTCACTCCCTTCCTATTATATGAACAGTCTCAATCCCTGTTGCAATAATCTTGAATAAAATCTTCCTTGCCTGTGTAACTCCATTAGGTACAATTTTTCTTTGATATCACTTACTCTGTGCTTTCTGCTTCTTATGCCTCTTTGTGTGCTCCCTAGTCTATCTTTTTTGAGATCCTAATTATTCTTCAAGGCCAAGGTTAAATGCATTCCATGTGAGCGCAATTGCCTGAACTGAAATTTACATAAAAATAAGGGGATACTATTGTTTTGTATGTTTACTGTCTAAAAGTATAAAACAAGATCACCAATCTTGCTCTAATGAATTAGACATTGTCTTGTGATACTCAATATTTTTAATGAGAGATTGGAAGAACAGAAAAAGATGTCCTTTTCTAGCAGGACATTTCTTGGGTTTCCAGTCTTCACATATTCACTTAGAAAGGAAAAAAAAATGAATTAGAACACTGTGAAATTTGTCTTGCTGAAATATTTTTCACTACTTAAAAGACAAAGAAGACTATCATCTTCTCTCTCACCAGGCAACTTCCCTTCAAATGACTCTGTAATGTCACTGAATATAGAACTCTGCTGAGCAGGGAATAGAATCCTTGATGTCTGTGGAAAAGTGCTAAAGAACTCCTTGACATTTTGTGTCTGGCACTACAAGGAAGTTTAGTTATGAGAAAAGTTTACTGTGATGCTCATCAAGCATTGAATGTTCTATTTTTTCATATAAAAATATATAATTATGTGCAGCAATATATATGTATATCTGAATAAAAGAAATTATACAGTGGGAAATGAGGGCAAAAGCTAGAGAGAGGTTATTTATTGTTTCTTATCACCCTGAGGCTTGACAAAAGAAAAAAGATTAATGGAAACAAAAAAATATATGGCCACAAATCTGTAAATTTGTAACTGAAAGAGAATATTAAGATGGTATTTGAGATTCCTTGATTCCTGTTAACACTTTACAGAAAATCTGAACCTATGTAAAATGTAATCAAATTGCCCACTATGCAGCGTCATTATGCCCTTGCCCCTACCATCTTTCAAGTTTACTTCTGTATTAATTTCAGAAGTAGCATTCCTGTTTCCCTATTTTCTCTCTAAAGCCTATTTGCTACTTGGCAGTGAAAATCACCTTGGTGAAAGGTATCATACTTTCAGTAAAACAGAAAGCATATCACTCTTTCCTCAAAAGTCTCCATATCTGTTAAAAAAAATAACTTGACTAGGGGCTAAAGGGCATTACATGAACTGCCCAATAGCTCCTCCTCTAAAATTATTGCCTTTCATTCTTTCCATCAGGCCCTCTATTTAGGACGACCTGGTATTATTTCTATTCCTCAACTGCCTACAATCTCTCTCCCAGAGATCTCCATGTGATCAACTCCCTGAATTCTTCAGGTTTCTGGTCAAGTATCTCCACTTCAGAGTCTTCTAGAATCTCTCCTTAAAGTAATGATCCTCTATGGAAGTCACCTTCTAACATGTGATCCTTCTTTATTGTTTTCACAGCAGTTTCCTGAAATAACATTATGAAAACAATAATCAGATTTCATCACTTCCAAGTCATATAACTAAAATAAATGCTTCTCATTGCACTAACGATAAAAATCAAAATGCTTTTCATGGAAAAAGAGGTCATACATGATAAGTCCCTTTCCATATTTGTGAACTACTTATCATATGCCATTATAACTACACACTTCTTCTTTTTCAGCTATTCTAATATTCTTGGGTGTTTTGACATACAAAGCTAGTTCCTGTCTTAGGGTCATTATACTCATTGCTGGGTGGCTCATTCCGTCTTTATATTCAGGTCTAGTACCACTTTGTGGAGGCCTTCCTCAATCCACTCACAGAACTCTCTATTGCCTTGCCTTGCTTATTTATTTTCCATGACACTTATAATTACTTTAAGTATTAAACAACTATTTTATTTGCTGATTTTTGCATATCCCAATAGAATGAGAGTAAAAACTTTTGCTCTTGAGTTAACACTGTTACTTTGACTCTTAGCAACAACACCTGTCATATAAAAGGACTTCAGGAAATATGCTGAATTCATATATTATATGTGCATTCACAGGTAATTGTTTTTAATTGCCACACATAAATAATGTCATGAGAAATGAATTTCCTTGATCTACGTCAGTTTTGAAGAATCATGTTTTTTTTTTTAAGTTGAAACGAAATGTAACTTGGCTCTTCCTTTGAGAAATTCAATTTGTCATGACATTTGATTAAGGAAACTATAGATAATATGTAACTTCAATTTTTTAAAAAAATGGATAGGATGAAGAAAAAAAGGCAGGAAGGATGGCAAGGTGAAAACATCCTCCCATGTACACACAAAGGAAGGAATTACAGCAAATATAACTACCCCCCAATAACAACCTGAAGACTACAGAACAGACTATAAACACCTGGTAAAGAAAAAAAGGTCCACATTGAGAAGGATAAAGTGGCAAAGATAAGACTGATTGAGGTGCAAGCACTGCCCCCAAACAGCTCACAAGTGGAAGGGAGAGGAACAGAGTGGGGAGGGGATAAGTTCTCAGGGATCCTGCACAGCTCTCCCTGGAGATCTGCTCTGAGAACAAGAGTTCGCATTGCACTGAGCTTTGGTGATTAATGGGGATGGATACCAGGGAGAGCTAGAGCATTCTGGAGGGGCTGAGACCCCTGTAACTTATGGAGGACAGGCGAGGTCGGTCAGGCCTGCTGAGGCCCAACACAAAGGCAATGGTTTAAGATTTACCAGCAGCAGAAAGTGTGTGAGAGGGAAGGAGGTCAGAGAGAACTCTCTCCAGGGAACAAAGGGCTTCAGGCCTGTGCCTCCCCAGCCCTTCAACAGCCTAACTGGTCAGGGGCTTCAGGAAGCCAGTTCCAAAATGTCCCACCTTCCTTGCTGGCAGCTCAACCCAGTGAAGGTGCTTCCCTGTGTACTTTCCCTTCCCAGCCAGATTGGCCCAGAACAATACTAAATTTTCTGACCAGCAGGAAGATGGAGGGTGACACTTTACTGGTTTTCCTGGTCCTCCTTTAGTCCAACGGGTCAGGGGCTTGTGGGAGCCAACTCTAAAAGTGAGAAGATGCCAAAAGAACTGTGACAACAATAGCCCAAACAATATTCACTTAATCAGGTCCCCAGGAGGAGAGACAGAGAAGCAGAAATTCTCTTAGCTGAAAACTTCCCCAGTGTGGAGAAGGACATAGACAACCATGTCCTGCAAGTACAGAGGGCACCTCACAAGAGGAACCCCAGATAGACAGCATCCAGACAGAGTAATTAGAGTGGCAAATATTATAGATAAAGACAGAATCTTAAAAACAGCAAGAAGCAAACTACTATGTGTAAGGGAAACCACATAAGGCTGTCAGCAGATTTCTCATCAGACACATTACAGGCCAGAAGAGAGTGGTATGAAATCTTTAATGTAAGAAAAGAAAAGGAAGGCACCTACAATAAAGAATGCTCTACTCAGCAAGGTTATCATTAAGAATTGAACAAGATTAAAATTCACCAGATAAACCTTAAAAGAATTCACTACCACTGAACTGTCCTCACAGGATACGTTAAATGGGCTTCTGTAGATGGAAATGTTCTCAAGTCTGAATATTCTCATCAATAAAACTAAACTTAAAGTAAAAGTTAGTGGGCCATTTGATTATTAAACAAATATTAAGTTAAAAATCAAAAGTAGTAAATGGTAGTATATACAGAATGGGTCAAGGAACACAAGAAAAGATGTAGATTATGACATCTTATACATAGTGTGGAGGAGAAAGAAGAATTAAAAAGTACTACTTTTAGACTGTGTTTGAATTTGAGTGAGTATCAATATAGACAATTACATATCCAGGAAACTATATAAAACCTATGATAAAAACAAATCTAAAGCCTAAAATAGAAACACAAAAATTAAAAAACAGAAATGCAATCACAATTAAGAAAACCATTAAATCAGAAGAGAGGAGTATAGAAGAAAGAAAAAGAGAGGAAATACAGAGACAACCTAAAACATGTACTACAATGAAAATAAGTACAAACCTTTCAATAATTACCTTAATTGCAAATGCATTAATTGCACCAATCAAAAGACATACAGTGGCCGAATGGACAAACAAGACCCATCTATGTGCTGCCTACAAGAGACGCATTTCATACCTAAAAACAAACTTCACTAAAAGAAGAAAAAGATATTTCATGCAAAAAAAGGGAGATAAAAGCAGGAAAAGCAGTACTTACAGTAGACAAAACAAACTTCAAAACAAAGAATGTAACAAGAGATAAAGATAGACATTATATAATGATAAAGGGATCAGTCCAACAAGAGGATATAACAATTACAAGGAGGAGATTAAAGATAGTGGCATGACAGGAGAGACAGAGGCTTCCTCCTAAAACTGGATACAATTAGAAAAATATAGTTGGTGCAACTCATCCTGAGAGAGCAACAGAAAGAGGACAGTGCCAGACTGCACACACCTGGAGAAAAGAGCAGACCTCACAGAACATGGTAACATACCAGAGCTGTGGCCAGGTGGGACCCAAGCCCATCCCCCACCCCAGCTCACTGGCGGGAGGAAGAGAAACAGAGCAAGGAGGGAGTGGAAGGACTGGGACTGCTGAATACCTAGCTCCAGAGATCTGCTCTGGGAGCACAAACCTACATTTCATGGTGCTTTCATGATACTCATGTGATTACAAGGTGGGAAAGCTAATACAGGCAGAAATCTTGGAGAGACTGAGATTCCAGCTGCTTGTGGAAAGCAGGGATCCATATCCAGCTGCTATAGGACAAAAGCTTATAGCTGTGTGCTCGGCCCACTGGTTAAAGCAGTGGAGACAGGCACAGCAGCCGGGAAACAGGCATTGCTTCAGGGTCTGAGCAGGTCCAGAGTAGAGCTTCTGGACACTAGAGGGCGCCATATTCAAATATGAAATGCCAAAGGAAACTGGTCCAGAGTAAAATTAATATAACTCCAGAGAAAGATTTAAATGACATGGACCTTACAACTCTTCCTTGAAGGGAGTTCAAAATAAAAATCATCAACATGTGAATGGAGGTATGGAAAGATATGCAAGAACTCAGGAATAAATTCAGGTCAGAGACCAATCGCAGGTTGGATACAGTGGAGGAGAGGATAAGTGAAATGGAAACTAGAGAAGAGGAATACAAAGAAGCTGAGACACAGAGAGAAACAAGGACCTTTAAGAATAAAAGAATATTGAGAGAACTGTGTGACCAATCCAAATGGAACAATATTCACATTATAGGGATACCAGAAGAAGAAGAGAAAATGAAAGGGATAGAAAGTGTCTTTGAGGAGGTAGTTGCTGAAAACTTCCCCAGTCTGGGGAAGGAGATAGTCTCTAAGGCCATGGAGATTCATAGATCTCCCAACACAAGGGACCCAAGGAAGACAACACAAAGACATATAGTAATAAAATTGGCAAAGATTAAGGATAAGGTCAGACAATTGAAAGCAGCCAGAGAGAGAAATAAGATCACATACAAAGGAAAGCCCATCAGGCTAACATCAGACTTCTCAGCAGAAACCTACAGGCCAGAAAAGAGTGGCATGATGTGTTTAATGCAATGAAGCAGAAGGGCCTGGAACCAAGATTACTTTATCTGGCAGAATTATTATTTAAATTTGAAGGAGGGATTAAACAATTTTGAGATAAGCAAAAGCTGAGAGAATTTACCTCCCACAAACCATCTCTACAGTTGATTTTGGAGGGAATGATATAGATGGAAGTGTTCCTAAGGTTTAATAGTTGTCACCAGAGGAAATTAAACCACAATAAAGAAAGTAGAACAGCTAATTACTAAGCAAATGTAAAATTAAATTAACTGTCCCCAAAGTCAATGAAAGGATAGATAAAGACTACAGAATATGATACCTAATATGTAAAGAATGCAGGAGGAATAAAAAGGAGGAGAAAAAGAAAAGAACCTTTAGATTGTGTTTGTAACAGCATATTAATGAGTTAAGTTATACTCTTAGATAGTAAGGAAATTAACCTTGAACCTTCAGTAACCACAAATCTAAAGCCTGAAATGGCAATAAGTACATACCTATTGATAATCACCCTAAATGTAAATGGGCTGAATGTACCAATCAAAAGACAAAGAATCACTGAATGGATAAAAAAATAAGACCCATCTATATGAAGCCTACAAGAGACTCACTTCAAACCCAAAGACATACACAGACTAAAAGTGAAGGGATGGAAAAAGATATTTCATGCAACTAACAGAGAGAAAAAAGCAGGAGTTGCAGTACTTGTATCAGACAACATAGACTTCAAAACACAGAGAGTAACAAAACACAAAGAAGGACATTACATAATGATAAAAGGGTCAATCCAACAAGAAGATATGACCATTATAAGTATCTATGCTCCAAACACAGGAGCACCCAAATATTTGAAACAAATATGAAAAGGGGAAATAGAATGCAATGCATTCATTCGAGGAGACTTCAACACTCCACTCACTCTGAAGGACAGATCAACCAGACAGAAGATAAGTAAGGAGACAGAGGCACTGAACAACACAATAGAACAGATGGACCTAACAGACATCTACAGAACTCTACACACAAAACAACAGAATACACATTCTTCTCAAGTGCACACAGAACATTTTCAAGAATAGATCATATACTTGGCCACAAAAAGAGCTTCAGTAAATTCAAAAATATTGAAATTGTACCAACCAGTTTCTCAGATCACAAAGCTATGAAACTAGAGATAAATTATGCAAAGAAAATGAAAAATCCCACAAACACATGGAGGCTTTACAACATGCTCCTAAATAACCAATGGATTAATGAACAAATAAAAACAGAGATTGAGCAATGTATGGAGAAAAATGACAACAATAATTCAACACCGTAAACTCTGTGGGATACAGCCAAGGCTATGCTAAGAGGAAAGTATATTGCAATACAGGCCTACCTCAAGAAAGAAGAACAATCCCATATAAGCTAGACTCTCAATTAATGAAACTAAAAAAAGAACAACAAATGAGGCCCAAAGTCATTAGAATGTAGGACATAATAAAGATTAGAGTAGAAATAAATAAAATTGAGAAGAATGAAACAATAGAAATAATCAATGAAAGCAAGAGCTGGTTGTTTGGGAAAATAAACATAATAGATAAACCCCTTGCCAGCCTTATCAAGAAAAAAAAGGGAATCTATACACATAAACAGAATCAGAAATGAGGAAGCAAAAATCACTACGGACAACACAGAAACACAAAGAATTATTAGAGAATACTATGAAAAATTATATGCTAACAAACTGGATAAACTAGAAGAAATGAACAACTTTCTAGAAAAATACAACCTTCCAAGGCTGACCAAGGAAGAAACAGAATGTCTGAACAGACCAATTACCAGCAATGAAATTGAATCGGTAATCAAAAACTACCCAAGAGCAAAACCTCCAGGCCAGATGGATTCACCACTGAATTTTATCAGACATTTAGAGAAGACATAATACCCATTCTCCTTAAAATTTTCAAAAAAATAGAAAAGGAGGGAATACTTCCAAACTCATTCTATGAGGCCAGCATTATTCTAATACCAAAACCAGGCAAAGACACCACAAAAAAAGAAAATTACAGACCAATATCCCTGAAGAATGTAGATGCAAAAATACTCAATAAAATATTAGCAAATTGAATTAAAAAATACATCAAAAACATCATCCATCATGATCAAGTTGGATTTATGCCAAGGATGAAAGGATAGTACAATATTCGAAAATACATTAACATCATCCACCACATCGACAAAAAGAAGGACAAAAACTACATAATCATCTCCATAGATGCTGAAAAGCAGTTGACAAAATTCAACATCCATTTATGATAAAAACTCTCAACAAAATGGGTATAGAGGGCAATTACCTCAACATAATAAAAGCCATATATGAGAAACCCACAGCCAACATTATACTTAACAGTGAGAAGCTCAAAGCTTTTCCTTTAAGATCAGGAACAAGACAGGATGCCCACTCTCCCCACTTCTATTCAACTTACTTATGGAGGTCCTATCCATGGCAATCACACAACACAAAAGAAGTAAGAGGCATCGAGATTGGCAAGGAAGAAGTTAAACTGTCCCTGTTTGCAGATGACATGATATTGTATATTAAAAAAACCCTAAGGAATCCACTGCAAAACTACTAGATCTAATATATGAATTCAGCGAAGTTGCAGGATACAAAATTAATACACAGAAATCTGTTGCATTCCTATACAGTAACAATGAACTAGCAGAGAGAGAAATCAGGAAAACATTCCATTCACAATTGCATCTAAAAGAATAAAATACCTAGGAATAAACCTAACCAAGGAAGTGAAAAACCTATACTCTGAAAACTACAAGACACTCATAAGAGAAATTAAAGAAGATACCAATAAATGGAAACACATCCCATGCTCATGGATAGGAACAATTAATATTGTCAAAATGGCCATCCTGCCTAAAGCAATCTATAGATTCATTGCAATTCCTATCAAACTACCAACAGCATTCTTCAACAAACTAGAGAAAATCATCCTAAAATTCATATGGAATCACAAAAGACCTTGAATAGCCCAAGCAATCCTGAGAATGAAGAATAAAGCAGGGGGAATTACTCTCCCCAACTTCAAGCTCTACTACAAAGCCACAGTAATCAAGACAATTTGGTACTGGCACAAGAACAGACCCATAGACCAATGGAACAGACTAGAGAGCCCTGATATAAACCCAACCATATACGGTCAATTAATATATGATAAAGGAGCCACAGACATGCAATGGGGAAATGAGAGCCTCTTCAACAGCTGGTGTTGGCAAAAATGGACAGCTACATGTAAGAGAATGAAACTGGATTGTTGTTTAACCCCATACACAAAAGTAAACTCAAAATATATTAAAGACTTGAATATAAGTCATGAAACCATAAAATTCTTAGAGGACAACATAAGCAAACATCTCCTGAATATAAGCATTAGCAACTTCTTCCTGAACCCATCTCCTTGAGCAAGGGAAACAAAAGCAAAAATGAACTCATGGGACTACATCAGACTAAAAAGTTTTTGTACGCCAAAGGACATCATCAACAAAACAAAAAGTCATCCTACAGTATGGCAGAAAATATTTGTAAATGACATATCTGACAAGGATTAACATCCAAAATATATAAAGAACTTACACACCTCACCACCCAGAAAGCAAATAACCCGATTAACAAATGGTCAGAGGATATGAAGAGACGGTTCTCCGAAGAAGAAATTCAGATGACCAACAGACACATGAAAAGATGCTCCACATCACTTACCATCAGGGAAATGCAAATTAAAACCACAATGAGATATCACCTCAACCAGTAAGGACGGCCAGCATTGAAAAGACTAAGAATAAAAAATATTGGTGAGGATGTGGAGAAAGGGAAGCCCTCCTACACTCCTGGTGGGAATGTAAATTAGTTCAACCATTGTGGAAAGCAGTATGGAGGTTCCTCTAAAAACTAAAAGTAGAAATACCATTTGACCCAGGAATCCCACTTCTTGGAATATACCCAAGGAATACAACTTCTCAGATTCAAAAAGACATATGCACCCCTATGTTCATTGCTGCACTTTTTACAATAGCTAAGATACGGAAGCAACCTAAGTGTCCATCAGTAGATGAATGGATAAAGAAGATGTGGTACATATACACAATGGAATACTATTCAGCCATAAGAAAGAAACAAATCCTACCATTTGCAACAACATGGATGGAGCTGGAGGACGTTATGCTCAGTGAAATAAGCCAGGTGGAGAAAGACAAATGCCAAATGATTTCCCTCATTTGTGGAGTATAACAATGAAGCAAAACTGAAGGAACAAAATGGCAGCAGACTCACAGACTCCAAGAATGAACTAGTGGTTACCAAAGGGCAGGGGTGTGGGAGGGTGGGTGGGGAGGGAGGGAGAAGGGGACTGAGGGGTATTATGTTTAGTACACATGGTGTGGGGGATCACGGGGAGAACAGTGTATCACAGAGAAGCGACATAGTCGATCTCTGGCAACTTGCTGCACCGATGGACAGTGACTGCTTTGGGGTATGGGTGGAGACTTGATAATATGGGTAAATGTAGTAAACACATTGTGTTTTCATGTGAAACCTTCATAAGAGTCTATATCAATCATATCTTAATAAAAAATTTAAAAAAATCTATAAATAGCTATGCAGCCAACATAGGAGCATCTAAATATATAAAACAAAAACTAACAGACCTATAGGGACAAATAGAAAGCAACAAAATCATATTAGAGGATTTTAGGGCATGCAATATGTTAGGGATGAAACACCCACTTACATCAATGGATAGAACAGACAGAAAAAAATAAGAAAACAGAGGTGTTGAACAACACATTAGACCAGATGCATATACCTGATATACACAGAACATTCCTTACAAAAGCAGCAGGATACATTTTTCTCAAGTGCACATGGAATGTTCTCCAGAACATATCACATATAAGGACACAAAAAGAACCTTAATATATTAAAAAAGATTGTCATCATATCAAACATCTTTTCTGAACAAAATGGTATGAAACAAGAAAATAATTACTTGTAGCAAACACAAACACATGAGGCTAAACAACATGTTTCTAAATAATCAATGGATCAATGGACAAATGAAACAATACATGGAGACAAATGCAAATAAAAACAGCACAGTTTAAAGAAAGTAGGATTGGGCAAAAGTAGCTCTAAGATGGAAGTACACAGCAATACAGGCCTACCTCAAGAAACAAACAATTCCAAATAACCAGTCTAACCTCAAAATGAAAGAACTAGGAAAAGAAGAACAAAGCCTAAAGTTAGTAGAAGGAGGAACATAATAAAGATCAAAGCAGAAATAAATAAAATAGAGAAGAAAGAAAGAATATAAAAACATCAATGAAATCAAGAGCTGGTTTTTCAAGTAAATAAACAAAATAGACAAACCCTTACCAAACTTATCAAAAAGAAAAGAAAGAGGACACATACAAACAAAATCTAAAACAAAAAAGAAGTTAAAATTAACACATAAATTCAAAGAATTATTAGAAAATTCTATGAAAAATTATATGCCCATAAATTGGACAACCTAGAAGAAATGGACAAATTCCTAGAAATTGTACAATCTTCTAAGACTGACATAAAAAGAAAGAGAAAATCTGAGACCAATTACCAGTAATGAAATTGAATTGCAATCTAAAAACTCCCCAAAAAACAAAAGACCAGGTTCAGATGGCATCACAGCTGAATTCTGTCAAACATTTAAAGAAGAGCTAATACACATCTTTCTTAAAGTATTCCAAAAAGTAGAAGAGGAGGGAATACTTCCAAACCCATTCTATGAAGACAGAGTCACTCTATTACCTAAACCAAAGACACCCTAAAAAAAAAAATTACAGACCAATATCCTTGATGAACAGAGGGGCAAAAATCCTCAACAAAATATTAGCAAACTAAATTAAAAAATACCTCAAAAGGATCATACACCACAACTAAATGGGAATTATTCCAAGGATGCAGGATGGTACAACATTGGCAAATTAATCAATGTGATAAACTGCGTTAACTGAGAAAGGATATAAACCATATGATCATCTCTATAAATGCTGAAAAAGCATTTAACAAAATTCAACATCCATTCATAGTAAAAGCTCTCAACAAAATGGGTATAGAAGGAATGTACTTCAAGATAATAAAGGCCATATACAAAAAACCTACATCTAACATCAGACTCAGTGGTGAAAAGCTGAAAACTTTTCCTCTAAGATCAGGAACAAGACAAGAATGTCCATTTCACCACTTTTATTCAGCATAGTACTAGAGGTCTATAACTCTTAGGGGAAAATATTTTCCCAGCCTGGGGCGAATTACCTTTGAAACTGAAATCAGTCAAAGGGAGAAATAAAGAGGGAGAAACCCATTTATTCCACACAAGCAGTTGTTCACTTCTGCTGGCCCATGTCTCTCCCACCCTAGGTGCAAAAAGGAACCCCACCCGACATCTCCGGTCCAGACATGCCCTCATTCCCCCTTGTAATTACCTATTGATATGGAGATGGACTACTTCTCTCCACCCCTTGGAAACACCTATTGATATGGGGATGCACTAAGGCCAGGCTAGAGATTCTGGAAATACTGCAATTTTACCCCCAAGGTCCTAGCCATGGCAATCAGACAATGCAAAGAAATAAACATCTGCATTAATAAGGAAGAAGCTAAACTGCCACTATTTGTAGATAACATGACGTTATGTAGAAAACCCTAGACCACCAAAAAACAATTCGTACTTAAATCACTGAAGTCAGCAAAGTCATGCATATGCAGTCAATTAATATACAATAAAGAAGCCTTTGATATACAATGGAGAAAAGACAGTCTCTTCAACAAATGGTGTTGGGAACACTGGACAGCTACACATAAAATAATGAAACTGGATTACTCCCTAACACCATAATCAAAGTAAACTCAAAATGGATTAATCACCTAAATATAATACATGAAACCATAAAACTCTTAATAGAAAACATAGGCAAAAATCTCTTGAACATAAGACATGAGAAACACTTTTCTGGACACATTTCCCTAGGCAAGGGAAACAAAATAAAAAGCAAGTGGGTCTACATCAAACTAAAGAGCTTCAGTACAGTCAAGTACACCATCAACAGAAAAGGAATGGCAACCTACAGTACTGGGTAATATTTTCATAATGATATATCTGATAAGGGGTTAACATTTAAAATATATAAAATCTCATACAACACAACATCAAAAAAGCAAACAACCCAATTAAAAAATGGTTAGAGGACTTCAATGGACATTTTTCGAAGAACATACATACAAAAGACTGACATGCATATTGTAAGATGTTCTACATTGTTAATCATCAGGGAAATGCAAATCAAAACTATAATGATACGTCACCTCACAACAGTCAGAATGGCCACTATCTAAACAACAATAAATAACAAGTGATGGTAAGAATGTGTAGAAAAAGGCAACCCTCCTATACAGTTGGTGGGAATGTAAATTGGTGTAGCCACTATGAAAAGCATTATGGAGATTCCTCAAAAAACTAAAAATTAAAAATACCATATGACCCACTAATTCTACTTCTAGGAATTTACCTGAAGAAATCAAAATATCTGATTCAAAGAGATATGTGCACCCCTATTTTTATTGCCACATTATATACAATAGTGAAGATATGAAAGCAACCAAAGTGTTGATCAATAGATAAATGGATAAAGATGATGTGGTACATATAGTCAATGGCATATTATTCAGCCATAATAAAAAAAGAAATCCTATTTGAGACAACATGGATGGACCCAGAGGGTATTACACTAAGTGAAATAAGCCAGGCTGAGAAAGACAAATGCCATATGATTTCACTTATAAGCAGAACTTAGAAACAAAATGAACAAAATGGCAAGACTCATAAATACTGAAAAGTGTGTCTGGTGGTTACTATGCAGGAGGGGTTGGAGTTGGTGGGTTTAAAAGATGAAGGGGATAAAGAGGCACAAAATCTCAATCATAATATAAATCAGTCACAGGGATGAAAGTACCTTGAGAATATAGTCAATAGTCTGTCACATCTTTCTGTGTTGACAGATAGTAACTACACTAGTTGGGATGAGCATTTTAAAATGTGTATGACTGTTGAGTCACTATGCTGTGTACTTGAAAACAACACAATATTGGATATCAACTATATCTCAATAAAAAATATAGAAACATAAATTAGGTTTTGTAAAAAATTTTTAAATGATCCCCATGATCTCTTTTTGACATCTAAAATCTCTTCAGTGGCACCTCATGCCCATAGGATAATGTCCAGTTTTGTTTCTATAGGAACTTTTATTTCCATTCTATTTTTCTCCCTGATTCTTTGTCTCTAACTTCATTTTGCCGAAACATCATTTTTCCTTTGACTCTCTTCTTTCCATCTAGAATGTCCCCGCACTAAATCAGATGCCCCTGTCTAAATGTACCCACATTATCCTGCACTTCTATTAGAATGTTTGTCTTACTTTGCTTATTTTAATTGCAATTCTCTGTCTCAGAGTTGGAGTTATATATTAATCTTAAACCCCCAGGTGTCTCACTTAATGGGGCCATGTTCAAGGCCATGGTCAATGAGTACTGACAAAGCAAAGATCACTTGAAATTATTCCATGCACATGAAATCTAAAATCCCCTTGTAGTTAACAAGTGAAATAATCTCAGAAGGGGTTTTACTAAATTTAACAATTCTAAAGTGCATCTGATATTACCAATGAATTCAGAAGCCAAAACATTAGTAAACTGTAATGAAATAATTTTTTAGAGCAAAAACTGAATTGTGTTTTTTTAAATATCATCTTTTAAATATACATTTATTGTTTGCAAGTCAGGCACAAGTCAAGTCATCCTTGCAAAGCAATGTTCACACTAGAAAACCCTTACCTATTTCAGGGCACTGAGGAATAAATATGAAAGGAATAGTAATTGCTCTGCTCCATTACAAATTAGAGGACATAATTAGCAAGATACGGGTTATCTACTTTTCTGTCCAGATCTCCATGACTTCTTTAGAAAAACAACAGTTTTTCCTTAGAAGAATCATTTGGAGTATTTCTGTTTACATAAGACTCAGCATCATGTACAAACAAGACAGAGTCACCTGGTATATCTATCTACTGTAATATAAAACCTTCTTATTCTGTAATTGGAAAGTGGGGGAGTATTTGATGGAAAATTATCCAACAGGAGGTATTGGGATTATGATCAACCCTATTTTGATTAAAGGTTTAAACAGTAATTACTCTGGCCACATGAAGGAAAACCATCTATTTTGACTTGCTATCTCAAGTCAAGGATATGAGTGGATATTACAGGTTACTGATCTGAATTTAGATTAATGGAAGATAATTTTTTGTTTTCTCACCAATTCTTTCATCACCGCCATTTTGAAAAACTGAAATAGCTGATATGCAACACCATATTGGTTTCAGGTTTACAACACAGTAATTCGACAATTATACATTTTATTAAATGCTCACTATAATAAGTGTAGTTGCCATCTGTCAACATACAAATACATTGCAACCATCACCCCCCTTTCAAAGAGGCCTGTAACAACAGGGATCAGGATGAGATTTTTGTATCCTGGGACCATGGAGAGAGAGGCAAAAATTAGATTGGCAATAAAGAAAAAGTAACAGTAATATATATTAAAATCTTAGTCTCTTTCCTGCTGATAACAGTCTATATGTCCCCCCCACCAACGAGTCATTAGGTCCATCAAGAATGCTGCTACTCAATAAATAATTCATGAAATAAAATAATACCTAAAATAACATAGACAATTCTAACATTTATTGAGAGCTCAACTTTTACAAATATAAAATGAGAAGTTTGAGCCGGATCATGCCTGAGATACATTCTATTGTTAAAAACTTGATAGGATCCTGTAAAATATTATACATTTGTAGTGTAGAATGTACCAAAGTTGAAAGTAAATGAGTTACCAAAATGTAAGTATGCAGATGTGGTTTTAAAGTTTTTATACATATTTATATGGCTCCATATCTATCTGCAAACTTTAAATTTTATCGGAATATTCTCGTTTTTATAATAAAAAACAAGTCTAAAAATCCAATAAATTCAATTTACTTGAAGTCAAAATTCTGGATACTTAGATGCATGGGTCTTTAACGATTTTTCAAGGGTTTTTAATATGTTGAAATTATATAAGCATCAACTAAAATATTTTGACCTCTAACAATAATAAATATGATAAAATATCTAGTCAGAAATCTGTAGTAATTTAAAAAGAAATGATGTTCAAGATTTAGTAATAACATGCAAAGATTAATAAGTATTTTTTCAAGGTTTTATGATGCTCAAATGAGAGCACGCAAAAACAAACAATCAAAATCCACTTGGAATAAGCTGACAGTATATTTCCTTCAAGACGAATCATAGTTTAGAGCAGGTCAAATACATTCATTTATTAAAGAAGTTTTACTATCAAAGCTTTTAATAACTGACAATGGTCCTAGTGTACAGAGTCACCTCAGTCCCTGAGAGAAATGATCTTTCCTTCTCACTAAATCACACCATATTATATGACAAGGTATAGGATGTGTTAGTGGCCACATGCTGACTGAGCAGCTGTACAAAATAAATTAAAACCATATTGTAAAAACTGCACCTAAAACTGCAAAAATTTTAGAATGTTTAATGGCAATAAAAAGATGCTTATGTGGATTGCACATTTAATAAAATAGTGATCTGAACATATTTAAAATTAACATTTGGAAGTTGTCTTTAAATGATACATTATATTTCATTATAAACATTGCATTATATAGATTCCTTTTTAATGGCCAGAAACCTACTAAAGAAAAGTATGTAAATATATTAGAGGTAATATGAATAAAAATATTATGGTAAAACATTTAGCAGACTATGACTACTGAATTAAGAAGAGTTAAATAAGATCAAGTATTCAAAGGCTGTTATAGAAAGGAATCAACTGATATCAAGGATTATTAGTATTAATTCTAAATATTAAAATATGTATCATTCTTCGATATCTATGAGAATTATAAATTACCACTCAACTCCAAATTTACCTTTCAATAGGTGAAATACCTTTAATTTGGTGCTCTGTGAAAATGGGCATTAAAAATTTCTCCTTTATATTATGTGTGCATAACATTAAGCTTTCTCAGTAGAGATCGCTAGAGGGACACTGCAGGAGAAAGGAGCTTTCCATTTCCAGAAGCTGCACTTCTGGTCTATAGCATGAAGGTCAGAATTGCCCTGGATTACACATCTGGAATGTGTGATCTCTCAGCACCCTTGCAGCCTTGTCTCAGCCTGGTGATCATCATGGTGCGGCTGCCTCAACATAGACCTTGCATGTTGCAGGATTTCGCACACACTGGGGCCCCACATTCCTCTGCTTTCCTAACTCAAGGACCCAGAGGTTTGTCTCCCAAGGCTCTCCTGATGGCTGTAGTCCTGTCAATGCTGTTGGCCTCTGGACACAGACATTGTGCATTCCAGGCCTTCTGCTCACACCAGTGTCCCCACTCTCCACTGGTTGTGGCTCACCTGTGCCCTTTTTTGTGCTCTGGAGGGTTGCTTCCTGCTTGCCCAGAAACTAGATGAGCTCTGAGCTAGGAAAGCCAGCAAACTTCTCTCCCATCGAATGGTCTACAGCTATACCTTCTGTATGGAGATCTGGATCCCAGCTCTGGGAGTGGCTGCACTTCTGAGTATGGAGTTCCCTCAACTGTAAGATGTCATGTGGAGATTTCCCTCATCTCATTCACTTTTTTCATAGTTTAATCACTCTCTACATTAAACTTCCCCTGATTATATCACTGTGTGGTTTATGTCTCCTGATTTTATTCAGACTAATACAGAATTTATACAATGAATGGTTCCAGAAAATAAATCCCTGAAGACAGGATTCGGGAGTTACTTTTGCCCTTGAGTTTGAGCATAATGCTTGCTCCTTGACAATGAGAAATAGAATGCTAGTGACCTATGGCCTGTGGTGGAATCACAACTATCATCTGTGGAGGACTGTGATGAAGTAACAGGTGAAACATGTGCCTGGGAAGCTTATGTGGCTGCTGTACTGGACTGTTTGAATAGTAATGATGAAATGAGAACTACAGTACAGAATAGATTATTTTAAGAGGAAGTAACTTGCCCTCTGTTTTTTGAAAAGATAAGCCTTTTGTGCTTGAAAACAGTGATAGCTTCATTTGTGGAAGATGCCTTGGAAGTTGGTGCTCATTTTACTCAGGGTCTGTTACAATCACCTCTTACTGACACTGGACATATAACTAATGGCCAAACATCAGCATTCTCTGGGGAATTAGATATGCCTATAACACAAGAAGAAATAACTTACAGATAAAATGATTGCAAGAATTTCCTAATGTATTTTGGCAGTAAATTTAACATATGTAGCGATGGATACTAAGGGTGTTAGACTAAAAAGGTAGTAACAGTAGATAGAGCTAGATTAATGACATGGGTACACTTTCTAGACACTTTAGATTTAATATCACATCTACTATTTTTCAAACATTGTTTCTAAATTGTTTTCTCTTTTGTTGTCCTCCCAGACTCCAATTAAACCAATGTTAGATTTTTTTCTCTTCTACTTTATCCTACTTTTTTCCAAATCACTTGCTGTGTTCCAGCTAGAATATTTCTACTTTATCCCTTTCACTTATCTATTTGTCCAATTTGGTACTAAATCTCTATTAAATTGTTAATTTTGCATGCTTTTACTCAATTCTAAATTCCCTATTTTTGTGTATATATTATAGGTTTTAGTGTAACTCTATCAAACATAATTTTTGGCATATTCATCATTCTGTAGTATTTAAATCAGTAATAATCCTATTAATGCTAACAAACTTATCTTTGGGTCTATTTTCATTATTTTTATTTTCCCACTTAATCCTGGATATTTTAAGATTGGACACTGACTATGAAAAATTTAAGAGGCTCTGGATAAAGTTGTCATTTGCCCAAAAAGATTCACCCTCTTCTCTTACAGACAGATATAGTAAAGTCCTATTACAGTAACTTGTTCTAGGCTGTGTTGCACATTTTTTTCTTTTTTTAAAATTTACCTACTTGGGGTTCATCTCCATCATAGGATGTAGGTCTTCAGGATCACAAATGAGTCACTCCAGTCGTGTATGTCATGGACCCCAATTTTATCTCCTCAGGTGAGACTGCCTCTTATCCTGCACATAACTTAGAAACAAACCACTGAATGAAAAGGTTTACATCTCCAAGTCTCTCTTCTCTCCTGTATCTTAGTTCCTAAATTAATTACTTTCTTGTCACTTCAGCTTCATTTCTTTTTGCTAGACTATAAATTTTTAAAAGTAAAATCTGCTGTCTCAACACATTCTTAGCAGATTGTTGGATTGTCTGTCTTTGTTCAGTGCTATTAATCAGCAAATGCTGCCAAGGGGGAAAAAAATGCCTTGATAGTAGTTGCTTTAACTCCATGGTTCATTTTGTACTGGGATCCTACTTTCAAGTTATGGCTGCCTTGGGAGACCTTTACTTTTTTCAAATTAAAAATCTTTTTTCAATCAGATTTGATTTTGCTGTTGATCTAGGTTTAAATGTTAATCTTCCATAAATTTCTTTGCTATGTATAATATCAGAAATCCCCTTGTATCTTAACTATATACAATCTCTATCTAGATTATAAATTTCATTAGAGGAGACACAATGTCTACATTTTTGTACTTTTTTATTCTGAAGTATCTTGGCACTCTGTAATATCATTTAATTATATGTATCAGAGAGCGCAAAAGTAGACAGAGAGAAATAAAACAGAACATTAATCTAGTAGTAATGCCAAGATACAATAATGGCTTTGTAAGAGGTAGTATCCTGGGACAGAGCAGAAGTGGTCATTACAAACTTTTTAATTGTCCAGTTATGTTGCTGAGGATGCTAGATGCTAGGAATCATAAAAATTGTTTTCCCTGGGTCTCAGTATCAGAAACATCTGTGCTTACTCAAAACAATTAGGAAATATTTCATGTTATGGATATTGCACTTCTCATAATTTATTGTACTTGTTTCTGATTTGACTATTTAGGAATTCAGAAATAAATAATAGCTTACCTTTAGTCAATTGTGTTTCTTGGGATACCATTTACAATTAGCTTTATTTTTGCTTTCCTATGATTTTTTTCTCTTTGTTTTTAAGTATCTATATAAAACTTCACCTCTGTGGTATTGAATATATAAATCCTGGTAGATTATTTCAAATCCTTTTTTTTGGTATAAAGTAAAAAAATATATTAATACATACAAATTTAAAATCAAAGGCAAAGAAAATGAAAGCTCTTTCCTCTTCCTGACTTCCCTGTTTTTATAAACCACAGCCATAATTTACATAAGATAGCTTCAGTTAGTAGTAGAAAATACAAATGTCCTAAATAAATAGAATCTATTGTTTCACACTACAAGTAGCTCAGACTCAGTGAAGTGCCATTGTTATTTTATTTCATTTTATTTGGCATTTCTGTATTGTCAGGTCTACAGTTCAGCCTTTCTACAATTCCTTGGCTTTCCTCTCCTTACTTTATGATAGCTACATATTTCTCACCCTGTGTACTCATCCTTATGATATCAAAAGAAAGGGAGACAATATCTCTTTCTAACACTAGGGAAATTATCATGAGCCAACAAGAATATTTAACTTCACATTCACTATTTTGGGGAGGCAGCTTCTTATGTTTAAACGTATTACTAGCAAAGGGATTGTAATTTACTGACCTACTTAAATTAATCATTATTCATCCCTGGCTGCTGGGGAAATTACCTAGGAAGTACATCACTGTGCAATACATGAAAAAAATCAGGGTTCTAAATCAAGAAAAGGGAAGTAACGATGACTGAGTAGGGAAAACTGTGGTGTCTGCCATAATCCCTTAATACTATCTTATAGTTTTTAGGATCAAAATAATCATCAATCATTCATTAACAAAAGTTAACTGAACATATAATTTGTCCCAGCGGTAGTTTTAGAAAATGGACATACAGCAGTTGACAAAGAGTTAAAATCCCAAGCTTTATGTAGCTTACTACCCAGTGGAGAAGCCAGAGAAAGAGAAAAGCTGGTAACATGTAATATATTAGATCATAGTAAGTGCTAAGGAGGAAAAAATAAAAACATGAATGTGAATACAATGGCAATAAACTTGGGCAGTCACAGAAGAGAAGCAGAGGAGACTTGATTTGACTCTCAGATAAATTGAGTGAGCAAAAGGAGATGTTTTCAGACAAAGCAAACCAGGAAGAGAACAAGTGCAAACAGAGAAGCAAGAGCATTACTGTGCTCTGAGCAACACTGAGGTCAGCTGGCTGACATGAAACGGACAAGAAAGAAAAAAGGTCAGGAGTCTTTCTAGTAATCTATTGTAAGAAAGTTGGTTTTCTAATCTAAGTGTGATGGATAGGAGAGTTTTGAGTAGGAAAATAACTCAATCTATCTGAAATTTTAATTTGGCTGCTATGTGAGAACAGACTAAATGAGAGCAAATACAAAAAGAGGGAGATCAGTTAAAGTGCTAGTCCAGTAATACAGGTGAGAGATGATTGTGGCTTGGATTCAGGTGGTGCAGAGACAGGTGGGAATTGGCCATATTTCTTAATATATTTTGAAATAGTCCACAGACTTTACAGATACTTGCAATGTGGGAATTTGTGGAGAATGGATGGGGTTTGGGGGATGACTTAAAGATCATACAAAAACTTTTAGTCTGAGGGATTAAAATGAATGTTCTTTTTCTTCAACCTAAATATTATTCCCTTACCATTCCTAACTTTATAAAATTAAGGCTAAACTTGAACTTTCTCATGTGTACATTTGAACTACTCTTTCTCTGAGTTTTAAAGTGTGCTACTCTCTCATTTCATAATCATATTCTGAATTATATTTATTTGTTGTCTTGCCCACTTACTCCATTTAAAAAAATCTGCATTCCTTAAGAGCAGAAACAGTATCTTCTGTATGTCTCATTCATGCAAATAATTTTTCCCCCTTGATACTGTGCTAAACTTTGGGACTATAGCTATCCATAATTCAACATGATCATACTTCCTGATGTGTGTTCGTTGTATATAAATGCCACTTCTTGGTGTTTAATCTGTATTCACTGACTTTGGAGGCAGTATACTTTTTAACAGAAATATTTTAAATTGTTATTTACACTATTTTTTAATTTTGACAAAAATATCTTCAACATGATTATAACATACTATACCTGTAACCATTCCATGGGGAGGAATATACAAGATTGATATTCACTTTACCAAAGCTCATAAAAAGAATTCTAAACTGCTGGAACATGTCTCACAGACCCTGGTAAATGACTGGCAGGGTTCAATGAGACCATTTTCAAAGCTTTCAACAAAAAAAGAGACAACACTTTTGTTCAAAGCCACCAACCTGTTTGTTTCTTGGTATTTGGGTTCCAAGGTGATGATTTTATAGTTACAAAAGTAGTTTTCAGTATGGAGGTAAAGTATGTTTTCCAGATATACTTACACAATTCAGTTGAGCATATTTGTGTTTAATGAACCTCATTTTAGTTACATTTAAATAAACATTTTTCTTAAAATGTCATCCTAAAGGATGACAATTCTATATTATTGCATAAAAAATATTTTTATATTTTCTGGAATTGTACAATATAGCTGAAGATTAAGACATTCTGGAACCTAGCCGCCTGACTTCGAAATTAAGCTTTGCTACTTATTCAAAACATAACCTTGGTAAATTATTTAAATGGTCTAGGCCCCAGTTTCTTTATCTACAAAAAAAAAGCACTAATAATTTTTTTTAATAAAACACTTTTCTCATAGGCTGTGTTATGGCTGAATTGTCTTCCAAAATAATATATTGAAGTCCTGACATCCTGGTCCATATGAATGTGACCTTACTTGGAAAAGGAGTCTTTTCAGATGTAATTAATCTGGTGTCATTAGTACAGGCCCTAATCCAATATAGGTGCTGTTTTTAAAGAAGAAAATGCCGTGTGAAGGTAGAGGTACACAGAGAGAATGCCATGTCACAGTAGAAGCAGAGACCAGAGTAACGCAGCTAGAGGCCAAAAGAACACCAAGGATTGCCAGCGACACCTAAAACCAAAAGAATGGCATGGAACAGCCTCCAAGAGAACATTTCATTGCTTAATACCTTGATTTCAGACTTCTAGCCTTCAGAACTGTGAGAAAATAAATTTCTGCTGAATTAAGCCATCCAGTCTGTGGCAATTTATATTGGCAGCCCTTAGGAAACTAATACTGTGGGTAAGGTTATTAAACTAGCTACTACATCTAAAGTATTCAGAATGAAGCCTGGCATATAGTAAGTTTTAAGACTTCGGGATTTTAATATTATTGAATGCCTCAATTAAATAAAATAGGTTGTTCTCTTCAGATTGCTGTATTTATTCCAACTTTTATAATTTCTAGTCATTACATACAATGAATTTACTATAAAATTTGAAGTGGTTTTGGTTTATTTGGTTAATATTGTTATTCAATTTTTGTAAGCTTATAATTCAGTAATTTTCCCTTATAGTTAGGTGAAAGTACCATATAATATTTGCTTATCTAAGAAATCTGAAAACATATCGAAAGCATTGCAAAGAATGTATGAATTTTAGAAACTCCCTCTTTCCTAGAAGTTCCTTGGACATGTATTCCCTTTATAGAAATAATATATAATTGATTTTATAGGTAGAATTTTTCTAATTGTTTCCATTGAAATTACTAAGGACAGTAAATACATTCAGATAAGCTTTTTAAAATATTGTATCCAGTTTATCAAATCATCATATGCAAAAAAACAAAGACTTATGTCACTTTACCTGTTTTTTAATTAAGAGACCTACCAAATTTTAATATTCTGTGATAGAAAATAAATATAGCATTGAAAAATTTAATGTAAAACGAATTCTAAGCTAAAGATAAGGGTTTGTTTAGCTTGAAACTGTCAATATAAAAGGTATGTAATTGTTAGTTTGATTAAACATCTTTTAAGGCAAATAACAATATATTAATTATTGAGGCTCAAATGGACACAATGGAAAAATTACTGTTTCTTTTCATGTGACAGTAGTAATCTATAAAGATTTCTCATTTCATGTCATATGTAGAGATATTCTCTCTAAACATTTCATACTCTCTTTCTTCTAATGATATCCTAAGTGGAAAGTAGACATATCCATTTAATAGCTTCAAGAAATAGAACACTTTTAAGAGGAGAAAGAGGAGAAGGAGAAACATGGGCAGAAGGAGTATGAGAAGAGGAGATGAGGAAGAAATAAAGTAGCTTTTAATAGAAGCCATATTGGGTAGAAAGGGCAAATCTTTGAAAACATTCAACATTCTTTCACTAAAGTAAGAAATGGGAAAAAAAATTATTAGTGGCATTCTAGCAACCTTGGAAAACCTCCAGGACAGATGGAAAAACTAGTGCCTGATTTTAAAATACCAGTGGAGAATGAGCTTCTATAATTTGTTCAGAACCATATTTATTTGGTTACTTTCATAGAAGCCTCACAAAGTACTTACAATGGCTGGAATCATGTATTCCACAAGGAGAGGAACACTTGATTCATTCTTACATCTACCTCAGCACCCCACATACTATAGTCTTTCAAAAACATTTTTAAAACGGTAATTTCCCAGAAACTGTGAATACAAAGATGATCCTTTACGATGAAGCAGATTTGAGTAGTTTGCCTTTGCTTACTGACCATACCAGTAAATCTGTCCAAACCACCAGTTTTCAAGGAAGTCTGAATTATACAACAAATAAAAAATAGGAAATTATCCATATTTACTTTAAGACTGAAATATTTTAATCAGATAACATGAAAGATAAGTTTGAAATTATCTAAAATAGGGAACAAAGCAAAATAAATCTTTAACTGCATTAAATAAGAATTGCTTAATAATTTTAGGCCACAGCCTTGATCTTGGGCTCAACTGAGACAATGTATTTGATTATAATAATGTATTTTAAAGCCTTAATTTGATATGAGTAAAACTTTTTTACTTTAAATCATCTCAAGTCAGGTCAGTAACACACATTATGTTAATTCAATAAACTTAGTATGCTAAAGATTTTTCTTGATACTTAAATCATAATTATCCTGCAGAACACTAAATCATATGTCAACAAACTGTGGCCCATTAGTAAAATCCAGCCTATCTCCTTTTTTAAAAATATTTTTTATTGGAACACAGCCACATTCATTTCTTTTTGTATGCTTATGATTGCTTTCATGCTACAATGACAGTTGAGCAGGTGTAACAGAGACTGTACAGCCTACAAAGCCTAAAATATTTACTATCTTGCCCTTTACAGGAAATGTTTGCTGGACTCAGCACTAGATTACATTTTCACTAATACTTAGTTTGACTTTTTTAACACAAACCTATAGATAAGAATAAATTTAACAATTTAGGTAAGAATAAATTTCTTCTTAGGTTTTATGGTCAACTTAGCCTAAAAACACTTTAGTAATTTCTCTTTACACTAAAAATCCCTCTAATAGTACCCCATACTTTATTAATTTAACCATCAGAATGAAAAAAAAATGAGTCATAAAAGTCCCTTTTATAAAATGAGAAAGTTGGACAACAACAACTCAACAGTCAAGAGTTAAACTTATATGATTCCTTAATTAAACAAGAGATATTTAGAGGTTCTTCACAAATTTTATTTTTAGCAATGATGTTAAGTATAGTGAACTTTTGGACATTAGGTAATATAATGACTATTGAGGATCATGATAAACATTTAGTTCTACATATAATAGCTAAATATTCATTTCCTAATATATTCCTGCTTATAGTAAAAGTCACCATGTCCATATGAAGTGTCTTTGCATCAGTGATGCCGGGTTCTTGTTCACGGAGTCAAAGAATGAACTTCGCAAACACTCAGGGTAGGAGAGCAAGGCAGAGGCTTTTATTTAGAGATAAAGCAAGAGGACAGAGCTCCTGGCTCACCCCAGGAGGGGACAATAGAATCCCAGGGTGGTGGGTTGTCTAGGAGTTTCATAGGTGGTTGAGAGACAAAGGGCTAGAGGATGTACACCTGCTAAGTGGTCCCAAAATGTTTATCTTCAAAGAAACCCTAAGTTTCTTATTAGTTTTCCTGGTTATTTACAAGAACTTTACTGCTCTGATTTCCTTCCAGGATAGCAGCTTCCTGGTCTTGGAGCTTATCACTCAAGACTGCCTGCTTTGCCCCAAGGTGGACTGAGTTATTGTCTGTTTGTTAAAGAGTGTGTGAAGAAATTTAACTTTTTATGAATTGGGTTTTAAAATGAATCTTATTTTCAATATGGAATCCTTCCTGTTTTTACTACATTGTTTTGAGCTTGCTTGCTACATTGCCCAGATTGCAAATCATTTGTTTAGGGCTGGAGGAAGAAAAGCAGCACCTGGGTAAAGTTAGAAAAATAAGCTGGGCCCCCCAGCAGGCCAAAGCAAATCTCACAGTGGATTATCCTGCTTTGTTTTATCCAGAGGTCCTCACCCTACTCTGTCTCAACCCATGGTCCTGTCTCAATAGCAGGAATTTGTAATGAGAGTGTGCAATTTTCAAAACTGTGATCTGTGAAAGCACATACAAAGTTAATTATTTACATATGGCCCTTAAATATTCTTCAGGTAGTAGGAATAACACAAGTTTATTACTAAAAAACACTATTAGGATTTTTTTCTTTCTTAGAAGAAAAGAGAACAGACTAAAGCAGCTTTTCAAAGAGGTAAAAATTGTATTAGGGATGTACAATAATGACTTGGTTGAAAATGCCAAGCGTCTGAGTAAAACTGGAAAAAACAAAAAGTATAGATTAGCCAGTAGGCAAGAAGAGAAATGGATTTTCCTGAAGTAGAGAACAGTTCCACAAAGCGTTAAAATTGTATCACCTTGGATTAAAATGATACTCTTGCTACCTGCAAGATGAAGAGATTTGTAAATTTACCCAAAGTTATGCACTAAGGAAGTAAAGAGAAGAACATGACACTTTGAGAACCTATGAAAACAATGCAAGAAGATTTTTAAAAAAATGAAGATAGCATATATGTAATTCAAAAAATTGTGTTGTAGATTCCCATTCATTCAAATTGTAATCCCAGTTTCTTGGGATTTATTTCTAAAACCGACTAATTTATCCCCTAACCCAATACTCCTACATTTAAACTTTAAGATCTGGTTTTAGTAATTTGTATCTTCCCTCTTTTTATTAGTTACCTAAAGGTTTGTTAATTTTGTTGATATTTTTAAAGAACCATATTTTTGTTTTTTTTGGATTCATCTATTCTCTCTGTTGTTTTACTAGTCTATAATTTTTCTCTGGTTCAATCTTGCTCTTTTTCTAGTTTGCTTAGGTGAAAATTTGGTTTTCATTTGAGATACTCTTCAAATGTACGTATTTAATGGTACAAATTTCCCTCTGAGTAATGTGTTCATGGCATCCTATAAATTTTGATACATGTTTTTTTACTCATCTGTATTTTCTCCATTTTATTTTTCCATTTACTCATTGATTGTTTAGGCATGTACTAATTTACCCTACATTTGAGTTTTCCATTTTTACTTCTGTTAGTGATTTCTATCTTCATTCCATTATATTTGGAGAAAACAACTTGTCTGATTTCAATCTTTTTAAATTGACTGACACTTATATTGGGGTTCAAAACATGGTTTACCCTGAAGAACATTCCATGTGCATTTCAGAATATATATTCTGCTGTTGTTGGGCGCAGTGTACTATGGAGCTATTAGGTCTGGTTGATTTATAGTGTTGTTAAAGTTCTCTCTATTGACTTTCTGTCTAGATGTTCTGTCCATTACAAAAAATGGAGTATTGGCATCTCCAACTATTATGGTAGAACTATTTCTCCATTCAATGTTTCCTTAATATATTTCAGGACTGTGTTGTTTGGTGCCTATATGCTTATTTTGGTTATATCTTCTTAAGGAAGTGACCTTTTTATAAAAACAGAGTGTTCATTTTGTCTGTTATAGTTTTTCATTTACAGTTTAATTTTTTATTTTATTTTATTGGTATAGCCACTCTAGCACTCTTGGTTACTATTTGCATGGAATATCTTTTCTCCATCCTTTCACTTTCAAACTATTTTTATCTTTGCAAGAGATTTAAGTTGATCTCTTTATGTACCATATATTTGAATACTTTTTTAAATCCATTCTTCCAATCTCTGCCTTTTGATAAAGAACTTCTCTCTTGCTAATTTCAAAATCTCTTTTTATTTTTTTATAAGTGTGATTATATTGTGCTTCATCGTGCATCCCTTTTAGATCTCCTCTTTCTCTCTCCTTCAGAGATTATCATAATACATATCCTGGTCCTCTTGATGGTCTGCCACACCAGTCCCAGAGATTGTTTAGTTTTCTTCATTCTTTTTCCTGACTGTTTTTTATTCTGCTCAATAAAATATGTTGTTAAACCCCGTGTAAATTTTTTACTTCAGTTATTGTACTTTTAAGTTCCACAATTTACATTTGATTCTTTTTTACTTCTGTCTTATTGATATTACCATTTTGTTCCTACACTACTTTCTCAGTTTTTTTTAGCTCTTGGAGCATACTTAAGACAGTTAGCTTAATATTTTGTATGATAAGTCAATTTTCTGAGTCTGCTGAAAGACAATTTGTCAATTTAATTCCTATAAATGAATCATGTGTTTGTTTCTTTGTATGTCCTGCCATTTTCGGTTTAAAGTCAGACATTCATATTGCAATACAGCAATATATATTGTAATATGGTAACTCTAGAAATCTGATTCTCCCCCTTCCTTAAAGTTTTCTCTTTTGGATTGTTGAACGCTGCAGTCATCCTTTTGTTCACTGACTTTTCTAACCCTTTTTGCAAAGGTTATAATCTTTGTCATATAAAGTCATAGAAATCTCTGTTCCTTAAGCATGGATTCAGCTAGTATTTTTACAGAGATCTCCTTTAATGCCAAGAGCATGTTAAAGTTGCCTTTTTCTTGATTCAGCATTAACTTGGTTTCCAGAAACCTTTGACTATTATCTGGATGTCTGACAAATTGCTTCTGAAGTTCCTGCTTGTTTTTCAATATTTCTCTGGAGGAAAGGGATTTTGGAGCTGCCTGCTTTACCATTGTGCTGATGTTACCTTTCTGTATTTAAACTCTTAATTTAGTAAAATGTAATAGGTGTTATATAGGGGTAAGCTTTAGTATATAAAGATATCAAGGACTTGTTTCTTTCATTTACTTAATTAGATTATAATTGAGTGGATAAGGCAGCACTGCACATATGTAATTACACAAGACTATGAGCAAGTAAGTGAAAAGAAGTGGAAAGTGATGAATATAAAAGCAGACAGCATTTTATACTGAAATCAGTATGTTAATATAAAAATGCATCTGGAGTTTAATTGCTTTTTTTAGCATTAGGTCATCTTGAAGAGAATTTTACTTTTACTTGGTACAGAATAGCCTACATTGTAATTAACTATCATATCACCTTTATAACCATTAAAGTATAATTTATCCTGCAGTTTGAAAGGAGAATAAAAGAGATTTCTAAACTATAAAAGATTTGCCTTGTCATCCTGTCACAATCATAAAGCTAAGGTAGATTTTTTTAGCTCTCACTTTTTTTCCATGGATTTCTATTTTATTCCATGAATATCATTCATAAGAATATCACCATTCCTAATATATAATCTGAAATGTTAGTACACTTATCTTCCTAATTTAATTTTCTGTTTGAGGAATTTTTCTTCACTGTACTCTCCTCCCCTTCCCCTGTTTATGTGCACCCAGTTTCTAAATATAGATATTGATTCTTTATTAGAAAATTTGGCTTATTACTTTTTTTTGTTATCATTAATCTACAATTACATGAAGGACATTATGTTTACTAAGCTACCCCCTTCACCAAGTCCCCCCCACATACACTTCACAGTCACTGTCCATCATTATAGTAAGATGCTGTAGAATCACTACTTGTCTTCTCTGTGTTGCACAGCCCTCCCCATGCACCCCCACATTATACATGCTAATCGTAAGGCCCGCTTTCTTTTTCCCCACCCTTATCCCTCCCTTCCCACCCCTCCTGACCAGTCCCTTTCCCTTTGGTAACTATTAGTCCATTCTTGGGTTCTGTGATTCTGCTGCTGTTTTGTTCCTTCAGTTTTTCTTTGTTCTTATACTCCACATATCACATATGAGTGAAATCATTTGGTACTTGTCTTTCTCCGCCTGGCTTATTTCACTGAGCATAATACCCTAGACCATTTGCAACAACATGGCTTATTACTTTTATCCTGATCTGTACAATGAATCAAACCCCCTTAGGCTCATTAGAAATGTTTTAAAATTCTTCCCTTAATGCTGTTTTTTTTTTAATTTATACATGATTGAGCAATAAATATAACTTCCCGATCTTCTTGAAATTAAGTTTACCTATTAGGGTTTATTGCCCATAAAGCATACTTTATTGTTTTCAGACATTCACTTTTTGTTATATAATTTTCTGTAAATAATAATAAATAATTCACAGTTCAAACTGACAAAGATGGTATTATCTTACATAGTCACTTTACTCTCATAGAGAATTATGGACTTTAAATCCCCGAGTCATCTGGAACCTCAAAAAAAAAACCTAGAGTTTCAAATATGATAGCCTTTGAAACTTCATTTACATAACTTGTAAACATTATGTAAATTAGCTCAATCAAAATCATCCTAGCTGCTTTTGACAAGAAAAACAGAACCCAAAGTTAAATGATTTCATTGAAGAAACTTCTAACATTTTTCTCCTAGATTCTTAAATATGCTGCAAGAAATTTAGAATATCTATTACATTTGAATTAAATATTTTAAGAAAGAGTCTATGATTCTTTTCTTATAAATCCTCCTTTAAGATTTTATTTTCTTAGTTCTTTTGAGAACAGGGAAATATTTTTTTTTCATTGACAAGGTAAAAGAAAATGGATTTTCAAAAAATCTTGTTCAGAAAATAATTATTCTAGACATTAGAACTGTTTTCATAGGCATTTTGGTTTAAACATTAAATGTATTATGCTAGGTTTGCCTCTAATTTTTCCTGCAATATAAGATAAAGCAGTATTTTAATTACAGTTTACTCTTGAACAATGCAAGGGTTCAGGTTTCTGATGCCCCATGTAGTCAAAACTTGCATCTAATTTTTCACTCCCCCAAAATTTAATAAAAGCCTGCTGTTGAACAGAAGCCTTACTGATGACATAAATAGTTAACTAACATATTTTTATATGTATTACATACTGTGTCCTTACAATAAAGCTAAAGGAAATATTTTAAATTGTGTCAAATCTCAAAAATTTTCTAATATACTTACTGAAAATAATCTCTGTGTATGTAGACCCATGCAGTTCAAACCCATGTTGTTCAAGGGTCAACTGTATATTACTCTGTTATATTCTTGCTTTTCCCAAAAAATCTTCATATTATGAATTTCCCAATGACGGGGAATACTGGTATTACCTTAATACTGTGAATAACTGTCAATAAATTAAGGGAAATAACATGATACTTTTAATAATTCAATCAGAATTTGCAGATTCTCTTCTCAAAGTTATTTTTCCTAGGAACTAGGATCTCTTGGAATAAGCAAAACAAGCAAATCTCTTTGGGACTTCTCAGAGAAGTTCTGTCATGAAATAACAATGCTAATAATACTCATTCCACCATTACTTCCTTCCATCAAATTCTGAAAAATTTCCAGTCATTCAGTTTTATTTAAAACCATAGAATATTGGAAGAGAAAACCATCTTAATTTTTTATTAATTGATATATTTCCTATGAATTTAGGCCTTATCAGCAGTAGGTATAAATTAAATCTTGTAAGTAGTTACCTTGTCAAGATCATGGTGAATTAGGGAGATCAGATGACAACAAAGCACATGTTGCTAATTTTCTAATTGCAACCAGCAATTCTATTATTTTCTTCCATTTATTTTTTGTTGGCTTCCATATTATCTCAGACCAATGTTCAGCTATATCTTGTTCTTCATGAAGTAAAATATATATGTATATTTAATTAGTCTTTATTAGCCTGGATTTTGATTGTATACACCAGGAAATAATGTTGTAGGCATTAGTAAATGGCAGTTAATTAGTAGGA
This sequence comes from Manis javanica, assembly GCF_040802235.1. Taxonomy (NCBI): domain Eukaryota; kingdom Metazoa; phylum Chordata; class Mammalia; order Pholidota; family Manidae; genus Manis; species Manis javanica. The sequence goes on from NC_133164.1 coordinate 41,112,530, forward strand.
AATTGGCAGTTTTGCAGTTTACACAATCAAATGATAACTGGAGAGCCAAACTTAGAACAGGAATGGGCAGCTCCAAGAACTCAGATAGAAATAAACAATATTTGTAGGTGAGATGAATCAACTCCAAAATTGTCTATTTTAGTTATAAATGCACATCACAGCAAAAAATTCAGAGACCTGTGGAATTTGCCTGGGTCATTGAATGTACACATTAACTAGGACAGGTCAACCACAGGCATCATATTGGAGAAGAGATCATTCACTCAGAGAATATGGAAGGAGGCAAATTAAAGAACAATAAATATTAGGTCACAAAGCAACCTCAATCTGTTACCCATAGAAATTATCTTCTTGAAAAGATATTTGACATCCACATTCAAAGGAAAAATACATTTACATCATTTGAATTAATATGCTGTACATAGTTCACTTGAGATCTCTTTAGTTTCATGTTTTATGAAAGTTTCCATAAGAAATTTTCAAAGGTCATGATAATAACATGGTTCAAAGTTCAAATATGAAAGTTTTATCAGTTGGAATTATTCTGTGTCAATAGCATCTGTTAGATCAAACTTTCTACTTTTAAGGGCTACAGAGATAGAAGTAAGCACTTGCGATTATTATTTTTCCTTAAAGACTAATAATTCTCTTAAAGAAAGCTAATACATCTATAGCCTTTTAAAAACCTTTTTTCTTAAATGTAAGCCTTCAGCAAGTACATGCCACCCTTAACATCACTGCTTAGTAACTAAAAAATTACTTTCTCAAGGAATTCTGCTACTGGTGTCATTATATACTTCCTACAACTTACATGTATTAGATAAAATTGGGTGATATTTTATACTTCCATACTACATAAATGGAAATGATTATGCATTTTTTAATGGTTGATAGTAAGATTTTGTTGTCAAAAAATTAAATTCTAAATGATATTCTATAGAACCATGCCTATTTAAAAAGTGTATGAAAATTTAAAACTGCAGAATTGTGATCTGGAAGGTTATATTATGCAATTATTAAATACATAATACAAGCATAATCATCAAAGAAGTAGGTTCACTAGTTTCTTATGCTCCTAAAGTTTCAAATAAGAGAAATTGCCCTTATAATTTATTTTCATCGTGTTCTTGAAGAAAATCCCCCCTTTTTTTAAAAATTCATTTTCCCTCCCAATGTCTTCCTTTATTTTCCTTGACCCACAGCATTGGCTAAGACCTTCAGTTCAGTATTGAAAAGAGGTAGAAATAGTGGTAATTCTTGTGTTTTTTTCTTTTAAAGAAAATGCATTATTATATGCAATTTCTCCATTGGGAATTAGGTTTGATGTGAGATTTTAGTATACACCTTTGTCCTAGTTTGGGTTCCATAGGAAACATACTCTGAGATGGAAGTTTTCATGGAAATATTTTATTGGGAAGTGCTCTGAAACACCTGTGAGCGATGATGGATTATAGAATAGCCACAAAAGAAAAACACCACATCTGCTACAACAGGGATATCTGAATTCCTTCAAAGTTGCCCCATATAGAACAGAAGTGGCCTAAGCCTTTGTGTGCTCACACCAACCAGTCATTGACTTTGGGCTTCTATGAAGAAAGGGAATAAAATTGTGTTGTGCAGGTCCCTTGACTGAGAGAAATGTCCTCAGAGACTTAGTTTTGAGCTATTGACTAACACTCCTGGCAGCAAAAACAATGGTTCCCTTGATGCTGAAGGGGATATCTGGGCTTTGCACTCAATTGTCAAGTGCAATTGAGTACAAAGCCTTGTGCACTTGTCAAGTACACAAGCCTTGAACCACTTGTATCCACCTTCAGACCATAAGACAAGATTCTGGTTGGTTTCTTTTTGCTAGGGAGACATTCAAGAGGACAGTTACTGGGATGAGCTACAGGCTCCATGCTTCTGTTAGCTGTAACTGATAATCATCATCTATTTCCTCTACTGCTCATTCTAGATTGCTTTATCTCCAAGCTACTCCAAGCTACTATCTTTGCTGGTCTGGATGGCTTTCCTTAAGGGGGTGGAAGTGACAAATTCCTAGTAACAGTCAGCCTTTGGTCATCATGCTGAGCTTGTCTATGCACCATCAGAATTGTGCAAGAGAGTACCAAGAGATACCTAATACATCATATAGTTGCCAAACCTATTTTCCCCTACCCCCATTTGCTAAGAGCATCCATATCTCATTCTAATGATCAGATTTAGTTATCTAGGTCAGGATAGGAACTCAATAATGACAAGAAGAGCCCAAAGAGAATGGGCAACAATTGTGGATTAAAGGACCTTTTCATTGTGTACACTGGTAGAATAATTTCCTCTTTGGGGATAAGTGTCTGTAAATACTCACAGCCCAGAGTTGTGGGGATGAAAAACACAAATTTCCCAGGAGATAATAAATCAGAAATGATGGTTACTGGAGAACCGCTCTTCCATCTCCTTGTTGGCATACCTATGCTGTTTTCTATCTATTGTAATTAGAGAACTATTGAAAGGTTAGGGTATGTACTGCAACTTGAAGAACAGTATTCCATCCTCTATGGTAATATCTCCAATCCGGCATTCAAGCACACCTCTAAAAGTTACTTCAATCACTCTTAAAGACTGGTAGTTCTAAGTGAAAAATGAGTGGAACCCATAATCCCAATGCCAAACCATTTGTTTCCTGTTTTTTTCTTTTTTCTTCCTTTTAAAATGGGTTCTTTGATACAGTAGTTTTCCAGATATCCATGTTGGATATCAATGACTTTTTAAGCCCACAGATACTGGTGCTGGATCAGTTTTTGTGGGCTGAAGGAACAAACACACATGCAGAATATGTTTCAATTCTACTCAAGATGAATTACAGATCAATTTTCTTAAATAATGCCATATCAGAGGCTCAACTTTCATATCTGTTCTGTACATTCATTCAGTAGTAAAGAAAGCTGAACTAGTCTTGATGAGAAGCCTATTTTGGTACAGTTTTTGCCCCTTCATCTTTCCCACAGTGGTTGCTTCCTTTATGTACACACCACCAGCCCAGACTGGCTGATGTTAGAGAGTAACTGGCCAACTAATTCTTTGTATGTGGTTGCATCATCTGATATGGCTGCTCTATGATGGGTGTGAACATACACTAAAAAGATCCTGGTATTTACTGCTTACTCCTTGAGGTTTATCCGCATGCCCTTTCTATAGATATGCTCATACTAGATCTTCAAATAATTCTTCTGGGATCCTCACCAACTAGCTAGTTACCATTGTCCATGACCCCATATGTATTCTTACCTAGGTCACTTGTTTTTCCAAAGATTGATAACTCACTCTTTGCCTTCAGAAATATTTCTCATTTCTTCATTGCTATCTTTCAGGTCCACTTTTAATGCAGTATTGATTTATTTTAGTGTGATAATATATAAGTAGTCTGTTTCAGGATTTCATCCAGAAACTGAGCTGACCTCTCTGTGAAACAAGCTCAGATTTTGTATTTTCCTCTGTTATCTGGATGAAAGGATCCCCATATAGATACAGTGCCACATGAGTAGATGGCATGGAGATCTGTAACACCTGTTTGTATAGCTACCTTGTATCTTCTACTGATAATGCCTAATCCTGAGTGTACTATTTCCATCTGACAATAGATACTAGTTGGAAAGTCCCTCTTTTAACAGTATTTCTCATGACACCCTAACCATGATAATGTAGCTCTGGCCACATGGTTATTTGATGTGCCATAGTCAGGTGCTTTGTCTTTACTAAGGTCCAGTCACATACCAGGAGGTGTTCACAATTTGTTTCAGACAGTTTGACCTTGCTCCAGAACCTTAGTTGTCTATGTTGTAATTTTCCTACTGGAATTTATCATAATTTCACTGGGTATTTTAACAATATTCTAGAACAGGACATCTGCCATGTCCCATACTGTAGGGCTACTTATGCTCAAGCCTAGACCTGCTACAAACCCTTATCTAACTTGAGGCTCCAAAGATGTTAGCCTTCTGAGTGCAACATGGCTGGAGTCATGTATTCTCAAGGGTGGGATACGCTTCCATTGTAAGCTCAAAATACCTACCATACATAATATTTTAATGGTGGCTGGTATGAGATGAGCCTCTTTTGGAGGCTATCCCAACATGTTCCAGATAACTAGATGCTCAACTTTCAGTGCTGCTCTAGTCCCTGAATCTTCCTAAATTTATCTCTCACCCTCTGGATTGCACACATTTTAACAAACTCTAAAATGTTCTTCCCAGTTTTTTCTAAACACATCCAAATATGAAGATGCTATTAATAAAGGAGATTGATACAATGTTCTTCACAATGTTCAGAGACGTTTTTATTATGTTATAGCAAAAGAAGGAGAGAACAGCCCTTGGGCAAAATCTGGATGATAATTTGTGGCTTATTATTGAGGCAGCTGCCCCCTAAACAATCCTTTTTTTTTATATGACAATATTGACTCTACGCTTACCTTGTGTCTGGTACACCATGATTATTAATGACCCTAACAGCATACTGTAAGTGAGAGACCCCTGGTTGCTATACAATGGTGGTACTTACACAATAATTAGACCTACTTTGCTTCTGACAGACAAGTACTACCAACTCACCTCTAATATTTTCAGGATTCTACTATCCCCAATACTATCAGTGATGCCCAGATCTAAAAAAGCATCATCTACCACCAATCAACTTTGGCCTGCAGAGAACAAAGGCACTCAATTTCTCACCAATTCATCAACAGTACTCAGCAAAAGTCATTTTATTTTATTGTCCTTATAATTGCTACCTCTGCCAAACAATTAAAATGCCTCACTATAATACCACAGTGAATTCTCTTGCACTGATATTCTATTCCGGTTCCCCAATGAATCTTTCTTTCAACAGTTTAGCTACAATTCTGAGCCAGGTGTTATAAGTACTCTACTTGCCAGCAACAAGGAGGTCATTATTACCTGTTGGATGTGAGAGACAGAGATTAACTACAAAAATGCATTTTAAAGGTCAGCTTCCTTGAATGTGTTCTGGTAGCATCTGTCTTACAGTCACAGATCAGGTTACTCAATGAAAGTTTAACAGAAAGAGACTTACATACAGGAAGTTTATTGGGAAATTCCCTTGGAAAAAAATGTACTACTGTTTCAACAAAGGCCTCCATTAATCCCACTGAATCCACTAGAAAGTGGATGGCCTTTTGAATTGTCTTGAATTGAGGCAGGAAACTGAGCCATTGTACCTATATTCATCATTAATTAGATAAGGACTTAACCTGTGAAGGGATTAAAATATTTGGCAATATGTTCTGCCAAAGACAATTGCTAGGGAAGGAATTATTTGCGAGTCATCAGCAGCCAACACTCCTGGCAGCTGAGGGACTGAGAAACATGGTCCTGAATGAAGACTTGGGTTGGTATAAGACAGCATTCTTGATGCTGGTTGTCAGCTGCAAACTGAGGTAGTCAAACAGAACAACTACATGTATCCCCTCCATAGGGACTCTCTATGTGGACTAGTGTGGACTTCCTCACAGCTGGGTTCCAAGAGCAAATGTACCAAAGAGCAAGGTAGAAGTGTATGAAACTTTTCTAAATAAATTTTAAAAATGTCCCAAAAGTATGTAATATACATAATAGGCATTTCAAAGTTCATGATTCTTTGTTATTTATGACTCCTTTCTTATTGACTTATTATTAATATTTTATTTCCTACTCATGGGTAATAATTTCTTTTTAATATGCCTAAGAAGTTTTGTTTGGATGTTGAACATGGTAAATTTTATGTTGAGCTGCAGATTTAGCTGCGTCTCTGAAGGATATTGGACATTGTTCTGGCATGCAGTTGAGTTGATTACATTTTAGCTTCATCTCAATTTCTCTTTCGAAGCTGTGTTAAACTGAGTCTAAACCCATATTTCTTTAAAGATCTAGTTAAGCTTTGCTGCTAAGATGTGACCCTTCTATGATCTTCACTGAATTCTTATGTATTCACAAGTTCTCTTCCCTCTAGTTGGTAAAACGATATTCTCAGGCTAGTATTTGTTCTTTCCTTGGCCTTGCAGAGCCTCACCAATGCAAGTGAAGATTTAATATTTAAACACCAAAGGACTTTCATGCACATATCTCGATCTTTCTCTGCATAGATCCTTCACAGTCTTTACAGTAAATACTTGGGCTCACAAATTCTAGGCAACTCTATCTCACCAATCTATGTCTTGTTAATTTAGGTTCTTTTAAAGTCCTTTCTCCTTGCATTAGTCCAGAAATTTCCTGAGGCAAGATAAACCAGGAAGATTATATGCTCACTTCATTTGTTTATATTCTTTTACAAATCATAGTTCAAAATGATTGTAAGTTAAAATATGAGAAATACTATTTCATGTATTTTATAGTTTTCCAGTGATGTCTGGTTAAGATCCAAAGCACATGTTTTCATAGTATAAACATTGACTTTTATGACTTGTAATATGCCTAAAGGAAACTAAACTGAATCAGAATGTTAATTATATTTCCAGGTAGTATTGGCCCAAAATAAAAGATCAACCATTATCAACTTTGGTATTTCACATTTTTAGAAAAAGATTTTTAAGGGTATATAGATGTAATGAAATATTTTTAACAGTGCTAATGACTTTAATAACTGATCTTGGTATGATCTATGAAATTCACATCGTTACTCATATTCTAATGGAGAGAAATATATACTATCCAGCTGAGGAAGATTAACATTGTATGGATCATTATGGCATAATTCAGTATTTTCCCTTTATGTAACATCTGATCTTGTCAGAGACTATTTCTCAGTCTTTCTTATTTCTAATACCAAACCCAACTTTACCTCTACATGTTGCATGGAAGGGAAATAGAAACCTATGTAATACTATTGTTCTAGACTGAGGAGTTTAAGACCCATGGGTAACATGTAGATCACTGCTGTTACTAGTTTTGAGTGACTGGTCTCCTATTCCAGAAGAAAATGGTTGGTTGGGACCTCACCCATGGTTTGTGCAGCATTCACTTGTGGTATCTGTAGTTAAAAATTTGCAGTCAAGGAGAGGCGGAGCCAACATGGCAGCATGAGTAGGACAGTGGGAATCTCCTCCCAAAAACATATATATTTTTGAAAATACAACAAATACAACTAATCCTAAAAGAGAGACCAGAAGATACAGGACAACAGCCTGACTACATCGACACGTGCGAGAGCCCAGAGCCTGGTGAAAGGGGTAAGATACAAGCCCCGGCCGGCGGGACACCAGCACACCTCCCCCCAGCTCCCGGAGGGAGGGAAAGGGAGCCCAGGACTGCTAAACACCCAGCCCCAGCCACCCACACCAGATGGCAGACACAGTGCATGCATGGAGGGCTGGAAACTAGGGAAATAGGGCATCAAAACCTCTGAGTGGGTGCCGAAGCTGATGCATCTGTGACCAAGAAAAGCCAGTGCTCTTTGAAAGTCTTAAAGGGACAGGGATTTAACAGCTGACGGTAACAACACAGGTCACAGCCCAGTGGCTGGAAATTACAGGGAAAACTGGGTGCATTAACCCCTGGGCAACAGCTCTGAGACCCCTCACAGACGTAAACAGCAAAACAGCCCCCCCACCCAGTTCATTACCCCTCCCGGCACTGCGAAAGCAGAGAAACAGCCTACGGGAAAACACGCCCACAGAAAGGCAGAAAGGAAAATTCCTACACTTTGGCGGGGCAAGACACAAAGACCCAGCCTACACGCAATTACCCAACACAAGCCACTAGGGATCGCAGTTGTCCTAGTAAAGAAAGGCCAGTAGCAAGTGAAAAGTTTGGCCCTCCCAGCTGACAGTCAATAGCACCTGTCAACATGAAAAGGCAAAAAAATATGATCCAGACAAGACTAACCAAGACAGCTTCAGCATCTGCTACATCTTCCCCTGAGAAGGAACCTGGGGAGATAGATTTAACCAGTCTTCCTGAAAAAGAATTCAAAACAAAAGTCATAACCATGCTGATGGACTTGCAGAGAAATATGCAAGAACTAAGGAAGGAGAATACAGAAATAAAACAAGCTCTGGAAGGACTTCAAAACAGAATGGATGAAATGCAAGAGACCATTAATGGTCTAGAAAACAGAACAGGAATGCAGAGAAGCTGATGCAGAGAGAGATTAAAGGATCTCCAAGAATGAAAGAATCCCAAGAGAGCTGAGTGACCAATCAAAAAGGAAAAATATATGCATTATAGGGATACCAGAAGAAGAAGAGAGAGAAAAAGGGATAGAAAGTGTCTTTGAAGAAATAATTGCCGAAAACTTCCCCAAACTAGGGGAAGAAATGACCTCTCAGACCACAGAGGTACACAGAACTCCCATGACAAGGGATCCAAGGAGGGCAACACCAAGACACATAATAATTAAAATGGCAAAGATCAAAGACAAGGACAAAGTATTAAAGGCAGCCAGAGAGAAAAAAAGGTTACCTACAAAGGAAAGTCCATCAGGCTATCATCAGACTTCTCAACAGAAACCCTACAGGCCAGAAGAGAATGGCATGATATACTTAATGCAATGAAACAGAAGGGCCTCGAACCAAGACTACTGTATCCAGCACGAATATCATTTAAATATGAAGGAGGGATTAAACAATTCCCAGACAAGCAAAAGTTGAGGGAATTTGCCTCCCACAAACCACCTTTACAGGGCATCTTACAGGGACTGCTCTAGATGGGAGCACTCCTAAAAAGAGCACAGAACAAAACACCCAACATATGAAGAAGGGAGGAGGAGGAATAAGAAGGGAGAGAAATAAAGAATCATAAGACCGCATGTATAATAGCTCAACAAGCGAGTTAAGTCAGACAGTAAGATAGTAAAGAAGCGAACCCTGAACTTTTGGTAACCACAAACTTAAAGCCTGCAATGGCAATAAGTTCATACCTTTCAATAATCACCCTAAATGTAAATGGACTGAATGCACCAATCAAAAGACACAGAGTAATAGAATGGATAAAAAAGCAAGATCCATCCATATGCTGCTTACAAGAGACTCACCTCAAACCCAAAGACACGCACAGACTTAAAGTCAAAGGATGGAAAAAGATATTTCAGGCAAACAACAAAGAGAAGAAAGCAGGTGTTGCAATTCTGGTATCAGACAAGACAGACTTCAAAATAAAGAAAGTAACAGAAGACAAAGAAGGACATTACATAATGATAAAGGACTCAGTCCAACAAGAGGATATAACCATTAGAAATATATATGCACCCAACACAGGAGCACCAACATACCTGAAACAAATATTAATAGAACTAAAGGAGGAAATAGAATGCAATGCATTCATTCTAGGAGACTTCAACACACCATTCACTCCAAAGGACAAGTCCACCAGACAGAAAATAAGTAAGGACACAGAGGCACTGAACAACACACTAGAACAGATGGACCTAATAGACATCTACAGAACTCTACATCCAAAAGCAACAGGATACACATTCTCCTCAAGTGCACATGGAACATTCTCCAGAATGGACCACATACTATGCCACAAAAAGAGCCTCAGTAAATTCCAAAAGATTGAAATCCTACCAACAAACTTCTCAGACCACAAAGGCATAAAACTAGAAATAAACTGTACAAAGAAAGCAAAAAGGCTCACAAACACATGGAGGCTTAACAACATGCTCTTAAATAATCAATGGATCAATGACCAAATCAAAATGGAGATCCAGCAATATATGGAAACAAACGACAACAACAACACTAAGCCCCAACTTCTGTGGGACCCAGCAAAAGCAGTCTTAAGAGGAAAGTATATAGCAATCCAAGCATATTTAAACAAGGAAGAACAATCCCAAATGAAAGGTCTAATGTCACAATTATCAAAATTGGAAAAAGAAGAACAAATGAGGCCTAAGGTCGGCAGAAGAAGGGACATAATAAAGATCAGAGAAGAAATAAATAAAATTGAGAAGAATAAAACAATAGCAAAAATCAATGAAACCAAGAGCTGGTTCTTCAAGAAAATAAACAAAATAGATAAGCCTCTAGCCAGACTTATTAAGAGGAAAAGAGGGTCAACACAAATCAACAGTATCAGAAACGAGAAAGGAAAAATCACGATGGACCCCACAGAAATACAAAGAATTATTAGAGACTACTACAAAAACCTATATGCTAACAAGCTTAACAAGCTGGGAAACCTAGGAGAAATGGACATCTTCCTAGAAAAATACAACCTTCCAAAACTGACCCAGAAAGAAACAAAAAAACTAAACAGACCAATTACAGGCAATGAAATTGAAGCAGTAATCAAAAAACTACCAAAGAACAAAACCCCCGGGCCAGATGGATTTACCTCAGAATTTTATCAGACATACAGGGAAGACATAATACCCATTCTCCTTAAAGTTTTCCAAAAAACAGAAGAGGAGGGGATACTCCCAAACTCATTCTATGAAGCTAACATCACCGTAATACCAAAACCAGGCAAAGACCCCACCAAAAAAGAAAACTACAGACCAATATCCCTGATGAAAGTAGATGCAAAAATACTCAACAAAATATTAGCAAATCGAATTCAAAAATACATCAAAAGGATCGTACACCATGACCAAGTGGGATTTATCCCAGGGATGCAAGGATGGCACAACATTCGAAAGTCCATCAACATCATCCACCACATCAAAAAAAGAAAGACAAAAACCACATGATCATCTCTATAGATGCTGAAAAAGCATTTGACAAAGTTCAACACCCATTCATGACAAAAACTCTCAGCAAAATGGGAATAGAGGACAAGTACGTCAACATAATAAAGGCCATCTATGAAAAACCCACAGCCAACATTATATTGAACAGCGAGAAGCTGAAAGCTTTTCTTCTGAGATCAGGAACAAGACAGGGATGACCACTCTCCCCACTGTTATTTAACATAGTACTGGAGGTCCTATCCACGGCAATCAGACAAAACAAAAAAATACAAGGAATCCAGATTGGTAAAGAAGTTAAACTGTCACTATTTGCAGATGACATGATACTCTACATAAAAAACCCTAAAGACTCCACCCCAAAACTACTAGAACTGATATCGGAATACAGCAAAGTTGCAGGATACAAAATCAACACACAGAAATCTGTGGCTTTCCTATACACTAACAATGAAACAACAGAAAGAGAAATCAGGAAAACAACTCCATTCACAATTGCATCAAAAAAAATAAAATACCTAGGAATAAACCTAACCAAAGAAGTGAAAGACTTATACTCTGAAAACTACAAGTCACTCTTAAGAGAAATTAAAGGGGACACTAACAGATGGAAACGCATCCCATGCTCGTGGCTAGGAAGAATTAATATCGTCAAAATGGCCATCCTGCCCAAAGCAATATACAGGTTTGATGCAATCCCTATGAAACTACCAGCAACATTCTTCAGTGATCTGGAACAAATAATTCAAAAATTCATATGGAACCACCAAAGACCCCAAATAGCCAAAGCAATCCTGAGAAAGAAGAATAAAGTAGGGGCGATCTCACTCCCCATCTTTAAGCTCTATTATAAAGCCATAGTAATCAAGACAATTTGGTACTGGCACAAGAACACAGCCACAGACCAATGGAACAGACTAGAGGCTCCAGACATTGACCCAAACATATATTGTCAATTAATATTTGATAAAGGAGCCATGGACATACAATGGCAAAATGACAGTCTCTTCAACAGTTGGTGCTGGCAAAACTGGACAGCTACATGTAGGAGAATGAAACTGGACCATTGCCTAACCCCAAATACAAAAGTAAACTCAAAATGGATCAAAGCCCTGAATGTAAGTCATGAAACCATTAAACTCTTGGAAAAAAACATAGGCAAAAACCTCTTAGACATAAACATGAGTGACCTCTTCTTAAACATATCTCCCGGGCAAGGAAAACAACAGAAAAAATGACCAAGTGGGACTATATTAAGCTGAAAAGCTTCTGTACAGCAAAAGACACCATCAATAGAACAAAAAGGAACCCTACAGTATGGGAGATTATATTTGAAAATGACACATCCGATAAAGGCTTAACGTCCAGAATATGTAAAGAGCTTATACGCCTCAAAAAACAAAAAACAAATAACCCAATTAAAAAATGCACAGAGGAACTGAACAGACGGTTCTCCAAAAGAGAAATACAGATGGCCAACAGACCCATGAAAAGATGCTCCACATCGCTAATTATCAGAGAAATGCAAATTAAACCTACAATGAGGTATTACCTCACACCAGTAAGAATGGCTGCCATCCAAAAGACAAACAACAACAAATGTTGGCGAGGCTGTGGAGAAAGGGGAACCCTCCTACACTGCTGTTGGGAATGTAAATTAGTTCAACCATTGTGGAAAGCAGTATGGAGGTACATCAAAATGCTCAAAACAGACTTACCATTTGACCCAGGAATTGCACTCCTAGGAATTTACCCTAAGAACGCAGCAATCAAGTATGAGAAAGACCAATGCACCCCTATGTTTATCACAGCACTATTTACAATAGCCAAGAAGTGGAAGCAACCTAAATGTCCATCGATAGATGAATGGATAAAGAAGATGTGGTACATATACACAATGGAATACTACTCAGCCATCAGAAAAGGGCAAATCCTACCATTGGCAGCAACATGGATGGAGCTGCAGGGTATTATGCTCAGTGAAACAAGCCAAGCAGAGAAAGAGAAATGAGAAAGAGAAATACCAAATGATTTCACTCATCTGTGGAGTATAAGAACAAAGGAAAAACTGAAGGAACAAAATAGCAGCAGAATCACAGAATTCAAGAATGGACTAACAGGTACCAAAGGGAAAGGGACTGGGGAGGATGGGTGGGTAGGGAGGGATAAGGGAGGGGGAGAAAAAGGGGGGCATTAAGATTAGCATGCATGGGGGGGTGGGAAAAAGGGAGGGCTGTACAACACAGAGAAGACAAGTAGTGATTCTACAACATTTTGCTACGCTGATGGACAGTGACTGTAAAGGGGTATATAGGGGGGACCTGGTATAGGGGAGAGCCTAGTAAACAAAATATGTGTCATGTAAGTGTAGATTAATAATAATAATAAAAAAAAGCAGTTCCTGTTTGGTGACCTCCAATGAGTTCTACACAATGATATAAAGGGCATATAAAAGTGTAGGCAAAGGGTCTGTTTGTGTTTATACAGAGGATCAAAGCCTAATTTGGCTACCCCGAAAATGAACTAAGATATGATATGAAAAAGCACTTCCAACATCAGCACTCTCGGGGAGACTCATGCCAGAAGATGACAATCAAAAAACCCCAACAAAGATCCATGCACTGCTACAGGTGTAGATGCACTCATCCCACCTGTTCCTGGACTTGCCATGGGAATGAAGAAGGAGATATCTAAGCTGGCCTGTGCATATAGCAAAACAACAAATTTGACAGGATCTAAACTGTTGGATCTCAACCAAGAATTAGGAGAAGTGCAAATTGTAGCGCTCCACAATCTTACAACTACAGACTATTTACTGTTCAAAGAACATATGGGATGTGAACAGTCCCCAGGAATGGGTTGTTTTAATTTGTCTGATTTTTCTCAGACTGTTCAAGTTCAGTTGGACAATATTCACCATATTATAGATAAGTTTTCATAAATGCCTAAGGTGCCTAACTGGTTTTCTTGGTTTCACTGGAGATGGCTGGTAATTACAGGTATGCTTTGGTTACATAACTGTACTCCTATTATGTTAATGTGTGTGTGCAATTTAATTAGTAGTTTATAACCTACACATGCTGAAGTTACTCTACAAGAAGGTATGTCAAAGAAATAATCAATCTTCCCAGGTTTTCTTCCACCTGCTACTTCTATAGCTTTTCTTCTTCCTTCCTAATTATAACCCTTAAGTAGAATTCGTGCCTCATATCGAATTTACCGAGTATCATAATTCTTCCAAGTGGTAAAGACACCTCAAGGCAAATGCTGGGCATAGAAGCCACAGGGCATAAAATATGCAAAGAAGTAAAAAGCTAACCTTTTCAAACAATATGGCTTCTCTCTCACTTACCAACTTAACATTTCCCTGTATGGCCCCAGAAGATAACTGGTTAGCCAGAGACGGGTAAGATTCCTCAAGGGAGGAACAACCTAAGATAAGCACAGTCGCAGGGGGGCCATCAGGTGAGAAAATGGGGATCAACAGAGGTGAGGCTTAGAACCTCCCCCACCTGTTCTGAGAGAAATCTTCTGCATCAGTGGATGTTTTATTGCCCTTGTCTAGCTCGGATTAACACAGTCTACAGGCACACACCTGATCATCTACATTTGCTCTCTTAAACACTAAACTATGTTTTCTACCTTTATCTTGTATCTACCTACCACTTCAGCATTTTATTAAAAATAATAATAATAAAGAGAGAAATGTGGTATCCACATATAAATCAAGTATAAAAATCAAATGAATATTTATATTTGAACTGACTGTTTATAGTTCATAATGCATGATCAAAACCAAAAGCCTCTGTGATGACTGCCCTTGTACTGTTCACCATGTAACTTATTCACTATGTAAGAATTTGTTCTCCATGTAAGAACTTGTTCATTATGCTTCAGAAGATTGGACACTGATGAAAATTAGGCTTGGGGTGGATTAATGATTGTGCATTGAGCTTTGACCCCCCATACAGAATTTTATTGTGGTTAACAACCACTTGATCAATACATATGAGAGATGCCCTCACAAAAAAAAAAAAAGTACACACTTCCAATTGTAAAATAAATAAGTAGCCGGGATGTAATGTATAGCATAAGGAATATAGTCAAAATATTGTAACAACTTGGAATGGTGATAGCTGGTACCTAGAATTGTCATGTATATAAATGTTCAATCACTGTGTTGTACACATGAAACTAATGTAATACTGTGTGTCAACTACTCTTCAATAAAAAAAAATTTCCAGTCAATACTTGCTTAGTTTGATTGATAAGGAAAATATTCAACACAACGGTCAAGGTCAGCAAACGGCTTTTTTCCTCCAGTTGGCAAAGCACTCCCAGCTCCCTCCTCCCCTCCCCCAGGCTCCCCTTTTGCCCTGAGCGTGTCAAAATGCCACATATCAAAATAATATAAATTGCTCCCCCTGTTTGTGCTAGGGCTCAGACCTTGGGAGATTACTCCCATCTGAGCCTGCCAGTGTAAAAATAAAACCTCAACACTCCAAGACCTCCGGGTACTGCTTGGTTCTTCCATCAGTGATCCAGTCCAGGGTTTCCAGTATTTTCCATAACATTTGGTTCCCTGACGGGGAAACCCAACTGTGCTGGCCCACTGTTACCACTGGTTTGGGGAAAAGGTGGAGCAGTGATGGAATAGGAGATCGCAACAGATAAGGCACTCCCAGGAAATAAAATATTAATGATAAGTCAATAAGAAAGGACCCATAAATTTTGAACTAAGATTTGTAAAAAGAATAAAAACAAATGAAGATCTCTCGGCAGTCTCCCACTTGGTCACCCTGGGCTAGCCCTGATCCACTGTTCCCTCTGGACTCAAGGAGGCTTGGCAGGTGAGGACCTGGTTCTGATGTTGAATCTGATAAGGCCCTAGGGCCCCTGATCTAGCCCGTTCCCACCCATTGGGGTGGAAGGGGAACCTGATCACCTCCTGGAGACTTCTTAGAAGTCTCACAGGTAGACATTCCCAGGGGGGAATGTTTAAACTCTGGTCTGAGTGTGTGAGTGAGTGTGCAGGGCAGCTGAGGTCATTTAGTCTGCACTGAATCTGTGATTCCACAGCCTGTGCTATGGAATCTGAGTGGGCCCTCATCCGCATTTGCAGTTGGCTGCCAAGACATAACAGTGACTCAGTTTCAGCTGACCTGGCCTGGGACTTGTGCGGGTGCAACTTAGTCAAGGATGATCAAATTCTCCGTGAGGAGAGTGAATGGATGGGCATCTGACTGGTCTCCTCTCTGAAGGGGGCACCCCTCACTTGTCTGTTGCTGCGGCACCATCCATGGACATGTCACGGGTCAGGGCACAGCAAACCCACAGTTCTTCACACCATGATCAAAAATTTCAGGAATGAATTTTCAGAAAACTACAGAATAAAATTAACTTCTGGCAAGTTGAAAACCCGTATGAATCTGTATATCCCACCTTTACTGTACGGTGGCCTCTAGAAGGAACCCTAGATGTCCCAACAATCCACTGAGTCTGGCGGGTCATCACTAGAGATCCAGGTCATCCTAATCAGTTCACATACTTTAACTCCTGGTTAGAAATTGCCCAGACCAATCCCCCTTCGGTGCTATTTGCTTGCAACAGGCAGGGACAAAGTAGCGTCTTAGTTGCCTCAACAAAGCAGCCCACAAAGAATCAACAGAAGCCTGAGCCTCTGCAAATTCTTGCTGGTGATCCAGAGGAAGAGTGAATATTGCCCCTACCTTATGCATCCCCTAGGCCATCAGCACCCAGCCCCTGGTCCCAGACACCCTGCAGCCATCAGCTGTCCTGCAAACTCCAGAACCAGTGGACCCACTCTCCCCTGGACCAGCAGCCAGACTGTGCCCTCAGCTGAGAGCAGGCACCCTTCAGATGCCAGTGCAAGAGATGTGGGAGCTTGAAAGGCATAATAAAGATGGGACCATCCAGCCCGTCCAGTCCGTGTTTTACTACCAACCTTTCTCCATGACTAACCTCCCAATTAAAAACACAACACGCAGTCCTGGTTGATCCCATGAAATTCCTCCTCGAAACCCATCACCCAACCTGGAAAGACTGACAACAGCTTCTCTCCACCCTGTTCACAATGGAAGAGATGAGGCAGGGGTCCTTGGGTGCATGGGCTAAAATCGCTGTCACTGAGGAGTGCCCCGAGTGGGGCTTTACCACCCCAAGGGACAGCACCAGATCCATCAATATCAGAACACCCTCCCCCAGGGGACCAAAGCCAGGTCCAAAAAGCCTATGAACATGACCAAAGTATCTTCAGTTACTCAACAACCAGGAGAGTCTCCTGGGGACTATTATGAAAGACTGTGTGAAGCTTATCACATCTACACCCCCTTCAATCCTGAGTCACCAGGGAGCCAACAAATGGTCAACACCTCAGTCATAGCTCAGCCACCCCAGATATCAGACAAAAGTTCCAAAAACTTGAATGCTTTGCCGGGATAAATATCACTCAACTGATTAAAACTGTCAACAAAGTATATTTAAACAGAGAAGTTCAGGCTGAAAGAAAAATGAAGAAAAAGGCCAGCTTCTTGGCAGCTCCCCTAAAAGAAAGAGAGATGACCAAAAGGAAGATAAAAGCCAGCCACCAAGAGGGGGGAAGCCTAGGACACCCCTAGCCAGGGACCAGTGTGCTTACGGTGAAGAGAAGGGGCATTGGAAGAATGAATGCCCCAACTGAGGCAAAGCCCAGAAGCCCGGTCGCTGCTGGGAGGAGCCCCATGGGGAAAGGCTCATCAGTCTGGCAGGAACAGACTCAGACTGACAGGGACCGGGCTCTCTCATCCTCACCCCCATAAGCCCATGGTCAGAATGAAAGTGGGGGACAACACACCACTTTTATGGTTGACACAGGGGCAGAACACTCTGTGGTCACCCTCCCTGTAATTCCCTCAGTAAAAGGACTGCAACTATTCTTGGAGCCACTGGAACATAAGCAGTCCAGCCAACATTTCTGCCAAGCCCTCCAATGTGAACTTGGAAGCCACAAGGTCTGACATATGTTTCTCTACCTGCCCAAGTGCCCCATTGCCCTCCTCAGCTGAGATATACTCTCAAAGCTCAGATTCCAAATAACTTTTGAACCAACTGGATGCACCAGCCTCAAACTAAACCCAGGCCAAGAAGAGTCAGGGTCCCTTGTACTGGCAAAAACCACATCCAGGGAAGAAGAGTGGAGGCTATTCTGTGTCCAGACCCTCTCAAGTAGCCCACCTGAATTCAGAGCTGCCTTCCCTCAGTATGGGCTGAAGACAACCCACCTGAACTGCTCATAACCGAGGCCCTGTCATTGTAGAATTGACTCCATGGGCCCACCCACAGAGACAGTGTCAGAAACCCCTCTCACAAGAGGCGAAATCAGGTATCCAGGAGCACCTGATCAGACTCAGAGAAGGGCATTCTAACCAAGTGTTAGTCACCCTGGAATACGCCGATTCTACCAGTCAAAAAGCCAGGAGGAGGGTACCAGCCTGTTCAAGATCTATGAGCCATTAACAAAGTGACTGTCTCTTCACACCTGGTGGTCCCAATTCTGTATACCCTCCTCAGTGAAATCCCGGGGTCTGTCAAATGGTTCACTTGCCTAGACTTAAAAGATGCCTTTTTCTGCCTCCAGCTGGCCCCCAAAACCAGCTCTTGTTTGCCTTCGAATGAACTGAACTGGATATGGGGCAGCAGCTGCAGTTAACATGGCTTCCACAAAGGTTCAGGAACTCACCCACTCTCCTTGGAGAGGCATTGGCTGCAGACCTTACCAGTTTCCCAAGGGAAGCCATGTGCTGCACCCTCCTGCAGTATGTAGATGACCTCCTCCTTGCCAGTGACACCCAGGAAAATTGTGCAAAAGATACAAAGGCCCTCCTGCAACTCCTGTCAGACTCAGGATACCGAGCTTCATTAAAAAGGCACAAATCTGCCAGCAGCAAGTCCGGTACTTGAGCTTCCTTCTCACCCAGGGAGAAAGGGCGCTAGAGCCGGAGAAGAAAAAGGTCATTAATTCCTTACCCCAGTCCCAGATGAATAAAAGCATATGAAAGTTCCTGGAGGCCACCAGGTAGTGCAAAATCTGGATTTCCAGATTCTTGGCAATAGCAAAACATCTCTACAGCCTCCTGGGGGTGCCAAGACCAAGAGCCCCTGTTTGGACAGAAGAGGCAAGAGCCATCTTCCTGGAAATAGAGGCAGCTTCAGAACAGGCACCAGCCCTAGGCCTGCCAGATACAGAAAAGCCCTTCAATCTCTTCATACATGAAAAAAAAAAAGTAGCCCTCAAAGTTCTCACATAAACCGTTAGGTCCTGACAGAAGCCAGTTCCATACCTGTCAAAAAAATAAGTTAAGCTCAATTGAGGTAGGATGGTCACCCTGCCTCAGGACACTGGCAGCCACAGTTCTATTCATTAAAAAAGCAGATAAACTTACCCTGGGACAAAAAATAAATGTAAAGATCCCCCATACTGTTGTGTCCCTCTTAAACACACAGGGACACCGATTCCTCTCCAACTCTCGGCTGGCACAATACTAAAACTCCTCAAGGATGTCTGGCTCCCAAAATAAGTAGCAATTCTGCATTGCAATGAACACCGAAAGGAAAACAACCCTATAACACAGAGGGACCAGGTAGCACATAAAGCAGCTGAAACAGCAGCCAATAAAAACAGATAAAGCTCCTTCCCTCATCATAGCCCTAATACCCCCAGTGGGGGCCCCTCCACCCAGGTACACTGAAAAAGAGAAGGACTGGGCCATGAGTGAAGGAACCACCCTAACTAAAAAAAAAAATGAAAAAAAAAATGATGAATGCTGACTGGCAGATGCATGTTTGTCCCAACTGCAACCGGAAGGCATCTAGTCAGCAAATACCATCAGCACACCCACCTAAGAAAAACTGCACTAGAAGCCCTCCTCAAAAAGCAATACTACATCAGCCAGTTGCCAGCATTATTAAGCTGAGCAATAAGTGAGCAGAGCATGACTTGTGCCAGAAATAATGCTAAATCTGCACCGTGACCCCCATCAAGTGTCCAAAGAGCAAGAGCTGCCCCCTTTGAAAACCTTGAGATAGACTTCACAGATGTCCAGCCAAGCAGAGGACTCAAATACCTTCTAGTAACAGTGTATACATACTCTGGGTGGGTCAAAGCCTTCCCAACAAAGATAAAACAAAGCCAGGAGATAGCTAAAGTCCTCTGAGATAAATTGTGCCCCAGATTGGCCTACCATCTACAATTCACAGTGACAATGAACCTGCGTTTGTAGCAGACGCAATACAGATTTTAACTAAATATCTCAACATTACCTGGAAACTCCACACTGTATATGGGCCACAAAGTTCAGGGAAAGTGGAGCAAATTAATCTCACCCTCAAAAGAACCCTAGATAAGTTTTGCCAAGAAACTGGACTCCCATGGCCAGACCTACTGCCCCCGGCTCTCCTGCATGCTCACTGCACACCTGGGTCTCAAGGCTTTTCCCTTTTTAAATTAGTGTATAGATGCCCTCCCCCATGTATAAGAAGCCTCCCAGAGAACCTATACCAGATAGAGAATAAGAGAGTAAAAGAACAGCTCCAAGCCTTAAGAGTCCATAAATAAGTTGCAACAATATACCATAGAAAGAGCCCTGATCTCCTTAGGGACTCCAGTACATTCCTTCCAGGCTGGGGACTCAGTCTGGATCAAAAATTGAAAAAGGGACTCCCTCAAACCTCAGTGGACTGGCCCCCACATTGTTGTTCTAACCACTCCTACTGCCTTCAAAGTTACAGGCATCACTCTGGGGGTCTGTCATTCCAGACTGAAAAGGGCCCATAATCCGGACAAAGAAACACATCAGTGGAGGGCCCAGCCAGACCTCCAGATCCTCTCCACCTCTGCATCTATGATTACCCTCTGACTAATGAACACCTGCACACCGTGGATCCTGGCCCTCGCCAGAATGGAATCTCTCATCCTGGGCATTAAATTTTCTGCTGCTGCTCCCGCTGACTAAACTGTTCCTCAAAAAGTTGCCCTTTCTGTTGTCTATTAGGTAATCATAAGATGTTTTGCTGTGCTTACCTGTCTCTCCTAGCTGAACTCCAGTCTCAGCCTGCATTTCCAAAGTACCTCTCTATAATGTTACCTCTACCAAGTTAACTGTACAAAAGTTATAAAATGCATGGTTATCACCCAAGGGAGCTGCCCTCAGTGGCCCTCCACCTTTAAGACCTATCCTCTCACACTCAAATAAGCCAGCCTGAGTGTAATGCTCAACTATGTAAAAATAAATTAGGACTGAGAAAAACTGGGTATTTTTTGTTAAGTGCAGGCTTATCAAGAGTCTGAAGGACTTATTTCAACTTGTACACACAAAGCCCATACAGATATATGCCTAAAAACATAATCATTTGTGTTCTTCACCAAGTCCTCAGGACTTTAACAAAAAGTCACAAGGAAAAACTCTTAGCTCAAAGCAATTAGGAGTATAAATACAAGCCATTATAACCCTATCATAAACCAAAAAGATGATGCCAACTAAAATGAAGTGTTTAAAGGGACATCAGAGGGGGGAGTGATAAGGAAAATATTCAACACAGCCGTCAAGGTCAGCAAACTGCCTTTTTCCTCCAGTTGGCAAAGCCCCCCAGCTCCCTCCTCCCCTCCTCCAGGCTCCTCTTTTACTCTGCACATGCCAAAATGTCACATATCAAAATAATATAAATTGCTCCCCTTGCTTGTGCTCAGGGCTCAGACCTTGGGAGATTACTCCTCTCTGAGCCCACCGGTGTAAAAATAAGACCCCAACACTCCAAGACATCTGAGTGCTGCTTGGTTCTTCCGTCAGCGATCCAGTCCAGGTTTTCCAGTATTCTCATAACATCAGGGCATGACTGTCTACTTTGACTTAACTAGGACTCCCCCTGTTTATCTGCCATAAAACTCATACTACTTGGATTCGATTATTTTACCCCTAGATACTACCCTAAACTTCCTTAAACACATGAAAAACTTTCTGTTAATAAATCACTGCACAAATTATTCCAAAACCAAGGGAGGCTGAGGAGTGTAGTCTAGAAAAGCTGAAAATTTTATATGTGGTCCGTGACACTGAAATTGCCATATTTTTAAAGATAAATTAAATCAATGAAATCTGATTACATATATAAAATAAATGATTTCCAAAGTATAGTAGTATTATCTTAATTTTCTAAGAGTGCTCTCATAATGTCTTAGATTGCCTGTATATTTGAAGAAATATCCTGAAAGCCCTCTACCTCTAAAAAATTAGAAGTACATTTGAAATTATTTTCCATATATTTTATATACTACAATTATAAGATTATTTAGTACTAAAAGAGCTATTAATTATCTAGTAGAATGTTTTCAATTAAATAACACATGAAATGTGCCTACACATTCAATTATTTATTTAATATAACATTAATTCTAGATTATAGTATTTTAATTATACTTATGAGAATTTTGTTATATGCCTATAAAGGGAAGTATTTTTTTAATTCCCATGAATCAAAATTATTACTATATTAAAAATTTTGGATTATACAAAAATTATATAGAGTAATGATTATCAATTATTTACACACCTGAGTAGGGTATTTTTTTTCAAACTTCTTTCCTCCTCCTATTAAATTTTACTTTGAATAGGCATGCAGTTCTCACCACTCCATGTTTTATCAAGGATGCCGATCATCTCCTCTCTTGTTGAATACAACTGCCAAATCTCATCCTGTTCTTCACTTGTCATTAGAATTTAACATTAATTCTTGCTTCATGAAACATGTTCTTCACTTTAAATCCCAGGATACCACATTATTAGCTTTCCTTTTTCTAACTCACTGAGACTCTTTCTCATCTTACTATTCTAGTTCCTTCTAATTACCTTGACTTTCTAAGTTCTGGGTACTCCAGGGACTGTTCCTTGTACCACTGGTTCTCAGCTACTACTCACTCACTTGGTATTCTCATCTATCACACTTATTGATATGATTATTCTCAGAGAATGTGCAAATGTACACATCCTTTTAGGACCTCTCCTTTTAATTTTAGATGTGTATATTTAATACCATACTTATCTCCATTTGAATATCTAATCAGCATTTCTAAACAAGATTTTATGTCTAAATATATTTTTAAATACTTGGAATATTAGCATGATCAACTTAAGTAGACACATACATATATTCCTAGTTGATATATAATGCCATTCAAATTATAAAGTAGAATTTGATAACAGTTAAGGCAATCCAGTAATGGGAAAAAAAAGTTTTGTTTAAAAAAAATACATGGAAAAATTGAATATTCCAAACATGTTTGATTATCTCAAACATACATGGATTAGATTAGTCTATATGGGATTCTATTAGGCATGGATTAGTCGACATAAGATTCTATTATGATAAACAGTATTATTTGCATTCCTAATATAAACTCTCCATGAAATAATTTACTGTATATTAAACTTCATGTGGTATCTCTGTGTAATAATTTCTGCTACAAAATCATTATTATATCACCATGAAAAAGACATGTATTTCCTAATTGTGTGTTCTTTTTGTTTATTAAATTTATTTTTTGGAAAAATTTATATTTGGATTAATTCAATTATATGGATGCTATTCTTGTTTAACTAAAGTATGTGTCTTATAGAAGTTTTCAGAAAATATTAAATTAGTAGGGCAAAAAAGGGAAAAAAACTAATTATTGACTTCAAGTGACATTAAAAATAGCTGAGCAATGCAATCTGCCCTAGACTCCACCTGTAGTATGTGCACGAAGAATCATAAAACCTACAGAAACTGTATTACCTTACACAGAGGCCAATACACATCTCTGTGCATCACTGAACATTTTCAATATGGGATGTATCTGCTGTCGATAAGAGACCATTGTGTGATACACAAGCATAACTTCATGCCAGAGAAAGTTAGTCATGTGCAACAGTAGGGAAACAGATGCACATATGTTCATCTTATTTAGCCTCAAGCAAGAGTATGTATTTTGTTCAGTCAGCAAATACCAGCAAATTCTCTATAAGAGACATTATAGTGTGTTTTTTCTATTAAAAATAATTTTAATATGTGCTGGTTGATAAGTTGTTCATTGCCCTTTTGTGACTCTCCAAAGATCTTTATTTGTATTAACTCATTTAATACTCATACCATACTTATGATGATGTTATAATATGTCTTCTAGTTTGTATAAATTAAAAACTGAGACCCAGTGAAGCTTTGTAAATTTCCAAGTAACATTTGAAGAGACTTGAAACAAGTCCTACTCAGGAGTGTAAATAATTGATAATCATTATCACTCTGGAGTCTGTAATGAAAGACCTCTGAAAATAAGCATTGATATATTTTCAGACCTATTTAAAAGGAAGAACAATTGTTTAAATCGCAAAGTCAATTGGAAAAAGTTACACCAAACAAAACATTCACTCATAAAGGATACCAAAGGAGTAAACATAGCTATTTAGAGTAATGAACCACAAAAAGACTTAAGAAGATTGGTCTTTGTACATAAGACTGTATTATCATTAGTGACATTGGTAAGCATTTGTATATAATTAGGCAAAGTGAAACAAATATAAAGGGAGCTTAAAAAACAAGAAAGGATATCTGTTACTAGACTTTCACCTCACACCTCACATATAGCCAATTTTCAGCTGAAAAGTTTGAGTCAATTTGTCTCTATATTATAATGCAACAAAAGTAATTAGGAGTACAGATAATGATGTCAGAGTCCCCACTTTTCACTCTCTTGAAATGTTACTTCGAAATTTACAAAGCTTCACTGGGTCTCAATTTTTAACTTACACAAACTAGCAGACATAATATAACAACATCATAAGGATGGTATGAGTATTAAATGAGTTAATACAAATAAAGATCTTTGAAGAGTGGTTAGCACATACTAAGTACTTAATAACTATTGGTTGTTGGATCATTCACACTCATAAAAGTGGCCAAAGTAGTAATAAAAATATGCAAAAGAGGACATATGAATGTATGGAGATCAGAGAAATAGATACAGAAGGCAAACAGAAATCAATACAGTATTATAAAGAAAGGATGAGAAGGAGAAAACATTTAGGATAAAAAATTGGTGCAATCTTTGTCAGCTTTTCAAAATTATCAGCATTATAATAGGCAACCTCAGCAATGATTTTTTCCAGTGTACATCAATAAAACTTTACACATATTTTTATTATTCATTAGATTATGTCTTAATGTTCAATCTGTAGTGATAACTGAATTCACTTTACACTTAAACATAAGTATAATATTAGTGTACAGCAAGGGTTGGCAGACCAATCGAGTAGGCAAGTCAAAATGTTCCTTTCCCTTTGCTGGTAGATAGGCCCCACCATGGCATTCCCTGCACACCTGCCCCAACAGCCCCACCAACCCAACAGTACCACTGTTGGCCAGAAGACAGAGGGAAGCCCACCAACAATGGCCCCAGAAGAAGCACAACTGCAAACCTCACAAAATGCACAGAGGGAGCTAGTCAGACACTGATGACAGATATCAACCACTGCTAACAATCAGGCAGAAAGACAGCCCCACCAAGTGGCACCAGCAGTAACTGAGGCTCCAACACAAAAGAGAACCAGGCACTGGTGAACAAAGAGTCTTGAACCTCTGGGCACCACAGGATGTGTTTTTCATAAAGTCATTACTTTCTAGACCAGGAGGCATAGCTGATCTATCTAATACAAAGAGAGAAATGTGGAAACCCAGACATAATGAGGAGGCAGAGAAAAAGTTCCAAAAAAAAAAAAATACAGGATAAGATAACAGAAAGAAGACTAAAAATTGAGAGTAACAATATTTTTTATAATGATTTCAAAGTAACAGTCATAAACATGCTCACTGACCTGCAGAAAAGAATTGGAGATCTCAGGAGGAACTTAAGCAAATAGATAGAAGAATTAAAAAAGAGCCACTCAGAGCTGAAGAATACAGTAACTGAAATGAAATTACATGGAGGGAATGCATAACAGATTGCTCCAAGTAGAGCGGACAATCAATGAGATGAAAATTAGAGAACAGGAAAACAATTAAAATGAGGAATAGAAAGAAAAAATATTTTGTAAATATGAGAGGATGATAAAAGAGATGCATGACAACAACAAACAAAACAATATTCACATAACAGAGGTCCCAGAAGAAGAAGAAAAAACACAGTAGAAAACCACTTTGAAGAAATAATTGCTGAAAACTTCACTGATCTAAGGAAGGAAACAGACACCAGGCCCTGGAAGTACAGAGATCCCCCAATAAAAGGAACCCCATAAGGACAACACCAAGATATATAGTAATTAAAATGGAAAAGATTAATGATAAAAAATTTTAAAAGCAGCAAGAGAGAGGTAGACAGTTAACTATAAGGGAAACCCCATTAGCCTATCAGCAGATTTGTCAGCAGACACTTTACAGGCCAGAAGAGAGTGGTATGAAATATTTAACGTATTAAAAGGGAAGAACCTATAAACAAGAATCCTTTACCCATCAAGGTTATCATTTAGAATTGAAAGAGAAATAAAAAGTTTCCCAGATAAATGAAAGTTAAAAAAATTCACCACCACCAATCTGGCCTTACAGGATATGATAAAGAGACTTCTGTAGATAGAAATGTTCTTAAGCCTATATATTTTTCATCAGTGAAAATGAACCCACAGTAAAGGTAGTAGAACAATTACTCACTAAGCAAGTATGAAGTTAAAAAAAATACTAAAATCAGCAATACACACAGTCAAGAGATACACAAATAAAGGTAGATTTTGACATCTTACACATAAATTATGTAGTGGCAAGAATAAAAAAGTAATATGCACTGTCATATATTTAGAAAACTATGAACCTTATGGTAACCACAAACCTGAGGCCTACAATAGATACACAAAATGTTTTTTTTTAAATAAACCCAATCACAACACTAAATAAAACCATCAAATCACAAGAGTATATGCGATGAAGAAAGGATCAGAGGTACTACAAAAACAACCAGCAAACAATATATAAAATGGCAATAAGTACATAAGTAACAATAACTACCTGAAATGTAATGAGCTGAATGCACCTATCAGAAGAATAGAGTGGCAGAAAAAAGAAACAAGTGCCATCTATATGCTACCTGTAAGAGACTCATTTCAGACATAAATACATCTATAGCCTGAAAGTGAAAGTATGGAAAAAGATAATTCATGCAAATAAAAGAGAAAAAAAAGCAGGAGTATCAGTACTTTCATTACACAAAATAGATGTCTGAACAAAGTAACAAGAGACAAAGGACATTACACAATGATAAAGTGGCCAAAAAGAGGATACAATGATTATACATATGTATAAATACCTATATACTCAACATAGGAGCAGCTAAATATGTAAAACTAATACTAACAGATTAAAGGGCAAAATAATCTGCAAGTCAATCCCATTGGGGGACTTTAACAAACTATTTACATCAATGTACAGTTTAACCAGACAGAAGATAGATAAGGAAACAGAGGCACTAAACAAGACACTTAACAGATATATACAGAAAATTCTACCAAAAGACAGCAGGAAACACATTTTTCTCAAGGGCACAAGGAACATTACAAAACAGATCATATATTAGGCCAAAAAAGGTCCTCAATAATTTCAAAAAGATTAAAATTGTTTCATGCAGCTTTTCAGATTACAAAGGTATGACACTACATATAAATTACACAAAGACAACAACAACAAAAAACGCTGCAAACACATGGAGTCTATACAATATACTTCTAAATAATCAATGGATCAATGAACAAAAAAAGAAGAAATCAGGGAATACATGGAGACAAATGAAAACAGAAACACAGTGGTTCAAAATCTGTGGGATGCTGCAAAGGCATTTTTAAGAGGGAAGAACATAGCAATACAGGCCTGCTTTAAGAAACAAGAACAATCCCAAATAAATAGTCTAAACTCACAATTAAAGAAACAGAAAGAACGAATGAAACCCAAAGTTAGTAGAAGGAGCAATAGTAAAGATCAAAGCAGAAATTAAAAAATAGAAAAAAATAAAACAAAAAAATTGAATTAAACCAAGAGGTGGTTGTTTGAGAAGATATAAACAAACCCCTATCAAGACTTACCATGGAAAAAAGAGGACACAAATAAACAAAATCAGAAATGAAAAATGAGCAGTCACAATAAACTGAACAGTTTAGATGAAATGGACAAATTCCGAGAAAAGTACCACCTTCCAAGACTGACCCAGGATGAAATAGAACATCTGAACAGGCCAATAACCAGTGACAAAATTGAACTGATAATCTAAAAACTCCCAAAAAGTAAAATTCCAGGAGCAGATATATTCACAGCTAAATTCCACCAATCATTTAAAGAAGAGCTAATATCTATCCTTCTTAAAGTAGTCCAAAAGGTAGAAGAGGAGGGAATACTTCCAAACTCATTCTATGAGGCCAGCGTCATACCAAAATCAAGGACACTACAAAAAAAGAATCACATATAAATATCCCTGATGAAAACAGATGTAAAAATAGTCAGCAAAGTATTAGTGAACCAAATTCAAAAATACATTAGAAGGATCATCCATCATGACCAGTGAGATTTATTCCAGGGATGCAAGGAAAATATATTACTCATAAATCATAGCGATACACATTAACAAAATGAAGGATAAAAACCATATGTTCCTCTCAATAAATGCTGAAAAGCATTTAACAAAATTTAACATACATTCTGGATAAAAACTGTCTGTAAAATGGGTATAAAGGGAACATACCACAAGATAATGAAGGTCATATTGAACAAACACACAGTTAACATCATACTCAATGGTGAATAGATGAAAGCTTTTCCTCTAAGATTCGGAAAAAGACAAGGAAGCCCTATCTCACCACTCATATTTAACATAGTCCTGTAAGTCCTAGCTACAACAAAACAGACAAGATGAAGAGATTAAGGCATCCAAATTGGTAAGGAAGAAGTAAAACTGTCACTATTTGCAGATGACATGATACTATAAAGAGAATCCTAGACCACAGGGGGATTAAAGATGGCAGCCTGAGAGATGAGACAGAGGCTTCCTCCTAAAACAGCATATAATATGAAAATATAATTAATAAAACTAATCCTGAAAGAGCAACAGAAAGGAGTGCTGTGCCAAACTGCGTACACCTGAGAAAAGAATAAACTTCATGGACAGCGTAACATACCAAAACAGTGGCCAGGCAGAAACCAAGCCCGTCCCCCACCCCAGCTCACAGGTGGGAGGAGGAGAAATGGAGCAGGGAGGAAGTGGAAGCCTCAGACTGCTGAATACCTAACTCTGGAGATCTGCCCTGGGAGAACAAACCTACATCTCATGGTGCTTTCATGGTACTCTCGTGAATAGGGGGCTGGAAATCTAAGGTATTCTGGGGAGACTGAGATTCCAGCCACTTGCGGAAAGCAGGGACCCATATCCAGCTGCTCTGGAACAAAAGAAAGGCAGGCAGTCTGAGAGACTTCCTAAAAGCAAGAGGCCTGCTAAAGGGGCAAGGATTGCACAGAGCTTACTGCTCAGGGGAAAGGACAGGGGAACAAAATTGTCTGGATGTACTCAGCCAAGTAGGTTGGGAACTTTCTCCATATTCAGGCAATCCAGCTCCCCGGCTGGCTACACAGCTTGAAGGACAACCTCTGTGGTATGTGGCCTACTGTGCCTTTCTCCTGGCCTGCCCCACCTGGCTCGCAAACCAACAAACCCTAACCTGGTGTTAGGAGAACCAGAGGGAAGACCTGTCTACAGCGACTACAAACACAAAGCATAGAGGCTTATAGCTGTGTGCTTGGCCCACTGTTTCTGGCAGTGGAGGCAGGCAAAGCAGCCAGGAAGCAAGAAAGAGCTCTTTCCTCCCCCCAGGCACCAATACTGCTCCCCTGCAACCCCCAATATTGCTTAAGGGGCTGAGCAGCTCCAGAGAGTAGAGCTTCTGGGTACTAGAGGACACTATATACAAATATGAAATGCCAAATAAATCAGGTTCAAAGTAAAATCATGAATACAACACCTGAGAAAGATTCAAATGAAATTGACCTCATGAATATTGCTGAAAAGGATTTCAAAAATAAAAATCATTAACATGCTCATGGAAGTAAAGAAAAATATTCAAGAACTCAGGAATGAATTCTGGTCAGAGATCCAACCATTGAAGAGCACAATGGAGGGAATTAAAAGCAGATTAGACATGGTAGAGGAAACCATAAATGAAATAGAAATTAAAGGAGAGAAATACAAAAATAGCTGAGGCACGGAGAAGAAAAAGGATCTCTAAGAATGAAAGAATATTGAGAGAATTGTGTGACAAGGCCAAACAGAACAATATTCGCATTACAGGGGTACCAGAAGAAGAAGAGAGAAAAAGGGATAGAAAGTGTCTTTGAGGAGGTAATTGCTGAAAATTCCCTAATCTGGGGAAGGAGATAGTATCTCAGGTCATGGGGATGCACACATCTCCCAACACAAGGCACCCAAGGAAGACAACATCAAGACATATAGCAATTAAAATGGCAAAGATCAAGTATAAGGACAGACTATTAAAACCAGCCAGAGAGAGAAATAAGATCATATTCAAAGGAAAGCCCATCAGGCTATAATCAGACTTCTCAGCAGAAACATTACAGGACAGAAGAGAGTGGCATGATGCATTTAATGCAAGGAAGCAGAAGGGCCTTGAACCAAGAATACTCTACCCTGCAAGATTATCATTTAAATTTGAAGGAGGGATTAAACAATTTCCAGATAAGCAAAAGCTGAGAGAATTTACCTCCCACAAACCATCTCTACAGTCTATTTTGGAGGGAGTGATATAGATGGAAGTGTTCCTAAGGTTTAATAGCTGTCACCAGAGGTAATAAACCACAGTAAAGAAAGAACAGTTCATTACTAAGCAAATGCAAAATTAAATCAACTATCCCCAAAGTCATTCAAGGGATATACAAAGAGTATAGAATATGATACCTAAATAGAAAGAAGAGAGGAGGAAGAAAAAGGAGGAGAAAAAAAGAACTTTTACATTGTGTTTGTAATAGCATATTAAGTGAGTTAAGTTAGACTCTTAGATAGTAAGGAAGTTAACCTTGAAAGTTTGGTAAACACAAATCTAAAGCCTGCAATAGCAATAAGTACATACCTATCAATAATCACTCCAAATGTAAATGGATTGAATGCACCAAACAAAAGATATGGAATCACTGAAAGGATAAAAATACAAGACCCATCTATATGCTGCCTGTAATAGATTCACTTTACACCCAAACACATAGAAAGACTAAAAGTCAAGGGATGGAAAAAGATATTTCATGCAACTAAAAGGGAGAAAAAAGCAGGATTTGCAGTACTTGTATCAGACAAAATAATCTTGATAACAAAGTCAAAGAGAAAAAGAAGAACATTACATAATGATTAAGGGGACAATCTAAAAAGAAGATACAACCATCATACATATATTTTCACACAACAAAGGAGCACCTACATATGTGAAACAAATAATAACAAAATAAAAAGGGGAAACAGAATGCAATGCATTAAAACTATGAGACTTCAACCCTTCACCCAATCTAAAGAACAGATCAACTGGACAGAAAATAAGTAAGGACACAGAGGCACTGAACAACACATTAGAACAGCTGGACCTAACAGACATCTACATAACTCTACACCCAAAAGCAGCAGAATACAAATTCTTGTCAAGTACACATGGGACATTTTGAAGAAAAGATCACATATTAGGCCACAAAAAGAGTCTCGGTAAATTAAAAAAGATTGAAATTGTACCAACCTATTTCTGAGACCACAATGGTATGAAACTAGAAATAAATGACTCAAAGAAAATGAAAATTCCCACAAACACATGGAGGCTTCACAACATGCTCCTAAATAACCAATGGATCAATGACCAAATAAAAACAGAGATCAAGCAATATATGGAGACAAATGACAACAATAATTCAACACTGCAAAATCTGTGGGATGCAGCAAAGGCGGTGCTAAGGGGAAATTATATTACAATACAGGACTACCTCAGGAAAGACGAACAATCCCATATGTACACTCTATACTCACAATTAGAAAAGGAAGAACAAATGAAGCCCAAACTCAGTAGAAGGAGGGACATAATAAAGATAAGAGCATTAATAAATAAAATCAAGAAGAATAAAACAATAGAAAGAAACAATGAAAGCAAAGCTGGTTCTTTGAGAAAATAAACAAAATAGATAAACCCCTAGCCAGACTTATGAAGAAAAAAAGAGAGTCTACACACATAAACAGAATCAGAAATGAAAGAGGAAAAATCAGTACAGACACCACAGAAATACCAAGAGTTATGAGAAAATACTACGAAAAATTGTATGGTAACACACTGCATAACCTAGAAGAAATGGACAACTTTCTAGAAAAATTCAACCTTCCACAGCTGACCCAGAAAGAAACAGAAAATCTGAATAGACCAATTACCAGCAAGTAAATTAAATTGGTATTCAAAAAATTACCTAAGAAAAAAACCTCAGCACCAGATGTTTTCACTTCTGAATTTTATCGTACATTTAGTGAAGACCTAATGCCCATTCTCAATAAAGTTTTCCAAAGAGTAGAAGAAGAGGTAATACTACCAAACTCATTCTATGAGTACAGAATCACTCTAATACCACAACGAGGCAAAGACACCACAAAAAAAGAAAATTGCACACCAATATCCCTGATGAACAGAGAGATACAAAAATACTCAACAAAATATTTGCAAACAGAATACAAAGATACATCAAAAAGATCACCCATTATGATCAAATAGGATTTATTCTAGGGATGCAAGGATGGTACAACATTCAAAAATCCATTAACATCATCCACCACATCAATGAAAAGGAAAAAAACCACATGATCATCTCATCTCCATATATGCTGAAACAGCATTTGACAAAACTCAAAATCCATCCATGATAAAAATTCTCAACAAAATGGGTATAGAGGGCAAGTACCTCAACATAGTAAATGCCATATATGACAAACCCCAAACAACATTATATTTAACAGCAAGAAGCTGAAAGCTTTCATTTAAGATTGGGAACAAGACAAGGATGACTACTGTATCCACTTCTATTCAACATAGATCTGGAGTTCGTAACCATGGCAATCAGAAAACACAAAAAAATAAAAGGTATCCAGATTGACAAGGAAGAAGTCAAACTGTCCCTGTTTGCAGATGACATTATATTGTATATAAAACACCCTAGGAAACCACTCTAAAAGTACTAGATCTAATATCTGAATTCAGCAAAGGTGTGAGATACAAAATTAATACACAGAAATCTGTGGCATTCCTATACACTAATGATGAACTGGCAGAAATAGAAATCAGGAAAACAATTCCATTCACAGTTGCAACAAAAAGAATAAAATACCTAGGAATAAATCTAACCAAGGAATTAAAAGGCCTATACTCTGAAATCTACAAGATACTCATGAGAGAAATTAAAGAAGATATCAATAAATGGAAACACATCCTGTGCTCATGGATAGGAAGAATTAATGTTGTCAAAATGGCCATCCTGCCTAAAGCAATCTGCAGATTCAATGCAATCCCTATCAAAATACCAACAGCATTCCTCAATGAACTAGAGAAAATCACTCTAAAATTCATATGGAACCACAAAAGACCCTGAATAGCCAAAGCAATCCTGAGAAAGAAGAATAAAGCTTGGGAAATTATGTTCCCCAACTTCAACTACTACAAAGCCACAGTAATCAAGACAATTTGGTACTGGCACAAGAACAGAACCATAGACCAATGGAACAGACTAGAGAGTCCTGATATAAGCCCAACCATATATAGTCAATTAATACATGATAAAGTGGCTATGGACAAAGAATGACAGCCTCTTCAACAACTGGTCTTGGCAAAACTGGACAGCTACATGCAAGAGAATGAGACTGGATTATTGTTTAACTCCATACACAAAAGTAAACTCGAAATGGATCAAAGACCTGAATATAAGTCATGAAACCATAAAACTCTTGGAAGACAACATAGGCAAATTCTCCTGAATATAAACACATACAACTTCTTCATGAAGATATCTCCACAGGCAAGGGAAACAAAAGCAAGAATGAACAAGTGGGACTATATCAAACCAAAAGTCTTCTGTACAGTAAAGGATAACATCAGTAGAACAAAAAGGTATCCTACATTACGGGAGAATATATTCTTAAATGACATATCCTATAAGGGGTTGAAATCCAAATTATACAAAGAGCTCACACTCCTCAACAAACAAAGAGCAAATAATACAATTTAAAAAATGGGCAGAAGATGTGAACAGATACTCCTCCAAAGAAGAAATTCAGATGGTTAACAGGCATATGAAAAGATGTTCCACCTCACTTGTCATCAGAAAAATGAATATTAAAACCACAATGAGATTCACTTCACACCAATTAGGATCACCATGATCCAAAAGACAGCAACAAATGTTGTCAAGGATGCGGAGAAAGGGGAACCCTCCTACACTGCTGGTGGGAATGCAACTTGGTTCAATCATTGTGGAAAGCAGTATGGAGGTTCCTCAAAAAACTAAAAATACAAATACCATTTCATCCAGGAATTTCACCCCTAGGAACTTACCCTAAGAATGCAGGAGCCCAGTTTGAAAAAGACAAATGAACTTTGTCTTTCTATACTATTTTCTATACTATTATCTTTGGAAGTCTTTATAAAGAGTCAATTATTGAGAGTTCCTGTCATTTAATAATGTGCTTCATTATTTTATGGAAATAATATATTCAAGCTTTTAAGATAAAAAGACATAAAACTTCAACCACCCTATTGTGTTTACACTGTTTAGGTATCACAGCACTATTTACAATAGCCAAGAAATGGAAGCAACCTAAGTGTTCATCAGTAGACGAATGGATAAAGAAGATGTGGTACATATACACAAAGGAATATTATTCAGTCATAAGAAGAAAACAAATCCTACCATTTGCAACAACATGGATGGAGCTAGAGAGTATTATGCTCAGGTAAAAAAGGCAGGTGGAGAAAGACAAGTATCACATGATTTCACCCATCTGTGGAGTATAAGAACAAAGCAATAACTGAAGAAACAAAATAGAAGCAGACTCACAGAACCCAGGAATGGACTAACAGTTACCAAAGGGAAAGGGACTAGGGAGGATAGGTTGGAAGAGAGGGATAGGGGAAAAAGAGGCATTACAATTAGCACAGATAATGTAAGGGGGGGGGGCACAGGGAAGTCAGTATAGCACAAAGAAGACAAGTAGTGACTCTATAGCATCTTACTACGCTGATGGACAGTGACTGTAATGGGGTATGTGGTCGGGACTTGATAATGGATGGATCTAGTAACCACAATATTGCTCATATAAGTGTATATTAATGATACCAAAGTAAAAATTTTAATAATACAACAGCATTTTTCAAAAAGCTAGAACAAATAATACAAAAATTCGTATAGAACCACAAAAGACCCCAAATAGCAAAAGCAATCCTGAGAAGGAAGTACAACACTTGGTGTATTACACTCCATGACCTCAAGCTATACTACAAAGCTACAGTAATCAAAACATTATGGTAATGGCACAAGAACAGACCTATAGATCAGTGAAACAGAATAGACAGACCATAAATAAACCCACACATATGTGGTCATTTAATATATGATAATGGAGCCATGAATACACAATAGGGAAGAAGCAGTCTCTTCAATAACTGTTCTTGGGAAAACTGGACAGCTTCATAAAGACAATGAAACTGGATTACTATTTAACTCCATAAACAAAAGTAAACCCAAAATGTATTAAAGATCTAAATGTGAGACATGAAACCGTAAAAATAAGAAAACAGGTAAAATGTCTTGAACACATGCATGAGCAATTTTTTCTAGACACATCTTGCCATAAAGGGAAACAAAATAAAAAATGAACAAGTGGGAGTTCATCAAACTAAAAGCTTCTATACAGCAAAGGACAACATCAGAACAACAAATAGGCAACCAACAGTATGGGAGAATATATTCATAAAAGATGTATCTGATAAGGGGTTACCATTTAAAAATATAAAGGACTCATATGCCACAATTCCACAAAAACAAGTAACCTGATTAATAAATGGACAGTAGACCTGAACACTTTTGCAAAGAAGAAATACAGAGAGCCAAAAGGCACATGAAAAGATGCTCCGCATTGCTGATCATCTGGGAAATGCAAATCAAAACCACAATGACATACTACCTCAAACCAATCAGAAAGGCCACTATCTAAAAGACAAGAAATGACAAGTGTTTGTGAGGATCTGGAGCAAAGGGAACCGTCCTACACTGTTGGTGTAAATATATGTAAAATGGTGCAGCCATTGTGGAATGCAGTATGGAGTTTCCTCAAAACACTAAAAATGAAAATATCACATGACCCAGAAAACCTACTTCTAAGAGTTTACCAGAAGAGAACAAAATCTTTAATGATTCAGAAAGATATATACACCCCTATGTTTATTGCTGCATTATATCTAATAATCAAGTTCTGAAAGCAACCTCAGTGTCCATCAATAGATACATGGATAAAGAAGACATGGTACATATATACAATGGAATATTATTCATCCATAAAAAAATCCTACCATTTGCAAAACATGGATGAATCTAGAGGGTACCATACTAACTGAAATAAGCGAGACATAGTCAAATAAATACTATATGATTTTACTTATTTGTGGAAACTAAAACAAAACAAATTGAAGAAAACAGCAGTAGACCCATAGGCACTAAAAATGACTGGTGGTTAAATGGAGGGTTGTGGTGGGTGAGGGGGATAAAGAAACACAAAATTTCAATCCTAATATAAATTGGTCATGGGGATAGAGGAACAGCAGGAGAATACAGTTAATGGGTGAATAACATCTTTCTATGTTGATAGTAACTGCACTAGTTGGGGTGAAGATTTAGTAATGTGTGTAAGTGTTGAGATACTGTGTCGCATACTTGAGAGATCAGCATAATATCGTGTATCAGCTATGCTTCTTGAAAACAAACAGATATTTGTATAATTATTTTAAAGCTATGTTTTTCTATACTATTATCTTTGGAAGTCTTTATAAAGAGTCAATTATTGAGAGTTCCTGTCATTTAATAATGTACTTCATTATTTTATGGCAATAATATATTCAAACTTTTAAGATAAAAACACATAAAACTTCAACCACCCTATTGTGTTTACACTGTTTAGGTATCAGTTATGCTGATGATGCAGTGTGTAATTAACAATCATTTAAGTCTTGAGTGATAAAATGTTAACAAAAGGGACAATAGTAGGTGATGGTGTTTTTGTTATGCTCTAGCTTATTACATTACTCAAGGAATATGCTTTTTTCCTATTTTTATTGTGTGCAGAAATCTAATTCTTTATTTTCATTGACCAAGGTTATCTAAATAAGTCTTTCCAAATCCTTTGATGACTAAAGACTTGGCTGCAAGTGAGAGGCAATAAATTGAATTTTAGTTTACTGCTTTATGAAATTGAAAATGCTGCCCTTAATTTATAATTTTAGAGCTACAGTTGTTATATATATAATTAGATATTTTTTACACTTACTAACACCCTTTTTAGGTGGAAAAATAATTGCACTTTTTACTAATAAGATAGCAGTACAAAAGAGCAAAACATTTCAGAATTTAGCTAGTATTACTCCATCCTCTGTCACCAAGAGGACTCAAATAAAGTGCCAGCTATAACTGCAAATTGCAAGTAGATTGATCTCTCTAGAAAGTTTAGTGCTGCAGTCAGTGACATGAAGAAGCATTGAGTTCCTGCTGCCCACACCAAGTCTTCAGAGACAGCCAAAGCTAAAAGCAAAGTATCACATGGATTTTAATACTCAGTGCTCTATCATGCACCATGAGAAAATGACAGAAATAGTAGAAAAAAGTGGAATGAAAAATTATTTGTAAGCCTTTGGGACCTGTGGGTAAACTGCAGTATTTCTAGAAACTCTTACCTGGCCTTACTGCACCTCCTTATGACTAGGTGTTTCCAAGGAGTGGAGAGAAATAATCCATTTCCATAAAGCTGATTCCAAGGAAGGTGGAGAGTGAGTGCACACCTGGACTGGAGAGGTTTTTGGTGGAGCCTTGGAAGCCAAGTTATGACACGGGAGAGCATAAGTAGATAATGGCTTGTAGGCAATAAATGGATTTCTCATATTTTATTTCTCCCTTTGACTGATTTTGGCTTCAAAGGTTTATTTGCACCAGGGGGGAAACACATTTTCTCCCTGGAGTTATACCTGGTGGTAGTCAGCAGGACCTCTGAACACAATATCTTTTTGAATGAATGTGATGGTTGGGTGGGCTGCCCAGACAGGTAGTGGGGAAATCCCAGAAAACCCCTTTGGGTGGTGGGGAGGCCCCAGTGGGTGCTGCAGTGATAGGGGATGACTCACCCTTCCCTCCAGCAGCAGTGGATAGGGCTTCACCCAGTAACCTCCCCCATTGCCAAGACTTCCACTCAGGAAGGCCCTAATGGGGAATAGCACCCCCTGGATGGGTAGGGCCCTCCACAGAATTGGGGAACAGTGGAGGCACAAGAAGCTGTGGAATTAGACCTCCGTGAGATAGAAGACTGCTTAGTGGCTGTGTGATGACCAGGATTGTGGCATTTTTGTTTCTCGATATAGTAGAAAGGGTTCTTGAGGGAAGAGACACACTTTGGCATCACCTGGAGAAGCTGGGCAATGACCCAGGGGATGCCCTTAAGAAAGAGAGACAGGATCTGGGGGGATTCAAGATGGTAGCATAAGAAGTGAGGCAGAGAACTCCTCCCAAATCCACATACAGAATGAAAAAATAGTTAATGCAATTAACCCTAAAACAGCAACAGGAAAGAAGGCTGTACCAGATTGCACCCAAGCCTCATGAACAGAGCAGACCTCACAGAACAGGGTAACATGCTAAAGCCTTGATCCAGTGGGATCCAAGCCCTTCCCCCACCCCAGCTCACTGGCAGGAGGAGGAGAAATGGAGCAGGGAGGGGATGGAAGCCTAGAACTGCTGAACCCCCAGGCCTGGAGGCCTGCTTTGGAACACAAACCTACATTGATTGGTGCTCTGGAGATTGGTGAGGTTGTGGAGCTGGGACAGGTGGAGTGCTTGAGAGACTGAGATTCCAGCTGTTTGTAGAGGACAGGATCCATGTACAGCTGCTCTGGGACAAAGGAAAGGCAGGTAGTCTGAGAGGCTTCCTAAGAACTAGAGGGCTGCTGAAGGGGTGGGGTTTTCACAGAGTTTGCTGTATGGCAGAAGGGAAAGGTGGACAAGGTTGTCTGGGTGTGCTGTAACCAGCAGGTTGGGAACTTTTAGGAGCTTCAGGTGGTCCATCCCCCTGGATGGCTGCTCAGCTCCGAGGCCACCCACTGTAACACACAGAGTGCAACACCTCCCTTCTGATATGCTGGCACCAGCTTGCAAACCAGCAGTCACTGCCACGGGGAGGTCCCACCTACAACAGCTAGAAATGCAAAGCACAGAGGTTTACAGCTGTGTGCTTGGCCCACTGGATCTGATACTGGAGACAGGCACTGCAGGCGGGAATCAGAAAACAGCTCTTTCCTCCCCCAAAGCACCAGTGCTGCTCCCCTATGATCCACAATCTCATGCTAGGGGCTGAGTAGCTCCAGAGATGAGATCTTCAGGGCACTAGAGGGTGACACATAAAAATATGAAACATCAAAAGAACTTGGTTCAGACTAAAATCTCACAAACCCCAGAAAAGAGCTGAATGAAACTGAACTCACTAATCTTCCCTAAAGAGAGCTCCAAATAAAAATCATAAACATGTTCATGGAAGTACAGAAAAATATTCAAGAACTCAGGAATGAATTTAAGACAGAGACTCAGTCATTAAGAAATTCCGTATCTGAAATGAAACATACAGTGGAGGGATTTTAAAGCTGACTAGATGTAGTAGAAGAGACAGTAAATGGAATAGAATTTAGAGAAGAGGAATACAAAGAAGCTGAGGCACAGAGAGAAAAAAGCCTCTCTAAGAATGAAAGAATATTGAGAGTACTTTGTGACAACGCCAAACAGAACAATATCCACATTATAGGAGTACCAAAAGAAGAGAGAGAAAAAGGGATTGAGAAGGTAATTGCTGAAAACTTCCCTAATCTGGGGAAGGAGATAGTCTCTCAGGCTATAGAGGTGCACAGATCTCCCAACACAAGGGACCCAAGGAAGACAACACCAAGACATATAATAATTAAAATGGCAAAGATCAAGGATAAAGACAGACATTTAAAAGCAGCTAGAGAGAGAAAAAAGATCACATACAAAGGAAAAGCCATGAGGCTATAATCAGATTTCTCAACAGAAACATTTCAGGCCAGAAGGGAGTGGCATGACATATTGAATGTAATGAAGCAGAAGGGACTCAAACCAAGAATACTCAACGCAGAAAGACAATCATTTAAATTTGAAAGAGGGATTAAACAATTTCCAGATAAGCAAAAGTTGAGAAAATTTACCTCCCACAAACCACCTCTACAATTCATTTTGGAGGGACTGCTATAGGTAGAAGTATTCCTAAGGCTGAGTAGATGTCACCAGGGGAAAGAAAACTATAGCAAAGTAGAACAATTAATTAGTAAGCAGATGCAAAATCAAATCAACTACCCCCAAAGTCAACCAATCAACTACCCCCAAAGTAAACCAAGGGATAGACAAAGACTGCAGAATATGATAACTAATATAAAAAGAATGAAGGAGGAAGAAAAAGAAGAAAGAAAAAAAAGAACCTTTAGGTTGTATTTGTAATACCATATGAAGTGAGTTAAATTAGACTGTTAGACAGTAAGGAATTACAGTTGAATCTTTGGTAACCACAAATCTAAAGTCCGCAATGGTAATAAGTACATACCTATCAATAATCATCCTAAATGTAAATGGTCTGAATGTACCATCAAAAGACATAAAGTCACTGCGAGAATGGATAAAAAATAAGACCCATCTATATGCTGCCTAGAAAAGACTCAATTCAAACCCAAAGACATACACAGACTGAAAGTAAAGGGATGGAAAAAGATATTTCATGCAACTAATAGAGAGAAAAAAGCAGGAGTTGCAGTACTTGTATCAGATAAAATAGACTTCTAAACAAAGAAAGTAACAAGAGACAAAGAAGGACATTACATAAAGATAAAGGGGTCAGTTCAACAAGAGGATATAAGTATTATAAATATTTAGGCACCCAACAGAGGATAACCTACTTATGTGAAACAAATACCAACAGAATTAAAGGGGGAAATAGAATGCATTGCATTCATTTTAGGAAACTTCAACAGACCACTCAATCCAAAGGACAGATCAACCAGACAGGAAAAAAGCAAAGAGACAGAGGCATTGAACAACATTTTAGAACAGATGGTCCTAAAAGACATGTACAGAACACTCAATCCAAAAGCAACAGGATACACATTCTTCTCAAGTGCACATGGAACATTTTCAAGAATAGATCATATACTAGGCCACAAAAATAGCCTCAGTAAACTCAAAGAGATTGAAATTGTACCAACTATATTCACAGATCACAAAGGAATGAAACAAGGAATAAATTACACAAAGAAAATGAAAAAGCCCACAAACACTTGGAGGCTCAATAACATGCTCCTCAATAATCAATGGATTGATGACCATAATAAAAACAGAGATCAACCAATACATGGTGAAAAATGACAATAATCTAACATGGGAAAATACGTGGAACACAGTGAAGGACATGCTGAGAGGGAAGTATAGTGCAATACAGGCCTATCTCAGGAAAGAAAAACAATCCCAAATGAACAGTCTAAACTCACAATTAACAAAACTAGAAAAGGAAGAACAAATGAGGCCTAAAATCAATAGAAGGAGGGACATAATAAAGATCAGGGAAGAAATAAATAAAATCAAGAAG
This sequence comes from Manis javanica, assembly GCF_040802235.1. Lineage (NCBI taxonomy): Eukaryota > Metazoa > Chordata > Mammalia > Pholidota > Manidae > Manis > Manis javanica. The sequence continues at coordinate 41,154,210 of NC_133164.1, forward strand.
AATAAAACAATAGAAAGAATTAATGAAAGCAAGAGCTGGTTCTTAAAAAAAAATGAACAAAATAGATAAACCCATAGCCAGACTTATCAAGAAAAAAAAAGAGTCTACACACATAAACAGAATCAGAAATAAAGAGGAAAAGTCAGTACACACAGCACAGAAATCCAAGAATTATGAAAGAATACCATGAAAAATTGTATGGTAATAAACTGGACAACCTAGAACAAGCAGACAACTTTCTAGAAAAATACAACCTTCCAAAGCTGACCCAGAAAGAAACAGAAAATCTGAATAGACCAATTACCAGCAAGAAAACTGAATTGGCAATCAAAAAACTACTGAAGAACCAAAGCGCTGGACCAGATGGTTTCACTGCTGAATTTTATCAAACATTTAATAAAGACCTAATACTCATCCTCCGTAAGTTTTCCAAAAAGTGGAAGAGGAGGGAATACTCCCAAACTCATTCTACTGGGCCAAAATCACTTTAATACCATTAGCAAAGACACCACAAAAAAAGAAAATTACAGACCAATATCACTGATGAACTTAGATGCAAAAATACTCAACAAAATATCAGCAAACCAAATTCAAAAATACATCAAAAAGATCATCCATTATGATAAAGTGAGATTCATCCCAGGGTTGCATGGATGGTACAACATTCGAAAATCCATCAATATCATCCACCACATCAACAAAAAGAGGGACAAAAATCACATGATCATCTCCATAGATGCTGAAAAAGCATTTGATAAAATTCAACATCCATTCCTGATAAAAACTCTCAACAAAATGGGTATAGAGGGCAAGTACCTCAACATAATAAAGTCCATATTTGACAAACCCACAGCCAACATTATACTTAACAGTGAGGAGCTGAAAGCTTTTCTTTAAAGATCAGGAACAAGACAAGGATGCCCACTCTCTCCACTTTTACTCAACATATCTCTGGAGGTCCTAGCCACAGCAATAAGAAAACACAAAGAAATAAAAGGCATCCAGACAGGCAAGGAACAAGTCAAACTGTCCCTGTTTTCAGATGACATGATATTGTACATTAAAAACCCTAAGGAATCCACTCCAAAACTACTAGATCTAATATCTGAATTGAGTAAAGTTACATGATACAAAATTAATACACAGAAATCTGTTGTATTCCTATACACTAACAATGAACTTGCAGAGAGAGAAATAAGGAAAACAATTCCACTCACAGTTGCAGCAAAACGAATAAAATACCTAGGAATAAACCTAAGGAAGTGTAAGACCTATACTCTGAAATCTACAAGATGCTTATGAGAGAAATTAAAGCAGATACCAACAGATGGAAACACATCCCGTGCTCATGGATAGGAAGAATTAAGATTGTCAAAATGGCCATCCTGGCTAAAGCAATCTACAGATTCAATGCAATCCCTACCAAAACACCAACAACATTCTTCAACAAATTAGAGCAAATAGTTCTAAAATTCATATGGAACCACAAAAGACCCTGAATAGCCAAAGCAATCATTAGAAGGAAGAATAAAGCAGTGGGCGGGGGGGAGGATTATGCTCCCTGATATCAACCTCTACTACAAAGCCACATTTATCAAGACAATTTGGTACTGGCACAGGAACAGACCCATAGACCAATGAAACAGACCAAAGAGCCCAGAAATAAACCCAAGCATATATAGTCAATTAATATGTATTAAAGGAGCCATGGATATACAATGGGAAAATGACAGTCTCTTCAACAGCTGGTGTTGGCAAAACTGGACAACTACATGTAAGAGAATGAAACTGGTACATTGTCTAACACATAGACAAAATTAAACTCAAAATGGATCAAAGACCTGAATGTAAGTCATTAAATCATAAAACTCTTGGAAAAAAACATAGGCAAAAATCTCCTGGACATAAACATGAGCAACTTCTTCATGAACATATCTCCCCAGACTAGGAAAACAAAAGCAAAAATGAACAAGTGGGACTATATCAAATCAAAAAACTTCTGTATAGCAAAGGACATCATCAATAAAATCAAAAGACATCCTACATTATGTGAGAATATATTCATAAACAACATATCCAATAAGAGGTTAACATCCAAATTATATAAAGAGCTCATGCACCTCAACAAACAAAAAGCAAATAAGCCAATTAAAAAATGGGCAGAGGAGCTGAACAGACAGTTCTCCAAAGAAATTCAGATGACCAACAGGCACTTGAAAAGATGTTCCACATCGCTAATCATCAGAGAAATGCATATTAAAACCACAATGAGATATCACCTCACACCAGTAGGATTGCTACCTTCCAAAAGACAAACAACAAATGTTAGCGAGGTTGTGGAGAAAGGGGAACCATCCTACACTGCTGGTGGGAATGTAAGATAGTTCAACTATTGTGGAAAGCAGTATGGAAGTACCTCAAAAAACTCAAAATAGAAATACCATTTGACCCAGGAATTCTACTCCTAGGAATTTACCCTACGAATGTAGGAGCCTAGTTTGAAAAGACATATGCACCCCTTTGTTTATCGCAGCACTATTTACTATAGCCAAGAAATGGAAGCAACCTAAGTGTTCATCAGTAGGTGAATGGATCAAGAAGATGTGGTACATATGCACAATGGAATATTATTCAGTCATAAGAAGAAAACAAATCCTACCACTTACAACAACATGGAAGAAGCTAGAGGGTATTATGCTCAGTGAAATAAGCCAGGCTGAGAAAGACAAGTATCAAATGACTTCACTCATCTGTGGAGTATAAGCACAAAGCAAAAACTGATTAAACAAAACAGCAGCAGACTCACAGAACCCAAGAATGGACTAACAGTTACCAAAGGGAAAGTGACTGGGGAGGATGGGTGGGAAAGGGGGGATAAGGGGAAAAAGGGGGCATTACGATTAGCACACGGTGGGGGGAAGACACGGGGAGGGCAATATAGCTTCAGGGAAGACAAGTAGTGATTCTATAGCATCTTAATGTGCTTATGTACAGTGGCTGTAATGGGATTTGTGGTGGGGACTTGATAATAGGGGGAGTCTAGTAACCATAATGTTCCTCATGTAAATGTACATTAATAATACCAAAATTAAAAATTGCAAAAATAATAAAAGAAAGAGCCAGTTACTGAGAGGTCAGATTTTGCTCCTGAAAGATACTTTAGCAGCAAGGGAGGATGCAGCAGGAGAATCCATGTTGCAGGAGGCTGTGGGGAGGGAGATGAAGTAGCAGTGCCTTCAGCCTCAGAAATGTAGAGGAGATATCAGGAGATGATGGGGATGAGCACTGACCTCTTGCCAAAACCACTTCCCAAGGCACCAGCCCCTCCAATACTCAAGGCCCACACAGTTGTAACTAAGAAAATAAAAATGCAGTAACTATGGACTCCACAGGGGGAGGAGCAGCCCCTTCCCAAGATTGTGGAGCACTCCGTGCTCTGCCCCTATATCCAGGATGAGCTGGTGGACATAAGCATTCAGTTATGGCAAAAGCCATTGGAACCTATACCTATGTGGCTTTTACGTCTCTTAGATGTGGGGGTGGAAAACATTGTTATGTCAGGTTCTGAAATGGTTAGGCTGGCTTCCCTGACAACTCCCCTTCCTTCCAGTAGCAGTTGCAAAGTACCTGTCACATCTCAGGGAATTAGGCACTTCTGGATTGGCTGACACCTGCCATCGAGGCAGTTTTGCCTAATCAGGGTGATACAGCATACTTACCCAGTTGTTGGAAAACATATGCAGAGACCCAGCAGGTGTTATGAGAATTCAGCATGAAAAATATTATCTATAATATGGACCCCCAAAAGCCCCAATGAGTTGTTCATTGTTGCAATGAGAAATCTGGTGCTCCACCCAGCTCCCCACCTCTCTTTGGATCTCTAGTGACTATTCTTGCACCAAACATAGGGCTACCCATAGGTGAGGTTACTCATACTTTAGCAGATCTGAGGGAGGTTGAAACAATAAAAGCACAGAAAGAAGTAAGGGCTAAGACTGAAAGGAGAGGTGCAAAAGGCCCCATGAAGGTCTTGAGGACACAGATATGGGTTTATTTGATAAAGGTCAGGGTAATGAAAGAAAAACTTGATGCACACCTCAACAGAATATTGTTAGAACTGTGGCAACAATTAAAGCCAGAGCAGCAGCTCCAGCCACTGAGGTCCAGGACACAGAAGCTGGAGGCAAAGCTCCATGGCCTGCCTCTGTCCCTGCAAGATTTCCTGAGGGATAGTACTCAGGCTTTCCCTGGGACCTCACCCACACAGGATGAAAATTGGACATCACAGTTTAACTGGGTGTGGAGTCAAGGCCCCCATCTTTGGGGAGGCAGTGGGACCAGAGTCCACATGTAGAATTACCAATTCATTGGTCCCTCATGAATGTACAGTGTGTACTGGTGTTGGTGGACAAAGGAGCTGAATGTTCTCTGATTTACGGTAACCCTCAGTGTTTTTCTGGGACTCCTGCTATAATAGATGGCTATGGGGGTAAGTCAATTAGAGTTAAAAAAGCCCAAATGCCATTGAGGATAGGGCATTTACCCCAAAGGGAGTATACTGTGTACATTTTCCCCATCCCTGGATATATTTTGGAGGTAGGTATCCTGCAGGGCCTGTGGTTACAGACCACTGCAGGTGAGTTCAGACTGAGGGTATGTATGGTAAAGGCAGTTCTGAGGGGACATGCTAAGCACCCACCTGTAGCTCTGCCTGTCCCTCTATGGGTGACAAATACTAAGCAGTATAAATTACCTGGGGGACACAAGGAATTTGGAGAAACTCTGCAGGAGCTGGAGAAGGTGGGCCTCATAAATCCCACTCATAGTCCTTTTAATTCTCTGATGTGGCCAGTGAAAAAGCCAGATGGCTCCTTGCATATGATGGACTACAGGGAACTGAATAAAGCCACAGCCCCTTTGCATGCTGCTGTTCCCTCTATAGCAGCCCTTATGGACACCCTCAGTTGTGAACTAGGGATGAATCATTATGTTGTGGACCTTGCTAATGCTTTCTTCTCTATTGACATAGAACAGGAAAGTCAGTATTAGTTTTCCCTCATGTTGGAAGGTCAGCAGTGGAAATTCACTGTCCTTCCACAGGGATACCTCCATAGTCCCACCATTTGTCACGGATTGCAGCCCAGGACTTGGCTACAAGGAAGAAACTGCAAACATTACACTGTATCTTTACACTGATGATATTATGCTCACATCTGATTCTCTTGCAAATTTACAAGGGGCAGTTCCTAAATTGCTGCAATATCTACAGGAGAACGGATGGGCTGTGAACATCATCAAAGTTCAGAGACCTAGTTTGTCAGTGAAGTTCTTGGGGGTTATCTGGTCAGGTAAAACAAATGTTATTCCAGAAGCTGTCACAGACAAGGCCAAGGCTTTCTCTACCCCTACCACTGTGGCAGTATTAACAAGAGCTTTTGGGTCCTTTGGGCTACTGAAGAGTGTCTACCCCACACTCGGCACCAGTTCTGAAGCCTTATTCCACGTTGTATGAAAGGGCATTAGGTGAGACTGGGATATAAGACATACAGCTGCTTTTACAGCTGCTAAGCAAGCCATCATGGCCATGTAGGCCCTGAGTGTAATGGACTCATCAAAGGCCCTGTGAGCTAGATGTTCGTGTAACCAAGGATGGTTATGGATGGGGTCCTTAACAGTGGCTTGAACGGACATAGCAAACTGTTGGGTTCTGGTCACAATTATGGAAAAGAACAGAGGTCCAGTACATCTTGATAGATAAGCAACTTGCTGCTGTGGACCACACCTTGCTGGCTATGGAGCCCATCACCGGAGCAGCTCTGACCAAGGTAATAACCACCTATCTCATTCCACCTCAAAGTGTCCTTATGAGGATTTAATATATTGGTTAAGACACTTGGAATTGTGCTTTTCATACAGTAAATGTTGTATACTTTGGTTTGTCTATTACTTAGAATGCCAAGAGCAAATGTTTCTACAGGAAATGAATCTCTATCTTTATATTAATTTTCTTTGCTCAGAAAGCCTTGACCATGAGAAAAACAAACTTTTTCCCTTAATTCAACTGCAGTGTGCATCTAGAGTCTACACATTTAACCAATATATTATACTAAGATATTAAAAGCTTTTTAATGTCATTTTAAAAAATATATTTTATTAAAAAAATGGTTAGCAACTGTAAATTGTTCATATGTGGTGCCACAACTCACAAAAGAGCCTGAAATGGGTATGTACTTTGTGATTCATGTGATACTGAACTTGACAGTTCAAGTTAAGTGTGTGTAGAGGAGAAGACATAGGACAGAGCTTTTTGGAATTCCAACATTAAAAAACATAGAGGAAGGAGTGTGTGTGTGTGTGTGTGAGAGAGAGAGAGAGAGAGAGAGAGAGAGAGAGAGAGAGAGAGAGAGAGAGAGAGAGAGACAGAGAGAGACAGAAAGAGACAGAGAGAGACAGAAAACCTTTTTCACAGTCTATATACTTCAAGAAACTTCTCAGACTTTGAAGGCTGGATTACAGTTTATAATTTGCTTAATTTATGTGATCCCCAGAAGTTTCTAGAATATCAGTCATTCAAGCCATTTAGATATTTTGTTCTTAAATGGAAATAAGGTTATAAATAAACTTGGACATTACCACTCAGAAATTCTACCAGTATTCATTCTCTTACAAAAATTTACAATGAGAGGGTAAGTAATACTGGAGCTAACCCATAGAAACTACTGTTTTTGTATATGGCCGCCGGTCCAATGGTCTGTACTTCACGCATTCAACATTTACAGTATCTCAAAGAAAATACCTAGTTTCTAATAGTTTTATTTCTCACCAGGAAGCCTCTATCCATTCTCCTATAATTCTCTAAAGGAAATCTTATAACAACATCTCTAATTAAAAAAAAAAAAGACGATTAGCAATTATTTTGTTGCATATGTTTAAGGGAATAATTTATTTTCAAGGCTCTATTTTGAATCTTCCTCATTATTTGGGGGAACAAAACCCACATAACAATAAGTGAAATCAAATATTTAGATACCATAAACCATTACATAGCCATGGGGCCAGTTCTAAATATATTACATCAATTTCAATAAATTATGATATTGTATAATATGCCCTGCTAGGGTGGCAGAGCATGGTATTATAAAACTGACTAAATTTTCTGAACAGTTTTCCATATTCAGGATTCTATTAGATTTTCTAACTCCCATGTGGATCCCATATAAAAACACTGTCCCAATTATTGCCTGTATCACCCTTGGGAAACTTTCTATTAAGGTTTGTTCATAACATTAGGTCATATAAATATTTTAGCTGCAGAATTACTTTCCCAAGTATGTATGAGTTATGCTGTTTGATTATTATTATTACTATTTATTTTCTGAGACCACAGTAAATCAAAACCTCTTTTAGAAGAGAAACAGCAGCACTGGATTAAGTTTGCATTATACTTAATCCACAATTTCGTTAATAATCCTTGAGGTAATAGATGATTAGTATTTTTATCTCAACAGTGAGTATGTATTAATTTTCTGCACTGTACTTCAATAGTTTATGTAAGACTACTTCCTAAATTTTGTATATATTTATTTTTGAATATGCTAATAATCTATGCATATTAGAAATTTTTGCCTAAAACTTAAAAGCATATCATAGTTTCACCTTCAGAGGAATTTCAGAAACATTTTATAAATTGAAAATCATTTATAAATTAATTCGTCATTTCAGGGAACCTTCTCTGGAGGGCTGTACAGGTCAATTGCAAAATGATGTTAACTTTGTTTTCTCAATGAGCAGAAGAATGTAGTAATACATTTTCTTTAGCAAATAGTCTTGGGAATATGATAAGAGTGCCTTAATTTTACAGCCAAAGTGAAACAGAATGTTTATGCAAATTTAGAATTAAGTTTAAGTGTAAATTTAAATGTGATTTAAGATATATTTCCAAAAATCAAACATGAAATTTTCCCCTTTTTAATTATATTTAATTTTACTTTAGAATTTACATAAGTTTTATAAATAAGTATTAATATTGTATTCATTTTTATTTTATAAATCTACACAGTTTTTCTCTTCATAAAAGCCCCAATGAATTCTGTGTAATTAGATGAATAATTCTGAAAAGAGTAGCATAAATAATAACTGAGGCTATTTGACTAAAGTTCACTAGTATGAATAAATCATAGCAATTAAACTTGTAGTTTTTATCAAATTGTTTTTCTTAACAGTAAATACAGAAATATTGCCATGAACATTTATGCAATGCAGACATTATTAGTTGCTGCACAAATTATGCAAAATGGCAGTCATATTGTAACTTCACTGTTAGGTGATAAACATGAGAATAGGAAGCCAATAACTGATGGTAATTTGGTAGAAAGATCAAAGGAGACAGTATCCTTGAATACTCCAATGAGCAGCTAAACCAGTATAATTAACAAACTACTTTTGGATATGTTCACGTATGACAAAAACAATCTCTTTTTGATTTAAACTAATATTAGTCATGCTATTACTTGAAGTGAAGACTATTATTAATTGATTCACCTTTACATTAATAAAATGACTTACTGTTTTCCAAATTTTAGTTATCATCATCATGAAAATTTCTGAAATATATGAAAAGGTGTATTATTTTTCCCTTTTTAGGGAACATATTTACTTTTAGGTTTAAGAGTTTATTTCTATAAGGCCCTTCTTTCAGTGGTCATTTGATGTGTAACAATTTCAACTATTGAAGTATTAAAGACATAATATAGAATATTTTCAAAGTGTCAAATAATTTTTAATTGAAGGTTTCATTAATTACCCTCAACAAGTGAATCATTTCAATTTTCACTACTTCAGTGAAATTTTCATGTTTGTTTTTTTGTACTATATATATGACAATGTAGATACAGGATTCGTAACTCACACCCATATTTCTCATTGCACAAAGGAAACCACATTCATATAATTAATCACTTCATTTCCTCTTTGCTTGCCGTCCACCAAGGGAAACATTTTTTGAATTGGAAAAGTTAGAATAGGTGTTAATTATAGAGCCTTAATGCACTATATAGGGAAAACAATATAAAAGAGCATCCTAACCCCTTTAAATCAGTTAATGTTGTTATTTGTGACTGATGATAGTATATTAATCTAAAAGACATACAGAAGAAATTTCAGAGAAAGTTAAATATTTAATTAAAATAGAAACTGGGAATATTTTGATTTAAAAGAATAATGAGGTTAAAAAGTAAGAATGAAAAACTTTGACTCTACTCCCAGCCGAAAATGTAAATAAACTGGTTGGTAATGGGTACGTAGAAAATATAATGTCTGAAATAAAAGCTTATGTTTACAGAGAATACATACAAGCCTGGATGACCAGAAAAGGAAACTCAAGATATAGAATAATGAGGAAACAATTAGATAAATTAATTATGAAGAAATTACTTAGAAATATGAATACATTTTATATTGCTCCATGCGGTCCCTTTTAGTTAAAAATTTTTCACCGTCAAAGAGTAGAAATGAAACTCCTATTAATCTTCCCTGTCTTTTTTGTTCTTCCATCATGTAGAATTACTTTTGTATTTAGTTCATTCAGCTCTGCTAACTACTAGCATCATGTTGACCCTTTATTCCACACAATTCTGGAACCACTCTTCCACTGTTATCAGTTATGCAGGATACTATGGTTAACACTTGCTGTGACTGATTGATTACCTTTGTATCATACAAGTTTTCCAAATGATTTACTTTCAAGTTTATACTTTTTGCCTTGATTTCTTAGAGTTTTCATATTAATTTGTGAATAACCAGTGTTCATCTCTACCAATCCAAGTTACTGATAGGTACATTCCCTATTCCTGATTTGACTTCCTTTGATCTTTCCTCCAACTTCTAAGTAATTGATTTACTCGGGACAGTTCCTACATATGGGACATTTGGAAATGATGGGCAGCTACTGACTTTTAATGGGTATGGTCAGAGATAGCAGGCATCCTACAATGCTCATATTATTGCACTCACTAAATAATTTACTGACATTACACACTACTTCCAAGTATCTGACCATACATTAGTGGATATGATAAATTGGTTAATAGTTATCTGTACCTAGAATATAATACTGTTTTACACAGAAGTATTTTTTCAGTTTAAAATACCCTCTATTTTATAGATACGTAACTACTATGTATGCCAAATTAAGAGCATACTCTTACTTTTTTCAAGAGACTTTTCAAGCATTGTTCAATATTTTGAAAATTACTTCACCAAAGTCAATGACACTTGTGGTTATTTGATAACATAAGACTGGTCTGCAATTGCAGCTGTCAGATTCATGAAGTACAAGTGTATGATCAATCCTATATGTCTTCTAGTGATGTTAGATCCACCCATTTATACATTATTTTACATTACAGTGACAATCATTTTATGTATTGACAATATTATTTTAGTGAAATTATGTAAATAAAATTACCTTATAAGAAAATAACACTTTCAAAAAGTGTTATTCAGTGTTCAGATATTCTTTAATAAGTGATGCATTGTTTAAGTTAATATGTGTAGATAACTTTGAAATTCATTTCACAATAGGAAAGATAGCACTGTAAAATGTCATAAAATTAAACTTTATGCTTGCCTTGATATCACAGAAAATGAGTATTTCTAAGAGTTTACAAAATAGAGCAACCAAATCTGTTTGAAAAGTGAGAGAAAAATTTTAGCTAACCATTATTGAGCATTTACCATCCACCTGGCAAAGTTTTGAACAATTATGTGTAGGTAACTCATTTAATCTTTATAGAAACCTACATGGTATTTATTTCTATCATTCTGACTTTAAAAGTTAATAAGACAAGTAACTAAAATTTTTGGAAGCAACTATGCACATAGTTACCATAACCAAATATAATTATTTTAAAAGTTAGTCAAAGGCTAGCTAGATGAAAATGATTACATAGTGGCTTTTTCTCTTGAATCATCATGGTCACCCAGTAACCTGGCTAGTACAGGCCAGATACTATGGCTGATTTTCTCTTTCTTACTCTTGAGATTCAATAAAAGTGAATCCATTTCCTAAATCCTGAAATCAAATTTGTCATATTAGTGTGTGTGTGTGTGTGTGTGTGTGTGTATGTATAGTTAGAAAAAGAATTATAATGGCTTTTCAAATGTAAAGTAATTCATAGCCAATTGACCATTTTGGAAAGGCCTCATAATATAATAAACTTTACATAATGAGTGGGACTTAATAGGAAAGTGTTATTATGAGTTCAGATGTGCAAAAAGTCTAATGATTTTTCCCACCTATTTCAGTTCCTTCTGACTTTTATCTCAAAAGCCATTTTATCATTAAAATCTCATGTATGTCTAATCCCATCTCAGTGTCTGTTTCTAGGAGTACCTGAAGTAATACAGCAAGAATTATGTTCAAAGAAAACAGAGTAGTTGTGAATTTCTGATATGTATCCCTCTTCTGTGTTAGCAGTGGGGACCAGACTGGAAACAGATTGGGAGATATTAGGTAATATTTGAAATCCCTGGATATGTTCACAATATAATCATGAATATGCATACAAATTTAGTTAACAGCATTGCACAGGACACATCTGAAAATGGAAAAACTACTAAAAATTCTGTTAAAATAATTAAGGTATAAGTGAGGAGAACACCATCTAGGGTGATGGCTGCTGGGTAAGGCAATCCAGCACAGGTGCTGCACATTACAATAAGCTTACAGGCAAGAGCAGATACATAGCTTAGAGGACCAAGTGCACAAAAGTACAAGGCACTTCAGAGCACGGGGCCCTAGGTGACTCCACAGATTGCATGCCAGTGAAGTCCACTCTATTTGTTAAGTATGCCAAGAATGGAAATCCAGAATCACACTTTACTTGGATCATTTTCCAGGATTATTTGCAATGGAAACTGGGAGAAATAAAGGAACATCTTTGTCGTGGACTGAATATTTGTCTCTCTTCAACATTCATATGTTGAAATCCTAACCCCCAATGTGATGATATTGCCAAGGTAAGGCCTTAGGGAGGTAATTAGGTCATGAGAGTGGGACTGCGTGATAGGAATAATGTCCTCATAAAAAGGGAAAAAGAGCTCTCTCTCTCTCTCTCTCTCTCTCATGTAAGTATACAGAATAGAGAAATTGAGAGTAGCTGTTCTCTATTGTAGACTACAATCTCCAAAAGCACATTTCAATTTTTAAAATAAATATATCTGTGATAAAACCACTTGGTATATTATTTCAAGACTTTTTTATGGGTGAAATATCTGAAAGCTGATATTATTTTGTTGTTATTTGCATTTTACTGTCTTCTATATTCTAGCAGAGTTTTAGCTCGAATGCATTTTTTTAAAAATCAGGCTGGTATAGTTTTGTAAAACATAAAATGGATTTTGAGGATAAAACAATGTATATCAAACTTTCATTATCTCTTTGTGGGCATTTCATTTTATGATTTGTTTGACTTCAAACAGCAAATATTTGTTGGTCTGGAGAAGAAAATTTAAATTTAACTTGATGACTGGTGGTGGCATTTAGGAAAAATGTTCCTTCAGCCTCTGAATTAAATTCCATCACTCTCACAGGTAAGTGTCTGTATGTGGACCTTATATTCCACCTGTAACAATCTGAGGCTGAGAGTTTTCCTGTGAAATGGCTCTTATTCAGGCCTACACAACACAGTGAACTAAATGATATTAGAATATAGATATGAAATATGACAACTCTAGAAATATTGCTCATTTGCAAAGTCCAGCAATTTTACTCTTTTCTCCCTAAGCTCTTTGTTTCCAGGTGCCACTTGCAACGTACCATAAGCATTAAGCATAAGATATATGCTCACTCCCTTCCTCCTTCAGCACACGAGGCAGATATGATCCATTCTACCATAACATCCAATGAATTTTGCATGATATTCTTAAAAGCAAAGCTATTAAGCACAGCAAAGGGCAAGAGTCAGTCTTGCTAATAGATGTTTTTCGGAGTGCTTTTGGAAAAAGCCAATGTTCTTTCTAAAGTTCTGGGTCACTTAAGATGGTTTCAGCAACTAAAGGTTAATACACCTGACTTCCTTTCATTGGAAGATGTAATTATTTAATTTTTTAAATGTGGCTAAAAATACTTCTTAGGAGATATTGAGGAAAATACTTCAGACTTAGAGAGTTAAAAACTCTAGAGCAGGCTTCTATAAAGTTTCACGAGTAATCAGTAGTTGATATTACTTGAAATATAATGTAATTGATTAACCCAGGAATTAGATTAAAATTAATACAGCAGCTCACTACATTTCCTAGTCAGCCCACCCGAGGATGTCTCACACATGTAGATATGATTACATTTAGGGTTTCCTGTTAAAGAATTTTCCTCTGAGGAAATCTCTCATTTGCCAACTAGTTACCAAACTAGTTCCATTTGTTGCTTAAAGTCTTAAAAGAAAGTTTTGTTCAAATGACATATATGAGTCAAATATTATCTAAGGACAGAAGAGGAGGAAATAAGAGTGACATTTTGAAACTTGCATTAATTTTTAAACCTTAGGGTATGATTTATTTTATCAAAATAGTCCTTTATAATAGAGAAGTCTAATAATATATGCTATTCTAATCACTTGATAAGTGGTTACTTCAGTACTTTAACTGCTATTTTAATCTGTGAAGGAGAACTGCAATAGGAAAACTATTTTTTATATCAAACACTAATATCTATTTTGTAGAAAATTAAATTGAAAATAAATGTTGAGAAACTTCCAGATAAGATGTAGCCTAGGATCAGAGATTTCAGTTAGCTTTAAATTACAGTGCTTAGAGGGCAGAATAGCAAGCCTCCTTCTCTACATGAATGCAATTTTCCAACAACAATATTGACAAATTCTCTATGTGAGAAATCCAGAAACTAGTTGAGAGGATCCTGCATCCTAGTCAATCATAAAGCCAGCTAATCAAAGCCAGTACGAAAATTTGAGACATCCTCTTGTCATAATACTTACCCCTAGTACAGCACCATATAATCAGGAGGAGATACCCAGCTCTCAACTTTTTCCTGAGGAAGGAAAGAATTGGACCATGCATCTAAAGTCACAACTTTTCTGGGGGATACCCTAAAGACTGGATGCTGTCTTGACTGCTTCAGAAAATTGACAGAAATTGACATATTCTAGCCACCTGAGGCTAGAATGAACAGAAGTAGCAGATTGGATACAGTTGCCAAAACTCTACCCATAGGCTCAGCAAGGTATAAGCTGATGAAAAACTCTAGCTCCTGACATCTCCTTGGAGAGAGAAAAGGTGTACCATATGCCCAATGTCCCAACTTTTCTGAAGGGCTGCCCAAAGGAGTGGCTTCTCTCTAGCCTGTTGCAGAGTGCTAATGTGACCTGGCATACTCTAGCTTCCTGTGGGCCAGTAAGAAAATAATGTAATTTTGAACTAGTAGTCACCACAATTCCTCTCCATGGTTCAGCCGTGGCAAACAGATGATAAAATCCAACTTACAACATCACTCTGGAAAAGAAAAGAGGTAGAACAAGTGTCCAATGCCCCAGCTTTTCTGGGAGCTACCCAAAGTAATGTCCTCTATCTTGCTTACCCCAGAGTGCTTACAGGACTCACTATACTCTAGAGGTCTGGGTACCAATGAGACAAAGATGGTGGTTTCATCTAGCATGGAACTAGTTGTCACAGCCCCTTCCCATGGCTCAGGTTAGAATGAATGGGAAAAAACAAAAAAACAGATCCCTACTTCTCTTTGTGGAGGGAAAGAGTTGGATAGAGTGTCCAACAACTCAACATTTATGGAGCTACCCAAGATTTAAGCCTTGGTCATTTCAGAGTGCTTATGGGACCTGGCATACTTGAGATGCCAGGAGGCTGCTAAAAAGAAAAAAAGCACAAAGGTTTGAGAAACTCCAGATCCCAAGTTGAACAGTGAGAATCTTCTGTACAAAGCCAGTCTGAGAAGATTAGACAGACAGTGTTTTTGGAGGAAAGCATATTCAAAGAAATAAGGGCCAAAAACTTCTCAAATTGGGAGAAGAGTCTTACAGATCCAAAAGGCCCAGTGAATTCTACATAAAAGGAACTTGAAGAAATCCACACCAAGACACATGATAATCAAATTGTCAAAAGTCAAAGACAAGAGAATTGGAAAGCAACAAGAGAAGAAAACCATGTCATGTACACGGGAATCTCTGTAAAATTAACAACAAATATAGAAAAAATTCAGATACCTTACAAGCCTAGGATCAGAGTGGGATGATATATTCAAAGTGCTAAAAGAAAAAGAAACTGCCAATGAAGAATACTATACCTGGAAAAACTAACCTTTAAAAATCAAGGAGCAATAGGTACTCTCTGAGATAAACAAAAGCTGAGGGAGTTTATCTCCATTAGGCCTGACTAAGAACAAAATCTAAAATAAGTTTTCAAGTTGAAATGAATAGATACTAAACAGTAATACAAAGACCTATGAAAATACAAAACTTGCTGATAAAGGTAGATATATAGACCAGTACAGAATACTATACTAATGCAACAGTGGTGTGTTAATCACTTTTACTTTTAAAAGTTAAAAGACAAAAATAATAATGTAAAAATAAACTAGTGGATTCACAACATAAAAACGTGGAAGCTGTAACATTAACAAAGCATGGAGCAGAGAAGTAAAAATGTAGTTTTGTATATGAGTAAACTTAAATAGTTATCGGCATAAAATAGACTAATAGACTATCATAAGATGTTTTATGTAATCCATGGTAAAATAACAAAACTATAGAAGGTAAAGAAAAGAAAAATAAATCAAAGCATATCGATACAAAAAAAGCAAGTGAGGAAAAGAGGGATCAAAGAACTACAAGGGAGAAAGAAAACAAAATGGCGATAGTCTTTCCTTTTCAATAACTACATTAAATGTAAATGGGTGTTAAACTCCCCAATTGAAAGATATAGATTGGCTAAATAAATTTTTTTAAATCCACTATATGCTGTCAATAACAGTCTCATTTAGATTCAAGGGCATGTATAGCTAAAATAGAAGAGATAGAAAAGATGTTCCATTTTTGAAAGAAAAGCAACGTTGGCTACTATTTTAGACAAAATAGACTAAGTCAAAAATGATAAGAGACAAAGGACATGACATAATTATAAAAGGGAATTGACCAAGTAGATATAAAAGTTATAAATATATGTGCATTCAACATTAGAGCAATTAAATATGTAAACCAAACACTGAAGGAAATAAAGGGAGAAATACATAGCAATAAAATAAAAATACATAGCAAAAAAATACATAGCAAAAAAAATGGCACAATTTCAATAATGGATAGAATATCCAGGCAGAAAACCATTAAAGAAACAGTGGACTTGAAAAACACTATAGATCAAATGGGCCTGGCCAACATATATAGAACATCCCACCCAACAGTAGCAGACTATACATTCTGTTTAATTACACGCAGAAATTTTCCAGTATACATTGTAAGTTATGTCAAAAGATAAGACTTACCAAACATAAGAAGACTGAGATTATATCAAATATCTTTTTCAACCACAATGGTATGAAACTAGAAATCAACAGCAGTAGGAACACTAGAAGTTTCACAAATACCTGAGAATTAACATACTGATACCCAATGAGTCAAAGACACTGAGAAGTGACTGGTAGTTACCATAGGGGAGGAACTGGGTGGGGAAGTGAGGAAAGTAAGATGAGGGAGGGGGATAAAAGAGCACAAAATTTTAATCATAATATAAGATGGTCACAGGGATGTAAGTGCAGCATGGAGAATATAATCAATCATTCTGTAACATCTTTCTATGTTGACAGACAGAAAGTTGCAGTAGTTGGGACTGAGGATTTAATAATGTAACCACTGAAACACTATGTTGTATACTTGAAACCAATATAATGTGTGTCAACTATACATAAAAAAGTCAATGAAATGCTTGACAACACTTATTCATAAATTGTAAATAAGAGAGAACATAAAAAATTTAAAGAGAACACTTCCAAACATATTTTATGAGGCCAGCATTACGGCGATAATACTAAAGCTACACATCCCATGTAAACTACAGACCAATATCCCTGGAGAACATTGATCAAAAAATTCTCAATGAAATACTAGCAAATCAAATTCAATCGCATATTAAAGGCTTTTACACTATGACCAAATGGGATTTACACTTGAGATACAGGATGGTTCAACACACACTGATCAAGCAATGCAATACACCACATTAACAGAATAAACAAATCATATGATCATCTCAATAGATGCAGAAAAACATTTGATAAAATTCAACACCCATTCATGATAAAAGCACTCACTAAACTAGGACTATAAGGAAATTATGTCAACATAATAAAGTCCATATATTAAAAACCTATAGCAAACATCATACTCAATGGAGAAACCTAAAAGCTTTTCCTCTAAGATTAGGAAAAATGCAAAAATGGCTGCTTTAGCCACTCCATTCAACTTAATAGGGGAAGTTATAGCCAGAGCAAATAGGGAAGAAAGAGAAATAAAAGTCATCTAAATAGGAAAGGAAGAAGTAAAATTATGTTTTCAGATGACTATTTACATAAAAATTTTATAGAAATTTTATAAAGAACTCACAAAAGAAGACTTGAACTAATAAATTCAGTAAAATTGCAAGATATAAAATCAACAAGATCAGTTATATTTCTATACAATAAAAATGAATTATTCAGAAAGGAAAATAAGAAAAACAACACCATTTTAAAAAGCATCAAAAACCAAAATACTTAGGAATAAACTTAATTAAGTAGGTGAAAGACTTGTACACTGAAAATTATTTAAAAATTAATAAAGAAGACATAAATATATGGGAAAGAATCCCATATTCAAGGATTGGAAGACTTAATACTTTTAAATGCCAATACTATTCAAAGTCATCTACAGATTCAATGTAGTACCTATGAAAATTTTAATGGGATTTCTTACAGAAGTAAGAAAAGTATTCTAAATTTCATATGGAATCACAAATGACCCCCATAAGCAAAAACAATCTTCAGAAAAAAATTAAGCCAGTAGCATCGCACCTCCCAATTTCAAAATATATTACAAAGCTATACCAATTAAAATCGTATAGTACTAGCATAAAAAGTCATGCAGACCAATGGAATAGAGAGATGACTCAAACATAAACACACACACATAAATCATTCTTCAACAAGGATGCCTGTCCTGATACGCAGGACTATCAACAGGGGTCGACGACCTGGAGGAGAGAATGAAGGGGCAAGAGACACAAAGAACGGACAGCAAGACAGGATGTCTGATCAAGCTGACCGATTTTATTTTTCTCAGGCTCAATTTATATAGGTTGTGATGAAAATATATGTAAAGAGGTGATTGGTCTTCAGTTGGCGCCCGCAGGAACGTGTAGAGAGGTGATTGGGCTTTAGGTGGCGCCGGCGGGAACCAAGGACCCAGAAGAGAAGCAGGAAGTTCACCATCTTGTGGGTGGGGGCCCTTGGGAGGGAGGCTTAAGGGTGGGGCTTTCCCCTGGGGCAGCGGGTGTTCTTGAGAAGCAGGAGTTTGGCAGGGTTAGAAGGCCAGTGGAAAGAACAGAGGAGGAAACATTGCTTAGCAATCTGACTGCAAGATCTATATTGATTTGGCTAGGAGAGCAACTCTGCCTTACTGCAGAAATGCTTGCTGTTGTCTTAAGACTCACATAACTAGTATTGCTTAAAAGTCCATAGGCTCGCTCCCAGCAGATGCCAACAATAGGATAGTCTTTAACAAATGGTGATGGAAAAACTGGATATGCACATATAAAAGAATGAAACTGAATCCTTTACTTCAACCATATACAAAAATCAAATCATAATACTCAAACATAACACCTGAATTCTAATACTCCTAGAAGAAAACATAATAGAAAATCTTCATTACACTGGTCTTAAAAATGATTTCTTGGACAACACCAAAAGCACAGGCAACAAAATGAAAAATAGAGGAAGGGCTATATCAAACTAAAAAGTGTCTGCAAAGGAAATAACTGAATGAGAAGGCAACCTAAGGAATGGGAGAAGATATTGCAAACTATGTATCTGCTCACAGATTAATATCCAAAATTCACAAAGAACTTACACAATTTAATAGCAAAAAATCTAATAACCCAGTTAAAAAGTGGGCAAAGGACTTGAATACCTATTTGTCCAAAGGAGACATAGAAATAGGCAACTGGTATATGAAAAGATGCTCAGTATCATTATTCATGAGGGATATACTAGTTTAAAGCATGAGACATTACCTTACATCTGTTAGGATGGACATTATTAATTTTTTTAATGATAGAAAGTGTTGACAAGGACAAGGAGAAATTGGAATTCTTAGTCATGTGTCAATAAGAATATAAAAGGGTACAGGGGCTATGGAAAATTGTACAGTAGTTCCTCAAAAAATTAAAAAAGAGCTACCATACGATCCAACAGTTCTACTCTTGGTTATTAATCCAAATGAATTTAAATCAGGATCTCACAGGGCTATCTGCACTACCATGTTCTTTAATTTTTTAATGCACAGTAAAAACAAGTTTCAGAATAAGTGCTTTGATTTATCCATTCACTGATCTTTACAATTTCAACCAGACAGTAAGCTTCTTCTAATTCCTGACCATAGTGTTATAACAGTGTATTGTGGGCAGTTGTGAAGTTTTAGTTAAAAAGGTAACTAATTTCATTACATAGAAAAGATTTTGCTGACTTACCAATTAAAATTTTTCTATATGTCTTATTAATGATATCAAATATAAACTTGCTAGATATGGGGGTGGGAGCCAAAGATTTGTTATACAACTGTGAATTTTTAGATTGCAAAAATATAATTGTTTTTCTTGTCAAATCACTAAATTTTAATACTAATAATTCTCTCTACAAATTTAGTTATTGACTAATTCATAAAAATTCATCTCTAGATAGGATATATATAATCCTGCCAAGGAGAAAAGTCATTCAATCTAGAATTCAGTCATCTATAGTTATCTTATCAACTGACTCAAATAATTGGCTCATGAAGCCTCATGGAGGAAAATAGGTGTGAAGTAGAATAGTAGTTGTGATAGAATGTTCATGTTAGGTTTTCATTTTGGTACTGTGGCAACTACAAAAGGTAAAAAGACAGTATCCTAAAGGAATCCTCAGAGTTAAATTATTTAATTCATTGACAAATAAACTGTTCAATGCATACATTTTCACATATATTTGTTTCCTACATTTCTTACTAATACTAGGTAACATAACATATCCACTTGAAAAAAGTTAACACCTTAATATATGGATGATTACATGGAATATTTTTACATTAGTATATAATATATGGATGATTACATCCAACATTATCTGTCTTCACACTGAGGCCTGCTCCATATGGTCCATTGTCTCATTTCCAACAGACCATGATATAGAAATAAAGTTCTATTTTTCAAGTGAAAGTTTGCATTTGACTTTAGTTCAAAGAAACAGAATCTTAGAATCTTCATTTCAAATGACAGATAGTATTACATTGGCAAATGTTGATCAGCTGTGATAGAGAGCTCTGAAAGGGTGTGTATAACAATACGAACTGATGAATAAATAAGAAATATGGGTGGCTTTACTGCTAGGTTACTTCCTGTGTATATCCCTGAAATGAAAAAATGCTAAATAGTTACATAAGTAAAACTAAGTTCTAGAATAGTCTAATTTTAATTAGAGAGTAGACTGAAAACTTTACACTTTTATTTTAATTGCTCTTGTTTCACATTCAACTTTAAAATCATTGAATAGAACAGAAAGGATGACAATATCACTGTCAATATTTTGGATATAAAAGAAATTGATAAATTTTAAGCACCAGCATTCAAATGAGAGGTTGTATGGACTTTTTTTTATTTTAGCAAAAGTTGTATTTGGAATGTCAAGACTAAAAGGCAGTGACACAAAGAGCAACAGGTCCTTTAGGCTGGGGATAGACTTATTATTCAAAGAACAATCCATGCCTGTAATTAGTTCACCTTCCTTCAATCCCATCACACTTTTATTTCTGGAAAATAGTGCCATGAAGAGCATCACAATCCTGTATGACAGATAACAGAAGAATAATTGGGGGAATATGTGCATTAGCAGCAATGGGCTGTAACATGTCCTGTTTTATTGATGTTTAATCTTCCATGGCTTTGCTCACATATTTCATAATATCTCATTAAATTGACCATTTAATATTTTGCATTTTCCAAGAAATTATCACAACCAAATAGCTCAATGATCTATACATTATTAATTTTTGTAAAAGATTATCTTTTGTAATCTTGGAGAAACACTTCTCTCAGAACAGTTCCCAATATGTGAAATATATCTAAGCAATTTACAAACTTTCCATCTATCTCTTGAAATTGTAAAACCAAATACTCAATACTCAATTCCAGTAGATTATTTAAGAACAGAAAAAAAATCAAAAGCAGGTGGGAGGAGCCGAGATGGTGGTGTGAGTAGGGCAGTGGAAATCTCCCCCCAAAACCACATATATTTTTGTAAATACAACAAATACAACTATTCCTAAAGGAGAGAACAGAAGATACACTACAACAGTCAGGCAACATCTACATCTGCGAGAACTCAGCACCTCACAAAGGGGGTAAGATACAAGCTGTGACCCAGTGGGGCCGGAGTACTCCCCCCACCCCAACCCACTGGTGGGAGGAAAGGAGCCAGAGAGGGGAGGGAGTGGGAGCCCAGGACTGCCAAATAGTCATCCACACCAGGAGCACAGACACACAGTGCATTGTGTGCTGGATAGTAGGGAAACGGAACAGTAAAATGAGGGAGTGGTCCCAACAGCTAGCACCCCTGGGACAAAAGAAAAGTGAGGGTTTTTTGAAACTCTTAAAGGGATAGCAACTCCACAGCTGGATGGAAACAGCACACTTAGCCCAGCAGGCTGGGAATCCCAGGGAAATTTGGGTGCCCTAACCCCCTGGGCAGAAGCACAGCTCTGAAGCCTCTCATGGTGATAAACAGCCTCCCATTCATTCCCCCTCTAGTGCAGCCCTGCCAGAGCAGGGGAGCCACCTGAGAGCAGCTGCACCCACAGCAGCCACCCAGAGCCTCCTCTGTAGCCACCCGGGCCAGACTCAGAGGCCCCGCTAATGTGCAGCTGACTGGCACAGACAGAGGAAGTTGGGACAGGGCGCAAAGGGTTGCCGTCCTCACAGGAGAGCACACCCGGCATGCCTGCCACTCCCCACAGGGCTCTGTGCTACCCCAATGGCTATCCCGCCCACGGTGGCTCAGGAAATAAAACCAGAAGCTCCCCATGTGCAGGTAACTGTCACAGGCAGCAGAGAAGAACAAGGTGACCAGCAAGCAGGACAGGACTTTGTTCACAGGGCTGACACATGCGCCAACTGGCTACAACTACCTCTATCACCATGAAAAGGCAGAAGAATTTGATCCACTCCAGAATTACCCAGACATCCCCCAAGAGGGAGCCTAGGGAGAGAGAGTTAACCAATCTTCCTGAAAAAGAACTCAAAATAAAGGTCATAACCATGCTGATGGACCTGAAGAGAAATATGCAAGACCTAAAGGATCAAGTTAGGAGGGAGAACACAGAAATAAAACAATCTCTAGAAGGACTTAGAGAACACTGGATGAGGTGCAAGAGGCTGTTAATGGAATAGAAATCAGTGAACAGGAACACAGAGAAGCTGAGGCTGAGAGATAAAAGGATTCTGAGGAAGGAAAGAATACTAAGAAAACTGTGTGACCAATCCAAACAGAACAATATCCGCATTATAGGGCTACCAGAAGAAGAAGAGAGAGAAAAAGGGATAGAAAGTGTCTTTGAAGAAATAATTGCTGAGAACTTCTCCAAACTGGGTGAGGAAATAGTTGCTCAGACTATGGAGGCACACAGAACTCCTGAGAGACGGGACCCAAAGAGGACAACTCCAAGACACATAATAATTAAAATGGCAAAGATCAAGGGCAAGGACAGAGTATTAAAGGCAGCAAGAGAGAGAAAAAAGGTCACCTACAAAGGAAAACTCATCAGGCTATCATCAGACTTCTCGACAGAAACCTTACAGGCCAGAAGAGAATGACATGATATATTTAATGCAATGAAACAGAAAGGCCTTGAACCAAGGATACTGTATCCAGCACGATTATCATTTAAATATGAAGGAGGGATTAAATAAATCAGACAAGCAAAAGTTGAGGCAATTTGCCTCCTATAAACCACCTCTACAGGATAATTTAAATGGACTGCTTCAGATGGAAGCACTCTTAAGGCTAAATACATGCAACAGAGAAAATAAAATCACACCAAAGAAAGTAGACCAACCAATTACTAAAGGCAAAAAATAAAATCAACTACTCACAAAAGCAGTCAAAGGAAATACAAAGGAGTACAGAATAAAACACCTAACATATAAAGAACAGAGGAGGAGGAACAAGAAGGGAGAGAAATAAAGAATCATCAGACTGAGTTTATAATACCTTAATAAGAGAGTTAAGTTAGACAGTTAGATAGTAAAGAAGCTACCCTCGAACCTTTGGTAACCACGAATTTAAAGGCTATAACGGCAAAAAGTACATATCTTTCAGAAGTCACCCTAAATGTAAATGGACTGAATGCACCAATCAAAAGACACAGAGTAATAGAATGTATAAAAAAGCAAGACACATCTATATGCTGCTTACAAGAGACTACTCAAATCCAAAGACATGCACAGACTAATTCAAGGGATGGAAAAAGATATTTCATGCAAACAATAGGGAGAAAAGCAGGTATTGCAGTAATAGTATCACATAAAATAGACTTCAAAACAAAGAAAATAACAAGAGATAAGGAAGGACATTACATAATGATAAAGGGGTCAGTCTAACAAAGGATATAATCATTATAAATATATATGCACCCAATACAGGAGCACCAACATATGTGAAACAAATACTAACAGAATTAAAGGAGGAAATAGAATGCAATGCATTCATTTTAGGAGACTTCAACACAGCACTCACTCCAAAGATAGATCCACCACACAGAAAATAAGTAAGGACTCAGAGACACTGAACAACACACTAGAACAGATGGACCTAATAGACATCTACAGAACTCTATACCTAAAAGTGGCAGGATACACATTCCTCTCAAGTGTACATGGAACATTTTCCACATACTAGGCCAGGCCACAAAAAGAGCCTCAGTAAATTAAAAAAGATTGAAATTCTACCAACCAACTTCTCAGACAACAAAGGCATAAAACTAGAAAAAAAACTGTACAAAGAAAACAAAAGGCTCACAAACACATGGAGGCTAAAAAACATGCTCCTAAATAATCAATGGATCAATGACCAAATTAAAATAGAGATCAAGCAATATATGGAGACAAATGACAATAACAGCACAAAGCCGCAACTTCTGTGAGATGCAGCAAAGGCATTTCTAAGAGGAAAGTATACAGCCATCCAGGCCTATTTATAGAACGAAGAACAATCCCAAATGAATAGTCTAAAGTCACACTTACTGAAATTGTTAGAAGAAGAACAAATGAGGCCCAAAGTTAGCAGAAGGAGGGACATAATAAACATCAGAGAAGAAATAAATAAAATTGAGAAGAATGAAACAATTGAAAATATCAATGAAACCAAGGAGAAAATAAAGAAAATAGATAAGCCCCTAGCCAGACTTATTAAGAGAAAAAGAGAATCTACACACATCAACAGAATTAGAAATGAGAAAGGAAAAATCATGATGGACCCCACAGAAATACAAAGAATCATTACAGAATACTATGAGAATCTATATGCTAACAAGCTGGAAAACCTACAAGAAATGTACAGCTTCCTAGAAAAAATACAGCCTTTCAAGACTGAACAAGGAAGAAACAGAAAATTTAAACAGACCAATTACCAGCAACAAAATTGAATTGATAATCAAAAACTTATGCAAGAGCAAAACCCCTGGGCCAGATGGACTTACTGTAAATTTTGTCAGACATAAAGAGAAGACATAATACCCATTCTCTTTAAAGTTTTCCAAAAATAGTAGATGAGGGAATGCTTCCAAAGTCATTCTATGAAGCCAGCATCACCCTAATACCAAAACCAGGCAAAGACCCCACCAAAAAAGAAAATTACAGACCAACGTCCCTAATCAACATAGATGCAAAAATACTCAACAAAATATTAGCAAACCGAATTCAAAAATACATCAAGAGGGTCATACACGATGACCAAGTGGGATTTATCTCAGGGATGCAAGGATGGTACAACATTCGAAAATCCATCAACATCATCCACCACATCAACAAAAAGGACAAAAACCATATGATCATCTCCATAGATGCTGAAAAAGCATTTGACAAAATTCAACATCCATGCATGATAAAAACTCTCAAGAAAATGGGTATAGAGGACAAGTACCTCAACATAATAAAGGCCATATATGAAAAACCCACAGCCAACATCATACTTAACAGCAAGAAGCTGAAAGCTTTTCCTCTAAGATCAGAAACAAGACAGGGATTCCCACTCTCCCCACTGTTATTCAACATAGAACTGGAGGTCCTAGCCACGGCAATTAGACAAAACAAAGAAATACAAGGCATCCAGATTGGTAAAGAAGTCAATGTGTCACTATTTGTAGATGACATAATATTGTATATAAAATACCCTGAAGACTCCACTCCAAAACTACTAGAACTAATACCTGAATTCCGCAAATTTACCAGATACAAAACTAATACACAGAAATCTGTTGGTTTCCTATACACTAACAATGAACTAGCAGAAAGAGAAATCAAGAAAACAATTCCATTCACAATTGCATCAAAAAGAATAAAATACCTAGGAATAAACCTAACCAAGAAAGTGAAAGACCTATACCCTGAAAACTACAAGACACTCTTAAGAGAAATTAAAGAGGACACTAACAAATGGAAACTCATCCCATGCTCTTGGGTAGGAAGAATTAATACTGTCAAAATGACCATCCTGCCTAAAACAATATACAGATTCAATTCAATCCTTATCAAAATACTGACAGCATTCTTCAATGAACTGGAACAAATAGTTTTAAAATTCATATGGACCCACTAAAACCCTGAATAGCCAAAGTAATCCTGAGAAAGAAGAATAAAGTAGGGGGGATCTCACTTCCCAACTTTCTGCTAAAAAGCAACAGTAATCAAGACAATTTGGTCCTGGCACAAGAATAGAGTCATAGACCAGTGGAACAGAGTAGAGAGTCCAGATATTAACCCAAACACATATGGTCAATTAATATATGATAAAGGAGCCATGACATACAATGGGGAAATGACAGCCTCTTCAACAGCTGGTGTTGACAAAACTGGACAGATAGATGATGAAACTGGATCACTGTCTAACCCCATACACAAAAGTAAATAGATCAAATACCTGAATGCAAATCATGAAACCATGAAACTCTTAGAAAAAACAGAGGCAAAAATCTCTTGGACATAAACATGAGCGACTTCTTCATGAACATATGTCCCCAGGCAAGGGAAACAAAAGCAAAAATGAACAAGTGGGACTATATCAAACTAAAATGCTTCTATACAGAAAGGACACCACCAATACAACAAAAAGGCATCCTACAATATGGAAGAATATATTCATAAATGACAGATTCGATAAAGTATTGACATTCAAAATATATAAAGAGTTCATGCACCTCAACAAACAAAAAGCAAATAATCCAATTAAAAAATGGGTAGAGGAGCTGAACAGACAGTTTACCAAAGAAGAAATTCAGATGGTCAACAGACACATGAAAAGATGCTGCACATCGCTTGTCATCAGAGAAATGCAAATTAAAACCACAGTGAGATATCACCTCACACCATTAAGGATCGCCACCATCCAAAAGATAAACAACAACAAATGGCGTGGTTGTGGAGAAGAACCCTCATACACTGCTGGCAGGACTGTAAACTAGTTCAACCATTGTGGAAAGCAGTATGGAGGTTCCTTAAAAAGCTCAAAATAGAAATACCATTTGAACCAAAAAATTCCACTTCTAGGAATTTATCCTAAGAATGCAGCAGCCCAGTTTGTAAAAGACATATGCACCCCTATGTTTATTGCAGCACTATTTACAATAGCCAAGAAATGGAAGCAACCTAAGTGTCCATCAATAGATGAATGGATAAAGAAGAGGTGGTACATATACACAATGGAATATTTTTCAGCCATAAGAAGGAAACAAATCCTAACATTTGCAACAACATGGAAAGAGCTAGAGGGTATTATGCTCAGTGAAATAAGCCAGGCAGAGAAAGACAAATACCAAATGATTTCACTCATCTGTGGAGTATAAGAACAAAGAAAAACTGAAGAAACAAAACAGCAACAGAATCACAGAATCCAAGAATGGACTAATAGTTACCAAAGGGAAAGGGACTGGGGAGGAAGGGTGGGAAAGGATGGATAAGGGGTGGGGGGTAGGAAGAAAGGGGGCATTATGATTAGGATGTATAATGTGGGGGAGGGGTACAGGAAGGTTGTGTAACACAGAGAAGACAAGTAGTGATTCTACAGCATCTTACTAAGCTGATGGACAGTGACTGTAATGGGGTTTGTGGGGGGAACTTGTTGATGGGAGGAGTCTAGTAAACATAATTTTCCTTACGTAATTTTAGATTAATGATACCATTATAAGAAAAAATAAAGAAAAAAAAGCAAAAGCAAACTTGAAAACTGAGCTTTGGTTAATGGGTTGCATTTCCTTGAAAATTAAAAATAATTACTTGTGAAAACAATACAGCACAATAAATTTTAATGAATAGACTTCATTAAAGTATGAAAAATAAATCTTAATCAATAGAATTTAATGAATAGAATTTATTAAAATGTTAAAAATACTTGAGGGAATTCATGTTTTTTTTTTCCTTATATACTACAACATTTTGTTCTTTAGATTTGTAATAGAATGAGTATCCTACCCTCTGGCTTAGAGTAAATAAGTGCAACCCACTGAAATAGTTATGCTTTACCCTGAAACTTTTGTTTTCTCCAAGAAACAACACCCTTGCATGCTTTGGGATAATCTCACTCAGTCTTAAAAAATATTAACCAATGGAAAAACATAGCATTATTTCCCTAGTACAAACAAAGCTGCTGTGTTGACAGAATTATTCAAGACAACTATTGTGTGGCAGGATACTTAAGCAATTATTCATGCCTTCCAGTGTAATGTTGTACATCAAGAATTTAAAATGCATTTATTCAAAGATTACAATCAAGTGTAAAGTATAGTTACCCTCGAACACTGCCTATGGGATTTGTAAATGTGTGTAACTTTACTAGAGAGAAATTTAGGAACATCAATCAAATGTGTTAAGCTGTACATAACCTCGGCCTCAGAAATTCATCTAGGAATTTTTCTCAGGAAATAAAGATATGCATAAGTATTTTGTTAAAATGTTGTAAATCATGGCACAGCTTATAATAAAAATATTTACCAAGTAATGCTCAACAATACTTGTTTAGTAAATGTCAGTGAATCCAAATTATTGTATGTCGTACCAATATTAAAATACCCTATAAAATTAAATGTATTTACATGGTAGAATATAAGGTAGATAAGACATACTCTCACTTAATTAACACATACAAAAACAGCAGATATTATGCTTGCATTTTATATATATATACGTGCTGAACAAGGTACTCATAGACATGGAAAGTCTTAAAACTGGGTAATAGATGTGAATGATTTTTTATTTTCAATTTGTGTTCATATATATTCTAGTTTTTTCCTAACATGAAAAGTACTTATATAACAATAGAAGAAATTAAATGAGAAGAGAAATCTGTACTTGAAAACAATGTAGGCACTTCCCAGTGTTGAACCAACCAGGCAATCTAACTAGAAATATCAATCGCACTTTAGCAGACCCTCCTATCAAAAATTCACACATCTTAGTTGATATGTAAGATTCATCATTTGTTTTGGGTAGAAACTAATTCTTAATTAAGTTAGTGCCACATCGAAATCCAAGTGGGAATGTGACATGAAATTGGCCTGGAACTGAATGAAGGACATGTATACACATGGGGGAATGGGAGAAGAAAGGGAGACAGCACTAAAAAATACCACTTCACCGCCACTTTAAGTGTGCCTCTCAGTCACCATGATGATACTCTTACTTTGCTAAAATATATGAACTCAGATTTTTAGATGTTTTTTCCTCCCTGAGTTTATACACACCAAACAATACCATGTAAGTTAATGACTTACTTGCATGTCCATACCACTTTTAAGGTCCCCTGTCCCTTATTCCTCTAATGTCCCTTAGGCCATAGTTATTCCAAGTCTTCCAGGTCTTTTCAGGTTAAACCTTCCAAATTCTCCAATAGTAGCCTACATGGATATTCCAGATCCCTATACATCCTTCCCTATTGTCCATCACTTTCTCCCTCCCTCCCTCTTCATCACACTTCCCTCTCTGTCTCTCTCACTTACTTTTCTTTACATTGTGAATCAGTGCTGTCCATGAGGGTAAACTTTTATACCTTTCATCCTACCTGTCAGGTCTGGTCTCCTTAAACATTCTTTTAAAATGACCACTGACGATTAAATACCAATTTTCTGACTGCTTGAAATCTTTCATTAAAATACTTTTTAAAAAGTAGAAATACTTAGGCCCCATTTTTTGCAAAGATAGATAACTTCTGTAAATGCTATTAATTTTAAAATGGGGAAAATGGGTTGAGAAAAATGGCATATTCAGTGCTTTGTATGACATAAAACAGAACAATCATATTGCCACCTATCAGTATTTATGTACAGTGGGATATTTCTATTACAAAACTATTAAGCACAGAATTCTTCTTTTTGGGCAGAAATATTTCATCATGTGTTAGAGAGGAATCATTTAAACAAAACAATGATTTACAACGTACTTTTTTCTTTCACCAAGAATGTTTTATTTTCTTCACCTGGAAAACACTAATCATCCTTTAAAATGCAGTTTCTAGCATCTATGCTTCTAAGATTCCACAGAACTTTATCCTTAGTTGTGAAAGTGTATACAACTTTGTGCATACAAACTTTACATATCTCTTATTTCAATTGTAACTATTACCTGATTAAAGGTTTGAGCTACGTTTCCTTCATATATCCCTGCTCTAATGCCAAACAATTTCTGATACAATGTAGGCACACAAAGTATTTTCACTCAGTGTAAAGCCTTATATATCAATTAAGAAATTTTGACTTTGTCAGAGATAATCTTTAAATTATTTACTAAAAAGAGTGAATGATTTAATTTAAAAAACTATATGGCCATTTGAAATGTATATTGCAGAACAGATTGTCCAGACACCAAGTGCTCCGAACATTTAGGAAACTTAAATGTAATCAACCAGAGGTGGTAAGAATCTACTTGAACTATGACTGGGTTTATCAAATATTGGCTAGCTTTTCACTAAACCTATTACTTTCACTTTCTGGACACAGCCCTAGAGTACTTTTTTAGCTTCCCTTGAAGTTAGTGTGTAAATGAGTTCAGCCCAATGCAATGGGAGTAGAAATAATGTCCACCACTGGCTGACCTAGCCTCATAAAACATCTCACATATAATATATGCAGGACCTCATCAACCTGGGCCACAGAATAACTACATAGAGAAAGGTCCTCACTGCCACATTACCCTACAGTTGGACTTTACTTCAAGGCACACATATCTATTGTGTAAAGCCACCAAAATGTCAAGGTCCAACTGCTATGTCATCTAGCTGCATCTTCTCTAGTACACTGATTACGTATGAAGGAAAGCAAAAAGTAAATAATGATCTATGATTACACTGAACAGGTAAATGGTATATAAACAAATATGGTAAAGCAGATAAGTAGATATGGGTGCCTAAACAAAAGATTACTGTTTTGCATTTCACAATAATTCAAAATTTAATATATAGGATATTCCCAGGCATACTGGAAGTTTTACACCCAAAAATACTAACACTTTAAAACCAAAATAATATAAGGGCTTAAAACAATAAACTGTGTCACAAACTTAATGTATAGACACAAAGTTATTTCTCCAAAAAATGTTTTATTTCTCTTTTATACAAGCACGTATTTTTTATTTCTCCTAAGCTCCCTATTTTTCTCACATGTGAGTAGGTAAGACTTTCAGAGATGGTTAGTGTAGCAAGCAAAGCCTTTATTAAAAAAAATGTTCTTAGAATGAACATTTTCTTTTGGTTATGTTTTATGTACCAGGAAAAGTTGCAGGGTCTGAATGTACCTATATCCCTGAGTAGTAAATTCATTCAGTTTATGAAGTATCCAAATTGCCCTGCCTATTTTCAAACATAGTAGATTCAAAAAGAAAAGTACACAAAAACATGTGTTTGGCATAATAAGACCAGGGAGAACCTTACAATTCTGATGCAAATTATCATAACAAAGTGTTTGTATGATTCAGCCAGATTATAGGTACTGATTCACAACCATTGGCAAGTGGTTTTCTCCTTGTAAGGAAAAATTTGTCTTGTTTCAAAAATAGCAACTGACTGTATCAATCAGGACCATATCAGGAAATAGAAGAAACATTTAAATTGTATACCTTGAGGAAAATTAGTAAGGAGATTTTCATAAAAATGTTCAGTATTGGGAAACCATAAGAGATAATGTAGGATCTACTACCAGCAGGGCATAGTAACTATTCATATGCTTAAAGAAGTAGAAGGAACAGTTATTTGAAACTGGAAAATACAGAAGGGGCAAAGATCACCTGACAAGAATTGTGCCAAATTAAACACTGGTCTGAGGATGAATACGTACCTCCTGACTTTCAGAAGGAGTATGCAGGAATAAGTATATCAATCTTATTTTTCCCCCCATCTAATCTGTTGGGGCTATCTATTATTTAAACCCACCTGAAAGCCAGGAGGTCAGGAAATGCATTTCTGAAAGACAGGGAGAGACTCAACTTGAGGGTGGGGCAGAATGGGACAAAGATATCTAACATACATCTATTGCCCAAAAAGGCAACAAAGCTTTCTTATGGTGTTCAATTTATACTGCACATTCTACTGAATGTTACATTTTACTTCTAACTGTAGAAGCCAAATAAAATGTAATAATACAAATTAAAGCTTAAACTCCAAAGAACTTGCATTTCTCCCAGTATGCCCAGCTACGTTTTTGCAGCATATCAAGAAAAAGCCTTTCTAGAACCTGTCTGTAGTCTCTAATTCGATATTAAAAATAAATTTCACAAAATTCTAGTTTCTTATCAAATTCTTCCATTCAACTATTTCTACTAGATTTCAGAATGCAACCAATGCCATTAAAATATTTAAATGAGATTGAGTATTAATTCACCTTTTCTACTCTGAAGCTTTAAGTAAATCTAGAATAATTTTGAAGCATCTTGCTTTCTTCAGACTAATACTCCATCACTGGCAGATGTATTAGTCCACTGTGATTGATAGTGGTGTGTAACTGCTACATATATCCAAATGAACTTGTGTTAACTTTTCTCTTTCAATTTCAAAACAGCTACAGGATTATTTATGTACAGTTTATAATTAAACTCCAAAACAGCTTCAAGTATAATTTATAAAAAGGCATTATTCATTTGAAAATTAGATGTCATAATTATAGATAAAATATGAATGAATCACATTTTCCATTCTTTTCCAAAATAAATCTAAAATAATGTTCATATAGAGAAAAAATCCTCAAAAGCATAAATTGAAAATCTTTACTGAGTAATAAGTTAAGATGAGGACAATTGCTTAGCATTATAACTCTTAATAACTACTAGAAGCTCCTTATTTCTTTCAGTAATTTCAGTATTTGGCCAGCTCTAAAATGATCCCACTACAGACTTCCTAGATCCCTTTCTCTAACACATAAGCCCTTTTCCCCAGTGTCAGAGATAACAGAAATTTATCTCATCTCTACAGTTATTTCATTTGACCTAAAGTTTTCATGATTTTTTTTTGTCTTCTAGTTCTAACAGTACTATAGAGATTTGTTTGCATTGGTTTTAAACTA
Organism: Manis javanica; assembly: GCF_040802235.1. NCBI lineage: Eukaryota > Metazoa > Chordata > Mammalia > Pholidota > Manidae > Manis > Manis javanica. The sequence goes on from NC_133164.1 coordinate 41,187,266, forward strand.
GGTAGATTCTATTAAAGTCAATATGTTTGAAATTCTATATACCATTTTCTTTTAAGAAAAATATGATAGTTCATATTTTTTCTATCTATACTATTTATACCTGAAAATAACATTTAACATGTTCTATACTGTAATAAGCTAGGGAATAACCAGTAGCCACTGCCATACCACTTCCTTTCAGTAATGCTTTAAATAGGTACTAATTGGAATTCCTGTTTTATATGGTTTTATCTCTATTCTACTCATATTATATAATACCTTTGAGTTTTTTTTTAAGGTTCTCATTTCTAACAATTCAACCTGAGAGTCAAAATGGCATTCTATGCTATCTTTTTCTAATAAAATTTCTATTTTTAAAAATTTAGGATCTCTCAAAGAGTGATATAAGTTAAAATAATGGACATGGATTTAGAATATGCTGTTTTTCAGTTAACTAAGGCATTATTTATATAATAAAGGACATAAGATTACCTAAAAATACATTTCTCCTTCTTGCCTTCTGGTAGTTCCAGCTCTATTGTATTATATTCTTTCTTCAACAAGTCATTTTGTGATTGAACATGAAGTCATTAAATGACTGAATATTAATAGTATTTTAAAATTAAAATATTAACTGTATTTTTACATAAGTTAAAAAAATTTTTAATTAAAATGAAAACATTTTAAGATAGATTCCTCACACAGTAAATATATCTGATGTTAATAGGAGTTAAGTCTAAGTCTTTTCAATGATTACTAAGTTAATTAATTTACTTAAGTATTGTAAAATATCAATATAAACTTAACATGACATATCCTCAAATACTTCAAAAACCAAAACAAAAATAGTAAGATGTAAATGATATATTAAAAATGAATTGTTATGTGAATCAATGCTTGGATATCTATACCATTGGTATATTACATACTTCACTTATATTATTCTAATATTTTCTTTGTAGAATAATAATACTTGTTTCAATAAATTACTTGAGGGAATGGTCATCTTACCAAATCCAGAAGAAAAAGAATACCATTTTGTGGCAACTGAGTAAATATTATGTAGGTATCAAATAACTGATTTTTTAAAGATCTAATGTTAAATTCTATAACCACACTTTGCAATATCACTATTTATAAGAATATTCTTACAACACCCCTAACTTTTTAAAACTTTTATACTGAACTAGAACTTACACATAAATGTACATAAAACATGAATCAGTGATACATTTTTATAAAGTTTACATGAGAATATCCATAAAAACCTGCACCCATATTAAAACAAACAATACAAAACCATGGAACACTGTCTTACCCCAGAAGTACTCCCTGTATATCATTGGGATCACTATGCTTCTAAACCCCCAAATGGTTACTATCTTAATACCTGACATCAAATATTTGTCTATTTTTTAACTTTATATAAAGTTAATCACATAGTATATAATTTTTTTATACTTTTATCCAATGTGATGTGACATTCCTTCATGTCACTGCCCATAGCAGATTCAATTGTGTTAATATAAAACAATGAATTAATTCCCTGTTTGGTTAATACACATTTATGTTGTTTCCAGTTTGGGACTATTAAAATATTGTACATTTATAAATATACAGGTGTCTGTTAAATATACACCAAGGAAATAAAACTGCTATGTCAAAGGGTAAACCTATATTTAGCTTAGTAAATATGACCAGTTTAGCAAAGTGACTGTAACAATTTGCATTCCTGTTGGTAGTATATGAGAGTTCTTAATTATTCCAGATTCTTGTCAACACCTGGTACTGTCTGTCCTTTTGTCTTGGTTGATAAATAATCTCATAATGATTTTACTTAGCATTTTCTTGATGACTAATGAGATTGATTCCTTTTTCATTTGTCTAGGGATTTTTTCCTTTGTACTTTCGAGATATGTGACTTATTTGTAAGGTGTCTGTTATGTCTTTTGCTCATTTTTAATAGATTCTCTTTTTGTTGATACCATAACAAAAGACTTATGCCAGTCATATTGGTTTTTTTTTTTGCATTCTGTGACTTATTTTTTCATTATTTCGTAAGTGTAAATTCCTAATTAAAAGCAGTCTATTAACCTTTTCTTTGTATTGATTTCTATATCATTCTCAAGAAATGTTTTTCATACATCACTGTAATTAATATATTTCAAGGCTATCATCCAGAAATCTTACTGCTTCTCTTTTAAAATTAGATATATAATCTACATGGAATTCAGTTTTGTTTATAACGTAATGAAGGAAAACATCTGATTACTGATTTGGTTATCAAACCTAGATGGCCCCTTATTCACTTACTCCTTTATTTTTAACTTACCTTCATTTGTTGTTACAATAAGACTTTCTTATCCCATGCTCTTTATATAGGTTTTAATATTTTTCAACTGATGGGATGTGTTTCCCCACAGTGAATCAGCCAGGTCAATTACATATTCCCAAATTCAAGACAAGGTTGAAGTCAACAGGGTTAGAGGTCCTCTTGATTCTCACTTTGAGAAAATACAACCTCTCTAGAAGGTACATGGATATTTGTCAGAGCCTTGTTTTTCACAATTTTTTTTATTATTGTTTGTATGGGAGAGTACCTTTACTGGCATAGAGTAGGTGAGAACAAGGCATACTAAATGCCTGGAAGTATACAGCCCAGTACCACAAAACAGAGAAACTGTTTTGATCTCCAATGCTACTGGTATCCCTTTTTGAGAAATATTATATTGTTAATCTATTAGCATTATTTGCAGGCTATTATTTCTGTATCAAAACCAGTAATAATCATACTTTTTTCCATTCTTGGTTAACTTATGCAAAATTCCCTGAATCAACCTTTTTTTTTTTTTTACTTAGGTGGGACGATATAAAGGAATAGGTAGAAATAGAAATTTATACTTTAAAGGCACACTTACATCAAACAAATTACACATATATTAACAGTCCCTATTTATTACATTATAATCAAACTATTTTTATGAAACAATGTCCTTTTTAGTATTTTATAATTTTTCCTTAAGTAATATTATGGACACTTTCTTGTGGTGTTATTGCCTTTGTCCCAATTAAATACAATTATTATTTCCTTAATTCTCAAATTGTCACACATTAGCAAACAGGATTTCCTATAAGTTGGTTCTACTGTCCTTTCAGCCCTACTTATGACATTTGGAAACAACGTTTTCTAGCAGAAGGACTTTAGTGATCTTAATTTTTTTCTTGCTTCAAAATGGAATTAATCACTTTCCAAATATCTCTGTTTTTCTTAATTTAAGAAAAAGTATTAGAAAAAAATCTGGGTGCTAGTATTCTGGTTAGATTGCTCTATGTATGAAAAGATATTGGCTAGAATAGCAAAATACCCTGAAATTATTGGGAGATAGAACTTTATAATTGTTTTTGAGGTCATGAGTTTTTATCACCTTTTCCAATTTGGCTCAAACATTACTAAATCCTTTTGGGGATATTTTGTTTGGGTACATATCTCTTAAACATTTTTGCAATATGCAAGTCTACTTTTAAATGTTTAACCCTTCCAGTCATATTTAAAGGCAATTGTTCCATATTATAATCACTATTTGTCTTATTCTGTGCTCCCTTTGTTAACGTTGTAATATTGAGAAATTATTTCAAAATCAACCTATTTTTAAATATGGGATTCTGCTTATTAGGTTTTGTTGATACAATGTGCATATTATGTGAAACTGATGTGAATTATTCTGTGTATATTGTCTTGTTTAAAGAAAACATTTTTAAATTTTGAAAAATATTTTTATTTCATAATAAAATAATTTTTTATTTAATAATGTATATGCAAGGATATGTATATGTGCTTAGTTATTGGAGATAGAAAAATAAACATCTGTGTTTTTCCAATTTATGTAAAATATAACTTTTAGAGAATATTAATAGAAGTGTTTACTGCAAAAATATTTGTAGGAGGGGACCTGAAAGCTAGATAGATTCATGTGCTGTCACATGAAAGCAACTTTACAGGCAACTTTAGTTGAATTTTGACTGACTTCAAGAATATTTAACCATATGTACAAAAACATTTAATAGGTTCATTAGTTCATTTATCATTTCATTGGCACTTAGACTTTGAAAAGATATGAGGATTATTCAGTAAAAATTACTACTACTTAGGGAATGAATGATGTCTCTAGAATATTAAATTGAACAAATACTCCTTGAAAGACTACTGTAATATAAAGTGGATTTTGAAATTACGTGATTAACTCCCAGGTTGCAACTCCTTCCAAAGTACGTGAGGGCTTTTTTAAATGATGGATTTTTTTTTCCCCTCAACTGAGCAGGAAAACATAGATGCATAGAGCTTTCTTTTGCTGCATGAGACCGAATTATGTCAGTTAAGAGCTTGCTAATGTGATCAATTAACATGTTAATATGGTGATAAATTAAGAACTAGACAACTGAAATAAAAGCATTACAGTATCTATTCAAAAGGTTGAAATAATAAAATCAACATTAATACAGTATCAAACTCAGAACAAAAAAACAATCCTTTGTGGCTATGTCTAGAATGAAAATAAATTAATCAGTAGACAACAAAAGAGGAATTTTCAATAATATTTTTCTATGGAGTTTGTCTGTAGATGTCTACATTGTAACTCTGGGAGTCTGGGCATTTACAGAAAATACATACAATAAGAGATGATGAGTGAACATCCCTCTGGCTGAGTGTATGAAAGTAATGCTATTACTTTCTATATATTACAACAGAACAATCCAAATATCTTGATGAAATAACCCTCTTAGCTAAGTATGCCAGATGTCTTAAAGAGTTACTTCAAATTGGAAAAAATAAATAAATTTGTGTACTTCATAAAAAGCTTATGAGTTCATTTCTCTTCCTTGAAATCATCTGGCATTGCTACTTCCTTTTCATTGCTATTCCTGTTTATTATGTCTCTTAAAATGATACCATAAACTACATTTGTATGAGGTATTCATACATCTCTTTATTTGATGACATACTACAAACAAGAAAATATGTTGCCAAAGAATTTATAACAGTTATAATTAATTATAATTTCTGATGGTTTGGCTTAGTGGCATTATTCCTTAAAAGAAAGGAAATGAATGACCTCACTTGAGCTCTTCAAGGTCTAAGATTGTATTATTACCTTCAGATTAGTAAGACAATCTTTTCTCACTATCACTGCAGCATTTTTAAGCCAAAAATATCTTACAGTTTACTAATCTACAACTGGAATTATCTAAAGCTAAATTATAGAGGAACCTGGATGGTATAGTTATACATTAAATGTTGAAATCCTTTTCATTATATAAACTCAGAATTGATTGTTAGGCCTGACAAGGATAATAAACACCACTAATTACCAAGAAGCACTGCCTCCACTAGCTACTACTCTTTTCTTAAAGGCATTTATGTGCTTTTCCTGGCAGATACATTCGCTCTCCCACATAGTCTTACATAAATTATTTTTATATCAATCTTTCAGAAAAGAGGTTGTCCTCTGAGTGACAGCTATGGGGAATATAGTACCTCAGGGAAAAGAAAACTAATTTGTCTCATTATTTTTTATATCTCACTATTCCCTAACCTATGATACAGCTCAGAAACTTATAGTGAAGTCTAAGCCCCAACAGTTAAGTTTCATGAACAGATATCATTAAAGAGTACAACTCCTTAAAATAAGGCTAGCTGTTGGGAATTGAAAGCAAAGAAAAAGAATAAAAGAATCCAACTAGGAGAGATATTTAATCCAGCTTCATTATTTTTACTATGACACAATTATATCACCTTGTTATTTGGCTAGAAACTACAGAATATTAGCACCTTATTAGGGAAATAGGATGTACTATCACCTCTTAGGAGGGGGTACATTTTTCAACTAGAGAAGACAAATGATCTCCATAAATCACATTAATATATAAACAATTCATTTCACTTAGTTTAAACTGGTTTGCATGCTATGCTTAACTCATGCATGTATCTTTTATAAAGTTGGGCTTTTTCTTATTGTAGCTGATATATAATCTTATATTGGTTTCAAGTATACAACACAGTAGTTCAACAGTTACTCATATTATTAAATCCTCACCCCAACTAGGCCAGTTACTATCTATCAGCATAGGAAGATGTTACAGAATCATTGGCTATATTCTCCATGCTGTACTACTATCCCAGTGATCAATTTATATTATGACTGAGATTTTTGTGCCCTTTTATCCCTCACCCACCATCCCAACCCCTCCCCCATGGTAACCACCAGTCACTTCTCAGTGTCTATGAGTCTACTTTTATTTTGTTCATTTTGTTTTGTTTTGTTTTTAGATACCACAAATAAGTGAAATTATATGGTATTTATCTTTCTCTGCCTGGCTTATTTCAGTTAGCATAACACCCTCTAGGTCCAGGTTAGACTTTTGAATGGGATGCTATGACTCAAAAGAAATGAATCTCTCAAAAATATAAGCCCAGTAAAAATAAAATAAATTGCCTTGATAATTCAACTCTGGAAAATAATAGTTTAGGTATGTTAAGGTTAGTTAACAGCCTTTCTAATTTTAGAATATATAAATATATTTGCATAAGATAAATATTTAAATATTAAGTAAAACTATATTTAATATGATTTTTAAATTAATACTTTTGAATTACCAAGATACCAATCTTGCACTAAGATATTTAGAAAAAAACTACAATACAGCAAGTTCCTCAAAAAGTTTGAAATAAACCACAGAGAAATACTCTTGTAATTACAGGCATATTTTGTTTTACTGTACTTCATTTTATTGCACTTCACAAATACATTTTTACAAACTGCAGGTTTGTGCCAAACCTATGTTGAGAAAGACTACTGGCACTATTTTTCCAAAAGCATTTGTTCACTTTCTGTGTGTCACGTTTTGGTAAATCTCAAAATACTTGAAACTCTTTCATTTTATTATATTTGTTATGGTGATCTGATCAGTGATCTTAGAGGTTACTATGGTAATTGTATTGGGACAAACTTAATTGACAAATGTTATGTATGTTCTGATTGCTCCAAGGCAGTTCCCCCAAATCTCTCCCCACATCCTCAGGCCCTCTTTTTCCCTGAGACACAAGATAATGAAATCAGGCCAATAAATAAACCAACAATGGCCTCTAAGTTTTCAAGTGAAAAGAAGGGACACACGTTTCTAACTAAATCAAAACCTAGAAGTGATTAAGCTTTACAGAAGAGGACATCTCAAAGGCCAAGATTGGTCAAAAGCTAGGCCTTTTGTGCCAAACAGTAAGCCAACTTGTAATATTAAGAAAAGTTTCCCAAAGGAAATTAGAAGTGAAACAGCCATTTATTGCTGATATGGAGAAAGTTTTAGTGGTCTGGAGAGAAGATAACTAGTTACAACATATCCTTAAGACAAAGCCTAATCCAGAGCAAGGTCATAACTCTTTTCAATTCTATGAAAACAGAGGTGAGGAAGCCACAGAAGAAAAGTTGGAAGCCAGTAGTTTGCTTCATGAAATGTAAGGAAAGAAGCCATCTCCACAACATAAATTTGCAAGGTGAAGCAACAAGGACCAATGGAGAAGCTGCAGCAAGTTATCCAGGAGATCTAGGTAATATAACGAAGGTGGCATCAAAGACATTGATTCCTCTGATGAATCTGGTCAAAGTAAATTGAAAACATTCTAGGAGATAGAAAAAAGATGTTAGACTAGGAAGACAGACACCTCCTCCCACAAACACACTAAGGAAGCAACTACAGCAAATACAACTAATCCTGAAAATGACCTGAAGACTGCAGAACAGACCACCTACATCTGAGGAAGAAGAGAAGACCACACAGAGAAGAGTAGAGTGGCAGAGTTGGAATGAGCAGGACCCAAGTCTTTCCCCAATTCCAGTCTGCAGGTGGGAAAAAGAGGAACACGTTAGGAGGAGACAGGGCCTCAGGAACTCTGCGTGCCTGCTGGAAATCCACTCTGGGAGCAAGAGTCCACACTGCATTGGGTTCTGGTGATTGGCAAAACTGGAAAACAGGGACAGCTAGAACACTCTGGGAGGCTGAGACTCCATCCACTTGTGGAGGACAGGTATGCCCCACCAGTCTGCTGAGAACAAAGGAGAGGCAGCAGTCTGAAAGATTTGCCAACAGTGGGAGCAGTGCCAGATGGGCAAGGCTGGACGGAGCTATCTCCACAGAAGAAAGGGCAGGAGGACAGTACCTCTGCACCTTCGCTCAGCTCAACAGTTCAGACACTCCTGGGAGCCCTAGGCACTCCATTCACCTTGCTATCAGCTCAGTCCTGAGCTGCTTCCCTGTGCACCACCAATACACCAGCCCACTCGGCCCACCAACATCAGACATTACTGCGTGGTAGGTAAAGGGCGGTTCTCCCAGCCTCTCCAGTCCTGTCTCAGCCCAAAAGAGGCACCTGCAGGAGCCAGCTCCAAGAGCTCCTTCCTTCCCTGGCATGGCCAAGTCCAGTGCTGAGTAGCAGACTGCCACCAGGGGGCGCGCAGCCATGCAGGACTCCTGCAGCCCTACCCCAGAGCAGAGCTCACAACCACCCAACAAGCCCCGCCCCCCCTACAGCCCTGCAGCCCTGCAATAGCTGCAGGGCAGTCAGAGGGCGGCCCCTCCTACAACCATCCCAGCAGAAAACTCTGCTCTGATCAAAAAGGGCTGGCTGAGGCAAACTGCCAGGCACAGCTGACTGAGACCACTACTGGCAGACAGACAGAAAGGTGGCCCTGCCCATGGCCCACCAACATCACCTCAGGCTCCACACACAGGAGAACCAGGCACTGGAGAGCACTCCTGAGCTGCTGGGCACCACAGGATGCCTTCTTCATAAAGCCATTCTCTCCTAATCACAAAGCATAACAGTTCCATCTAATAAGAAGGAAGAAACACAGAAACCCTGTCAAAATGAGGAAGCAGAGGAATATGTTCCAAACAAAACTACAGGATAAGACACCAAAAAGAGGGCTAAATGAGATGGAGATTATCAGTCTTCTTGATAATGATTTCAAAGTAAAAGTCATATAAATGCTCATTGACCTGTAGAAAACAATTGATTTCAGGGAAGACTTCAAATAAGAGATACAAGGACTGAAAAGGAGCCACTCAAAGCTGAAGTATACAGTAAATGAAATGAAATATACAATGAATCAGAGGAATAATAGATTGCTGCAAGTAGAGGAGACAATGAGATGGAAATAGAGAATAGTAATACAATGAAGCTGAGGAACATAAGAAAAAAGAATCTCTAGAAATGAAATAAGGCTAAGAGACCCATGTGACCAATCCAAATAAAATAAGATTTGCATGATAGGGGTAACAGAAGGAGAAGAGACAGAAAAAAAAGATAGAAAAACTCTTTGAGGAAATAATGGTTGAAAACTTCCACAATCTGGAGAAGGAAAGAGATATTCAGGTCATGGAAACACAGAGCCCCTAACAAAAGTAATACCAGGAAGAAAATACCAAGAGATATATTAAATGACAAATATTAAGAATAAGAAGAGAGGACTGAAAACAGTAAGAGAAAAGAGATTACTTATAAGGGAAATGATGTCAGGCTCTCAACAGACTTCTCAGCAGAAATTTTATAGTCCAGAAGGGAGTGGCATGAAATATTTAATGTATTGAAACTGATTGAAGCAGAAGGTGCTTCCAACAAGAATCCTCTACCAAGCAAGATTATGAGTGAAATTTGAAGCAGAGATTAAACAATTGCAAGATAAATGAAGGCTCAAGGAATTTATAACCACTGAACTAGCATTACAGGATATGTTAAAGGGACTGCTGTAGGTGGAAATGTTCCTAAACCTAAATAGTTTCACTTGTGAAAATAAACCCACAGTAAAGGTTGTAGACCAACTAATTATCAAAGAAGGTTGAAATTAAAACAAATGGAGTAAACAAACTATACACAAAATCAGTCAATGGATGTATAAAAAGTGCAGATTATGAAACTTTATATATAAAGTGTGGAGGAGAAAGAAGGAGGAAAAAGAATTAGATTCAGATAGTGTTAGAAATAGAGCCATCATCAACAAAATACAGACTGTTATACAGTCAGGAAGCTATCCTTGAACCTTACGATAACCACAAATCTAAAGCCTGTAAGAGATACACAAAGAAGTAAGAAAGAGTAATCCAATCACAACACTAAAGAAAACCATTAAATAAGAGAATAACATAAGAGAAGAAGAACAGTGAGGAGCAAGAAAACAACCAGAAAAGAATTAATAAAATGGCAGTAAGTACTTAAGTAACAATAACTACCTGAAATATAATGGACTGAATGCACCAATCAAAAGAATAGATGACAGGAAAAATAAACAGATGCCATGCTTATGTTGCCTATAAGAGACTCATTTCAGACACAAAGACATACATAGACTGAAAGTGAAGATATGGGAAAAGATGTTTCATGTAAATAATAGGGGAAAAAAGCAGGAGTAGCAATATTTGCATTAAAAAATAGATTTAAAATTAAAGTAACAAGACAAAGAAGGACATTACATAATGACAAAGGGGTCAGTCCAACAAGAGGATATAACCATTTTAAATATCTATGTACCCAACATAAGAGCACCTAAATATGTAAAACAAATACTAACAGATTTGAAGGGGGATACAGATTGCAATACCTCCATTTTAGGAGACTTTGACATACCATTCACATCAATAGAAAGGTCGAAGAGTGAGTAAATAAGGAAACAGAAGCACTGAACAATTTATTAGAACAGATTGATTTAAAATCTACAGAATATCCCACACAAAAGCAGGATACACAGTTTTCTCAAGTATACATGGAATATGTTCCAGAATACATCACATACTAAGCCACAAAATGAGCCTCAATAAATTTAAAAAGACTGAAATTGTATGAAGCAGCTTCTGAGACAACAATAGTATGGAACTAGAATAAATTACACAGAACAAAACAAAAAATCGACAAATACATGGTGGGTAAACAACATGTTTCAAAATAATCAATGAATCAATGAACAAATTAAAATGGAAATCATAGAATACAGGGAGAAAAATGAAAACAAAAATTTCTCAGTTCAAAATGTGTGGGACACCAAAAAAGTGTTTCTAAAAAGGAAGTACAAAGCAATATAGGCCTGCCTCAAGAAACAAGAAAAATGCCAAATAAACCATCTAAACAAACAACTAAAGAAACTAGAAAAAGAACAAATTTATTAAGTTAGTAGGAGGGCCACAATAAAGATCAGAGCAGATCTAAATAAAACAGAGAAGAATAAAACAATAGAAAAAATCAAAGAAACCAAGAGAGAGTTCTTTGAAAAAAATAAACAAAACAAATACCTAGTCAAACTTATAAAGAAAATAAAAAGACACAAATAAAATGAAGAATAGTCAAAACAGATACCAGAGAAAAACAATTACTAGCAAATTTTATGAAAAAAATTATATGTCAATAAATTGGAACACCTAGAAGAAATGGACAAATTTCAAGAAAAACACAACCTTCCAAGACTGACCCAGGAAGAAACAGACAATTTGAACACACCAATTACCAGACATGAAATTGAATTGGTAATCAAAAACTATGTAAGAACACCCCTGGATCAGATGGCTTCACCACTGAATTTTATCAGATATTAAGAAAATTCATAATACATTTCCTGTTTAAAGTTTTCCAAAAACTAGAAGAGGAGGGAATACTACCAAACTCATTCGATGAAGCCAGCATCACTCTAATACAAAAACCAGGCAAAGACACCACAAAAAAAGTAAAATTTGAAACCAATAACCCTGTGAACATAGATGCAAAAATCCTCAACAAAATATTAACAAACTAAATTCAAAAATATATCCAAAAGATCATTCATCATAGTCAAGTGGGATTTATTCCAGAAATGTAAGGATGGTACAATATTGAAAAATCCATCAACAGCATATAACAAATAACAAAAAAAAATCCACATTATTATCTCAATAGATGCTGAAAAAGCATTTGACAAAAATTCAACATCAATTCATGAAAAAAACTCTCAGCAAAAATGGTAAAAAGGGTAAGTATCTTAACATAATAAAGGCCAAAAACAAAAAACCCACAGCCAACATCACATTCAACAGCGAGAAGCTGAAAACTTTTCCATTAAGACAAGGATGACCACTCTCCCTGCTTTTATTCAACATAGTACTGGAGGTCCTAGCCATGGCAATCTGACAACACAAGAAATAAAAGGCATCCAGATTGGTAAGGAGGAAGACAAACTGTCACTGTTTTCAGATGACATGATATTATATATAAAAAAACATAAAAAATCCACTCCAAAACTACTAGGTCTAATATGTGAATTCAACAAAGTTGCAGGATACAATATTAATACATAGAAATGTGTTGCATTCCTACACAGTAATGATGAACTAGAAGAGGGAGAAATCAGGAAAACAATTCCATTCACAATTGCATCAAAAAGAATAAAATACCTAGAAATAAACCTAACCAAGGAGGAGAAAGACCTATACTCTGAAAACTACAAGACACTCATGAGAGAAATTAAAGATCATACCAATAAATGGAAACACATCTCATATTGTCAAGATGGCCATCCTGCCTAAAGCAATCTACAAATTCAATGCAATCCTTATCAAAATACCAACAGCATTCTTCAATGAACTGGAACAAATAGTTCTAAAATTCATATGGAACCACAAAAGATGCTGAATAGCCAAAGCAATCCTGAGAAGGAATCACAAAGATGGGGGGATTATGCTCCCTAACTTCAAGCTCTACTACAAAGCCACAGTAATTGTAACAATTTGGTACTGGCACAAGAACATACCCATAGATCAATGTAACAGAATAAAGAGCCCAGATATAAACCCACACATATATGGTGAATTAATATACAATAAAGAATCCATGATTATATGATAAAGGACAATGGGGAAATGACAGCCTCTTCAACAACTGGGGTTGGCAAAACTGGACAGCTACATGTAAGAGAATGAAACTGAATTACTGCCTAACTCCATACACAAAAGCAAACTCAAAATGGATCAAAGACCTGAATGTAAGTCATGAAACCATAAAACTCTTAGAAGAAAACATAGGCAAAGTGTCTTGAATATAAACATGAACAACTTCATGAATATATCGCCACAGGCAAGGGTAACAAAAGCAAAAATGAACAAGTGGGACTATATCAAACTAAAAACCTCTGTACAGGAAAGGACACATCAATAGAACAAAAAGTATCCTACAGTATGGGAGAATATATTCATAGATGACAGATCTGACAAAGCGTTGACATCCAAAACATATTAAGAGCTCACACACCTCAACTAAAAAAAGCAAATAATCCAATTAAAGAATGGGCAGAGGATCTGAACAGATACTTCTCCAGAGAAGAAATTCAGATGGCCAACAGACACATGAAAAGATGCTCCACATTGCTAATCATCAGAGAAATGCAAATTAAAACCAGAATGAGCTATCACCTCACACCAGTCAGGATGGCCAACATCCAAAGGACAAACAACAACAAATGTTGGCAAGGATGTGGAAAAAGGGGAACCCTCCTACACTGCTGGTGGGAATGTAAATTAGTTCAACCATTGTGGAAAGCAGTATGGAGGTTCTTCATAAAACTAAAAATAGAAATACAATTTAACCCAGGAATTCCACTCTTAGGAATTTACCCTAAGAATGCAGGAATCCAGTTTGAAAAAGACATATGTATCCCTATGTTTATCACAGCACTATTTACAATAGCCAAGAAATGGAAGCAACTTAAGTGTCCATCAGTAGATGAATGGATAAAGATGTGGTACATATTTTCTGGAATATTATTCAGCCATAAGAAGAAAACAAATCCTACCATTTGCAACAACATGGAAGGAGCTAGAGGGTATTATGGTCAGTGAAATAAGCCAGGCGGAGAAAGACAAGTACCAAATGATTTCACTCGTATGTGGAGTATAAGAACAAAGAAAAAAACTGAAGGAACAAAACAGCAGCAGAATCACAGAACCCAAGAATGGACTAAGAGTTACCAAAGGAAAGGGTCTGGGAAGATGGGTGGGAAGGGAGGGATAAGGGGAATAAGGGGCATTATGATTAGCACACATAATGTAAGGGGGAGCACAGGGAAGGTAGCACAGAGAAGACAAATAGTGTCTCTACAGCATCTTGCTACACTGATGGACAGTGACTGTAATGGGTTATGTGGTGGGGACTTGATAATGGGGGGAATCTAGTAACCAAAATTTTGTTCATGTAATTGTATATCAATGATACCAAAAGAAAAAAAATGGCCAACATTTTCCTGAACACATCTCCTCAGCCAAGGGAAACAAAATAAAAAATGAACAAATTGGACTACATAAAACTAAAAAGCTTTTGTACAGCAAAGGATATCACCAGCAAAACAAAAAGGCATCCTACAATATTGGAGAATATATTCATAAACAACTTATCTGATAAGAGGATAAAATCCAAAATATATAAAGAACTCACATGCCTCAACATGGGTGGAGGATATGAACAGACACTTCTCCAAAGAAGAAATGTGGATGGCCAAAAGTCACATGAAAATATGCTCCACACTACTAATCATCAGGCAAATGCAAATGAAACCACAATGACATATCACTTCACACCAGGTAGGATGTCTAACATCCAAGAAACAAGAAACAACAAATGCTGGTGAGGATGCAGAGAAAGGGGAACTGTCCTATACTGTTGGTGGGAATGTAAATTGCTGTACCCACTGTGGAACGCAATATGGAGGTGCCTCGAAAACGTAAAAATAGAAATACTGTTTGACTAAGTAATTCCACTCCTAGGAAATTACTCAAAGAAAACAAGATCCCTGATTCAAAAAGACATATGCACCCCTATGTTATCACTGCTCTATTTACAATAGCCAAGTGTGGAAGCAACCTGAGTGTTCATTAGTAGATAAATGGATAAGGAAGATGTGGTACATATACACAGTGGAATATTATTTATCTATAAAGGGAGAGCAAATCCTACCATTTGCAACAACATGGAGGAAGCAAGATGGTATTATGTTCAGTGAAATAAGCCAGGCATAGAAAGACAAGTACCAAATGACTTCACTTATTTGTGGAGTATAAAAACAAAGCAACACTGAAGGAACAAAATAGCCGCAGATGCACAGACTCTGAGATGGGACTAGTAGTTATCAAAGGGGAGGAGCTAGTAGTGTAGGGAAGGAAGGAGAAGGGAATTAAGGGGCACAATAATTCACAATCACGATATAGGTAGGTCACAGGGAAGGCAGTATAACACAGAGAAGAGAAGTGATGATTCTATAGCAACTTACTATGCTGATAGACAGTGACTGCAATGGGGGTTTGGCGAGTGAAGATGGAGATTTAATAATGTGGGTGAATGTTGAAACCACAATGTTGTTCAACTGAGACCTTCATAAGACTGTATATCTATGATACTTTAATTTTAAAGTTACCAACAGCATTCTTCAGTGAACTATAACAAACAGTTCTAAAATTCACACTGAACCTCAAAAGTCCCTGAACATCCAAAACAAAGCTGGGGGGTATTATGCTCCTTGGTTTCAAGCTATACTACAAAACTACAGTAATCAAAACAGTATGGTACTGGCACAAGAGCAGGCCCATTGACCAACACAGCAGAATAGAGAGCACAGGAATGAACCCACACACATATGGTCAATTAATATATGATAAAGGAGCCATGAATATACAATGGGGTAAAAACAGTCTCTTCAATAACTGGTATTGGTAAAACTGGACAGCTACATGCAAGAGAATGAAACTGGATTACTGTTTAACTCCATATGCAGAGGTAAACTCAAAATGGATCAAAAACTTGAATGTAAGACATGAAACCATAAAACTCTTAGAAGAAAACATAGACAAAAACCTCTTGAACGTTAAGTATGAGCAATTTTTTCCTGCACACTTCTCAGGCAAGGGAAACAAAATAAAAAATGAACAAGTTGGACTACATCAAATTAAACAGCAGAGGATACTATCAGCATAACTGAAAAACAACCTACAGTATAGGAGAACATATTTGTAAACAATTTATCCAATAAGGGGTTAAGATCCAAAACATTTAAGGAGCTCATATATCTCAACACCCAAAAATACAAATAACCCAATTAAAAAATCAGTGGAGGATCTGAACAGACATTTCTCCAAAGAAGAAATACAAATGGCCACAAGGCACATGAAAAGATGCTTCACATTGCCCGTCAACAGGGAAATGCAAATCAAAACCACAATAAGATATCACTCACATCTGTTATAATTGCCACTATGCAAAAGACAAAAAATAACAAGTGTTGGTGAGTATGTGGAGAAAAGGGAATCCTCTCACACTGCTAGTGGGAATGTAAATTGATACAATAATTTTGGAAAGCAGTATGGTGGTTCCTCAAAAAAGTAAAAATAGAAATACCATTCAACCCAATAATTTCACTTCTAGAAGTTTGCCCAAAGAAAGAAAAATCCCTGATCGGATAAGATATATGCATCCCTATATTCATTGCTACATTACTTACAACAGCCAAGACATGGAAGCATCCTAAGTATCCATCAACAGATGAATGGATAGAGAAGAGGCAGTACATATACACAATGGAATATTCAGCCATAAAAAGTAAAGAAATTCTGCCACTTGCAGTAACATGGATGGATTTAGAGGGTATTATGCTCACTGAATAAGCCAGGCAGAGAAAGGCAAATAGCATATGATTTCACTTATTGTGGAATGTAAAAACAAAACAAATAGAATGAACAAAACAGCAGTGGACTCACAGACACTGAGAAGTAACTAGTGGTTCCATGGGGTAGGGTTTGGGGTTGGCATGGGTGGGTGTGGAAGGAGAGTGGGATAAAGGGGCACAAAAATTCTCAATCTTAATGTAATTTGGTCATGGTGATAGTAGTATTGCATGGAAAATATGGTCAATGTTTCTGTAACATCTTCCTATGTTGACAGATAGTAACTGCATTAGAGGGGGTGAGGATTTATTAATATGGGTAACTGTTGAAGCACTGTGTGGTATATTTGAAACCAATATAAGACTATATATAAATGATATTTCAATTAAAATATTTTAACACAAATATAAAAAAAGAAAACGTTCTAGAAAGGATTCACCACTTTAGATGCCATTAAGAACATTTGTGATTTACAGGAGATGAAAATATCAACACTCTCAGGAATTTGGAAGAACTGTATTCCAGTCCTCATAGATGACTATGAGGCATTTACAACTTCAGTGCAGGAAGTAACTGCAGATATGGTAGAAAGAACAAGAGAACTAGAATCAGAGGTAGAGCCTGAAGATGTGACTGAACTGCTGTAATCTCATGATAAACCTATTTAACAGGTAAGAGTTGCTTCTTATACACTAGCAAAGAAAGTGTTTTCTTGAAATGGACTCTACTGCTGATGAAGATGATGTGAACATTGTTGAAAAGACAATAAAGGATTTAGAACATCACATAAACTTAGTTGATAAAACAGCACCAGGGTTTGAAAGGCTATCTTCCAATATCTTCTGTGGGTAAATGCTATCAACTGTATTGCATGCTGCCAAAGAATCATTCATGAAAGGGAGAGTCAATCAATGCAGCAAATTTCAATGTCGTCCTATATTAAGCAATTGCCAACCCAGCCTTCAGCAACTACCATCCTGATCAGTCAGCAACCATCACCATCAAGACAAGATCCTCCACCAGCAAAAAGATTATAACTTGCTGAAAGCTCAGATAATTGTCAGCATTTTTTAGCAATAAAGACTTTTTAAATTAATATATGTATTGTGTTTTAAATATAATGCTATTGCATATTTAATAGACTACAGTTTAAACATAATTTTTGCACTGGGAAACCAGAAAGTTCACTTGACTCACTTCATGATATTCGCTTTATTGCAGTGGTGTGGAACCAAACTCATAAAATATCTGATGTATGCCTGTATTTTTTTAATAAAAATAATTTCAATAATAGAGCCATGGGTAAAATTGTGGAGAACACAGAAGGAAGTAATAAGACTTCTATGATTATTTAGGAAATGTATAAAACTGAGGTTTCTTTTGAATTAATAGAGAAATAAGTCAGCATTTTCAAGTGGAAATTATATGGGACAACGTGAAAATTTTGAAGGCCTGACCTGGTCTGGCATTGTCAAAGAAGTACAAAAAGTTAGACATTATTAGAAGAGAGGTGAGAGATAAGGGTGGACAAGAAGACAGACTCAAAACATGAACTGCTTTTAATAAAAATTGTAGGAAATTTGACTCAACTGAAGAATTTTAAAGGTGTGTCCAATAATGAGATCATCTTGTTTGCAATGACACTATCAAACATAACATATATTGAACAGACATGAAGATCTGATAATATAAATATTGAGGCTAATCCATGCCCCACAACCCTCTACCTAGGGAGCGTATGCTTTTACTTGCATCTAATGAGGCATTCATCACCTTTTTATGCTCTTCAAGTACTGTGTATCTCACACTATAATAACAGTTATACTTAGTATATAAATATTTTGTGATTATATGTTTAAAGTATAATTTATCTGCTTTATCATAAATGTCTGTTTTTCTCCTTGTTCATTTTTCAATATGTACAATCTAGTGCATTGTAGGGGCACAATAAATTTTAATTTACTGACTGGATGAATGAATGACAGTGGGAATTAATACCTCAAACAGGTATTTAGGAATCAAACAAAACAGTATGGTCCTTAATAAACTGAAAAAACAAAAGAGTAGAGGCACATCTGATGTTTCCCAAGTTTTCTTTTAAGATAGATAATGCCATTCATTGAGAAGTGTGTGAGTGAAATTGCCTATACTGAGCATATTATGAGCAATAAAGAGCCCTGTGAGATCAATACAGAAAGTAAACATTGAAGGGGACCAATGACTAATTATAAGAGAGTTAGAAAAGAATTTTGAGTAAACAATGAGAGAAAAGGTATTTAATGAAGCTACAGTTGTTAAAAAATAAGTTGTTTAAAGTTAAATACAGACTGGAGAGGAATCACTGGATATGGCAATCAGGTGATTTTAGTGAGACCAAGTTCTTCCAAGTGGTGAAAGTGGTTATTAGAGAATAGTGTGTAGAAGATAAAATTAGCAATGATGGAAATCCACGTATTCTAGAAACTACAGAACTCCCTGGGGCTGGAGGTGGTCTCAACCAATCTTTTTCTTTTGTAGATAGTACAGCATGCACAACTGTGGAATTCTTAGTAGTTGTGTCTGAACAAACTCCAAATCACAACTTTCACATTTAGAGAAAAGCATAAATAAGATGCCAAGTGATAAACTTTAACAGTGTTTAGGTCTGTGTTTTGCTTGAGATCCAGCTGTGTTTCTGAATGCCCTGCTCTGAAGTTGTTCACTACCTCTCATAACTATATGTATCTTTCTAATAACACTTTTTTTTAACTAAGATATTTCTCTTTGGGACTCTATCATGTTCAAAATAAAGGACTCTGATGAATAAACTTACTGTTGGAAAGCACTTGTACATTACTTAGTTCAATTTCTCAATACCATCTACAAAGTCCATGGAAATTGATCAAACAACCCCTGTTCAAAAATACCCAGTATAAGGAAGCGTAGCTACTTTTTTGAGGCATCTTATCAAATTGATGAAGAACTGATTGCTAAGAAAACAAACAAAAAGAAACAAACTGCCAACTCTTTGTATTTAGTAAAAAATGTATCTGATTACTTTTTCTACTCTTAGGTCTAAGAATCTCAGAATCATAGACAATTTATATGAAATAACCATTAAGTATCATATCTTTTTCTAAGTATATCATGGCAATTGTTCCTTTAAGATTTTGTGATTTTTATGAAATGCATATTATCATCATTTCCACTGAAACATGAGGGACAGAGCACTTATATAACTGGCCTAAGTTCTCCCACTGATCATTTGAGGAATGAATATCTGAACATTTAAAATGTGTCCAGTGTTCACTGTTAATTTTTCTAAGTACTACTCATGCAAATGGTATCATCTATTAAAATATTTTAAGAAAATCAAACTCCTTGTGGTCTAGTATTCTCATATGCTGAAAGAGACTCAATTTAAAAATTGTGGAATACTCAACAAAGAGAATAGGGTAAATAATTTCTCACTTGCTTCCCAGTTAGAATTGAAGTCCTTGCAACTAAAAAGTTCTCTAAATAAACTTAGACAAGTAAAACTGTCCAGCAAATTGGTTCAATTGAAAGTGATTTTTCTTAGTATAGTAATTCTGAATAAACATTTACCAGCTGTCTGTTTCTTACCAAACTTACTCCACCACTTACTCCCATTACTGTCTAATCACCTTCTCCCTGAGAGTCTCCTTCAGAGAGCACACTTTCAATTCTATAACATAAGTGAACATCCATTATCACATATATCATAAACTATCCTATTTCTTTGTGTACATTCTGACAGTGTTTGTAGATAGGAAGCAATCTACTGGATAATTTAGAAGAAATGAGAAAATTCTAGAAAGATCAGTTGCATATCTTTAAATGGATTTTAGTGAAGACTGAATAGATCAAGTAATCCAAACAGGCTAGGCAAGGAGATGAATTAAATGAGAAAAATCAGTATGTCAAATGTTCTTACTCTAAAAGACTCAGCAGAGAAGTGATTGATCTAGAGCTTGAAGTAATTACAATGTCATTCCTTACCAAAAGGAATGCAAGCCCAATAACAGGGAGAATCCTGGAGGAATCCTGTCCTGAAGTTAAGAAATAATGACTAGAACAAAATAGTATTCAATTAGCAGCTTATTTTCAATAAATTATTTTTATTTTCCTTCCAAGTAGAAGAAAGGCTATAATCTTTCTTCAGTTTAGTTTTTTATCCTAGATCAGAGGTAAATTTCACTTTTCTGAAATGACATTAAATAATGACTAAATGTAAGAGAAACACTAATACAGAAAAAATGAGAAACAGCATTAAGGTTCTAGAAACACCACTGTTAATTGTTGCTTCAGACAAATTTTGAAACAGCTTAAGATGTTGATCATCTAAACTGAACTGAAATATTGTTAATTTAGGTGTTTTTTCAATTTTTTAAGGATAGAATATGAATTATTATTATTGAATTACATGGAAGACAGATTCATTTACATCCAATTTTCAGTACAATAAAAATTTCTGTATATTTTTAATTCATGCATTCAATAAATTTTCACTGCAGATTGCAAAAGGCTGTTAACTCTTTGCAACAAATACCATTTTGCCTTATCTTTTCCTTCTTCCAAGATGGGACAACAATTAGGACAGCTGAGAATGGAACAGTCACAGTTGACGTTCACTGAGGAGTTTGTGGGCTTGTAGACTAGAGTGGACATAGTTGTGGTTTATACCTATAAATATTACAGAAGCTTCATGTGCACTTTACATGATTTATGGGCCCTTCCTTTCAACCATGTCCTTACAATACATCAATAGATATCAGAAAAACATAAAAGTATATTTCCAAAGTGCTTCTAAAGGAAACTGTTCATTGATTTGGTGTCTTGCCAATGGATTAAAGTCCTGGACAAGTTCACTATGGATTCAATGTGACCAAAGAAAATGACAGTAAAATGTTCTTGGGGCGAAAGGGTTATACCCAACTTTATTTCCATGGTGGCAGGTCAACCACTAAAATCCCGTTCACTCAGAGCAAGTCTGCATGCCACAAGCTGGTCTCTGCCTCTGGGCTCTCTGCCTGCACAGCTGTCCTGTGGGTCTCTCTGCTTGCACAGTCATCCTCTGGGCCTCTCTGCCCATACAACCATCCTGCACAGCCATCCTCTGGGCCTCTGTACTCAGCACTGCCACCACTTCAGTTTCTGTTCTGCTCTCCTGCAGCCTTGCCACCATGCCACCATGTTGCCCAGACTACTGGGCAGAGTTCCTTATATAGAGTCAATAACGACATACTGCCCATACCTGTGTAGTGAGCTAGCCAACTGGGGTCAGGTGAGAATTCTGACCACAGGAACTTTCATTTTATCCACAGTTGGTATCAATTATCCCACTTGCAGAGAAATATTCATATGTTTCTATAGACACTTGTGGGGAAGTTACATCTGATGATGTAACCAGCCTGTTGTTAAGCTACTGCTTCCACACCTTCAGGCAATAAGCTATTATTGCTCTTTTTAGAGAGCATAGCCCAGTGCTCTGGGCAGAGGCAGAGATGCTAGTGCTTGACCTACTGCCAGAAGAACAAAGCCGGGTAATAAACCCTTTCATCCCAAATAACGTTTGCTTTCATTTTCTTTGGTCACATTGAATCCACAGTGAACTTTCCCAAGGCTGAAACCCATTGGCAAGACAATTGGCAAATCTGGCAGTGTTCATTGTTGACCAAGGAAAAAGACAGGCTGCCCTTATGGGAGGGGTTCTTCAGCAGGCTGCCCCTGTGAATGGGGAGACAGTGGATTGTCCCCCAAAGGGTATGTGGTATGAGGTGGCTTGCCTCCTAGAGGACTGGGCCACACCCCAGGACTGGAAGCAAGTGGAAATGATACCTGAGGCAGTCTGGATAGCCCTTGGTATAGTAAGTAGGGCTTTTGAGAGACAGAGTGCCTGTGAGGCAGCAGAGACTGTAGGTTGGCTGCTTCTCACAGTATTAAAAAGGTCTACAGAAGAGAAAGACATGCTCCTGAAAAATACCGAAGAAATGGCAGGACAAGAATGCATGCTGCAAACTTCTGTGGATTCCCTGAAGAAGGAAATGGCATTGATGTGAGAGGAGGCAGCACAAGAGCGTCGGCAGCAAGGTGCCATTGAAGAGGTAAGATTCCTTACAGAACAAGATGGTAGTGCTGCCAGGTGCTCTGAAGGAGGAAAATGCCATCAAGGAAAAAGATAAATCCTGAGGGAAGCACAGGCGGAGGTGGCATGAGAGTACCAGCTGCAAAACACTGAGGTGAAGGTAAGAGAGCTGCTGAAGACTGAGGTGGCATTGCGAGGCAGAGTAGAAAAGGTAAAGGTTGTAGCAAAGGAGGCCCTTGGGGGAGGGGTAGAGAAAGATGCCATCAGGCCCGGAAATGGATGAGCTGAGGAAAGATGAAGGAGTGGTGCCAGAGGCACTGACCCCTTCTGCATCGAAAGCATGTCCAGTGGTTGTAAAGAAAATAAAGACCCAGCAGCTGAAAGTTCCCCAAGGGGAAGAGCATCCCCCTCCCAGGTCATGGAGCACTCTATAGTCCACCCCTAAACTCAGGCTGAGCCGGTGGATTTGGGCTCCTGGTTTAGGCAGAAGCACTAAGAGTCAATATCAGCTTGGCTTCTGTGTCTGTGGGACTTATGACTGGACGGAATTGTTCTGTCAGGATCAGAGATGGGAAAGCTGACTTCCCTGACAGTGCATCCTGCCTTGAGGTAGCAATTACAAAATGTGCATCAGACCCCAGGGAGTCACTCCCTGCTTGATTGGCTTATGGCTGCACTTCGTGCTGTGTGGCCCAGTCTGGGTGATCTACCATCCACTCCTGTTAGATGGCCGATGTATGCTGATCTCCAACAGGTGTTATGAGAGCTAGGCATAAGAAATGCCATTTATACTCCAGAGAATTATGGCCCAGATAAAGAGATTTTCACTACTGGGATGAGAAATAGTGTGCTTCAAATGGCTCCCATATTTTCCTTTGGGTCTCTATTGGCCATTCTTTCCCCTCACGTATGGAAACCCGTAAGTGAGGTGACACATACAGTAGCAGACTTAGGAGAGGCTGAAGCAATGAGAACCCAGAAAGAAATAAGGTGTGCTACTAACAAGAAGAATTTAAAGGGCCCCATGAGGGTTACTAGGACTCAGATGTGGGTTGATTTAGTATGGGCAGAAGTAGATGGAAAGAAATTAGATGGGAAGTCAAATAGGATCTTCCTAGAGCTATGGCAGCAGCTGAAGCCAGAGAAGCAGTTCCAGCCATTAAGTACCAACAGTATTAAGACCAAAGAGGCATTAACACTAAAGAGGCAGAGGTCAGAGACAGAGCCACAAGTCTGGCTTGTGTGTTTGCAAGACTTTCTGCTGGAGACTGAGCCAACCTCACTCGAGCCCACACAGGAAGATGATTGGGGAACAGTTTGACTGAGGGGAAGGTCAAGGTAGCTACCCTGAGGGACCAGGAGGGATTGGAGAGCATATGTTGAAATAGCTATCTGTTGGTCCCCAGTGAAACATGTAATGTGTCCTGGCTCTGGTGGACACAGGGGCTGAATGTTCACTGATTTATGTTAACCATGAGTGGTTCTCCAGGACCCCCACTATCATAGATGGATATGAGGGTAAGGCTATCAGAGTGAAACAAGCCCAAATCCCTTTGGGAATAGGGTGTCTATCCCCAAGAGAGTATACTGTGTATATATCTCCTATCCCTGAGTATATTTGGGGGATTGATATCCTGCAGGGTCTATGGTTGCAGACCACTGCAGGTGAGGTCAGACTGAGAGTATGTGTGGTGAAGGCAGTTAGGGGACATGCTAGGCACCTGCCCATAGCTTTGCCTGTGCTTTGGCAGGTGATTAATACCAAACAGTACAAACTGCCTGGAGGTCATAAACAGATTGGAGAAACTCTCCAGGAGCTGGAAAAGGTGGGTATTATAAAGCCCACCCATAGTTCTTTCAATTCCCCTGTGTGATGAATAAAAAATCCAGATGGCTCCTGATGTATGACTATGGATTACAGAGAACTGAATAAAGTCATACCCCCTATGCATGCTGCTGTCCTAAGAACATACCATTATGTGGTAGATCTAGCTAATGACTTATTTCCATTGGCATTGAGCAGGAAAGTCAGTAACAGTTTGCCTTCACATGGGAAAGACAGCAATGGACTTTCACCATCCTTCCACAGGGATTCCTCCTCCCCAACCCTACCATCTGTCACAGACTTGTAGCCCATGACTCGGTTACATGGGAGAAACCAACAACAGTATGGCTGTACCATTTTATTGATGATATCATGCTTACATCCAATTCTCTTTCAGATCTACAAGGTGCAGCACCTAGACTTTGCAACATTTACAGGAGAAAGGATGGGCTGTGAACAGTTCCAAGGTTCAGGGAACGGGTTTGTCTGTCAAATTCTTGGGGGTTGTGTGGTCGGTAAGACTAAAGTTATACCAGAAGCAGTTACAGATAAAGTCCAGGCCTTTCCTACCCCTACAACTGTAGCACTGCTACAGGAGTTTTTGGGTCTTCTATATCTACTGGAGAGTGTTGATCCCGCACTTGGCACAAACTCTGAAGCCTTCATACCGGTTGGTACAAAAGGGCATCAGGTGGGACTGGGATGAGACATGTGCATCTGCCTTTACTACAACAAAATGGGCAGTCAAGGCCATGCAGGGCTTCAGTGTGATAGACCCATCAAGGCCCTATGAGCTGGCTGTTTATGTGACTGAAGACAGTTATGGCTGGAGTCTCTGGCAGTGGCTTGAACAAACTTGCCAACCTATTGTATTCTGGTTACAACTCTGGAAAGGGGCAGAGGTAAGATATACTTTGATAGAAAAACAACTGGTTGCCATGTATCATGCCATGCTGGCTATAGAACCCATCACTGGAATGGCCCCCGATAAAGGTAATAACCACCTATCCCATCTTGGGGTGGGTATGAGACTGGACCCAAAAGCCAAGGAGTGGTATGGCACAAACACCCACACTAGCCAAGTGAGGTACTTAAGTACAGCAGTGTAGTGCCCTTTCTAGTAGCCTCTTGAGTGAAGAACTCCAATGCTTATTGGGGCCGGTGGCATATATTAGTGAAAAGCAGGAAGAACTTGCTTTTGAACCATTAGTAGCAGAGTTCCTATCAAGAG
Organism: Manis javanica; assembly: GCF_040802235.1. NCBI lineage: Eukaryota > Metazoa > Chordata > Mammalia > Pholidota > Manidae > Manis > Manis javanica. Next base: position 41,213,099 of record NC_133164.1, read on the forward strand.
GGAAGAACCCCTATACCCGAAGATGCATGGTACACAGACGCTCCAGCCATGGGCAGTCCCCAAAATGGAGGGCCATAGCTTTCCATCCTGAGACTGAGACAATATGGATGGAAGATGGTGAGGGGAAGAGCAGCCAATGGGCAGAGTTGAGGGCCATGTGGCTTGTGATCAGCCAGAAGCCCTCCTCTATAGTTGTCTTCACTAACAGTTGGGCTATCAGGGCCTAACCCTGTGGCTACCAACCTGGTACCATGCCAACTGCTGGTTGGTCACTGACCCCTCTGAGGGCAAGAATTGTGGCAAGAGCTTGCCTTTGACCTTTGAAGAAGTTAGTAGAGCCTGACAGGAGTGTGTTGTGTGCTCCAAAAGGGACTTACACTGAGTTCCACAGCAACATGGGACAATAGCTAAGGGGCCTATAACTCCTCATCAGGAGGCAGATAGACTATATTTGGCCTCTACCAGTGTCAGGAGGATTTCGGAATGCTACAACTTGTGTGGACAAAGCTACTGGACTTCTGGTTGCTTTTCCTACCCATTGTGCAGACCAGCAGATGACCAAAAGAAGCCTGGAGCATCTCTTTGCTGCCTATGGCTGACCACAGGTAATTGAGAGTGATCAGGGCACCTATTTTACTAGACATACACTACAAGAGTGGATGCAACAGCTGGGAATCAAGTGGAAGTTTCATGTGCCATACAATCCTACTACAGCAGGCATGATAGAGAGGCGCAATGGCTTGTTAAAATCTGAACTAAAGTCATATACCAATAGTCTGCGGGTTGGTAAGTCAGCTTATGGACCATGCTGTGGTGTTTGAACGAGAGACCATGAAAGGGAGCCCTGAGTCCTGTAGACATGTTAACAGATATGGTTGCCTCCCCTATACAACTGTAAGTACAAACCAAGGAAAATTCACTGAAGCTGAGGTTCGGCCACCAGAACAACATCTTGCTGCCAGCACCAATTGCATCAAACCCCGGAGACTCCATTGAGTGGACGTGGCCTTGGACCTTTCAACACATGGACCAATGATGGCTGTCTCTCCTGGCACCTTGGGGATAAGGCCTGAAAGCTGGCCTCCTGTGCATTCCTCAAATAACTGCAGAGTGGTCGCCAAAGGTCACAGTAGTATATCCTGAATGGCCAGAAGGTAGGAGCATCTTACCAGAGAGTTTTGTTTTATCGTTATGGCCAGTGCACGCACCTCCAGTAGCACGATATATAGACCCTTTGGTAACCCCCATGGGGAAAGGATTTAAAAGTATGGTATACTAGACCTGGAAGGGGCCCCCTTCCTGCTACAGTCCTACCACAGGACCACTCTCTTGCATGCATCCTACCTGATGGACAAGATTTGCCTATGTTGATGGCATTAAAACATGTGTCTTATTGCCCCTAAGGTCTTTGTGAATTGGGAACTTCCTCTGGCTTGAGGATTATTAAAATTTTTGTTATTAGAAACTTCCCCTGGCTTGAGGATTATTATAATTTTTGTTACCTGTATCAAAATCTTGTTGTATTTTAATTTTTATTATCTCTAAGTTGTTGTTATCCTCTGTTGCTGTTATGGAATCTGGTTACAATGCTCCAGCTTTCTTGTGCAGGAATGATCCACCACTGTGGATGATTGAAAGTGTGTAGATTGTAAGGCGAGAATCCTGGAGGGGTGGAGTGTGGGGAAGTTGAGGTTCCTATGACCAGGATCCTCGCTGAACATTAACCACCTGATGACATAACTGGCCTGTTGCTAGGCTAACATTTCCACACCTTTAGGCAATAAGCTATTATTGCACTATATAGGGAGCTCGGTCCATTGCTCTGGGTGAAGGCAAAGAGGCTAGTGCTCAGATACCGCTGGGAGAACAAGCCAGGTAATAAACCCTTTTACCCCAAAGAATGTTTGCTGTCATTTTCTTTGGTCACTTTGAATCCACAGAGAACTTGCCCAGGGCTAAAACCCATTGGCAAGACAACATTTATCACATAATTGTATTTAGGAAAACACAATGCAGAACATGCATAAGAGATCTTCTGAGTGGTATCATAACCAAGGAAGTACTCTTAAGTAGATAATTGCTTGAAAATATCAGACAATGTGCTACCATTACTAATTAATCAGAAGGAAGGTTGGTAGAACAAAACTTCCCTTACTGAGACTGTTTTACTGACCACAAGAAATTGTGTATAGTTTTGATTGCCTCACAATCTCCTGAGAGGAGAGCATCTGGTTGAGAGAATTAAAGAATCATATGTTTTATGTAAAGAAAGCAAGCTAATGGTGATACTGTCAAAGTTTAGAAATAATGGTTAAAGTGCAAGATGAACACAGACTTTGAAACCTTATGAAGGAACATGAAGGCAAAAATAAACACTTAATACTATTAACAAAGATACATAAAAGAAAATACTATATAGGCAGTTTGGGCTGATGGGAGTACTGTTTTGACCTAGAATATGTTCAATGACCAATTTAAATTAATCCTGTTATTAAGATCTAGGAGAGTTGATGTACAAAATGAATATAAAATATGTAATATAGAATTTTGGATAGCATTAGTACATGAACAATACACAGTTTATACTTTACAAATTTACACAAATTGAAAATTGATTAAACTGTTATATTAAAACAAGAAAACTGAAGTAATAAACCAAGAAAATCTTCTTCACAGTAGAACAAGAGAATTACATTGCATAATGGTTTCCCAGGAGAAAAATGTGAAACCCATCAAATGATCCATTTTAAACTTCACTGTACAAATCACTGGAGGGTATATTTTTAAGAGCAACCCTATAAAAGCAAGGTGGTGACTATTGGTCTGTAGTACCATGTGTATTTTTTTCTATTGTTCTTTGATAACTCGGGAAAAAAATTATGCTCCCTCATTCAATCAGTTGAAGACCTAAACACAAACAAAAGAACTGACCCTCCTGTAAGAGGGAACTCTTGGCTCAATTGTCTTGAGCTGAAACATGGACAAATCTCATCCTGCCTTCAGCTAGGACTAAAACTTCAACTCCTCTTGGATCTGGAGTCTACCAGCTTTCAGACTAGAACTACATTGTCAGTTCTTCCTGATCCTCAGGCCTTTGGAATCTGATTGGAACTACACTATCAGCTTTGCTGGAGTTCAAGCTTGCTAACTGCAGAGATCTTGGGCTTCTCTGCCTCCATAATCACATGAACCAGTACCTTATTGTTTCTCTTACTCTGGAGAATCCTGACTAATACAGCAGTCTAAGGGAAAAATCTCATTAAAAATAAAAGGCTGAAATCCACCTTTTGAAAGTAAAAAACTTCTCTCCCCACCTTTTCCTTACACCATTTACTTTAGAGCCCTTGTAAGTTCTTTGTCTCTTTAAAATGTATGTAAATCTTTTTAAAAAGTAAATGAGCGTCATGCTAGCTCAGTGCCCAGGACAGTCTTTCTCAAGGACCTGGGGACTCTCTCTTTGAAATGTAATCAAGGAAAATAGCTCTCTCATCTCAAAGTTTGTGGAATGGGAGGAACCTAACTTCCATGGGTATATCCCTTCAAGTTGTTAAACTATCTCCTGTCATAAAGATATGGGAAGTTTATTTTTCCCTTGGATAAAGCCAATTAACAAACACAGATGGCTCCAATTACCAAATTAATCAATAATAAAGTACATGACAAATGATGTTGTCAAGTCCTGTTACTTGAGGACTAGTTATTGTCTGTATTGAGAACATGAAGGTAATGGGGTATATCTGCCTGGGTATATAAAAGGGTAAGTCTCCAAATGGATTGCCTGTAATGTGCCTCACATTCTGGTTGAATGTTTATTCTTTAATAAACCATTTTCTTTATATTATACCTTTATGAAGGATTTGCCCAAGTTGCCAAGATGTTTTGCTTTTAATTATATTTCCCTAAGAGTAACACGGTTTCAGGACTAATGGAAAGGCACATCCAAATGGAATGAAATGGCTTTGTTGGATCTGGATACATTTGATTATACTGCAGGTGACAGAAAAGGAAACAAGACTGAAATATTAGGAGAATGAGCATTTGAAGTATAACAAAACAAGAGACTGGGATATAGTTCAAAAGGATTATCAATCAGAAAGGAAGAATGATAACTGTTCTTGTTGAAAGATTGCTTTAATGGTTCAGCTTTCTGAATCTTGCCTCTTTTGAAATGGGATACAGATTTTATAGCCTGCTGGGTCATTTAAAGACTGCTTTCTTTTGTATAATGACATTTCAAATAACAAAATCTATTAGGGAATATGTATTAAGAAAAAGTCTGCAGAAAAACTGAAAATTGATTAGGTGAAGATTTTTAATAATAGATTAGTTCAATAACAAAACATTTTTGGGGAAAAATCTGGTGGCTAACACAGTGCTGTGAACATATTTCATGCTAAAATCTTTCACCTGCAATCAAAATAAGCCTTGGCTTCTCCATTCCAAGATAAAATGGTTAAGTATGAGTGCGGAAATGTATGTAGGAAATATCAAATAACTGTAACACTAAGGCAACATATTTTCACAGTCGAAGTAAAAAGGACATCTAACAGAATAAGAGTAGATGAGGAGTAATAAATGAAAGTTATACATATACTGAAGTTCCTCAAAATTACAACATGTCCTACTAAATTTTAGGGAATAAAAATATTGGTTAATCTGGTTAATTCCATTAAATCTCCCAACAACCTGAAAGAAAGTAAAATTTCTTATTTTTAAAAACTAGTAAACTGTATTTTCTTTCTATCTGCAGAGGGAAGCAATACATATTTTCATATTTGAACTTGATCTTGATTAAGACATTACACCTTTTTTGTGAAAGCAAAATATTTTAAGAGCTCAAGTTATTAGTCATCAATTAAGTAAATATGCATATAACCTAAATAATATATGTGAAAATTAACCATTTCTCAGTTAAACAATGAAAAGGAAAAGTAATGTTTCCTAGAACCATGAAAATGAAATTAAGTTCCCAGCAATGTCATGTGTAAATCTAAGGGAATCAGAAATCTAGGCTTCAAATATTCACAAGCTAGACAACTGGTATTTACATATTTTGTACAACTAGAGGAAGTACAGGACAGTCTACAAATAATTGTAAGGATATAGCCTAGAGATGACATAAAAACACAGGAAAAAAAAGAGGATATCAGTATATTCAGTCTTCGAAAAAGAAGAAAGACATTTGGTATCTTCAGTTTTGATTGGGATCTATATTTAGATCACCAGGAGGATCCCACTCACTCTGCACTGTGAAACATGCTACATTTTTTCCCAAGATACTTCCACCCAAATAGACCTTGAATTTACACACAATCAGAACAGTTTTAGCTGTGGGCTTGCCTAAGAGAAGAAAATGGGGATTCTTTTAACTGGTAATTTTAAGTTAGAATATAGAACGTGACAAGAAATTAGTGGTGACCTGAGTAGGAAAGAAGAGATTTCAGAGATTCTATAAAGTGTTCAGGTGCATAAAAAGCATTAAGTATGTCCAAATCAGAGTGGGTGAATGAGTAGACCCAAATCATTACATATCATATATACATAGTGTAATATGACATTCTCATAAAGAAAATGAAAAAATAAATGTTGAATTTCCTTTGTTTTTTTCAGACTTGCTATTTTTATTTCTAATTTATTAAACTGTCAATTCTATGTTTTTCTCATAGCTTAATCCAAAGTTTCCAAAAGGGAATATTTATGTTGGTAGTGGTAAATTTTGTATTGCCTGTGTGCTAGTTGTTATTTTTGCCCTTTAATCAAGGCCTGAGAATCACATTTTTCTGAGTTAAACCCAAATTATTTTGTTACTTGGAGAGGTGCACTCTCTCTGAATACTCTTTAAACCACCCATTCAAAAAAGAAATATAACAAGATAGGATATTGTTCTCTTATCTTGCTTTGAGGACTGCTTTAGAGTCCAAGATTGAAGATAACATGAATTTATACTACTTAAATTAATGCTGAATTTAAATTACATATTATAGTATGCTGATTGTTAGCAAACACCTAAAATTGTGTTTTCTTCATTGTGCTTTTCTCATGAACTTCAACATTTCTAGCCAAACTTACTATTATAAAATGGAAGAAAACTGTGGATCTACTTATGCTGTGGACTGACCTGAGGTTTTTGTCAGCCTCCCAGCAGCTGCCACCTTGCTTTCTTCAGACTGGGAGGTTCCCACTACTTTCTCTCTGAAATAATCCTAATTCACACAGGTGTAAAACGTCCGGCTGCCCGTGCACAGTTTCTGCCATGTGCCAAGACCTCCTGAAGACACTTACCTTTAGATGGGGTCAGCCACAAACCCAAATGTCTTATTGTGAAATGTCTCATACCCCGTTTTCCATCCTACCTGAGAGCCCAGCGCGCCGAGGCGGCGAAGCAGCTCTGTGGATTTTGCCCGCCGCCAGCAGCCGGCAGAGAATCTTCAGCAGCTGTCTTCACATCTCATCTTGTTGCCCAAACTGGCCAATATCAAAACCGAAACTCTACAGTAACGAGTTTTACGTCCCTCAATCAGGGTGAAACAATCTGACAAGAGGAGCACAGCGCCCGGCCAGCAGTAGGAACGGCACGAAGCATTCTGGGCGAGTTTTACGGAGCGTGGGAGCGGCCGAGAGGCCCGGACCGCCCTGTAGGCTCTCAGGTGCTTTTTTCTAGGGTAAGAGAAACTAGCTAGAGCTGCCTTGGGTGATGGTGATTGCAGTAAATTAGGTTTCCTTGACAGGTTTCGCATAATGCAGACTGACTTAGATTTAGATTTGAGAGGTGAGTCAGCCCACTAGGATCTGTCAGTCCTGATCAACGAATTAATTTCATCAAACCAGATACTGATTCTATTTAAAATTTTGCATAAGTTAAAGTGAAGAGGAAACTATAAATTCATCAATGTACATCAAAATAATGGTTTTTAATCAGATTTTTTATTATCAGATTTTATCAGATTTTTTACAAGTATTTAACTTTGTATTCCAGATACTTATTTGAGGTGAGGTTACAAAATATATTTTTTTAACAGTCAAAAATATTACTAAGTAACAAATAATTTGTATTACTCTGTAACCCTTTCTCAAACTTTCGATTTACAATTTTTAGTACATAACTGAAGATTAAATGTTGGGAACTGAAAGAAACATATTTTTCTATCTGAACTAAAATCAATGCTGAAACCACACAGAAATAACATAGCAACTTGCTACTGAAAGATAAACGTATGGACTAGTTTGAATAGCAGCATATAAAAGCTAAGACCTTATTCATGAATCCTCCTTTTAAAATCCTAGCTTTACTCTGCCTACCAAACGAAAACTTATCATGATAAACTCCATATATTCCCAGCCAGTTTTCCACTTGCAAGATCCTTTTAAAGTCATTTTGTCTAGGTCTGAAGATTGCATAAGTGTTCTTTCCAGATTTCTCTTTCATGCCAATGCTAAGGTTCTGTTAATGTGACATTCTCCCTTACTGCAGTAAGTCTATTGAACTTAAATTTGCTTAATCAATATGTATGTTTGTGACTTTAGGGAAGTGGACATTTGATAAGAAATTTTTAAAGTAAATTAAATGACTTTTTTTCTTTTTTTAAAGTATAAAATCTCAAATACATACACATATATTTTAATATACATGTATGTGTATGTGTGTGCATATATATACGTATATTTAAAAAAAAAACCCCACCTGAAACTTCCTCAGTTTCTGAAGAAGTTCAGCACTCAGAGAGAAATAATGGGTGTTTCCCATTTCTATGACTTCTAGAATGAAGTCCACACCATGTAGAGCTATAAAACTGATGTAGATGCTGTCCTGCCACTGGGTTTCAGCCCTGGGCAAGTTCACTATGGATTCAATGAGACCAAAAATGACAATAGAACGTTCTTGGGGTGAAAGGGTTATATCCAACTTTATTCCGTCAGGTCAATCACTAGAATCCTGTCCACTCGGAGCGAGTCTGCATGCAGCAAGCCAGTCTCTGCCTCTGGGCCTCTCTACGCCTACAATCATCTCAGTGTCTCTGTCTTCAGTGGTGCCATACTCCACTCTCTGCTTTTCTGCAGCCTTGCAGCCCTGCAGCCATGCCACCTTGTCATCCAGAGCACTGGGTGGAGCTCTTTATAGAGAGTCAATAGCAAGGTATTGCCCACAAGTGTGTAGTCAGCTAACCAACCAGGGCCAGGTGAGAATACTGGCAATAGGAATCTTCACTTTATCCACAGATGCTCTTATCTTACAGACTTGATGAACCAAAAGGAAATTTACAGCACATTAAAAATGTGGAAAGGAATCTCAAAAAGGACACGTAAGTAGTAGGAAGCACCAGATTCTGTGTATAATATCTTCCTAACTATCTGGCTAATCTTTGTATTATGAATATTCAAGATAGATAACAAACATCCCTAGGTCTCTAGACTGAACTGAAAATTCAGTTGCTTCCTACAACAGGGGACACAGAGTTTGCAGTTTGGGCAAGTAACCTTCCTGGTAAAACAATATCAAAAATGAATGTTTCTTTAGAGAAACAACACAATTCAGATTCTCTTCTATGTAGTTCATAATTCCAGATACAAACCAAAATTATTCTCCAAAAGAAGAATAAAAACCTTACTCATAGTAAAAAGAAGTGACAATTAATGGAAATTGATCTTGAAACAACCCAAATTTTGGAATCAGCAAAAATTTTAAACATATCATAACAATACTCAAGGACAGAACATATTGTTATAATAAATGAAATTATAGGAATTTCCATGAAGAACAGCAAGTACAAAAAAAAGAAACAAAACCAAATATAGTGAGGAAACAAAGGGAAAAATTAGAACAAAAGATCACTGGGAAAAATGATTTAAAATATAACTGAAATTTCATGGACATATGGAACAATCTCAAGTTCCATCATGCATGTAATTGGAGTTGCAGAAAGCAAGAGGGAGAATGTGAAAAAAAATATTTTAAGAAAAAAATAATGGCTGAAAATTACCCACTTTTGGTGAAAGATACATTTATAGATTCAAGAATCCCAGTGAACTCTGAGCAGTATAAAGAAAATAACTTAGGCACATAGTCAAATAGCTGCAACCTTAAACTGAAGGCATAAAATTTTTATTTCATGAAGAACAATATTGTTTCAAATGACTTTGATTTCTCATTAGGAGAGATAGAAACCAGAGGACATTGAACCAATGTTTTAATGTGCTTGGCAGTGAAAAAAAGGTGCCAACTCAGGAGTTCATTCTTAAATTTTTTCCTCTGTAGTTCTCTCAGATATCTTGTGTTCCTTAAATCTCTGTCTTTCAAATAATTCCCCTGCCTCATAGGAAGTGTAAAGTATATCTGGCATTTAATCTTGAACCAGCCGTTTGCGATTAAACCACCTGAGTGAGAAAAAACAGGTAGGCTTGGCATTATCTTTTAGTCATGAAGGTTACAACTCGCCATACATCAACAATCTTATCCACCTAGAGTTGTGCATTGGTTCCAGAAATCAAACAAAAAATGTATATGGCTTCTTAAAGCAAATCTTCAAAGATCTATTTTTGTGAAAGACTGACATAGAAGGGCGTTCTGATAGTAATTAGAGATTTTCTTATCACTTTCTAGAACATGGTGAATACCAAGATAAAACAATGAAGCAGAAATAAATGACATTTTCTATTCAAAGAGACAAAAAGTTAACTAACACCAATAATGAAACCAAGCTCTCCAAAACATGGTTTTCAAACTTGTTTACTAATAGTAATGTTCAGACAGTAAAAAAAGTGACTAATAAATATTAGCCATGAAAAATGCCTTAGTCTTTTGGTCTGACTTATGAGATGATTGATAAGTTAAAATATATGATTTTTTTCAAATTGAACTTAACTATGTCAAGAAATAAAATATTAGCAAAAAATACAGTTAAGCTGTTAGGACACACCTAATTTTTTAAACAATGTTTATATGTTTCAATTCATGTGAAGTGATATAAAAATTACTTATGTGACACCATTTATGCTTTATCAAAAAGAAGCCATTTATTTTCTTTAATGGTAAGAACACTTAATATGAGACCTACCCATTAAATTTTAAAGTGCATTATACCATATCTTTAACTATAGGCACTATGTTGTCAGTAGATCTCTAGAACTTACCTAACTGAAACTATCCATTGAATAACAACTCCCCACATACCCCACCTCTCTGTCCAAGACAACCATTATTGTTCTCTGCTTCTATGAGATTGACTATTTTAGATAACCTAATGTAAATGGAATCATGTGGTATGTATCCTGTGAGTGACATTTCATTTAACATAATGTCCTTTGGGTCACCCCTGTTGTTGCAAATGGCAGAATTTCCTTTTTTTTCATTTAAGGCTGAATAATACTCTATTGTATATACATACTATATATTCTTTATCCTTTTATCTGTTGATGGACTCTTGGGTTGTTTCCCTATCTTGGCTATTGCAAACAGTGCTGCTATGGGAGTGCAGATACCTCTTCAAGATCTTTATTTCAATTATTTTGTGTACCCAGAATTATGATTGCTGGATCATACATTAATTCCACTGGCAATTTTTTTTAGGAATCCCCATACTGTTTTCCTTAGTGCCTTTGCCATTTTGCAATCCCAGGAGCAGTCTACAAGGGTTCCAGTTCATCCACAACTTTTCCAACATTTACGTTTGCTTTAATAGCCATCCTAACAGATGTGGGTGAGCTCTTACTGTAGTGTTTTTTTTTTCCCACGCAAGAGACTTTATTATATGAAGGAGAGAGTGGCTGCCCCAGAGTGGGGGTGGGGAGAGAGAGAGGGAGAGGGGAGCAACAGAGAGAGCAGCGGGACAGAGAGATAGAGACAAAGAGAGGGTAGCGAGAGAGAGACAGAGACACACAGAGAGAGAGAGCAGCAGAGTGAGAGAGACAGAGAGAGGCAGAGAGACTCTCTTATTGTAGTTTTGATTTGAAGTTCCCTGATGATTGATGATGTTGAGCATCTTTTAATATATCTATTGTCCTTGTTAATGTCTTCTTTGAAGAAATGTCTATTCAAGACCTTTGCCCATTTTTAATCAAGTTATTTTATTTATTTTTGCTTTTGAGTTGTAGGAGTGTAAATAAAGTGAAGGTTTCTGTGGCCAGGAATCTCATCTGGCCCTGGTTGGCTAGCTCACTACACACGTGTGGGCAATACATCATTAACTCTGTATAGAGAGCTTTGCCCAGTGCTCTGGGTGACACAATGGCACAGCTGCAAGGCTACAGGAGAGCAGAGGCAAGACTGTAGTGGTGGCAGCACCGAGGACAGAGACTGAGACAGCCATGCAGGTAGAGAGGCCCAGAGGCAGACACTGGCTTGCTGCATGCAGACTCGCTCTGAGTGGATGGGATTCTAGTGACTGACCTGCCAACATGGAAATTAAGTTGGGTATAACCCTTTCACTCCAAAAATGTTCTACTGTCATTTCTTTGGTCACACCAAATCCATAGTGAACTTGCCCAGGGCAGAAACCCATTGGAAGACAAGGAGTTTCTTCTATATTTTGGAAATTAACCTCTTCTCAGATACATGATTTGTAAATATTCTCCTTCACCCCAGATTGTCTTTTTATTCTGCTGAGTGCTTCCTTCCTGTGCAAAAGTTTCTTAGTTTGAGATGGTCTCAGTTTCCTTTGTGCTTTTGTTGACTGTGCTTTCAGTGTCATATACAAGAAATCACTGCCAAGACCAATGTCAAGAAGATTTTACCCTGTGTCTTCAAGTTTTATAGTTTCAGGTCTTACATTTAAGTGTTTAATCCATTTTAAGTTGATTTCTGTGTACCAAGTAAAGTAAGGGTATAATTTTATTTTTTGCTCGTGGATATCCTGTTTGATGTAACACTGTTTGTTAAAGAGATTATCCTTTCCCCATCATGTTTTATTACCCTGACTGTAGTGATGGTGTCACAGGTGTTTGTATATGTCCAAACTCATCAAATACATTAAACATGTATAATTCATTGTATATCAATTCTGCCTCAATCGAGCTATTAAAAAAGAAAAAAAGCCATTTTCTATTTCTTTTAAATACACACATATTCTAAACACAATTATATATTTTTTAGTAGAGAAAACAAAAGTCAGTGTCAGAGTAGGGACTGGATACACATCACAGAAAATAAACCATAGGAAATTAGAGAAAGGATACTATCGTTGCAAAACTTTCTGCGAGTTTACTGTCAAATTTTACTTTCTGCTCTATAAATAGCAGCCATCTCCAAGTGCTACAGCCCTGTCACATCTCATAAACCTTGCTGAGTGAATTGAGTAGATAAGAAACCTCCAAGGAAACATAAGTTACTTCAGTAAGTGGGATCAGTGATTCAGGAGAGTTCACTCATAAGTACTTTTCCAAAGTCCCATTTTGTGTAGTTAGAAACCAGGATATGGAAGGTGCTATTAAATGAGTTCCTGTCTCTATTTCAATACTTAAAGCTGCTCTGATATACTTCTCAATATAACTATAAACATAACAGATTCTTGGCTAAATTCCAGCCCAGAAAATCACAGGGAGCCTCTCTATATCCTCTCTGATCTTAAAAGTGGATACAAAATATTAAAGGCTGTTTCTCTTCATGCTTGCCAATAATTCAACCACGGCTCTGACACTGGGTTGAACAAGCAAGACAGTTTAACTACACAGTGACAGTGAGCTTACAAACAGTCTGCAGAATGAGAACAAACATAAGTTCTGATTCCAGACATCTAAATTAAAGTGTGAAAATGGAAATAAAACAATGCAGAATTTATGATGATGCTTCTATAATTTATACAGGTATAAAGTAAAAGGAAGCCAAAAGAAAATCAGCAATAATCACATGTTAGGCATTAACCCAAGAAAAGCACATATTAAATGAGCATATTTTTAAATCTGGGCTCACAAACTCACCTGAGACAGTAGAAAAATAAGAAACCCAAAAGTATGAATTAGGCCAGGTAAAAGGTGGCAATTTGGATTGAAGAGCCTAACATATTACATCCAGGAGATGCATTCAGATTTATTTTATTTTTAACATTTTGCTGGCCAACCAAGTAGGCCTTACCCGTGTCCAGCTCAGAAGCCACCAGCTTAAAACCATTACTTTAACTAAATCTTCTTAGTTAAACATTTGCTTTTTTTTCTTGTAATTTCTCACCTTCTTTGTATTCATGTTACCTACTATGTGAATGTTTTCGTCCTTTTGTAAATTGATCTAATAAGAGCAATTGTAACAGTTACTCTACACCAGCCACTAATTTAATCTCTACAATGAGGTCATAAAGTTGCTCATTTTCCCCTGTTCTCTATATAAGGAAAAAAAAAGATTGAATCTAATTATTTGTCATAATCAGTAAGTGTAGGGTTTGGATTGGCTCAAGACATAATGAAACTCTAATATATATATATAATGACTACATATACCTTATATGGATATCCTACTCCATACAAACTGAGATAATACAGCATATATCATATATTTATTTTAGAAGTCAATTAAATGATGTGATATATTAATGTGAGTAGCACAGAGCATTTTATGTCTCATGGTGATACTTGGTAGTGGTTATTTCTGATTAAACCTAGTTCTGGAAAATAACATGGCCTAGACATAAACCAACCCATGAAAAAATAAAGTAAATGATACATTTTCAATCGAGGAACTATTTCACAAGAACAGTATTTTTTAAATAATCCTGTTTTTCTGTCCTAAACAATGTGGCCAATCTATTATTATATTTATGCCATTTCAAAAAGCACTTTAAAGACTGAGGTCTGAATTTGGGTACTTACGGTTTTTGAATTCCTCCTGCCTTGCAATTTATTAACTATGTACCTTGTGAAATTTCCTTAAGCTTTCCTTAATTGTAAAATAAGAATAATGAAAGTATATATCCCAGATAGTTTTTACTAGGAACTAGTTGGTGAATGTGTGCAGAAGTCCCTTATACTATGCCCGGCATATAATGAATTTTCCAGACTTTCAGCAGATTCCTCTTCCAACTCTCCTCTCTTTTCTCACATCTTCCTTCTTTTCTTCTGCTCCTTCTTCTTCTTTTTCTTTATTACTGTTGATGCCATAACTCTAACAGAGACTGAGTATAATTACTGCTTGTATTGTCATTACTATATTTGAGGAGATAAAGGATGTTACCTTGTTTCCTGCCATCTGTCCTATAATATCCATGTACTTAATGTCTGTATAGAAAAATGATTTTTATTTTGCAGGTTGTGTACTTTCTCTGCAATTTAATTACTTTCAAGAATAAAAATATTCTGTGTTCTATCATTAGAATAATAATGTTTGATACAAAGAAAATGTTTTGGTGGCGATGATCATGGTGTTAATGTTGATGATGGTCATGGTGATAGCAGCGGTGGGGATGATGGGGTGTGGTAGTGATGGGGTTTCAGAGATAGGATCATGATTTTTTTTTTTACTAACTCTGAGATTTGATTTGCAAAATGTTGATTCAAATGGAAATTTCTTTCATTGGTCCCAATAGTTCACTCCATTGCTTTAGAATTATCATATTATTAAGTCACATTTACTATTACAATGATTTTGTACCTCATTTGATAAAAGGAATGCTCCTTTCTAGACCTTCTAGATAATTGATTGCAGAAAATCAAAAGACTGTGCAAAATTACATAGATTGACTGCAATTGCAAATACATCATACTTTGATCTTATATAATCTGTGGGAAATAGAGCATGACAACAGCAGGGGCATAGTAAAAAATTGTATCATGAATTCAAATGTTTTATTATATACTAAAGGCAGTCTCTACAACCTTATAATGTAAAATGGTAAGGTGATGTGTTTGGAAATAGGTTGGAAGAACACCCTCCCTCCAACTGAAATGTGTTTTCTATAAGGGATTAGGATTCCAGAAGTCAGTATCTCTCAGCCTGATATGTCCTGATATTTTCTCTTGAAAATGTATCCTTTCTTCTCTTTTTTATTAGATAACTTCTTGTATTTATGTTATTTTTATTACAGAATTTTCAACTGTCCAAGCTTTCAACCAATTCCTCTGTGGTTTTCTTTCTCTAGGTGTCACTTACTACTTTTCAGATCGGACCATACCTTTTTTACCAAGTTTTACGAGTACAGAACCTGCCACCACTTCATAACCCACCTGCCTTTATCTCTTTCTGAGACATTCTCTTTGTGTGGAATTTCCTTAGATCTTTAACCCAGGGGATAAATGTATTCATTCAAGGAACTCCATCCACAAGCTGTCAAAGAGACCTTGAGTAATAGGGACCTGGTATCTTCCAGCACAGAATGAATCACTAGTCCTGTCACTTACCTTCATTATACTACAAATAGTTTTATATAGTCAGACTGTACCATCCTTTCAACTAGGTCATGATCATATTATTCATATTGTTCTTTCCTTAGCATAAAAATTCAGCTTCCTTTAAAATATATAGGTTTTTTAAAAAATTATGTAAGATCTTTATTATTAACAGGTGCTTACTGTTGGTTAACTTTTTTAAAAAAATTCAAGTTGTAAACTTTTATTACAAATTCAAAGTGAGGTTCTTAAAAATTTCAATTTGATCAGATATGAAACAATTTAAAAACCTTTAAAGACATATTGAGAAAAATCAGGCTTTTTTAATTTTTTCAAAAAAACACATTTGTTGTTACCAAAAAGAGACACTTTTAGGTAAAAATAATAAAAACCCCATCCTGCATAGATAATGCAGGTATTTCTGATTACCTGATCCATGGGCAAAAAGCAAGCCCTTCAGCTCTTCAGTGCCAATCTTTTGTTTATTTCTTATTGCTGGATTTTCATATTCATTTCTTCTTGTTGGATGACTAAACTGGATGATGGTAGAGATGTAAGCTGGTATTTACTCAGCTCTGCCCTGCTCAGCCTTGGGAGCGGATGAATTCTCAGCTGGTGGACCAGCTACTTTCTCTGCTATCTTGTGGTTTAGGGTTTTCTGAGCGTCTGTATTGGCAAAGTTGTGGCAGTACCGTCACTGAGGTTCCTGCTGACGTTGAGTCTCTTCTCCTTGATATTCCTTACCTTTTTCACTGCCATCCTCTCTGGGCTGCCTTTAGCTGGGAGGATGCTGTGGAGTAATGGTCTGTAACCCCCTCAAGCATATTCTGTCTCACTGGTCTACCTTGTTTTGCTTCACCTCGTTGTCAGCACCCTCTATCACTTATCCATGCACAGGAAGTTTGGAATACTGTGGTCAACGCCCACAGGGTCTCCACATGTAGCACGGCGGACACTGCCGCCCGCGGTAGGGTCGCAGTTAGTTAGGCGAGGCCTTCAGGAGCAGGTTCCAATCGTTCGTTTTTTTCCCCACTCTCACTATTGTGTTCATTCTGCAGATTATTGCGTGGAGGCCCCCTGTGACGTGGACAGCTACTGTTAAGGGTTAGAGTCTGCAGTGTTTACCACCTTGCACTGGAGCTCCGCCTGTAGGATTTGCTGCCTCCACACCCTTTTCTCCTTCAACAGCATCAAACTCCACAGTCTCTGCACCTTCCACACTGCAAAGGTACTTTCTAGTTATACTTTATGTCAGTCTGCTGTACAGATACATCTTCCTGTGTGTCATTCTGCTGATGAAACCATATCCATTTCTTACACTGAACCATTTTACTATGAGCTAAACCCTTGTTGCTATGAATTTCTTTTCCCCAGTGGCAATCGCAGCTGATATAAAGTCACCTGGCAGCTGCTCCCTGTGACTGCCCCTGGTCCCAAGCTCGGTGTCGGCATCACTGAGGGTGGAGGCGGCAAGCAACTGTTGAGTCCCAGCCTCCCTGCTCACGGTTGCAGTGATGGTGACTGGACCCGCTGCGCAGCTGCGAATCCTCCTGGGGTGTGATTGCTAGCAGGCCCAGCATCGGTGGTGGGCTGCTCAGGGTGTTCTGGGGTCCGCTCTGTGCTCCCGCTACCCATCCAACTAAAATACATAGTTTTGCTCACATAATGTAAACATAAAAATCCCATTTAATTGATTCCCTTCCTCAATACCTCCTTCAGGAAATTTGTTCTGAAACTCATCCAAATAAACACAAAAAAAAGATCAAGGCTTTGTAGAATAACTTTTATTTTCAAATGGTACGCTGAATCACATTTCACTATATATTATTGTTCTCTGGGTGAGATGCATCCCTAGCATTGTTATTGTTCCTTGTGAAAACCTTGGCATGATTATATTAATAATTTAGAAGCAAAGGGGGAGAATTGTTTTTGTTCAAGCTGTGTGCCTTGATTAGGGTGTAGGCAAACCCCAAATCGCAGTTGGTTATGTTCTCTTAACCATACACATAATTTTTTCAAATTAATAAAAAGAAATATTCCTCTTAAATTTTCTTAAATATTTCCATTGTCTAGGGAACATTGTAACTCTACAGTACTTTTCCAAGTGACAAGTGTACCCATATCTACAGAGTCAACCAAAGTTAGATATTTAGAAGCCATTCCTAGTATGTTTTGCTGTATGCTTCTTTTATGTTTCATGTGTGCATATTTTTAACCTCTTTACCTACACGACTAACTGGATTTCTGGATGTAAATTAATTTGTATCATTTGGAAAAAATCCTCAGGGATTATGCTAAACTGGAGAAGACTGTAGTTCCTTTAGCTTTTCAAACATTCCAGGTAGGTAAAAAGAAGAAAAAAAAGTTGTATGAAAGCTGAAAAATATATCCTACCAAATTTGTTAGCAGGAAAAATAGAACTATAAAGGAGACAATTAAATAACTTTACTTAAATTCATGTTTGCCAATAAGATTCTTCAGATGGAGATAATAGCCATTTCAGCACATGATGATGAAAATATTTCACTATGATGAAAACACATCCTTTTAAAGGATAAATTTAAATATATATACAATGCATTTTAATGCAATACTGTAAAGTATTAAGGACTAAGCTACTTTATAGAGTAAAAGAAGGGACTACACCAGTAGCTTCAATTCACCCATCTGAGTGTCTGATGTTATTTGGGAATATTGAGGAGAAGACTGTCAAGAGCTAACATATGATTTTCTCTACATAGCAAGAATTTACTCCAGTTCAAGCAATTGGGGTGTCTTTTTCAGATCCCCTTTATGGATCTGGACATAAATCTGGAATTTCTGATCTTGATAAAACCCTTCTGGTATAACCTGTGCTTTGTTCAAATAGTTCATTATAGTCCAGATTCCAGACCATTGTGGAGTGACAGGTACTTTCAAAGAGTATCCTAGTTCAAGTGCTTGTTAATTCTTCCAGATTTGCATTTTTCTTGAAGGTTCCAGACCTTGGAAAATTTTTTTAAATTTCCCATCAAGTCATCCATACATTTAAAAATGTCTTTTTTCTTTTATCCCACATTGTAAATGTGCTCTACCAAAAGGAATTTATCATACTGCCTTATCCACATAGTATTTCTTTCTTATTTTCTTCAGATAATCTGTATTTTATTTTTTCTGCTACATCTTGATCTTTGGGGTTTATACTATCTCATCTTGAATTTCTTGATGTCTTATAAATTTTTAACACCATGAACATATTTTGGATACCTCAGTTTAGCTGACACCTAATATAATATTGCAGCAGATTTATACCAATATTTATATTTTCCAAACACTAGAAGATTATAAACCACTTTAGGTACCAAATCATAGCTTGTTTAAATTTGTTTCCTTGGGGATCCATACAATGTGTTAAATGTTTATTGAACTAAACTGAATTTACAGCAATATTTGTTTATTTGTTTTTCCTCCAAGGCTACATTCCAGACAACTAAAACAAAACACGAATCTCTCATGACTTCTTTTTAAAGAGTGAATTTTAAAAAGTGTGTTCAGGGATATAATAAGCAACTAGACTGAAGAAAGAGACCTTCTTACAGTCTCTTTTATTATGGTATCTTCTGATATCTGCCTTTGAATATGAACTCCTAGGGAGCAAATTATTAATTTTTATTAATTTTTAAAATTTTTTAAATTAAGGTATCATTGATATACACTCTTATGAAGGTTTCACATGAAAACCATTGTGGTTACTACATTCAACCATATTATCAAGTCCCCCCCACACTACATTGAAGTCACTCTCCATCAAGGTAGTAAGATGCCACAAACTCACTACTTATCTTCCTTATGCTACACTGTCTTACCCGTGACCCCCACACACACCATGTGTACCAATCATAATACCCCTCAATCCCCTTCTCCGTCCCTCTCCAACCGCCCCCACCCCTCCCCTTTGGTCAGCATTAGTTTCTTCTTGGAGTCTGTGAGTCTGCTGCTGTTTTGTTCCTTCAGTTTTGTTTCATTATTATACTCCATAAATGAGGGAAATCATTTGGTACTTGTCTTTCTCTGCCTGGCTTATTTCATTGAGCATAATACCCTCTAGCTCCATCCATGTTGCTGCAAATGGTAGGATTTGCCCTTTTCTTATGGCTGAGTAGTATTCCATTGTGTATATGTACCACCTTTTCTTTATCCATTCGTCTACTGATGGACACTCAGGTTGTTTCCATATCTTGGATATTGTAAATAGTGCTGCAATAAACATAGGGGTGCATCTGTGTTTTTGAATCTGAGTTCTTGCTTTCTTTGCGTAAATTCCTAGAAGTGAAATTCCTGAGTCAAATGGTATTTCTATTTTTAGTTTTTTTAAGGAAAATCTATATTGCTTACCACAATGGTTGAACTAATTTACATTCCCACCAGCAGTGTAGGAGGGTTCCCCTTTCTCCACATCTTCTCCAGCATTTGTTGTTCCTAGTCTTTTCAATGTTGGCCATCCTAACTGGTGTGAGGCGATATCTCATTGAGGTTTTAATTTGCATTTCCCTGATAATTAGCAATGAGGAGCATCTTTTCATGTGCCTGCTGTCCATCTGAATTTCTTCTTTGGGGAAGTGTCTGTTCAAATCCTTTGACCATTTTTAATAAGGTTATTTGCTTTTTGGATGTTGAGGCATGTGAGTTCTTCATATATTTTGGATGTTAACCCATTGTTGGGTATGTCATTTACAAATATATTCTCCCATACTGTAGGATACCTTTTTGTTCTACTGATGGTGTCCTTTGCTGTACAGAATCTTTTTAGTTTAATGTATTCCCATTTGTTCATTTTTATTTTGTTTCCCTTGTCCAAGAAGATGTGTTCAGGAAAATGTTGCTTATGTTTATACTCAAGATATTTTTGCCTATGATTTCTTCTAAGAGTTTTCATGACTTACATTCAGGTCTTTGATGCATTTTGAGTTTACTTTTGTGTATGGGGATAGACAATAATCCAATTTAATTCTCTTACATGTAGCTGTCCAGTTTTGCCAACAAGAGTTGTTGAAGAGGCTGTCATTTCCCCATTGTATATCATTGGCTCCTTTAGTGTATATTAATTGTCCATATATGTTTGGGTTTACATCTAGGCTCTCTATTCTGTTCCATTGATCTATGGGTCTGTTCTTGTGCCACCACCAAATTGTCTTGATTACTGTGCTTTGTAGTAGAGTTTGAAGTCAGGGATCGAAATACCCCAAACTTTAATCCTCCTTCTCAGGATTGCTTTGTTCGGGGTCCTCTGTGGTTCCATATGAATTTTAGAACAATTTGCTCTGGTTTGTTGAAGAATGCAGTTTGCATTTTGATATGGATTACATTGAATCTGTAGATTGCTTTAGACAGGATGGCCATTTTGACAATATTAATTCTTCCTATACATGAGCACGGGACATGTTTCCATCTATTGGTATCTTCTTTCATTTCTCTCATGAGTGTCTTGTAGTTTTCAGGATATAGGTCTTTTGACTTCCTTGGCTAGGTTTATTCCTAGGTATTTTTTTTTTCTGATGCAATTGTGAATGGAATTGTTTTCCTGATTTCTCCTTCTGCTAGTTCATCATTAGAATATAGGAATACAACAGATTTCTGTGTATTGATTTTATATCTGGCAACTTTGCTGAATTCATTTATTGGTGCTAGTAGTCTAGAGGTGGATTCTTTAGAGTTTTTTTATGTACAACATCATGTCTTCGGCAGTGACAGTTTAACTTCTTCCTTACCAATCTGGATGCATTTTATTTCTTTGTATTGTCTGATTGCCATGGCTAGGACCTCCAGAACTATGTTGAATGAAAGTGGGAAGAGTGGGCATCCTTGTCTAGTTCTCAATCTTAGAGGAAAAACTTTCAGCTTTTCACTGTTGAGTATGATGTTAGCTGTGGATTTGTCATATATGACCTTTATTATGTTGAGGTACTTGCCTTCTATACCCATTTTGTTGAGAGTTTTTATCATGAATGGATGTTGAATTTTGTCGAATACTTTTTAAGCATCTATGGAGATTTCATGTGTTTTATTTTGTGCTTTTTGTTGATGTGGTGTATGATGTTGATGGATTTTTGAATGTTGTATCATCCTTGCATCCCTGGAATAAATTGTACTTGATCATGATGGATGATCTTTTAATGTATTTTTTTATTTGATTTGGTAATATTTTGTTGAGTATTTTTGCATCTATGTTCATCAGGGATATTGGTCTGTATATATTGCTTGATCTCTGTTTTAATTTGGTCACTGACCCATTGATTATTTAGAAACATGTTGTTTAACCTCCATGCATTTGTGGGTCTTTTTCTTTTCCTTGCACAATTGATTTCTAGTTTCATACATTTGTGATCTGGGGAGTTGGTTGTTACAATTTCAGTCTTTTTTAATTTACTGAGGCTTTTTTTTGTGGCCTAGTATGTTATCTATTCCAGAAAATGTTCCATGTGCACTTGACAAGAATGTATACCTTGTTGCTTTTGGGTGGAGTGTTTTGTAGATGTCTGTTGGTCCCCCTGTTAACAAGTTGTTCAGTGTCTCTGTCTCTTTACTTACTTTCTGTCTGGTTGATCTGTCCTTTGGAGTGAGTGGTGTGTTGAAGTCTCCTAAAATCAATGCATTCTATTTCCCCCTTTAATTCTGTTGATACTTATTTCACATATGCAAGTGCTCTTATGTTGGGTACATAGATATTTTTAGTGGTTATATCCTCTTGTTGCACTGACCCCTTTATGATTATGTAATGTCCTTCTTTCCCTCTTGTTCCTTTCTTTGTTTTGAAGTCTATTTTGTCTGATACAAGTACTGCAACTCCTGATTTTTTCTCCCTATTAGTTGTGTGAAATATCCTTTCCCTCTGTTCACTTTTAGTCTGTGTATGTCTTTGGGTTTGAAGTGAGTCTTTTGTAGGCAGCATATTGTTGGGTCTTGTGTTCTTATCCACTCAGTGACTCTATGTCTTTTGATTTGTTCATTCAGTTAATTTACATTGAGGGTGATTATAGATAAGTATGTACTTATTTCCCTTGCCAGCTTTAGTTTTGTGTTTACCAAATGTTCTAGGGTAAATTCCTTACTATCTAACAGTTTTAACTTATCTCATTTAGAATGCTATTGTAAACACAATCTAAAAGTTCTTTCTTTTATTTTTCCTCTTTTTCTTCTTCCTCCATTCTTTATATATTAGGTATCATATTCTGTACTCTTTGTCTATCCCTTGATTGACTTTGGGGGTAGTTGATTTGATTTTGCATCTGCTTAGGAGTTAATTGTTCTACTTTCTTTACTGTGGTTTTCCTCTGGTGGCAGCTGTTTAGCCATAGGAACACTTCCATCTATATCTGTCCCTCCAAAATACACTGTAGAGATAGTTTGTGGGAGGTAAATTCTCTCAGCTTTTGCTTATCTGGAAATTAATTCCTTCTTCAAATTTAAATGATAATCTTTTCAGGTAGAGTATTCTTCATTCAAAGCCCTTCTGTTTCATTGCATTAAATATGTCATGCTAGTCCCTTCTGGCCTGTAAGGTTTCTATTGAGAAATTTGATGATTGCCTGTTGGATTTTCCTTTGTATGTGATCTTTTTTCTCTTTCACTGCTTTTAATAGTCTGTCCTTATCCTTGATCTTTGCCATTTTAATTACCATATGTCCTGGTGTTGTCTTACTTCTGTCCCTTGTTTTGGGAGATCTGTGCACCTCTGTTGCCTGAGCAACTATATCCTTCCCCAGATTGGGGAAGTTCTCAACCATTAACTCCTCAAAGACAGGTTTTTTCTCTTTTTCTCTCTCTTCTTCTTCTGCTACCCCTATAATGATAATACTGTTCCACTTAAATTAGTCACACAGTTATCTAAATATTCTTTCATTCTTAGAGATCCTTTTTCTCTCTGTGCCTGAGCTTCTTTGTATTCTTATTCTGTAATTTCTATTTTATTTATCATTTCCTCTACTTCATTTGCTTTTAAATCCCTCCATTGTATGTTTCATTTCAGATATTTTATTCTCCAATGTTTATATCTCATTCATGAATTCCTCCCTGAGTTCTTGAATATATTTCTGTAGCTCTGTGAGCATGTTCATAATTTTTATTTTGAAATCTCTTTCAGGAAGATTGATGAGTTGTTTCACTTGGCCCTCTTTCTGGTGTTTGTGGGATTTGGATTTGAATCAGGTTCCTTTGACATTTCATATTTGCCAGTGGCCTTCTCTAGTTCCCAGAAGCTTTACTCCCTGAACCTTCTCAGCCCCTGGAATGATGGCAGGGATCTCAGTCAAACAGTGCTGTTGCCTTTCAGGAGGACACAGCTATTTTCTGCTTCCCGGCTGCAGTGCCTGTTTCCACTGCCAGGGCCAGTATGCCAAGTACACAGGGAGGAGCTTCTGTGCTATGCACTTATAGTTGTTGTCGGTGTGGCCACCTTATGGCTGGCCTGGTGTGATGGCAGGGACAGCCAGTTTATGAGCTGGTGCTGGCCTGGAGGAAGGAGCAGCATGCTGCTTATAATGGTGGGGGTCCTGTAGCTGCATTGCCAGCCAGGAAGATGGAGCCCTTGAAGGTCCTGAAAGTTCACAACCTACCTGGCAGAGTGCACCCAGAAAATTTTGTGCACATGTCATCCCTCCTGAGCAGCAAGCTCTGTGCAATTCTTGCCCTTTCAGCAGCCCTCTGGCTGTTAGGAAGTCTCTCAGACTGTCCATCTTCCTTATGACCCAGAGTGACTGTTTGTGGATATGTGTTTTCCACAAGTGGCTGGAATCTCAGTCTTTTCAAGTATTCCACTTGTTTTAGCTTTCCAAACCCACTAGTCTCCAGAGAAGCATGCAATGTAGTTTTGTATTCTCAAAGCAGATCTCCAGGGGTGGTTGTTCAGCAGTCCTAGGCCTTCACCCCCTTCTGGCTCCACTTCTCTTCCTTCCACCAGTAAGATGGGATGAGGAAGGGCTTGGGTCCCTCTGGATCATGGCTTTGGTACTTTACCCTGTTCCTTGATGTCTGTTCTTTTCTCTAGGTGTATGGAGTCTGACATAGCCTTATCTCCTATTGCTCTTTCTGGATTAGATGTATTTGTTATATTTTCATATTATATGTGGTTTTGGGAGGAGATTTCTGTTTCACCTCTCATGCTGCCATCTTTAATTCTCCACAAATTATTAATTTTTGAGGTAGAATAGAAAACATTGGGATGTAAAGCTGGAATGTATGTGAGATATCTAATTTAACCCAGTCATTTTACAGTTTTACAAATAGAAACAAAGTAGTTTGAATACTATTCAGACATACTGTACTGGTATTCTGAACCTTATGTGTGTGTGTGTGTGTGTGTGTGTGTGTACATATACATGTATATTTATTTATTTATTTACTTACTGTGTTTCAGTGTCAATCACAGTTTTTTGTTAGTTATGTTGCATTCTGTTGTTTAAACAACCTGATTAATATGTGCTATCCAGTCCTATCAATATTCCTTTTAGTTGTCAAGCTGTAGATATATTACAATAATATGCCATGAAATATTGGAGCATCTTCATTGTCTAGAGTACTTAGGCTTACCCAGGAAAAGGTTACTATGACATTTTATTCTAACCAAAGTGGTTTTTACTTTTCCAGCTGATTATTATTATTTTGTTTTAATTCCTCACTTTTCACATTTAATACCTGTCCTGGTGTTTATTATATCCTTGGATGCTGCTTTATATTAATCAGGTTCTTTGAGCAAGATTCCTTTCATTTGCCTTGAATTTTATCTTACCCAGGGACATCTTTATTCAGTTAAAAACTCTGAATAGACTATCAGGGAATATTGCCATGTTAGTCAAATTTAAATTCATAAATCTAAAGAGTAAAATGTTCAGATTCAACACTACCCTTTCCCAAATTTTGAATTTCTTTCTCTGATGAGGGTACAAATTTGGAATTCCTCTTCAATGATGTAATTTCCTTGATAGACTTATGTTTTCCTTCATTATTCATTTTCTGTAATTATTAATTATCTATTATTTAAAACCAGAACACTAGTTTACTTAATAATAGCAATACTTCATAGTTACAGAGTAATTTTCTGGGTAAACTTTAGCTTCCCACTACTGGTATAATGTTTTCTATCACTCATATTCCCAGTTTATAATATTTTCACTGTCATACCGACAAAACATTGTTGCATGTCTTTTAAAGAACCTAAATATCTGTTCTTACTATCTAATATCATTATCCACATATTTTATACATGCCTATAAAGCAAAAAGTTACATGTTAGAGAAAAATTGTAACTATCCATTCAAATCAATATCACTAATAGAAAGATACATAGAAATTAGTATGTCTTCTTCCATTCTTACCAATGACATTCCTCTAAAAATATATATATATATAAGAAATAATGGGATTAAAAAACAAAAATAAAACCTGTATAACTCTTGCAGTAATATTTCAAACCTTATATCCCAGGAAATGCAGACTTTGTGATCTCATGATACTGATTTTAGAGTCACGTCCATCCTATTAGAATATAAAGCACATCAGGTCACATGGCCATGCCCTGTAGGTTTTTTTCACTGAGGCTGCAATGACAAACATCATTCTCTTTTAAGAGTAGTTCAAATATGACAATCATTAACTTTGTTTATGTATCCAGCCCATCTTATTGTGACAGGATTGATATATAATGGTGGGATTTACAATGCATTCACTGGGGACAAAGAACACAAATATGGTGATTCCTTATTTATTTGAGTCTTTAGCAAAGATATGATATATATGTTCAATTCAAGAAATTTAGAAATCAAATAATCTGTCTCATAGTTTTGTATTGTTAACAGTTGAGAATAATTATTTCTTGAATATCATAAAGAAATCCAATAATATTATTGGTATTGTTTAATATTCATTAATAAAAATAATCGAATCAGTTTTTAAAAATCATTTTGGATATAGTGTTTCTCATAAGGGATATGACTTTCTTTGGAGGTTGAAAACTAGTTTGAGGAAAAAAATTTAAAAAACATGAATATGAGTAAACAGAATGTAAATGATAGGGCAAAACTGTAAAATTTGAGCATAGAAACATGAAAGTAAACATTATAAACAATAGAATCAGGCAAGTGTTTATAGAGAATGTGAACAAATTTTAGAAAAAATTATCAAAAATTTAAAGACAAAAACAACAAATGGCCTTATTATAGATTACAATAGCGAATGAAAGTAATGGAAAATGAAAGAAAAACAAGGACTGGAGAAACTGATCTTAATGGATGATATTTAAAACAAAAGACTTTTACTTTTACTTTTTCCTACTAGGCTAACTGTCAACTTTGAATTTATCCTATATAGAAGGAATTTTTTTAAAAAGAAAACAAAGAAGGCTTAATATGTCAGGTAATAAAAGCTAAAATTAATTATTGCAAATCACTTTTAACATTCATGTTCCCATGATATTAGTTTATTTATATGAAAGTCCTGTTTCTGTATCCTATATTTGATTCGTGGTTCTTGCTATATACTCCACTGTTAAAGGTTCACATTCTAACCCTGAATATGCTTCAAAAATAAGGATTCACTGGTTTATATATTAAAGGTAACAAAATCAGTTATAAGAAACAGTAGAAATTCACATATACATTGAGTTGGTTAAACCACAATCATTTTTGTCCTTTTTTATTTTTATCTCATAGGACAAAAGAATGGTAAATCAAATCCATGCCAACAAAAGCATTTAATTTCAGCAAGTAATTTAAAAAATTCCCTAGCTAGGATAAAATGCTTCTTTGGGGAAGTGACTTTTCAAACTACTAGAAGGAGTAGTACCGCAGAGAGGCTATAGAGATTTTGCTGCTAGTTGTAAAATAAACAGATCCTTACAGAATGGATATGTTTTGACTCACTACTGTGCTTATAATGAGATTGAATTCAACATCTTATGTACTAATTGTATTAAACTGTGTACATAAAAGTGATGGAATAAGGGTGATTTGGGGATTGGGCGACGCAATCAAATGTTTGAGAGAATGATACAAAATTAATATATGCTTGATTTTTTAACTCCTATAAGTGCATTTCTTTGACTCTCTGTGAAGAAAGTGAAGCATCAATAAGGATCTTTTAAATGAGAGTGGAGATAAAGTCAAACTGGAGTTATAAGTTATGATATACCTATCTTGATTTCTGTGTGGTTATATTTCCTTTTTTTTTTTTTTTACTTTTTTTGTTTGTTTACTTTTGTTATTTGGGGTTTTGGTTCACAGTTTTCTGCAAAAAAATACTCAATTAAAAATTATAAGCAAACCCCCCACTTAGAATTTGGGCTTAATAAAATAAAAGTCTCATTCTATAAAATGCAGTACCTACAGAAAGATGACATACAATAATCAATCAGTGTCATTAATGGTCTCTAATAAAGAAAATATGAGTAGTCCACATTATTTGAGAGCCCATTTTACAAAGAGATTTCATAACTCCTTTGTACGCAAATAAAATTTGCTAGGTAAAATTCTAGGATTACATAAAAAGTGTTGTGTGATTTTTGGTGTCATAGGAAATACCCACTATTTAAATCCTCTGATATTTAATATAATTACAATAATAAACCAACTAAGAATACAAATCATATCTAAAGGGTTATATGTTTTAGTTTGTTACATTCCTAATAACTGCTTAAATAATTATTGATTAACATCCTAGCCCATGGTAGAAAAACATAATGTTTGGGTACCAAGATGATCTCATTTTTCCTCTCAGGCTACCCATCCCTACAATAATTTTTCCTTTAGGTTAATATATTAAATGTCAGTTAAAAAGAAACTGTCAGTTACCCAAGTTTATGAAATACTTGTAGAATATTTTATGTTTAATGATATTTTAAGAAATCTATAAGCAAAAGGTAAAATTAGATGACACAAATGTATATGTATATTAAAATTTGCTTCATTTCATTAGGCTAAAAGAGAAAGCATATAAGGTCAGAGAGAGTATTTTACAGGAAAGTCATAGGATGTATAACTGAATATTAAAAATTAATCTTATATAATAAAACATATTTTTGCATATAAGACTTTGAAAAATAATTCCTTAACATATTTATACATATTGTAGTTCCTTATATGCTCCTTTATAAATGAGAACGCTTATTCAGTTCTTTTACTTTTACCTTTCCTATTCTAAGTATGTATTTTAATTCTTCATTTGTACTATATGTTATATATGAACAAAAATGTGACATGAATACAGAGTTCCCTTTTAATGATTTTTTAAACCCTTAATAACTCCCAAATAAATATGTAAAGTTTTTATATGGCTTTTTGTAATTGGAATTTTATTATTTGAATACTGTCTGAATTGAAAATGTAACTGATTCACATTTCTAATCATTCTTTCATCAGTAAAAATGGTAAAAGATAATACATAACACAAAGAAATTAATGCAGCTTTCCATTTTAATTATTTACACCTATCTTATTAGGTATTAGCTCTGTATTTAAACCTTGATAACCTAGATTCAAAATTATTAAGATTAAGGTGTAATTAGCTATTCAAATCAATTATATCATTCAATTCTATTAATTCTGTTACTAAAATTTATCACATAATTAATCCTGATATTATTCATTATAACCCACAAGTAACAGTCTAGTAAGTCTATAGATGCATTTTTGCCATCACATTTGCATTGATTACCTACTAATAATTGATTCATTATTCTATGAAAAATAATGGAAGTAAATTTAACTTAAACCTTATATATTAGATATTAACAGTTTCTTTAGTCTTTTCATTTGTTTCAAGAATTGTGTCTGGCTTGGTAGATGGCTTTGGTTAAACACTAATAACGGCATGCCATTTGGATTTTTTTTCTGTCACCATGAAGGACAGTAGTATTCTTGAAATAAAATATCTCAAAACAAGCATACTTTTCAATAAAATATGTTAGCAGTATAAATCAAGGTAAGGGTAGGCAAAACACAAATTAATCATTGTTTGAATTGATTTTATTTCACAAAAGGCAAACCTTTCAGAGTATTTTCATTATTTATTAAACCTTGGTTGGAAACTAAACTCAAAAAAAAAAAACCATTTAAAAGTAACTCTTACATGGATTTAAAATTTTTAAAACAAATCTCACTTTGAATTTATACTGCTAAAAAGAAGTGAGACTTCAGTTTCCTTTTCATTTCCATAGTCCATTTTCTATTTTTCCAGCTACTATTTCTAACCTTCTTCATCAAATCAAAAACTACTCTTCCTTATTCTCACTTTTACCTTCTGAGCGTTCCTTTTCTTTCTCTGAGAAAGTAGATCATAGAAAGCACTCGCACAGGCTCCTACCAAGGCATCATCCCACCCACCCACATTTGGATGATAGGTTCTGTCTTTCCACCTACTGCTCTGGATGAAATATATGTGTTTCTAATTAATAGCTGTGTTCCTTTCTTGTGAATAGATTCCCACCCTCAGAAACATCATTTCATCATTTGTCTTGTCTCTTCAAGATCAACTTATTTTCCCTCCCTACTATATCGTTCTCATCAGAAGCAATAAAATTGCATTTCCCCAAACTTAAAATAAGAGTCACGC
The DNA here is from genome assembly GCF_040802235.1 of Manis javanica. Classification (NCBI taxonomy): domain Eukaryota; kingdom Metazoa; phylum Chordata; class Mammalia; order Pholidota; family Manidae; genus Manis; species Manis javanica. The sequence goes on from NC_133164.1 coordinate 41,242,979, forward strand.
TCTTTTTAATCTACCTCTCCTGCTTCTACTCCACTTGTTTCTCCTTTATAATCCAACTTCTTTCTTGAAAATTACCTAGGCAAGCTCCTCGTCATTCTTTTGTCCAGATCTGCACACTTATATATGCAATGACCCATGTCTTCATTTTGATGAATTATCACAGCTGATCATTCCATTACTCTTCAAATAGCTATTTCAATTGGCTTTGGGGACACTGCGCTCTTGAATTCCTTTTCAGTCACTTTTGCTTTCTTCATGGTCCAAAACTGAAAATATTATAGGGCTCCAAGACTTGTTCCTTGGATTATTTTCTTTCCATGCTCATATCCTATGTATTTTTATTATTTTAAACATCATCTATATAGAATATCTTCAAAATTTACATTTCCTGCGATTTATACTCCCTTGAACCAAACTATCCATTTTATTGGAGTAAAATTTGTGTATACAATTTGATGTTTTGTCTTATGTGTATATATATTTATATATCCATAAACTATCTCCAAAATCAAGATAATGAGTATATCTATTACCACCTTCCATCAAAACCCTACTTCAACTTAAATCACTTCTGAATTTTACCCTCATTCCCAAACCCTGACACCTAAATCACAACTTTTCTGCTTTTGGCCATTATAGCTTAGTTTATATTTTCTATAATTTGAGATATATGTAATTAAACAGTATATACTCTATTTTGATTTGCTTCCTTCACTCAGCATAATTATTTTGATATTTACATGTGTTGTTCATTCATGTATCAATAGTTCTTCATTTTTATTGCTTAGTAGCATTCCACTTCATGGTAATATCACAACTGGTTTGTCCTGTTATTTGTTTATGGAATTTTTTCACTCTCTCAGTTTTGGGTTATTACAGATTATGCTTCCATGAGCATTTGTGTATAATTATTCTTATAAGCATAGGATTACATTTCTTTGGGGTAAATACCAAAGAGTAAGATGGCTGGATCACATGATTGGTACATGTTTGATTCTTGAATAACTGACAATTTGTTTCCCAAAGTGGTGTAAATATTTACACATGCAGTGTATAAGAATTATAGTTCATCCACATCTTCACCAATAACTGGAATCATCAGTTTTTTAAAATTGTAACCATTCAAGAAGTAGTGGTATCCAATTTGGATCTAATTTGCATTTTACTAATGCCTAATAATGTTGAGAATCTACTCATGTGCTCATTTGCATGTTATGCTTTTTCTGCTGAAGTGTCTGTTTCCATCTTTTGCCCACTTTTTAAAATTGAGATATTTGTTTCTTCCTTATGAGTTTTGAGAATGATTTTATACATCCTTGATTGAAGTCTTCCTGATCCATGATTTGAAAATCTTTTCTCTCAATGTGTGGCTTTTCTTTTCATTCTTTTAACACTATGTTTTGAAATGTAGATATTTTTAAGTCAGACTTACAATTTTTGCTTTTATGGATAATGTTCTTCATGTCATACTTTAGAAATCTTTGCCTAACCCAAAGTTCCAGAGATTCCACTATGACTTCTAGAAGTTTTACATCATTATGTTTTTCATTTAAATTTCTAATGCATTTTCATTTTATTTCTATATAAGTTGTAACATATGGTTCAAAGTTGTTTTTTATGCAGATGGATATGCAATTGTTTCAGCAACATCTTTTTGAAAAGAAAATTCTTTCTCCTCAGTATTGCCATTATACCTTTATGAAATTTAGTTGTACACATATGCTAGGGTGTATTTCTGGATACTGTGAACTGTCCTATTGATCTACATGTTTGTCTTTATGCAACAACAATGATTGCTGTAACTTTAGAATAAGTCTTGTGTCAGGTAAAGTTAGTCTTCCAACTTTATTCTTTTTCAAACTTGTTTTGGTCATATGAGTCTTTTGCATTTCCTTATTAATTTTAGAATAAGACTCTGAATTTTATACAGAAAAAAAGAGTTTCTTGGGATTATGTTGAATCTATAAATCAATTTGGAATAACTGACATCCTAATATTGACTATTATGAACTGTGAACATGGTATGGTACATCTCTTCACTTTGTTAGGTCTTATTAATTTCTATTAACTCAATTTTGATGGTTTTGGTATACAGATCTTTCATATCTTTTATCAAATTTAACCCCCAAAATTCATATTTTAACTGTATTAAAAGTTATTTTTTATTTCAAATTTTTGTTCACTTATTACAAATGCAATTGATTTTTGTACATTGATTTATCTTTTTGACTTTGCTAAACTCACTTGTTCTTAAAAGATCTTTATTGGTTTTGCTTTTTGGTTGAATTTTCAGATTCCATTAAATTTTGTAATGGGCAATTGTGTAATATAAAAATTCAGACAGTTTCATATCCTCTAAAATAAGTTCTACTTGGTCCTTTAGAATCTGTATTCATTTTATTTCTTGCCTTCTTCCAATGACTAGAACTTCTGAAACAATGTTGGATAAACTTGTTAGAGTAGACATTATCTTTTTCTTGATCTTCTTCTATAGTATTCAGTCTTGTATCATTAAGTACACTATTAGCTATAGGATTTTCATAGATATCCCTTATCAAGTTAGAGATTTTTCTTTGCTATGTTGATGCTGTTTTGATCAAAAAATGAATGCTGAATTTGTTTAATGGGTGTTATTTTCCTGTTTTTTTTTTTGCATGCTACTAATTATTTTTAAATACCAGTGTTAATAATTTCATTTTGGGTGCTGGATATTATAATATTTCTATAAATGTTCTGAGCTTCTCCCTAATTCTCTTCATTTTTCTCTAAAGTTAACTTGGAAAGTTTCATCTCTTCAGGTATCATTTGAAGATTTGAAGACATGGTAGATAAAACCTGATCAATGTTTATTCTAATTCTAAGTAATCACTGCTACTGAAACAAGGCCATTCTGAGTATTTTAAAGTGTACCAAGAAGTTTGACAGTCTGGCTGGTGGAAAAAGTTACTTTCCCTTGCAATGAGTGAACACTGGCTACAATCCACTGTAATCCTTCCGGATGGTTCTCTCCCAGCCCTTGATTACTTTAAGCATGTATGTCCACTAACCACTACTTTGCTGAGTATGAGGGGAACTTAAATAATCTCTGCAGAGCTCTCTCTGTGCAGTTCCCTCTTCTCTGGTACTCTGGCCCATGCACATTAGCCAACTTGGCTGATTTCCCTAGACTATTATCTTCTTTTGCTCAAAGTATTGAATATGTGAGGAATCCTTATCTCTATACTATGTTCTGAAAACTCTCTCAAGACGTTACACTGGAATGAGTAGAAAAGCCACCTTCTTCAGCTCTTTGGGAAAGCTATCATTTGTTGGTTGATATTCAATGTCTTGATAACCCCTATATTATATAATTCATTTGGACCTTTTTATCATTTCAGGAGAGAGGTTAAGACCATCTCCTATTATGCCATTGTGGCCAGAAACAGAATTCATTTTTTTTAAATTTTATTTTGGTATCATTCATCTACAATTACATGAAGGACATTATGTTCACTAGGCTCCCCCCCTCATCAAGTCCCCCCCACATACGCGTTGACAGTCACTGTCCATCAACATACTAAGATGCTGTAAAATCACTACTTGTCTTCTCTGTTACACATCCCTCCCAGTGCACCCCCACAATATACATGTTAATTGCAATGCCCCCTTTCTTTTTTCCCACTCTTATCCCTCCCATCCCACCCGTCCTCCCCAGTCCCTTTCCCTTAGGTAACTGTTAGTCCATTCTTGGGTTCTGTGCTTCTGCTGCTTTTTTGTACCTTGAGTTTTCTTCTGTTCTTATACTCCACATATGAGTGAAATCATTTGGTACTTGTCTTTCTCTGCCTGGCTTATTTCACTGAGCATAATACCCTCTAGCTCCATCCATGTTGTTTCAAATGGTAGGATCTGTTTTTTTCTTATAGCTGAGTAATATTCCATTGTGTATATGTTCTACATTTTCTTTATTCATTCATCTACTAATGGACATTTAGGTGGCTTCCATATCTTGGCTATTGTAAATAGTGCTGCGATAAACATAGGGGTGCATCTGTCTTTTTCAAACTGGAGTGATGCATTCTTAGGGTAAATTCTTAGAAGTGGAATTCCTGGGTCAAATGGTATTTCTATTTTGAGCATTTTGAGGAAACTTCATACTGCTTTCCACAATGGTTGAACTAATTTACATTCCCACCAGCAGTGGAGGAGGGTTCCCCTTTCTCCACAACCTCGCCAACATTTGTTGTTGTTTGTCTTTTGGATGGTAGCCATCCTTACTGGTGTGAGATGATATTGTGGTTTTAATTTGCATTTCTCTGATGACAAGTGATGTGGAGCATCTTTTCATGTGTCTGTTGGCCATCTGAATTTCTTCTTTAGAGAACTGTCTATTCAGCTCCTCTGCCCATTTTTTAATTAGATTATTTGCTTTTTGTTTGTTGAGGTGTGTGAGCTCTTTATATATTTTGGATGTCAACCCTTTGTCGGATCTGTCATTTATGAATATATTCTCCCATACTGTAGGATACTTTTGGTTTTATTGATGGTGTCCTTTGCTGTATAGAAGCTTTTCAGCTTGATATACTCCCATTTGTTCATTTGTGCTTTTGTTTCCCTTGCACAGGGAGATATGTTCAAGAAGAGCTCACTCATGTTTATGTCTAAGAGATTTTTGCCTATGTTTTTTTCCGAGTTTTATGGTTTCATGACTTACATTCAAGTCTTTGATCCATTTCGAATTTACTTTTGTGTATGGGGTTAGACAGTGATCCAGTTTCATTCTCTTACATGTAGCTGTCCAGTTTTGAAAGCACCATCTGTTGAAGAGACTGTCATTTCCCCATTGTATGTCCATGGCCCCTTTATCGAATATTAGTTGACCATATATGTTTGGGTTAATGTTTGGAGTGTCTATTCTGTTCCATTGGTCTGTGGCTCTGTTCTTGTGCCAGTACCAAATTGTCTTGATTACTGTGGCTTTGTAGTAGAGCTTGAAGTTGGGGAGTGAGATTCCCCCGACTTTATTCTTCCTCCTCAGGATTGCTTTGGCTATTTGGGGTCTTTGGTGTTTCCTTATGAATTTTTGAACTATTTGTTCCAGTTCATTGAAGAATGCTGTTGGTAATTTGATAGGGATTGCATAGAATCTGTATATTGCTTTGGGAAGGATGGCCATTTTGATGATATTAATTCTTCCTAGCCAGGAGCATGGGATGAGTTTCCATTTGTTGCCCTCTTTAATTTCTCTTAAGAGTGTCTTATAGTTTTCAGAGTATATAGGTCTTTCACTTCCTTGGTTAGGTTTATTCCTAGGTATTTTATTCTTTTTGATGCTATTGTGAATGGAATTGTCTTCCTGATTTCTCTTTCTATTAGTTTATTGTTAGTGTATAGGAAAGCCACATATTTCTGTGTGTTAATTTTGTATCCTGCAACTTTGCTGAATTCTGATATTAGCTCTAGTAGTTTCAGAGTGGAGTCTTTAGGGTTTTTTATGTACAATATCATGTCATCTGCAAATAGTGACAGTTTAACTTCTTTTTTACCAATCTGGATTCCTTGTATTTATTTGTTTTGTCTAATTGCCGTGGCTAGGGCCTCCAGTACTATGTTGAATAACAGTGGGGAGAGTGGGCATCCCTGTCTTGTTCCCAATCGCAGAGGAAAAGCTTTCACCTTCTCACTGTTCAGTATGATGTTGGCTGTGGGTTTATCATATATGGCCTTTATTATGTTGAGGTACTTGCCCTCTTACCCATTTTGTTGAGAGTTTTTATCAAGAATGGATGTGGAATTTTGTCGAATGCTATTTCAGCATCTATGGAGATGATCATGTGGTTTTTGTCTTTGTTTTTGTTGATGTGGTGGATGATGTTGATGGATTTTCGAATGTTGTACCATCCTTGCACCCCTGGGATGAATCCCACTTGGTCATGGTGTATGATCCTTTTGATATACTGTTGAATTGTGTTTGCTAATATTTTAATGAGTATTTTTGCATCTACATTCATCAAGGATATTGGTCTGTAGTTTTCTTTTTTGGTGGGGTCTTTGCCTTGTTTTGGTATTAGGGTGATGTTGTCTTCATAGAATGAGTTTGGGAGTATTCCCTCCTCTTCTATTTTTTGGAAAACTTTAAGGAGAATGGGTATTATGTCTTCTCTGTATGTCTGATAGAACTCCGAGGTAAATCCATCTGGCCCGGGGGTTTTGTTCTTTGGTAGTTTTTTGATTACTGCTTCAATTTCGTTGCTGGTAATTGGTCTGTTTAGATTTTCTGTTTCTTTCTGGGCCAGTCTTGGAAGGTTGTATTTTTCTAGAAAGTTGCCCATTTCTCCTAGGTTTCCCAGCTTGTTAGCATATAGGTTTTCATAGTACTCTCTAATTATTATTTGCATTTCCGTGGGGTCAGTCATGATTTTTCCTTTCTTGTTTATGATTCTGTTGATGTGTGTTGACTCTCTTTTCCTCTTAATAAATCTGGCTAGAGGCTTATCTATCTTGTTTATTTTCTCGATGGTTTCATTGATTTTTGCTATTGTTTTATTCTTCTCAATTTTATTTATTTCTTCTCTGATCTTTATTATGTCCCTCCTTCTGCTGACCTTAGGCCTCATTTGTTCTTCTTTTTCCAATTTCAATAATTGTGACATTAGACCATTCATTTCAGATTGTTCTTCCTTCTTTAAATATGCCTGGATTGCTATATACTTTCCTCTTAAGACTGCTTTTGCTATATCCCACAGTACTTGGGGCTTTGTGTCGTTGTTGTCATTTGTTTCCATATATTGCTGTATCTCCATTTTAATTTGGTCATTGATCCATTGATTATTTAGGAGCATGTTGTTAAGCCTCCATATGTTTGTGAGTCTTTTTGCTTTCTTTGTACAATTTATTTCTAGTTTTATGCCTTTGTGGTCTGAAAAGTTGGTTGGTAGGATTTCAATCTTTTGGAATTCACTGAGATTCTTTTTGTGGCCTAGTATATGGTCTATTCTGAAGAATGTTCCATGTGCACTTGAGAAGAATGTGTATCCTGTTGCTTTTGGATGTAGAGTTCTATAGATGGCTATTAGGTCCATCTGTTCTAGTGTGTTCTTCAGTGCCTCTGTGTCCTTACTTATTTTCTGTCTGGTGGATCTGTCCTTTGGAGTGAGTGGTGTGTTGAAGTCTCCCGAAATGAATGCATTGCATTCTATTTCCTCCTTTAGTTCTGTTAGTATTTGTTTCAGATATGTTGGTGCTCCTGTATTGGGTGCATATATATTTATAATGGTTATATCCTCTTGTTGGACTGAGCCCTTTATCATTATGTAATGTCCTTCTTTATCTTTTGTTACTTTCTTTATTTTGAAGTCTATTTTGTCTGATATTAGTATTGCAACACCTGCTTTTTTCCCTCTGTTGTTTGCATGAAATATCTTTTTCTATCCCTTGACTTTAAGTCTGTGCATGTCTTTGGGTTTGAGGTGAGTCTCTTGTAAGCAGCATATGGATGGATCTTGCTTTTTTATCCATTCTATTACTCTGTGTGTTTTGATTGGTGCATTCAGTCCATTTACATTTAGGGTGATTATTGTAAGATATGTACTTATTGCCATTGCAGGCTTTAAGTTTGTGGTTACCAAAGGTTCAAGGTTAGCTTCTTTATTATCTTACTGTCTAACGTAACTCACTTATTGAGCTATTATAAACACTGTCTGATGATTCTTTATTTCTCTCCCTTCTTATTCCTCCTCCTCCCTTCTTCATATGTTGGGTGTTTTTTTCTGTGCTCTTTTTAGGAGTGCTCCCATCTAGAGCAGTCCCTGTAGGATGCCCTGTAGAGGTGGTTTGTGGGAGGCAAATTCCCTCAACTTTTGCTTGTCTGGGAATTGTTTAATCCCTCCTTCATATTTAAATGACAGTCGTGCTGGATACAGTATTCTTGGATCGAGGCCCTTCTGTTTCATTGCATTTAGTATATCATGCCATTCTCTTCTGGCCTGTAGGGTTTCTATTGAGAAGTCTGAGGATAGCCTGATGGGTTTTCCTTTGTAGATGACCTTTCTTTTTTCTTTCTGGTTGCCTTTAATACTCTGTTCTTGTCTTTGATCTTTGCCATTTTAATTATTATTTGTCTTGCTGTTGCCCTCCTTGGATCCCTTGTCATGGGAGTTCTGTCTACCTCTGTTTTCTGAGAGGCCATTTCCTCCCCCAGTTTGGGGAAGTTTTCAGCAATTATTTCTTCAAAGACACTTTCTATCCCTTTTTCTCTCTTTTCTTCTTCTGGTACCCCTATTATGCAGATATCGTTCCATTTTGATTGGTCACTCAGTTCTCTTAATATTCTTTCATTCTTGGAGATCCTTTTATCTCTCTCTGCATCAGCTTCTCTGCATTCCTGTTCTCTGTTTTCTAGTCCATTAACGGTCTTTTGCATCTCATCCATTCTTCTTTGAAGTCCTTCCAGAGATTGTTTTATTTCTGCATTCTCCAACCTTAGTTCTTGAATATTTCTCTGTAAGTCCATCAACATGGTTATGACTTTTGTTTTGAATTCTTTTTCAGGAAGACTGGTTAATTCTCTTTCCCCAGGTTCCTTCTCAGGGGAAGATGTAGAAGATGTCGAAGCTGTCTGGGTTAGTCTTGTCTGGATCAAATTTTTTTCCCTTTTCATGTTGATAGGTGCAGTGGTATGCTATTGACGCATCTGTCAGCTGGGAGAGCCTAGGCTTTCCACTTGCTCCTGGCCTCTTTACTGGGACAACTGCGACCTCTACTGGCTAGTGTTGGGCAATTGCATGTAGACTGGGTCTCTGTATCTTGCCCGGCCTGTATGAAGGAAGTTCCCTTGCCGTAGGTGTGGCTAACCTCAGGCTGCTACTCTGCTATTGCGGGGCCTCGGAGGGTTAATGGACGGTGGGCTTTTTGGCTGTTTACCTCCGTGAGGGCTCTCAGAGCTGTTGCCCAGGGGATTAGTGCACTCGGAGTTCCCTGGAATTTCCAGCTGCTAGACTGTGACCCGGGATGCTTCTGTGTAGTTATGGGGTCCCTGTCCCTTTAAGACTTTCAAAAAGCACTCGCTTTACTTTGTCCCAGATGCGCCGGCTGCAGGAACCAGCTCAAAAGTCTTACTGTCCTGCTTCCCTAGTTTCCGGCACCCCACGCATGCACTGTGTGTCTGCGCTCTGGTGCAGATGGCTAGGGCTCGGTGTTCAGCAGTCCTGGGCTCCCTCTCCCTCCCTGCTCTGACTCCTCTCCTCCTGCCAGGAGCTGGGGTGAGGGGCCTCGGGTCCTGCTGGGCTGTGGCTTATATCTTACCCCTTTCACCAGGCGCTGGTTTCTTGCAGGTGTGGATATAGTCTGGCTGTTGTCCTGTGTCTTCTGGTCTGTCTTTTAGGGATAGTTGTATTTGTTGTATTTTCAAAAATATATATGTTTTTGGGAGGAGATTCCCACTGTCCTACTCACGCCACCATCTTGGCTCCCCAGAATTTCTGTATAGCAAATTTAATATATCCAAAAATAAACCCTAATATTTTCTCCTAAATCTTACCATCTCTCATTTCTTTCCATTTGGTTAAAGTGAATCTATTTATCCATAACTTGGAACAATGATAATTACATGTTTCCTGACTTGTTTCTTTCCATTCCTTAAGTCCAATCCAACTACAAATCCAGTTGGTTCTACCTTCAGTTTACCTAGGATCTGACTACTACTTACTGCCTCCCACTTATGTGTGGGCTAAACCCCTCTGCAACCACATTATTCTTCCCTAGATGTTACATTTGTTTCATTCAAGAATAATCTTATTAATATGTATTAAGTCATGATACTGATATGTTAATAACCACATAATGGGTTTCCTTTCACTCAGAATAAGCAAAATATGTAATGTAAAGAGTTACAAAACTCCAACAGATCTCTTTCTTCAAGTCTATGAAATAATTTCATGTAATTTTTCCTCTTGCTCACACAACTCCAGCTTCATTCAACTCCCTGTAAATTTTGATAACCACCTTCCTTCCTTAGGAACTTTCTGTTGACCATTTCTTCTAGTGAGGATCCTATTTCCAGAGATATGCAGATACCAACGTTATTTGTTCCTTCACCTTGTCTTTGTCTTTATTTAAATACTTCCATTTCTGTGAGACCTTCCTTGACTCCCTTAATTTTTAAAATTACCTCCCAGCCGTTTTTAAAGGGCTTTAAAAATTAAAATTAAAAAGAGCTTCAAAATTAAAATAAAAAAAGGCATAAAAAAATTTTTCCATTGCCCTAACCACCAAATAGAATGAGGATCATTTTAAAATTTTGTTTCCTCATTATATTCTATCTTCCTACACTGTAGTGTAAAGTTTGTGAGTAGAGAGATTTTTGTCCTTTTTGTGCACTGCTAAATCCTTAGCACTTAGAAGAAAATTTATCTCTTATCTATTAAAACATCTATTTAAAACACCGTATGTGGATGTGGAATGATCTAGTTTTTTTCCTGTCTTAATATTTTATAACTTCTACTAATTTAAAGGCTAACTTTATCTGCAGCTTGTATAATTTTGTAGAAGATTATTTCTCCTTCTGTTTCATATCACTTCTAAGGATTTGCTGTATGTATAAATTGTCCTTTTGTTTTTTGTATTGTAAAATAGTTTTTAGTACAGAGTATTACATAAAGAGTAACATTATGGCTATCCAAATGTGCAATATCAGCATAGACAAGTATAATTTAATATTTGTGTTTTTCAATTTATTGTAGTTTTAATTTAATACTATACTCATCTCAAAGAGGAAGTAATTAGTTATCTTTTATGAAGTTTCTCTTGAAGAATTCTCTTTAGGATTCTGAGAGGTAACACCAGTACAAAACTGCGTACACTTGCAAAATAATGCTAATGCTACTCTTTATTTTCTTGTGTTATATAAGATTAGTGATATTCATCACATCAAGGCCAATAAACTTATTCATTTTGACCTTTATATATATCAAGGCCTTACTTCAAAACTTATAAAATGTTTTGAAACTAAGTTCTAAATAGATTTAGAAGCTACGAACACATGGATTGACTGTGGAAATTGCAAAATAATGTGCACAGTGAAAAATAAGGTCAGGATCGTGGCTAGCTTAAAGAAAGTTTCATATTTTGATAAATAGTTAACTTTAAAATATATATATTTATTTTATTTTTCAAAGTATGGTGATTCCCCTTTACTTAAATTTACCCATTTAAGAAATAGTAGTACTCCAATGGTTCAAATAAACATTATTTTTAAACAAAATCTCCTTTAGTAAGTTTATTGTAAATGTTACATATATTGAAACATTTTTACCAAAGATAAGTGAAGTTGTTACAATCTCTGAAGAAAGTATGATGGTTAGTTGTCACCCAATATGGGGTTTAAGAAAAACATCTTAGTGGATTCCTATATCCCACTTAAAGATTTGTTCACCTTCCTGAAAATTATGGTTTTAGCTATTAGGTTAATAGTAGCTCTTTTGCCCCATAGCCTGTAGAGAAAAATAATATATATTTACCTTTTTTGGATTTGTTAGTCCATACTTGAAAGTTAACAATAAATGAAATCTAATCAATAATATCTGAAATCAATAATAATGTTTACATATATTCTCACTACACCTATAAATTTCTTTTACCTCCACAAATTTGGATATATCCATAGGTAAATAGTGATTAAAACAACAATGTACATTATCTCAATTAGATCACATATATAAATTTGTAAAATTGAACAGATTATTAACATTAAAGGTATTTCCTTACCTTATAAATTGGTACAGTATTGTTTACTTGATGATGGATAAACAAAATATATGTCTCAGGGAGGGTGGAAAAAGATGGTGTGGGAAGTGAGGCAGAAACCTCCTCCAAATGAAATATAACACAAACATACAGCAAATACAGCTAATCCTGAAAGAGCAATCTGAAGACTGACAGACTACCTACATCTGGGGAAAACCTCACAGAAAAAGGTAAAGTAGCAAAGATGCCATCCAGTGGGATCCAATCTCTCCCCTACCCCAGCTCACAGGCAGGAGAAAGAGAAATGGAGTGGGAAGGGGGTAAAAGCCCAGTAATACTAAACATCCACCCCTGGAGATCTGCTCTGGAAGAAAAAAAACCCTCATTACATAGTGATCCGGAGATTAGAGGGGTTGGAAATCAAAGACAGGCAGAATTCTCAGAGAGACTGAGAACCCAGCCCATTGTGGAGGACAGGTATCCACAACAGGCTGCTCTAGGACAAAAGAAAGGTAGGCATTTTGAAAGACTTTCCAACAGTGAGAGGGGTGCTGATATAGCAAGGATTACACAGAGATTGCTGCTCAGGAGAAAGGACAGGTGGACAATATTGTCCAGGCACACTCAACCCAGAAGGTTGGGACTTTCAAGAGATTCAGGCACACCATTCCCTGGCTAGCAATGCAGTGCTAAGGACTCTCACTGTGATATGCAGCCTGCCACCCCTTCCTCCCAGCAGGCACTAGTCTACTCACCTGCTGACCCTGCCATTGTGCCGGAGCAGCCTTGCATGTGGCAGCTACAGGGACATAATGCCGAGGCACCTCCCTGCAAGCTTGGCCCACTGACTCTGGTAGTGGAAGCAGGCACTGTAGCCAGGAAGCAGGAAATAGCTCTTTCCTCCCAGCAGGTGCAGGTATCACTGGCCTGCAACCCCTGCCATTGCTCCAGGTGCTGAGCAGCTCCTGAGAGTAGAGCTTCTTGGCAATAGAGGGTGCCACCTAAACAAAGTTATTATTCCATAGTAATTATTAGAAATATGAAATGGCAAAAGAATCTGGTTCAAACCAAAATTCTACAAACATCAAGGAGAGGGATAACTGAAACTGAAATCACCAATTTTCTTGATAAAAAGTCTAAATAAAATTCATAAACCTGCTCATGGAGCTATAGAAAAGTATTCAAGATCTCAGGGAGGACTTCAAGAAGGAGATATAAATTTTGAAAAATACACTCTGAAATGAAATATACAATGGTGGGGTTTAAAAGCAGATTAGATGAAGTAGAGAATATGGTAAATGAAATAGAAATTAGAGAACAGGAATACAAAGAGGCTGAGGCACAGAGAGAAAAAAGGATCTCTAGGAATGAAAGAATAATAAGAGAGCTGTGTGATCAATCCAAATGGAACAATATTTATATTATAGGGGTACCAGAGAGGAAAAGAGAGAAAAAGGGATAGAAAGTATCTTTGAGGAGGTAATTGCTGAAAACTTCACCAATGTGGGGAAGGAGATAGTCTCTCAGGCCATGGAAGTGCACAGATCTCTCAACACAAGAGACCCAAGGAAGACAGCACCAAAACATATAATAATTAAAATGGTAAAGGTCAAGGACAAGGACAGAATATTAAAAGCAGCCAGACAGAGAAAAAAGATCATACAAAGGAAAACCCATCAGGCTATCATCAGACTTTTCAGCAGAATCCTTAAAGGCCAGAAGTGAGTGGCATGATATAGTTGATGCAATGAAACAGAAGGGCCTCAAACCAAGAATACTGTATCCAGCAAAATTAGCATTTAAATTTGAAGGAAGGATTAAACAATTACCAGATAAGCAAAAGCTGAGAGAATATACCTCCCACAAGCCATCTTTACAGTGTATTTTAAGGGGACTTCTATAGATGGAAGTGCTTCTAAGGCTAAATAACTGTCACCAGAGAAAATTAAACCACAGGAAAAGAAGTAGACTAAGTAATTACAAAGCAAATGTAAGTTTACACCAACTACAAAAAAAGTCAGTCAAGGGATACACAAAGAGAACATAATATGACACAATATGTAAAGAGTACAGGAGGAAGAAAAACAAGGGAGGAAAAAGGGAACCTTAATATTGTGTTTGAAATAGCATAATAAGCAAGTTAAGTTAGACAGATAGTAAAGAAGCTGCCCTTGAACTTTGGTAACCAAAAATCTAAAGCCTGCAGTGGCAATCAGTGCATATCTATTGATAATCACTCTAAATATAAGTGGAATGAATGCACCAATCAAAAGGCATACAGGAGGGACTGGGATTAAAGGTGGCAGTGTGAGAGGAGAGACAGAGGCTTCCTCCTAAAACCATATACCATTAGAAAATATAGTTGGTGCATCTAATCCTGAGAGAGCAACAGGAAAGAGGACTGTGTTAGACTGCATACCCCGGGAGAAAAGAGCAGACCTCACGGAACAGGGTAATGTACCAAAGCTGTGGCCAGGTGGGACACAAGCTCCTCCTCCACCCCATCTCACTGGTGGGAGGAAGAGAAACAGAGCATGGAGGGAGTGGAAGGACTGGGACTGCTAAATACCAAGCTCCGGAGATCTGCTCTGGGAGTACAAACTTACATTTCATGGTGCTTTCATGATACTCATGTGATTACAGGGTTGGAAAGCTAATACAGGCAGAATTCCTGGAGAGACTGAGATTCCCACCACTTGTGGAAATCAGGGATCCATATCCAGCTTCTCAGGGACAAAAGCTTATACCTGTGTGCACAGCCCACTGGTTCAGGCAGTGGAGACAGGCATAGCATCTGGGAAGCAGGAAATAGCTATTTCCTCCCCCAGGCACCAATACTGCTCCCCTGCAACCCCTGACATTTCTTCAGGGTTGGAACAACTCTAGAGAGTAGAGTTTCTGGACACTAGAGGGTGCCATATACAAATATGAAATGCCCAAGTAACCTGGCCCAGAGTAAAATTAATATAACTCCTAAGAAAGACCTAAATGACAAGGACCTTATGACTCTTCCTGAATGGGAGTTCAACATAAAAATCATCAACATGCTAATGGAGGTATGGAAAAATATGCAAGAACTCAGGAATGAATTCCAGTAGGAAATCCAATCATTGAAGAGCACAATGGAGGGTATTAAAAGCAGGTTGGATATGGTGGAGGAGATGATAAATGAAATAGAAACTAGAGAAGAGGAATACAAAGAAGCTGAGGCACAGAGAGAAAAAAGGATCTCTAAGAATGAAAGAATATTGAGAGAACTGTGTAATCAATCCAAACGGAACAATATTCACATTATGGGGATACAAGAAGAAGAAGAAGAGAGAGAAAGGAAGAGAAAGTGTCTTTGAGGAGGTAGTTGCTGAAAACTTCCCCAATCTGGGGAAGGAGATAGTCTCTCAGGCCATGGAAGTGCAACATCTTCCAACACAAGGGACACAAGGAAGACAACACTAAGACATATAATAATAAAATTGGCAAAGATTAAGGGTAAGGACAGACTATTAAAAAGAGCCAGAGACAGAAATAAGATCACATACAAAGGAAAGCCCATCAGGCTAACATCACACTTCTCAGCAGAAACCTTACAGGCCAGAAGGGAGTGGCATGATGTATTTAATGCAATGAAGCAAAGGGGCCTGGAACCAAGATTACTTTATCCAGCAAGATTATCATTTAAATTTGAAGGAGGGATTAAACAATTTACAGATAAGCAAAAACTGAGAGAATTTACTTCCCCCAAACCATTTCTACAGTCTATTTTGGAGGGACTGCCATAGATGGAAGTGTTCCTAAAGTTTAATAGCTGTCACCAGAGGTTAATAAAACCACAGTAAAGAAAGTAGAATAGTAATTACTAAGCAAATGCAAAATTAAACTAACTATCCCCAAAGTCAATCAAGGGATAGACAAAGAATACAGAATATGATACCTAAGACATAAAGAATGGAGGAGGAAGAAAAAGGAGGAGAAAAAGAAAAGAAACTTTAGATTGTGTTTGCAACAGCATATTAAGTGAGTTAAGATAGAATCTTAGATAGTAAGAAAATTAACCCTGAACCTTTGGTAACCATGAATCTAAAGCCACAATTTGGCAGTAAGTACATACCTATGGATAATCACCCTAAATGTAAATGGACTGAATGCACCATCAAAAAGACATAGAGTCAGTGAATGGATAAAAGAACAAGACCCATTTATATGCTGCCCACAAGAGACTCACTTTAAACCCAAAGACATACACAGACTAAAAGTGAAGGGATGGAAAAAGTTATCCATGCAACTAACAGAGAGAAAAAATCAGGAGTTGCAGTACTTGTATCAGACAAAATAGACTTCAAAACACAGAAAGTAACAAGAGACAAAGAAGGGTATTAAATAATGATAAAGGGATCAATCCAACAAGAAGGTATAACCATTATAAATATATATGCTCCCTCCCAACACAGGAGCACCCACATATGTGAAACAAATACCAACAGAATTGAAAGGGGGAGTAGAATGCAATGCATTCATTCTAGGATACTTCAACACTCCACTCACTCTGAAGGACAGATTAACCAGACAGAAGATAAGTAAGGAGACAGAGGCACTGAACAATGCAATAGAACAGATGGACCTAAAAGAGATCTACAGAACTCTACACACAAAAGCAATAAGTTATACATTCTTCTAAAGTACAGATGGAACATTTTCAAGAATGGATCATATACTAGGCCACAAAAAGAGCCTCAGTAAATTAAAAAAGATTGAAATTGTACCAACTGGTTTCTCAGACCACAAAGGTATGAAACTAGAAATAAATGACACAAAGAAAAAGAAAAATTGCACAAAAACATGGAGGTTTCACAACATGCTCCTAAATAACCAATGACTCAATGACCAAATAAAAACAGAGATCAAGCAATATATGGAGACAAATGACAAGAATAATTCAACACCGCAAAAATCTGTGGGATGCAGCCAAGGCCATGCTAAGTGGAATGTATATTGCAATACAGGTCTACCTCAGTAAAGGAGAACAATCCCATATGAGCAGTCTCAACTCACAATTAATGAAACTAGAAAAAGAACAGCAAATGAGGCCCAAAGTCAGTAGAAGGAGGGACATAATAAAGATTAGAGCAGAAATAAATAAAATTGAGAAGAATAAAACAGTAGAAAGAATCAATGAAAGCAAGAACTAGTTCTTCGAGAAAATAAACAAAATAGATAAACCCCTAGTCAGACTTATCAAGAAAGAAAGAGAGTCTATACACATAAACAGAATCAGAAATGAGAAAGAAAAAATCACTAAGGACACCACAGAAAAACAAAGAACTATTAGAGAATACTATGAAAAATTATATACTAACAAACTGGACAACCTAGAAGAAATGGACAACTTTCTAGAAAAATACAATCTTCCAAGGCTGACCAAGGAAGAAAGACAAAATCTGAAAAGACCAATTACCAGCAACAAAATTGAGGTGGCAATGAAAAACCTATCTAAGAAAAAAAACCACTGGACCAGATGGCCTCACCACTGAATTTTATCAAAAATTTAATGAATACCTAATACCCATTTTGCTTAAAGTTTTCAAAAAAAATAGAAGAGGAGGGAATACTTCCAAACTCATTCTATGAGGCTAGCATTACTCTAATACCAAATCCAGGCAAAGAAACCACAAAAAAGAAAATTACAGACCGATATCACTCATGAACATAGATGCAAAAATACTCAATATTAGCAAACCAAATTCAAAAATACATCAAAAGGATCATCTATCATGATCAAGTAAGATTTATGCCAGGGATGCAAGGATGGTACAACATTCTAAAATCCATCAACATCATCCACCACATCAACAAAAAGAAGGACAAAAACCACATAATCATCTCCGTGGATGCTGAAAAAGAATTTGACAAAATTTAACATCCTTTCATGATAAATAGTCTCAACAAAATATGTATAGAGGGCAAGTACCTGAAAATAATAAAGGCCATATATGAAACCCACAGCCAACACTATACTTAACAGCGAGAAGCTGAAAGCTTTTCCTTTAAGATTGGAAACAAGACAAGGAATCCCACCCTCCCTACTTCTATTCAACCTAGTACTGGAGGTCCTAGCCACGGCAATCAGGCAACACAAAGAAATAAAAGGCATCCAGATTGGTAAGGAAGAAGTTAAACTGTCCCTGCTTGCAGATGACATGATATTGTACATAAAAAACCCTAAAGACTCCACTCCAAAACTACTAGATCTAATATCTGAATTCAGCAAAGTTGCAGGATACAAAATTAATACACAGAAATCTGTGGCATTCCTATACACTAACAATGAACTAGCGAAAGAGAAACCGGGAAAACAATTCCATTCACAATTGCATCTAAAAGAATAAAATACCTAGGAATAAACCTAACCAAGAAAGTGAAAGACCTATACTCCACAAACTAGAAGACACTCCTGAGACAAATTAAAGAAGATACCAATAAATGGAAACATATCCCATGCTCATGGATAGGAAGAATTAATATTGTCAAAATGGCCATCCTGCCTAAAGCAATCTATAGATTCAATGCAATTCCTATCAAAATACCAACAGCATTCTTCAACAAACTAGAGAAAATCATCCTAAAACTGATATGGAACCACAGAAGACCTCGAATAGCCAAAGCAATCCTGAGAAGGAAGAATAAAGCAGGAGGAATTATGCTCCCCAACTTCAAGCTCTACTACAAAGCCACAGTAATCAAGACAATTTGGTACTGGCACAAGAACAGAGCCACAGACCAGTGGAACAGAATAGAGAGTCCAGATATTGACCCAAACACATATGGTCAATTAATATATGATAAAGGAGCCATGGACATACAATGGGGAAATGACTGCCTCTTCAACAGTTGGTGTTGGCAAAACTGGACAGCTACATGCAAGAGAATGAAACTGGATTATTGTTTAACTCCATACACAAAAGTAAACTCAAAATGGATTGAAGACTTGAATGTAAGTCATGAAACCATAAAACTCTTAGAAGACCACATAGACAAACATCTACTGAATATAAGCATGAGCAACTTCTTCCTGAACCCATCTCCTTGAGAAAGGGAAACAAAAGCAAAAATGAACTCATGGGACTATGTCAAACTAAAAAATTTTTGTATAGCAAAGGACATCATCAACAAAACAAAAAGCCATCCTACAGTATGGGAGAATATATTTGTAAGTGACATATCCATCAAAGGGTTAACATCCAAAATATATAAAGAACTTACACACCTCAACACCCAAAAAGCAAATAACCCAATTAAGAAATGGGCAGAGGATATGAAGAGATGGTTCTCCAAAGAAGAAATTCAGATGGCCAACAGACACATGAAAAGATGCTCCACATCACTAATCATCAAATTAAATGCAAATTAAAACCACAGTAAGATATCACCTCAACCAGTAAGGATGGCCAGCATCGAAAAGACTAAGACCAACAAATGTTGGTGCGGATACAGAGAATAGGGAACCCTCCTAGACTCCTGTTTGGAATGTAAGCTAGTTCAACCATTGTGGAAAGCAATATGGAGATTCCTCAAAAAACTAAAAATAGAAATACTATTTGACCCTGGAATCCTACTCCTTGGAATATACCCAAAGAATACAACTTCTCAGATTCAAAAAGACATATGCACTTCTATGTTTATCACAGCAGTTTTTACAGTAGCCAAGAAATGGAAGCAACCTAAGTGTCCATCAGTAGATGAATGAATAAAGAAGAGATGGTACATATATACAATGGAATACTATTCAGCCATAGAAAGAAACAAATTCTACCATTTGCAACAACTTGTATGGAGCTGGGGGACATCATGCTCAGTGAAATTAGCCAGGCGGAGAACGACAAATGCCAAATGATTTCCCTCATTTGTGGCATATAGCAATGAAGCAAAACTGAAGGAACAAAATGGCAGTAGACTCACAGACTCCGAGAATGAACTAGTAGTTACCAAAGGGGAGGGGTGTGGGAGGGTGGGTGGGAGGGAGGAAGAAGGGGATTGAGGGGTATTATGTTTAGTACACATGGTTTGGGGGATCACGGATTGAACAGTGTACCACAGAGAAGAAACATAGTGGATCTCTGGCATCTTGCTGCACTGATGGACAGTGACTGCATTGGGGTATGGGTGGGGATTTGATAATATGAGTAAATGTAGTAACCACATTGTTTTTTCATGTGAAACCTTCGTAAGAGTGTATATCAATCATACCGTAATAAAAAATAAAAATAAAAAACAAAAACAAAAGGCATACAGTTAAAGAATAGATAGAAAGCAAGACCCTTCTATATAGTGCCTACAAAAGACTCACTCCAAACCCAAAGACATATACAAACTAAAAGTGAAGGGATGGAAAAAGATATTTCATACAATTAATAGAAAACAGCAGGAATTGCAGTACTTGGATCAGAGAAAAAAGACTTCGAAACAATGAAAGAAACAAGAGACAAAGACATTACATAATGATAAAGCAATGTTTGCATTGCTCACATCCAGGAAATCTACCTTCCCAGTTTCATGAAAATTAGCATTTCAGTATTTGGAAAGCTAATCAATATATCCCCAGTGCCTACAGAACTCTTCTCTACATCACTTTCTTGCTTCTTCATCTCCTTTCTCCAATATTTCAAAACAAAGAGAAAGAACATCTCTGTACAAGTCGGTTTAAATAATTATAATCAATAGACTTACTCTATCATATATTTTTATTATGAACCACATATTTTAAATTTTAAATTTTAAATGTCATTGATGAATTGATGGTTAAAAATTTTGTTTTATTTTACATATTGCACTTTTTTGTCTCTGACATTATGCTAGGCATAAAAATGTTTCAATAGTAATAAAATATTAAGAATTAGAATTTAGAGATTACATTCCAATGGAAATGCCTTCATTTTATATGAGTCTTATATGCACAGCCAAATACTGGGAGGGGAGAGATGAAATGTCCATATTGCACATTTAGGCAGTGTTATGGCAGGTAAAGGAACTTGAATTTTCTTATCAACAAATATTCATAAAGTACCTAGTCCTCTATTTGCTAATGTTCTAGACCACAATTACCATCTTTGGTAGTTGCTTATTCCAAATGCCACATCACTGTACTGGTAGTTTTCATGATTTAGATAGAAGTAAAGAACAGGATCAAGAAGGAAGAAGAGAGAGCATAATAATAATTAAAATATCATCCTTCTCCTCATCCCTTTCATTCTGTTAGTTTCTCGGTATTTAGATGTTGAGATGAAAAGAAATCGTACTCCCAGTATCATTTTGCTTTATCACTTCATTTGTGCCATCCCACTTAAACTACTACTGGTAATTTCCTTGGTAAAGTAACAGCCTTCAATATAATAATCTTAACCCCAGGCATTGTGTTTAGGTTCCTTAGTATTTAAAGTAATTTTGTTTGGACACATAGCAGATACCAGAAACTCAACATTTTGAGTGTTGCAAATGGAAAAAGGGAATGAATTGTCTCTTAAAAAGTATGAATGGATTTTTAATCATCATGCTAAATACTGTCACACATTTATCCCTTGAATTTTTACAATCCTCAAAACAGAACTATGATTGTCATTGTTAAAGGAGGAATAAAACATTAAAGAGATAAGGCAGTAGTCTTTTGAAGATTACAGAGTTTATAGATTAGGTATGATCATAGTTCTTCATTGTTGATTTTTCTACAAACCTAATGCTCTTTGTGTTATGCCATTAGGGATACTTGCTAATAAAAAGAATTAGGAAGGAATTAAAGCCTCTCCCATGGGGCAAAGAAGTCAGGGTTAAAAGAATTCCAGTTAATGAAGTAATAAGAAGTAGAAGTTTACGTATTATTTCATCTGGATTGTACATTAGTTTTATGTGCAAGGATGTGGTATAATGGCAATAAAGATTAGAGGAGAGTAAACCAACTTTGAAAAAAAACAATAATATGAATCTTTTAAATGTTTTAAAATAATCTATGTGTAAGATAAATTCTAGCCAAAATAAGCAGGCAAAGAGAGGCAACAAAGGGCTAGGTAGTTTATTTGAACGCAAATACTCGGGCGTGATTTCCCCAGTCTATAGAAATGGAGGCTGGGGAATTAGCACGTAAGTAGACAGGCAGAGAGTTTTTAAAGAAAATGGAGGGAGGCAGAGCTTAGGTTTACAGTGGCATGAGGATTGGCTAACCTAAGGCACATTTTTCAGGTTGGGAGGGGGCAACAGCCGGGGACTTTGGCACGTCATCAGTGTCCTATGTGCTTGCTCCTCCCATCAGTGCCCCTAGCCTTACATTTCAGACTTTTGGTTATAATGGGTGCCAACTCGATCTGGCTACTTCCAGCTGAGGAGGGGTGATGTGTGTGTGGGGGTTAAGCCTGACTGATGGCTGGAGGCTCAGTCAGGAGGGGTGAGTACTTGTACAGCAACAGTTGATTGATTTTTATGTGTGTCATTTCTGCTATGCGCTGTTGAAGGAACTTAAAAACACATGGACCAATAAGGAGTATGAAACAGATTGCTGCAACAGGGCCGAGAAGAGGCACTAACCAGTCTATAATAGGTGATTGAAACTAGCTGTAGGGGTTATTACCTGATATGCCAGTTCCCTGGAGTTCTTTTTTTAGTTCTTGCAGTTTGTGAACATTCTGCTCTGCAAGTCTCGACTCATTGATATATTAACAACACTGTTCTCAGAGGAATAGACAGGTTCCTCCCTTCTCTGCAGTAAGGAGGTTAAAAGTGTAGTGGTTTTCGAGGGTTACTTGGACCAAGGAGGTGACTTGCCTCCGGAGGGATGCCAGAAAGGCTGCTGATGCTTGGACAGCTACCTCAAGCCATCATTCTAGTTTTTCTAGGGCTGTAATACTGTAACCTAGGGCACCAGTGCTCACTCCCAAGGCTAGAATGGAGGAAGTGAGGGAGATCCCCACCACTAAAGGCAGGATTGCTCTCTTGTGATGGGATTCTAAGGCCCAGGAGTTGGTGAACTCAGCTCCCCCATACAGGCAAGAAGCATTTGCAAAGTTGGTTTCGTATAGGGTCCCATTGCACTACAGGAAAGTGCCTGGTGGGGAGCAGAGAAAGGAAGGCTGCTTGTAGTGATGTCTTGAGGTTACATTTGCTTCATGTGTTTTGAATAACAGTACTTCAGCAATAAGTTTGGGCTTTGAGGGAGGGCTTGGGGGGCAGGGTAGGCTCTCTCTTGATGGTATCTGAACTGCCACCACAGAGGTTTCTATAAGGGAAGTGCAGAGGAAGCATTGTGTCAAGGATGTATTGGGGAGGGTGTGTCGGAATAAATCTAGCCCCTCTTGCAGGAGACTTAACCAAGAAAAGGCAAGCCTTTTGTTGTATGTGAGTCTGTAGGTGGATTTCTTTGGTTTTAAAGGCCTGTTCTACTTCTTTGAGATATTTGGGGGTACTTACCTCTAGGTAAGTCTGGCAGGGGTATGCTTGAAAATTATTTAAATAAACACCTCCTGTAATGCCCTCATTCCAGCGATTATGTAAGGGGTCCTTGATGTTTAAATACCTCTTTGCCCAGGGTGCCCAGTGTTGAAAAGTAAGCATATGGCAGCTATCGCCCAAGTGACCTTCTACCATCCAATTCATGACACAGGAGGCCCAGGGGCACCCAAAACTTTATTTGTCCCACTGTGTTCTGCACTTTCGTGTTTGCTGAAAGGTGAAGCAGAGGGCCATGTGGGTAGGTGTCTCTCCATCAGGGTACCAAACTTAGTTAAGAGGGAGGGCAATTACGGGCTGACAATTGTCAACTTCACAAAAGGCTGTCCCAATCATATCTTCTACCCGCCCATTTTTTTATGGTGTATTGCTGGGTGGCTTCAAATCGATACCTGACAGGAGAGGGTGAGGCTACTCCACTATGTAGGAGGCAGAGTAGGATGAGGAGCCCCTTGGAGTTGGATCCATAGAGGTCCAACTTATTCTGCTTGCCAAACATCATTGGGAAGGGGGGCTCTTTTTAGTCAGGAAATATGGTACCATGCAGGGTGTCCTGATAGTTTGCCAGCAGTGGGGGTTGTGAGGATTACAGTGTATGGTCCTGTCCAGCGAGACTGGAGCGATTGAGGCTGGAGTTCTTTTAGAAGTACCTCATCTCCTGGCTGAAGGAGATCCCTGTCCTCTGAGTTGTCAGACAAACATGGGCTGGGGTAGGAGCTAGTCTATGTGTTCTCTGAGAAGATGTCTCAACAGTGAAAAATAAGGAAGGTAGGAGGCTAAAGGAGGAGAGGCAGCAGGAAGGCTTGTGTTCAGTAAGAAGGGCCTGCCATACATCAGCTCAAATGCGTTTAGCCCAACAGGTTCCCAAGGGCAGCACATAGTCAAGCGAGAGCGATGGGGAGAAGATCGGGCCACGAGAGCTTTATCTCTAGAGACAGCTTAGTTAATTGGTCCTTTAGGAGACCGTTAGCCCTTTCAACTTTACCTGACGATTGGGAGTGATAGGGTATATGGAGGTTCCAGGTGATGTTGAGAGCCTCGGCTGTTAGTTGAGTGACCCGAGAGATGAAAACAGGCCCGTTGTCTGACTGTAGCAAGGCAGGCAGGTCAAAACAGGGGATGATATGCACCACCAACATCTGTGTCACTACTGAGGCTGTTTCTTGGCTGGTGGGGAAGGTTTCAATCCACCCTGAAAAGGTATCAACCAGAACTAGTAAATACCAGAGCTTTTTATGCTTAGGCATGTGGGTGAAATCGACCTGCCAATCTTGTCCTGGGATTTTTCCTCTCATCTGGTAGAGGGCCACCCGGGTTTTCAGAGCACCTTGAGACATGATGCTATGACAAGTAGTGCAGGTTTGGTGCACCTGATTTATGGCCTTGCGGAGACTGTAAGGGGGCAAATATGGGGGAGAGAAATCGGTGCATGGCCTCCGACCCGATGTGTAGGAACTGATAAATTTTGGATATGGTATCTCTGCCTTGGGTTTGGGGGAGGGCAATTCATCCCCCAAGATATATCCATCCCTGATCTCCTAACACACCCCCTTGATGTAAGAGCAGTTGCCATTCATCATCAGGGTATTGGGGCAGTAGAGAGGAGGAAATACACAGCACAGAGGGTGGGCTAGACCCCGATGTTAACTGATCCGCCATGGCATCTGCCAATGCATTACCTCTGGTTACCAGATCATTTCCAGTCTGATGTCCTTTACAATGCATGATGGCCACCTCCTTGCTGTCCTGTAGGGCCTACAGCAGGCAGCTGATAGCCCTGCTGTTGATGATTGGGGTTCCCTTGGTGGTAAGGAAGCCCCTTTCCTTCCAAATCGCAGCATGAGTGTGTGTAATTAGGAAGGCATATTTAGAGTCAGTGTAAATTGTGGCCCTCTTCCTGGCTGCCAGCTGTAATGCCCGGATAAGAGCTACTAATTCAGCTTCTTGGGAGGTGGTCCTAGATGGGAGTAGGTTTGCTTCTATCACTTGCGACAGAGTCACTACTGCATAGGGTGCCTTTCACACCCCATCACTCCCCTTCACTGAGCTTCCGTCTACAAAAAAGGTCAAGTCAGGATTTTTGAGGGGCATGTCTTGTAGGCCCTCTCTAGGTTTTCTAAGAGCTTCTACAATCTCTACACAGGAATGAGTGGGCTGATCTGCCTGATTGCTGATGGGAAGCAAGGAGGCTAGAGAGACTCCTTACAGGGGTGTAAGGGGTGGAGAGACGTGTAAGGGGTGGAGAGACGTGTAGGGTTACCTGTGGATGTTCAATAAATAGGAGGTGGAATTCTTGTACCCTTGAAGGACTCAAGGAGGCCAGGGATTTATGACTCAAGATCTTGTAAACAGTGTGGGGATTACACAGTAATGGGCTGTTGGAGCATTAATTTCAGGGCTTCTCGGGCCAGACTTCCCGCAGCTGCCAGGGCTCAGAGGCAAGGCTGCCACCCTCTGGCGATGGCATCCAACTGTTTGGAGAGAAAGGCAATGGGACAGCACCCCAGCCCCACGGGCTGTACCAGCACTCTGGTGGCCACTCCTGCTCTCTCTGCTGCATATAAGGTAAAGGGCTTAGTTAAGTTGGGGAGCATCAATGGGAGGGATGAGAGCAACGCATTCCACAACTGATTGAAAGCAGAAGCTACTTCAGTGGGTGAAGTTAGCAGCCCAGTAGGAGTCTCTGTAGCAGCCGCATAGAGTGGTCTGGCCAGAAGGGCAAAGTTAGGCACACAGTGTCTGAAAAATCCCACTAATCCTAGAAAGGATAGTATCTCAGCTCCTGAAGTAGGTGGCAGGAGAGCTTTAATCGCAGCTGCTCAGTCTGCCATTAAGGCCCTAGTGGTGGGAGTTAGAGTTAGCCCGAGGTATGTAACTTGGGGTACAGATAGCTGTGCTTTGGCAGGGGATACTCTGTATCCCATGTCTGCCAGGAAATTAAGAAGAGATGTGGTGTCTAGAACTGAGGCTTCTTTTGAGGGGCTGCAAAGTAAAAGATCATCTACATATTGGAGGAGAGTACTCTCGCCCATTGAATGTTGCAAGAGATCTTCTGCCATGGCCTGTCCAAAAAGATGGGGGCTACCTCTAAAACCTTGAGGTAGAACTGTCCAGGTCAACTGTCTAGATTGACAGGTGTCAGGGTCTTCCCACGTGAAGGCAAGTAGCGGCTGCGATTCTGAGTGGAGAGGTATAGTGAAAAAGGCATCTTTAAGGTCCAGGATAGTAAAATGAGAGGTACCAGATGGGACCTGAGACAAAAGAGTATATGGGTTAGGCACTACTGGGTGTAAGGGAATAACAGCCTCATTAATTATTTGGAGGTCCTGAATGAGGTGATATGCTCCAGAAGGCTTTTTCACCAGCAAGATGGGAGTATTGCCTGGAGAGTTAGTCGGTACTAAAAGCCCTTGTGAGAGTAGATGATTAATAATAGGCTGTAGTCCCCTTCGGTGAGCCTGGGAAATAGGAAATTGAGGCCGAGAAGGGAAGCAGAATGGGTCTTTAAGGCGTATTAAAACTGGGGTGTGGTGGGTTGTCACCACGGGGGTGGAGATGTCCCACACGACTGGACTGACAGCAGTCCAGGGAGTTGGGAGACTCAGGTCTCTCTTGTCTAACTCTCCTTCACCTACTAGAACAATGAGGGAGTTTCTGGCATCCTGTAAGCATTTAAAAGGTGGGAGGGAAATAAGAGGCTCCTAACTTATAGAGCAAATCCCATCCTAACAGAGGGGTAGGACAGGAAGGCATGATTAGAAAGGAATGAGTAAACAGGATGCTTTGAAAAGTGCAGGCTACTGGGCCCATCTCTAAAGGTTTGGAGGAGGTTCGAATGACCCCAACTACAAAGACCTTGGCAGGGTATAAAGGCCCTTTAAAGGAGGGGAGAACAGAGTAGGTAGTCCCCATGTCCACCAAAAGGAGATGGGCTTACCCGCTACCCACAGCTTAGCCCTGGGTTCAGCGAGGGTGATCAGGGTGTCTGAGTCGAGGCGTCTTCAATCTTCAAGGATTCCCAGTAGGTCTAAAGGGTAGTCCTTTGAGGGTATCTGCCCCCCACAGGGCTCTGTTGCTGGGGGAGGACCACCCCCTAGTGGACAGTCTACTTTCCAATGACCTCACTTACCAGAGCTGGGGCACAGTTTGGTCGGTTTGCATGTGTTGGGGCACTTCTATGCCCAGTGCCCTTCTTCACTGCATTGAAAGCAAGGGCCCAGAGGTTCGAGTCAATCTTCAGGGACACCCCAACGATCTCCATGAGCCGGCCGCAGAGCAGCTGTTATGGCACAAGTTTGTTCTGCCATTCGGGCATCTGACCTCCTCTCGCTCTCATCCTCTCGGGCATGAAAAACTTTAAATGCCATATCTACCAGGTCTCCTAGAGGGGTCTGGGGACCATCCTCAGCCTTTTTAAGCTTGTGCCTGATGTCGGGAGCTGACTGAGTTATAAAATGCATGGCCAGGAGAGAGTAACCTACCGCTGAGGCTGGGTCAATCTTAGTGATAGCTCCCAGAGTTTCTTTTGGGTGCTTGAGGAATTCTGATGTGTTTTCATCAGGTTTCTGGGTAATTTCTCTAAGCTTATCATAATTGATAGATTTTTGGGCAGTTGAGTTCATACCTGCCAATAAGTAGTGAACCATGTGATCCTGGCATGCTTCACCTTCGGAAGAATTATAATCCCATAGGGGTTCTTGTAGAGGAATGGCTTCTCTGCCCACAGGTTCCTGCTCCTCTGTGGCATGGGCCTCATTGGCACAGTGCTTTGCTGCTGATGTGACATGGTCATATTCCTCCGGGGTTAGAGTGGTTTGGAGGACTACATGTACATCGTGCCAGGTGAGCTTGTAAACTCCAGTAAGATATTTAAACTGTTTGGTGAACATTACAGGGTTGGAGGAAAAGGACTCCAATCACTGCTCTACTTGGGACAAGTCTGCCAGGGAAATGGGAACATGAATCTGCACTACCCCTTCAGCCCCCGCTACCTCCCTCAGAGGAGCTATCACATGAGCCTGAGACCACTGTGACTTAGAGTGGGTTAGGGGAGGGCTAGACCATTTGGGCACCACCCACGGTGAGTAAGACGGCGGCGGGTTTGAAGGAGGGGATGGAGGAGGCGACCTTGGTAGTGGGGGATACAACCTTGAAGGCAGGGGACTAGGATATGGGGGAGATTTATCTGAAGTGGAGTCGGCACCTATGGAGCAAAATAGTGGCATGACTGGAAGAGAAGGGGAACAAGGCAGAGGAGAGACTGGAAGAGAAGGAGAACAAGGTGGAGGAGAGACTGGAAGAGAAGGAGAACAAGGTGGAGGAGAGACTGGAAGAGAAGGAGAACAAGATAGAAGAGAGACCAGAAGAGAAGGGGAACAAGGTGGAGGAGAGACCAGAAGAGAAGGAGAACAAGATAGAGGAGAGACCAGAAGAGAAGGGGAACAAGGTGGAGGAGAGACCAGAAGAGAAGGAGAACAAGATAGAGGAGAGACCAGAAGAGAAGGAGAACAAGGTGGAGGAGAGACCAGAAGAGAAGGAGAACAAGGTGGAGGAGAGACTGGAAGAGAAGGAGAGCAAGATAGAGGAGAGACCAGAAGTGAAGGAGAACAAGATAGAGGAGAGACCAGAAGAGAAGGAGAACAAGATGGAGGAGAGACCAGAAGAGAAGGAGAACAAGGTGGAGGAGAGACTGGAAGAGAAGGAGAGCAAGATAGAGGAGAGACCAGAAGTGAAGGAGAACAAGATAGAGGAGAGACCAGAAGAGAAGGAGAACAAGGTGGAGGAGAGACTGGAAGAGAAGGAGAGCAAGATGGAGGACATGAACAATGAGGAAGGGAGCCGGCCCCCGCTGTGGGCCTGGAAGAGTGGGAAGGGGGGTAGCTGAGATCCTCCAACAAGTCCATCACAGAAGAGCCTCCCAGTAATAGGAGTGGTAGAGATTGGTGGTCCTTGGCAGAGGCCTGGGCTAACAAAACTTGGGAAGGAGAACACTTACCACATAGATCTGGACGGGTGCACAAAGTCCAAAAGGCCTGTACATATGGGATTTCACTCCACTTTCTGCTCTGGTGGCAATAATTAGTTAAATCAGTGAGGAGGCCAAAATCAAAAGTTCCCTCAGGGGGCCAGCAAGATTGATTGTCCAAGAGATACTGAGGCCAGGCCTGAGAGCAAGAGAAGACTAACTTCTGTTTGCAAACTTTCCAGGACAAATATAGAGTAGCTAAATGAGAAGTGAGACACCGCAATGGGGTCTGGGCCTCTGCTTTTGAGGGCTGGTTCCCCATGTCTGCACCACTTCCCAACTAATCCTGCTGAGAGGAGAGCCCAGCGTCCCAAGTGCACCAAGTCAGGGGAGACGGCCTGGGAGCCTGGGTGAGGGACATCTTCCACACTTCAGGGCCAGGGTCGAGTATCCCGGATACTCGCAAGGTATGGGCTGAATACCCAAGAACGGAATAGGTGAAATGGAGTTAGGAGGGGAAGCAGACCGGGGGAAACTGAGGGACTCACCAGAAAATAGTCCATACAGCGGAGAGCAGGCTGAGGTCCCGGGTCGGGAAGGAGGGGGCGGGGCAGCCAGTGGCCAGTCGTGGCCTTGTGCTCATGCTCCTTCCCAGGTTTTGGCACCAAATGTAAGATAAATTCTAGCTGAAATAAGCAGGCGAGGAGAGGCAACAAAGGGCTAGGTAGTTTATTTGAACGCAAATACTCGGGTGAGATTTCCCCAGTCTATAGAAATGGAGGCTTGGGAATTCGCATGTAAGTAGACAGGCAGCGAGTTTTTAAAGAAGGTAGGGGGAGGCAGAGCTTAGATATACAGCAGCGCGAGGATTGGATAGCCCAAGGCACATTTTTCAGGTTGGGAGGAGGCAACAGCCGGGGATTTGGGCACGTCATCAGTGTCCGATGTGCTTGCTCCTCCCATCAGTGCCCCCAGCCTTCCACTATGTATCCCAAAGTTAAGAGAATATAAAAACATATTGGAAACAATGGAAGGTATAGGTGGGTCATAATTTTCATCAATGAGAACTCAGTCTGTGATTTAAATAAAATTTTGGATTTGTAAGGGCTGTTTAATTACACTGCACATGGATGAGAATTTGAGGGAGATTAAAAAGAAATTAAAGAAGATCCAGATTGGACCAGTATACTATAGGAACCTAGAAACTTTTCATAGCCAATTCTGGGTCATAGTTTTATCCTTACCTTAATAAGAAACAGTGAAAATTTAAAATAAGATTTTGGCATCTGAGTGCATGAGAATGTGCATGTTTATACGAGAAAGTGACTCTGTCCGATGTAAGTTAAGATTTTTTTTTGAATAATCTTAAAGAAAGCCTGGAAAAATTGTCATTTTAAAGCTACAGGCAGTTTTTGCCTTCTCAGAAGTAAAGACTTGAACTTGCCTCTGTAGTAGGTTATCATTTTGTTAAGAAAAACAAACATGCCAAAAAAGTAAAGCTGATGTTGAAGGTAAGAAATAAAAAAAAAAGTAAATAAGCTGGTAAAGTCTAGAAGATTTCAAACATATATTTTATCCATGTTAACTAAAAAATGAACAATTAATTTCATAAGTTGTTTAGTTTATAATTTATATTTTAATTGTATTCTAGAATGGCATGTTTATGCAACAAAACTCATTATTTCTTAGAATATATTTTGCATCAATTGACTATGAGCAGTACTTTTTCTAATATGCTCATTCCTCATTTAGTTATACTTTATAATAGCACAAGGAAGTGGCAACATTCACAGAGCTTTTATGAAGCACAGTGCAACCCCTGACTACAACTCATCCCGTTTATAAATACTTGTTTTTTGCACTAGTATTTCAAAATTCATCAAGGACCAAACTAAAACTAAGAGGCCAGTAATAGTAACAGAACCTTTCACATATCTGTTTTGGGTCACTTTGTAACTTTATTCCTAATACAAGAGTTAAGAACAATATGAGTCTAATTATAAGTAGTTTGACTTTGTGACTAAAGTTTTTATTAAATCTAAGTAGTGTACAATTTCCAATCTACAGAACTAATTTTGAATGTCAGACTAATGAGGATTTAATGAGGGAAAAAATGCTAAAAAATAGCTGACTATAAATATCATGTTTACTGTTTTGTAGTGTAATTACCACATTCAAAACATTCAAGTTTCTCTTTATAAAAGGAGATATACATAAAATGCTTTCTTATTTAGTGTTGATGTATAACCTTTCTATTACCTTTTATTTCTAGTTATTATCCACACTAAGTATATTAAAATCAGAAAACCACATACAGTTAATGATGATGATCTTTAAAATCATTTTTAATAAGGAATGTAGATTAGAGAATAAGTAGTATAATTCCAGAGAACACTGCTTTGACATACAAATAACAATTTCATAGGGATCTAAACAGAAAGAATTTTGCATATTTCATTTCTAGCCTTTCCATAACTCATCAGGCTTATATTACAGAAGCCTGGACACATTGAGTGGATAATTCCTTCAGAGACCCTTCTCTGTGATGGATGCATAAATGTGAGGAAAAGACTGGAAGCATAGAATAGATAAGTACTGTTCCAATCTCAGGCCAATGAAGGGTAAAAGAAAAAATGAAGACAGTTCAATATTAATGAACTTCCCTTTTTCAGAAGATAATGTCCTCTTGAATATTTGTTTCAAAGTGAAATAAATGTCCAGGGTTGAATGAGCAGAATACAGTCTTGCCAATTCTTGTTGGCAATTTGAAATTCAAATTAGCACTTGAAAATCTTTCTCAAAGTCCAGGAACATAAAATGATACAAGTAGTATTAACAGAGATGTACTACAACAAGGGGTCTTGCCTGGCAGTTTCCTTTTTTATGGAATATTCACCATGTTATATTCACTATATTCAGTGTTTTAACACTAAAAGTCTCCAACTTCTGTTGAATCTAAAATAATTTTCCTTTGGCCTAAAATTATTCTATGAAGAATAACTAACAAACTCTATTAAGAAAAAGACCAAATTGATGATGATTTATGATACCTGTTATATAAATCTTAGTATATACCCTTCATTTGATACATCAAAAGATTACTTATCTATTAGAGCAGGAGTTCTTAATTTTTATTTTGTTCATTTATTTTTTTTTGCTACAGATCCCTTTTGCATTCTGATGAAGCCTATAGAATATTTCTGCAAATAGTATCTTTAAAAAAAATATGATACCGAGGGTTACAAAGTAACTTAGTATAAAAAATTTAGTTACCAGCTTATTTACAAACAATTTTTTTGTTGTTTGTAACAAAACATTGTATGTATTTGTTAACACACTTAAGATATTTCAGAGAACCTGAGTACCATAATTTGGAAGCTGTGATTAACAGTAGCGATATTTTTAACATATCTGCAATATTATTAAATGTTATGAAAATGTGTCTGATTTTTATTGTTTACATATTCAAAAATACAACTAATACAATTATGGCTTTTGCTTTCGTTCATAATTGAAGGTAATACAATATCTCAATGAGAAGTAAAGAAAGATCGAAAGCTTTTCCTTATCTTCCTTTACACACTCTGGATTTTATGCATAATTGACTTTCAGAGAAAATAGATTTAAGAACCACTTTCTTGAGCTCATAGATTTTGTTACTAGCAGACACTAGAACAGGGTCCTTGTTTTCATATATTAAAAGAATTTAACACTGAAACTTAGAAGTATGCAGACAAGCAGTGTAGTTTATTAGAGAAGTGAGGAAGCAGAAACACTTTGATAGACCAAGTTGGGGTGCTCAAGACAGAGTCAGCACTGAGAAAAACTCATGGTAGCTCCTATTACAGGGAGTGAAAATGTGTATTCATTAGATATGAGGTCATCCAGCATGAACAGGGAGGGTTTCAATCTGCAAGCACAAATGATTACATACACACATATATGTTGCAACAGCATCTCATGTAGCATTAGCATATAAACTCTCCTCCCAGAGGTGGGAAATTTAGTACTAAAATGAGGAAAAGGCAACTATCAGACACCAAATTTTCCTTATGCACATGTCACAAGTTGTTTCTGTCTTGGTCCATTGATTATCTGACCAAGGGGTCCCTAAACCTAGGACATGGTGGCTATAAAACTTATTAAAACAATAGGTTGTCATGAAAAGCAAGACAGTGTAGCCTTGTAGGGCTAATGGCCCCAGTCACAAGGCATTTTGTCAGGATTTAGCTATTTGGGGTTGGACTGGACTCTCCATTTTTTTCTACTTATCTCAGTTCTAATATTCAAAGCAAGAGTCAGTTTCTAATAAAGGGCCATATAGTAAACATGTAGACTTCACATGCCATGTGGTGTCCGTTACAACTTCTCAGCTCTGTAGTGGGAAAGCAGACATAAACAATATGTAAATGATAGAAGGTTTTTTCCCAATAACAGTTATTTTTCAAAAACAATTGGTCAGCAAGAAGGCCATAGTTTGTCAATACCTAAAGGGCTTAATAAAATCCATGTATTAAGGTCACTAGCATGAAATCTGAATAATAAACTTATTCTAGTCTTTACTTTTCTTAATAATGAAAATTTATGGTTGCTTCTGGATTCATACAATAATTTTGAAGTAAATATACTTAGAAAGCAAGAGAAGAGAGTGATCCATGGTCAAGCATATACACATTAATAAAGAATTCATCAATTTAACCACTTCAATCAGAAAATGAATAAGTTCAATTAATTTAATAATGAATTTAATCAGTTCAATTAGGAAATTTTTATCACTTTAATATAACTAAAATTTTGCATGTAAAATGCACAATTAGCAGGAAAATTAAGCAGTATGATGATTTTCTTTTGCATTCTTTTTTTTAATGTTTACATACAGACATATTGTAAAGATCAGATTTTTTTTTCAATTGAATACTTTTGATCCTACCCATTGAAAGGGACTGACATATTTTCAAGATCCAGGATTTGAAAAATCTTGGTAAAATAAGAACATCCTAAATTATGAGATTATTTATCTATATAATGTGGTTTATAATGATACTTAAATCCAGGAAAGATCTTATGAGGACTATAAAAGTAGTAATATAAATAATAAAGTTTTAGAGTTTAATACATTATTTATTTATTGTTCATTTTTAGACTTAGAACATGTCTTTGGAATGATTGACTCTAGCCCTACAATGTTAAAGAAGAAACTGAGGCTAACTTAAGCTCACAAAACTAAAATGATTCACTTAATTTACAATGGTGATGTGTCCATTACTTTCAATATGTATTTTAGGTTTTTAAAAAAATTTTTTTTGTTTAGGTTATCAATTTAATTATGCTAAAATTATTTTCATTCAAAACACCAAAGGTATTATCACTATTTAACATTTCTTTAATACACGAATAAGCTATAAGAAATAACACACAATTATTAATAGCAGGATACTTTAATTGGTATCCTGCCTAACAAATTTCTACATTAAGTCAAATTTTTAAAAAATTTCTACAATGACACTGATGTGTCCATAGTCTTTGAAAGCTACCCTTTCTGTTTTCTTAATTAATCAAATGACCAAACATCTGCTATTATATTTTATAATAAAAAGTAGGGAGTCTTATCAGAAAAAATATTCTAGTCCAAGTCTTCTTTTTAACTAAATAAAAAAAAATTTTGAATGCATTCTTCCCATGAGAAAAGAATAAAGGTTTCTGTCCAATATCATTTCCTGCTGAAAGTTAAAGTAATTAGAGTTTCAATTTATCAAAATGTCATTCCCAAAATAGAAAAGGTTATTTGGTTTAATTATATTCATGTTATTTCACCACAAGATTTTATTTTTTATCTATTAATTTATAAGCCAGTGGTAAAGTCAGCAAAATGAACTTAACTATGCTGAGTTCTCCAATATTACATCCAAACTGGCCTACACAATGAGCACAGAATTCTTAAAGGTTAATAGCATTCTTCTAAGATTACAAATTCTGAACTTTAGTAGGCTGTTAATTAAAAAGAACAGTTTGTCATTGGTAGAATGTTTTCATTATGGCATACAAATGTGAAAATACAGAGACATAAAATTCATGTTTGAGAACAGATGATACTCAATAAGCTTCTTCTAGATGAAAAAGATACATCATCATGAGTGACTTCAAAAAGTTTTGGAGATCTCTCTGGGCTTAAATTAAAATGTTTCAGTTATTACCTGTATAAGGAATTATTTCGAAATGTCAGTAGGATGGGCTAATGCAGTACACATGTACAAATGAAATATTTGGAATAATTCTTAGCTGTATTCAATATGAACAGATCAAGTAGAAGTTATAACAACTACTTCTGCAAAACTGGTGGTATTTTCAAATCTTGTGGGCAATCCACAACTGCTCCTGTATACACTAAATAAACATTTTAGTCTCGTTACATTGTTTAATGAAATGGCAGACAAATATCATATTTTCCAGTTATTTAGCTGATTATACACAGAAATGAGAGTGATTATAATTGTTGAGCTATTCTGGAGAGTAGAGTGCGAAACAATGCCTCAAAACAATTTTGGAATTTGTCTTCCATACTGAGTATATGACTTCCCCTATGTAGCTGTAATAGAAAAGGTGACTAATGTGGAAAGAACATTAATAAAGGTGACAGGAGACTGATAGCATGTCTTGACATTTAAGCACTATGGAGATTTAAGATAAATCATTCATTTATTCATCCAGTTATGTGTTGTATAAATATGTTTTGAATGCATCATGCCTCCTGTCATTTTATTATGTGGACAGGAATAATAGTGATACCTAACTTAACGAGTTAGTCTGAGGTAAATTAGATGATATATGTACAACTGTGCATCATAATTCCTCACCGTTTTATCTAAACATAGACCCTCTGCTTTGACACCAGAACAATGGAAAAGGGGAAACAAACTAAAATCATATTTCAAATATCAAGTCCACATGTATATATACATACACATGTGGAGAAAGTGAAGGTTCCTGTGGTCAGGATCTCACCCGGCTCTGGTCGGCTTACTACAACTGTGGGCAGTAAGTTGTTACTGACTCTATATAAAGAGCTCATCCCAGTGCTCTGGGCTGCATGGCTACACTGCAGCACAGCTGAACCATCACAGGCTGCAAGAGGGTAGAGACTGGAGTGGTGGCAGCACTGAGGACAGAGACTGAGATGCCTGCAGGGGCAGAGAGGCCCAGAGGCAGAGACAAAGGAAGATTACAGACCTGCAGACTGTTGGATGCAATCATGTTTCTTGTGCCTCACCTGCCACCATGGGAATAAAGTTGGGTATAAACCTTTTTACCCCAAGATTGTTCCACTGTCATCTTTTCAGTCTCACTGAATCCATAGTGAACTTGTCCAGGACTGAAACCCATTGGCAAGACATGTTTTTAGTTTTTCATGTAGACTATGCTTTATGTATATAGATTCAATGCCTTTTCAATATTTTCTAAATAATCAGTGTTAAATTATTCTGAGTCTTTAATATCAGTTTGAATTGATTAGTATAATGACAAAGTACTTCATAAATGCAAAGGGAAACTTCATTATCATCAGAATTAAATATGTCTGTGCGTAACCAAGTAAATATTTAGGAATGAGCAAGAAGGTTTGATGATGAAATTGTATTAACATCAAGAATTATTTTCCAGCTATGTGAAGAAAAAAATGTACTAAAATGGCCTGCATCAATATACTACATAGGAAACTTTGAAGACACCTGGCACAGGATGTTTCTCAGAAGAAAATGTCTTGGATCATCTTTGATTTGGTAGAAATGCAGTGTTATAGGTTAGGTCAGCTCAGTAAAGTAAGAAGCTTAATTCATCAGTCAGAGAAAAATGACAATACTCTCTCTCTTAAACTCTTATTAGTGTTTGAGGTTACAATTTCTTTCTTTTAACTCACCCATGCAAAATTGCCATCGCCTCAAAATGAAAGAAAATTAAGCAAACACAGACTTGCCACTTGTTATTTCCTACTCGGTAATATTTATAGGAGGGAGAATTTTGTACTTTTGTTGAATCATAAAAGGGAGTAATCATCTGGCACTAATTGAAACAAAGTCTACACTACAGAGAAAATAAAAATGAACTTGTCTTTTCCGTCATGGAGTTGAATAGTTACAGGGCTCCTTCATCAGCAAAACCACACACCTCACACCTGCTGTGTCTCCTTTTTTCTGTTGAGCCTCTACCTAATTAACAACCATTAAGACTCACACCTGCAGTGGCTTTAGCCTTTGCTGCTGCTCCGAGTTGTGGTTTTTAACCCTTCATTTTACCTATAACACACGAATAATCATTTCCCCAACAGGCTGTCTTTCAAAGACAGTTCTTCTCAGTATTTGCTTGCATTCAAAGCCACTCCTGAATTCACCACAGCTGGGGACTCTGAAGAGGCAATTGTTTTTACTGGAATAAGACATGAACAGGTGGTGCTCCCACCTGCTGCAAGTCTTTGACTATTTGTTGGCTCCAACAGTTCTTGGACCTGATATTTGAAACGTTGTCTGGCATTAGAAGCATCAGAGGAAGAGAAAACAGGCCATGGCCTTTTTTGTTACTAATGGTCTCATTACAGACTGCTCTGGTTGGTAATTGCTGGCATATTGAAATAGATGGGCGCGTTGCTTTCTGGACTGGGTACAAATGGAACTCAGTCAAACAGATTGGTACATAGCCTGGCTACTTTATTTTAAACATTAAAGAAGATTCAGCCAATCAGACTGAGTGACTTATTTTCCTCTTTAGGAAAGTTTGCAAAGGTCTATCTGTAACTGGCCATGGAAACATTTCTAGACAAACAACTAGTGATTTTCACTGTGCTTTCTTCTACACAGATGAAAGCACTTAGGCACTATCTAATTTGGAGTATGTCTGTTCGGTGCTCTTAGTTTATTTTACGTTTTGGTATTTCTGTTCTCTAGTGGAATAGGACAAATTGACTAAAAAAATACTGAAAGTACTCAATTTGAAGGCTTTTAGTGACAGAGTAAACCATTATGGTCTATACAGTTATAATTACAACCTGCAAAGTACGTTGTGTGGGGCTATTTTGGTTGTGCACAAAATTGAAAACCTACTTAAGTATGGTTGTTTTATTCTCCCACTATGCTAATAGTTTTCAATGAGCTACTACAGAAATAATAGAGTAGCTTCAATACAATGTACCTCATAGTGATATTTGTGTATTTGTGGAGTTATTCACAAAAACTATATTATATATGTAATTTTCAATTATATATCCATGTTATATAGATATATATAGAAGTAGATATAGATATATAAAAGATAAATACATTCAAATTGTATGTATGTATGTGTACAAAAAATTATTGATTAAAAATGTATGGAGTGAAAATCCATGCATAGGACTCAAGTAACCTAATTGATTCAGACTCTGAACCAATTTTCTACAAAGTCTTTTCCAGGATACTTGGCAGATATCCAATAATACCAAACTACACTCTCTCTGATTTTCCCTTCTAAAATATATCCCGTTGCCTGCAGAATATTGCCTCCTTGTACATTGTAGAAGATGTAATTACACTGTTTCTCATATGAGAAAATCAAGTTGCATAGTTCAAGCCTGAAGCTGTATTATAAGTTAAGTAGCAGAGTTGGAATTTAGTAACCTGTACTTAGGACCCTTTGTCCCATGTGTTTTCCAGAACATTATTGCATTCCAAACCTTACAGGTTGAGAGTTTCTGATGGACATCTGAGAATGAGGACATGTTTTTACAAGAAACATTCAACTTTTTAAAAAGTTTAAACTATAATTACATAAAATGTGACTGTAAAAATATATTGAAGAGCAAGGTAGCAAAGGATTTTGGACTGATATATTTGGAAAATTAAGAGTAAAGTTAATTTCTCATAAATTAAGAAAGATACTGAGTGAATCGAAGGACAAGGAAGAGAGGATAAAAGAGTTGGCTAATGGGCTGAGGTTTGAAGATGAAACTTGGAAACATTTAAAAAATTTTCCTTCCATTATAACACAATCCCCTGGTTTTCTTTTTTTCTTATTAGACTCCACTAGTTCTTTCTCTTCTGTCCAATATTCATTTACCTTTTTTCATTTCTTAGAATTTTAGTCCCGGTTGTCCTTCTATTGCCACCCCACAGTGTTTTCCTTCATGATAATCTGTTCAATAATTATCTTATGATCTATAAGTAACACATTGCCCCTATGGGACTTGAAGAGGCAGGAGGAAAGGGTGTGAACAGCTCATGGTGTCCATTTTGCTTTAGCAATGGTGATTTCCCTGTGACCCAGGAGATTCATGTCTTCTGTCAGGATTCAGAAACTGTGTCAAGGTAACCTGTTAGCTGAAAACTAGGGTAGAATCTCAGAGCCTTCAAAATTTTTGACATCCATAATGTAACTCATTTTGGTATGTATGCTTTAATTTTTCATTTCTATCCTATTCACTTCTCTAGCCCTGTTCTCACACAGTGAATGGCAAAGAGCAGACACAACAAATGTTTGTTGGTTGATTGACAATGTAAAAGTGAGGGGGGGGAGTAAAAATTAGATATGATGAGAGAAAGCTGATATTTTGGTAGGTTCTACTGAAGGGATTCTGAAAGTGACCTGATTTTTCTTCTTTGGAAACACGATTAGAACCCTCTCTTCAATATCTCTAAAACCCATACATGTACTTTAATTTAAAAATAAAAAACACCTATTTTACTTAATGAGGTATAAACTCCCTTTTAGTACTATATTATTTAATATAAAAATTTCTAAATATTAAATATGTCTCATTATTTTGCATTATTCTTTTATATAATTTTCTCCCTAGGATGCAATATAATCATTATAGTTTGTAAATTGTGAAGTTAAAACACCATGGGATTTCATCTGTGGATCAGTGTATGAAAAGGGTGATAGAATTGAAAATTGAACTGTGCCTTCTGGCAGGGACAGAAGTTTGATTCAGTATAGGAGCTAAAAAGCAGGAAGTAGGTAAAATCATAGTGAATGGATAGCTAAGCTTTATTTAGCCCAATTTGGTTTCAGCTTAGGAAAAAAAGTCCAACAGTAGAAGAGTATGACTGAAAGAAGTATTAAACTATAGCTTCAATGTTGTCTTTCACTAAAAATGCCAGTGTTTGTATGTACAGTCTAGGTTTTCTAACCTGCTCACATATACTGATAATTTGTAAAAGTAAAAACAAAAAACAAATGTAATTTCAAAATGCTAAATACAAGTGAATGATATAAAAGATAGGTACTGTGGTAAAGTCACATTTTGCTGAAGACAAATTTCCCCCATTCTTGCTTTGCTGATTTTTCCAGTGACATTAGGGGA
Organism: Manis javanica; assembly: GCF_040802235.1. NCBI lineage: Eukaryota > Metazoa > Chordata > Mammalia > Pholidota > Manidae > Manis > Manis javanica. The sequence continues at coordinate 41,283,472 of NC_133164.1, forward strand.
CCATTAAAAAATACCCCAGAAGATAAGCTTTGTCTTCTCGCTCACTACCAAATTCAGACACAGAGGATGCATCTGAACAACTCTTATGATCTTTTTTTCTTTCTGCTTCTCCTCAGACTAGAACTGTGGAAGACACAGAACCCACTGTCATTCATAGGGTCTGGAATTTAGAGTACTTTGTGATGCAGCCTAGAGAAATGGAGTTCCATGCGATTTAAAATTATATCTTTCCAGATGCCAGTAATTATTAGTGGAAATTCAAGATAGCCATGGTATTTTCATAATGAGAAGAAAGATGCCAGTGTGTGCTCTTTTTGATGAAAGAATAAAAAAGGAGAGAAGCCCATCACCTATTAACCATTGGTAACAAGAAAAAATATTAAGAGAAAATAGGTATATCTTAAAAATTTTTCCAAGTTTCAGGACGTTTCCCTGATGCTGTTCATATAATCATTGCTAAGGCAGTCCTTTACTTGGACACATTTCACTGCATTTACATGTGAGAAGAAAAATATCTATCTTTAATTGTGAGAAATTAACCATACTTACAAGAAGTTTCTTCTCTAATTGTTACTTTTATTTGTCAAATCTCTCTATGTATTCAACTCCAAATGTTTAGCTTTTGAGTCAGCCCCTTTTTTCTTAACCTATTGTTTCAAGTGACAAAAAATAAAGCAATTCAGGAACAAGTTTGATGTCCTTTATTCAAGAGAAAGCGATCATGAATTGGGAGAGTGCAGTGCTTCAGAAGCAGTGGAGCATACCTTTCGGATGATTTGGGGCAAGGGTAAGTTAAATGAAGCATTAGAATCAGAAGCACAGAGCAAGGAATGATCAGCTGGGGCAGCATATCTGACTGTGTTTAGAAAGATTAGGAACAAGGAAGTAACTATAGAGCCCAGAGTTGGTTTGACATTTGGAAACTGGCAGACTGTTTATACATTGTGTTTCTGGTTGAGCACATAATTTACAGAAACATGAAAAGTTCTGTTTGCTGAGATAGCACCCTGGGAAGCAGAGGCTTCATTTGGACCTAGAAATGTACTTCAACCCATAAATAAGTTATAATGTACAAAAGGAAAGTTTGCTTTGAAGATGGTTTGGGCATGGAATCACAACCCAAAACACCCCAATTCAATAACCCTATGTAATTACAGAACTATTAAACTTGCCCAAATGCTCTCAAAAATGCAAAAAAAGGATTCCTTTTATAACATAAGAAAAATACTTTTAAATTTATTGTTCTCAATATTTCTTTTGCCCTTCTGTCCCTCTTACATCTATGTATTTCATACATACGGAGCTAGAATCTGCTGTAAATCTCTCTGCTCTTTATTTCAGCACTCTCTAAAACTCTCCAAAATTCAGATTGCATGTTTTTCCTTTTCTACCCCAACCAGCCGCCTTTCTTCTATTCACTTCTCTTAACCTGTGTCTTCCTGGATATAGGATCTTCTATTATACTTTCCTTACACAGTGCCTGAACTTCCTTTCTTCTGTACATCAGTTGTGACTTAATCACTTTTCAAAATCTCTACATCATTCATTACCTTGATCTAAAAATCAGCTGAAGGACCATGTTGGTAAAAATCAAAGGGAGAGAGATAATCTGTGAATAAATCAGATGTCAGTTACCACCTTACCTGATGAAAAGTTAATGGCAAGTGATAATACAAAATTTTGTTTGCTTGCTGTTTTTGTTATAACAATTGTTTCAATTTCACAAAATACCTACCATAGTAGCTAGTGATAAGTAGAATATTCAGAAAACAAGAATCTGTGTTTACATATTTGTGAACTCCCAAGTGTAAAAATAAGCATGGCATAGGTAATAAATTAACTCAAAGGTATGATTGATAGCTTTTGTAAGATCAGATGTTAATAAATAATAAAAAAGCAAGAGAAAATAAAATCATGTGGCAATTTATACTTCAGAAATGATTTTCTGTTTCTGAGGATGGAAGGAAGGAGGTAAATTCTTACCATCTATGGATCAAGTACCTTTTAATAAAACTGGATGACCATGTTTATCTACTTAAGTCATTTTGAAGATTTTCTTTCAGATTGTAGCAGACTTTTCAGGACCAAACATTTTGAATAGCGCATCTGATAACACTGACAGGGCACCCACTATTTGGCAGACACTGTACTGTACAAAACAGTGCATAGATATAGATGAAGCCCCTATTTTCACAAGGTTTCATTATGCTTGAAAAATCTGGAAACATTGTACAGACTGGCAAATCACTTGCAGATGATAAGGACAGTAAAATCACCATAAGGTTTACCACCCTGAAAGGAGATATGTCAGGAAGCAATGCCAAAAAGGAAACACTGTCAATAAGTATGCTATCAATAATAACAATAGTTAACAGCCATTAAGGAATTACAATGTAGCAAACAATTTTTATCTTTATTAAACAATTTAATTTTCACAAGTCAATGAATAGGTACAATTATTACCCCAAATTTGCATATGAAGATACTAAAACTGAAATAACTTGCAATTTACTTAATTGTAATAACTTGTAATAACAATAACAAGTAACTGATGAAGCCAGAATATGAACCCAGACAATCTGCTTTGGAATACATATCCCTGCCCATTGGCTCTTATTGCTTAAATAAAACATCTCAGCATAGACAAAATATTATAATAAAACAGAACAAAGTGAAACTAATGGGATGTCTGTATTTTGCAATATAGGCTATCACTAATGTCCTTCTTGAGAACAGAATAGTAAATACAAATCAGGTTGCAACAAATGGAGAAATTAGAAACAGAATATAGATTACATTTTCTAGAACGTCAGGAGTAAAAGGAAGAAAATGGAAAAGACATCATCTTGTTCACAATAATATGCCAAAAATAGTATGCTGTTTTATTTTAGTATGGAAAGATTATTTATATAAGGTCATGTTCTTTGTTTGAGCTAGAAGTACCCTGTAAGAGTAGGGATAAAAAGAGAGGGAGAGAGAAGACTATGGCTAAAGATATTAAGCTGAGTCATAGGAAATGGATGATCCTGGATTCTTCTTGTCCTATAAAAATAGCAGTCTCATATGGCTTAACCTGATGGAAAATACTGCAGGTAAGTGAAGATGCTAGTTCCCAGAAGAAATTTTAAATAGGTTTTAGTTTTACTTAGGAGGAAGAAATGATTCTCAAAGAAAGAAGAAAGAATAAAATCCTAAAATAATAGTACTGCTTTTGCTTCTGTTTTAATTTGAAAATCACATTTTTTTCAATGAAGGAGAGGGATGACCTCTTCTGAATGTGGTAACTCAGTGAGACAAGCACAACAATGTCTATGAAGAATGCGTGAGTAAATGAATGGGAATGCAGGGTTGAGGAAATTCTGATGTGGATTCTAGTAAAATTTAATGTAGCCAGTATCACAGTTGTATGAAACTTTATAGAATTGCTGAGCATTCTAGATGAAGGAGACAAAGTGACAGATAATTTGACCTTTTGGTCAAAGACCTATAAGCCTATTAGTGGAGTCATGGTGATACTAAATTTCTAATTATATATAAAACACTGTTTCAGCAATGATAATAGCTATCATTTACTGATAGGTATGTGGGAGGTTTTATATGTCCTTTGCATTTAGCCTAATCAGTATGTCAGTTCCAGTCTTGCCTCTCTCATCCATTTCTGCCCAGCAGTTAGAATCATATTTTTGTAATAAATCAGATCAAGAGACATTCCTACTTAAAACTCTCTCTGTCCTTCTTTCTCAATTCTTTCTCTCTGTCCTCCGTCAACCCAGGCAAAATAACCTTCTTTCAGAGCCTTAAAAATCCGAAGCCCTTGACTGCCCAGGTGCCTGACGCATACTGAATTTTCTGAGGATCCTATTACAGGCTATAACAAGGCTAACCCACTTCATTTCAAAACAAGTTAATGAAACCTCCTCCTACCAGACCTTTCTGAGTCTCAGGAATTTTGCCTGGAGCCTTCCGGAAACCAGAGATGAGGACATTCCATTCACCAGGCAGTTTTGAAGGACACAGTCTCCTTGACATCAGCAAGTCTGCCCAAGAGCCAATGATTAACTGCTAGCCCCTCCAATCTCTACGAAGTTCTTCTTTAAAATGCTCTCACTCTGAATGGTACTTTGGAGATGGTCTTGGGAAACTAGTCCACCATCTACCTAGGTTGCTGGTTCCTGAATAAAGCAACATTTCCCTTTCACTGACATTTGTCTCCGGAGTTTTGGTCTTTTGAGGGATGAGCAACCTAACTTGGGGCAGGGACTGGTGTTTGGCCAGTAACAATCCCACTCTTCTTACCACTTCCAGCAAGTAGGCTCCATCCTGTCCCTTACCTTGCAGCTTAAATATCATTGCTTCCTAGAGGCAATCTTTAACCACATGATCCAATGCAGATTTGTTTCTAGTCCTTACATTCATAGGGTTCCATTCATTTCCTTATAGAATGTATAATAAATTAATTATATGTTCAACATAGTTACTAGTCCATTGTTTATTCCCCCACCATTTTATTTGCTCCTGTGGAAAAGGCACCTTGTCTCTTTCATTCATCACTACTTACCCAGGACATGGTTATGTGCCTACGTCACATCAGATAATCATACATGAGTTACCGAAGGCTAGCATTTAAACATACAAGGATCATCATGCTGAAGATGGGCATAAGTAGTCCCACTAAACAGAAACCAAAAGGTATAGAGATGTCCAGCAACTTGTCTGAAGTCACATTACTAGCACGTGCCAAAGCCTTACCTAAGCCAACCTTATTAAAAAGTCCAGGTTTTAAAGCACAACCCAACACATTTATTCTGATTTTAAAAAATAGTAATAATTTTAGAAGAAGCAGAGTACCCTAGGAAGCCAGTGGGTTTCTCCCTTAGAATTCTGGTTCATGGGAAAATTCTGTCATGAATAGCATTTTGTTAAGAATTAGTATTTTAGCATTATCAAAGCATCTCCACTCCATGTCTGAATATCTCAGAAAAAAACAGTCTTTGCATCTCTTAGATATTTAGATTTATGAATTAACTAATATGAGTTTAGTAAACTTGGGAAAAATTATATACATATGTGTATATATCTGGATTGATTACCTGAGGAAAAAATGTTTTAACATGAAATAAACTAGGTAATGTCACATTTCATAGTCTTCCCAGTCTATGATCAGCTGGCCTTTCTATGTTGACACCACTAAATCTACAAAATATTTTTTCAGATCTCAATAAGTAATAGTATATATGTGACTCTTTAAAATAAGAAGTTAATATTCACATGGTAAGCTTTATTTTTATCTATTTTTTTAATATAAAAAACCCCACATTCAACTTGGATATGCCATGCTGAAATTATCTCAAGCTTCAAGATTTGTTCATCTACCCTTTGAGACTTGTATACCTCTGAACATCAGGTAGCTAATGAGCTTTGGGCAATGTAGGCAATAATCTCTTTTCCCTTAATACCTACACCACATAGTACAGGAATTTTAATTGTAAGTAATCAACTTCTGCTTATGGATGCCGCTAATAAGAGTTAATACAAAGAATTGAAAAAGAAATGCTTTGTTCCTTATAAATAGCAACCTATTCCATAATGGTTTTATTCAACAGTAAGGAAATCTTAGCTCATTTGTTCTACAAGTAATAAACAACATCTAAATGGGGCAGCAAGAGCAGAGTTTGTACAAATCAATAGGGTTTCTTCTGCATCATTCAGTATTCTTAATTTAATAACTGTACACTTGCACTGTCATCACAAAAATATAGCTTGGAGGATAAAGTGGTAAATTGGTTCAGTAAATCTTAGAAACACATTTATTCAACACCTTAGAGTCTACAAAAAAATAAGTAATATATACAACTTGAAGGACCGTGAACAAACTGTATAAAAGACTTCAAAATAGTGAGTCAAAGACAGCACAGAGTCCCTATTTTTCCTGGAGCAGATCCTTCTCTATTTGGTTCATTGACAAGTTTAGTTTTTATTTTCAATATTATTATGATGCTAAGTTCAGGTTGGCTCTAATGTTCTCTATTTGTCCCTTTGAACACCAAAGGAGGAAGATTTTGATTGTTCTGAAGCTATAATCCTTAGAGCAGGATTCAAAGTTGATCGTTCACAAACCCAAAATATTGCTCTGAGCTCAGCTTCTAAACTGCTTTTCTTCTGTTTCTTGTTTCAGCTAGTGTAATGTCTCTTTTTATTATTATTATTTGCTTGAACTGATCATCAGTTCGTCTTGAACTGATTGTTGAATGAAATGTGCCTTTCCTTTCCATATCTGAGTTTTTATTTCTTATTATACAGGTTTACCAGACAGAGGATGTGAATCTTTGGGAAGTCTTCATCCCTCTGGCTGAATTGATTGTCATCCCATAAGGCTTGGTTGTATCCTTTGCTCCTAGGAGAAATTTTTTTAAAAATTGAAATATAATGGACATGTAACACTGTATAAGTTAAAGGTGTACAACTGTGTTCATTTGATACATTTATACATTACAATATGATTCCCACCTTAATGTTAGTTAACAGCTTCATCATGCCACACAACTACCACTTCTTTTTTGTGGTGGGTACAATTAAGATCTAGTCTCTTAGCAATTTTGAAGTTTATAATATAGTATTTTTGACTATAATCACTATGCTGTGCATTAGCTCTCTGGGACTTGTTTACTAGTTTCAGTTCATACCCTTAAACACCTTTTGTAACACTTTTGTACATACACTTATGTAACCTTTTGTACATAGCTTTTGTAACACTTATCATTCAATCCACACTTCTCTGTCATCCTCTTATCTTCATATATCTGTATCTTTAATGCTTAGCATGAAATAAGCATGATACCAATAAATGTTAAAATTTACATAATAAAACAAATAGAACTTATATTTGAGTGGCACTTTTGATTGAAGTCTTTATGTTAGCCCAAGCTGAATAAAAATTTATCAAGTAGGATACACTAAATCTCCATGTCCTTAAAAGAAATAAATAATATCCTTGTATTGCCTAATCCGCTACAGAAAAAAGCCACACCAATTGATTGATTGTATTTAGGAAAATATATAACAATCTGATGACTCTGGGCTCCTTCTCGTAAAGGAAAATAATATTGACATTGTATAAGTGAAAGAAAACCAGTAACCCATTATGAGCCTTAGTGTCTTCAATTGAAAATTAAGTATCTTTCTTTTCCATATCAATATACTGCTCATTTCAATTGTGGGAAGCAGAGAAAACAAGTATCATGGGCTTTCCATGGTTGGGACTAAGAAAAGCTTAAAGTGGAACATATTTGAATATGTCTGATTTCAATCGGTAATAACACCCCAGAAGGTCCTAACCTCCCATTTCAATACTTTTTCTTTATACTTTTAATTTAATGACTTTGAAAATCTGTGGTTCATTTTTATTTTTTAAAATCTGTATCTTATTTCACCCTTAGGATTAAAACAAGATTTAAAGGGAATCAGTCTGAATTTACACAGAAATATTCTCCTAATGTTCAAAACCCCTCTGGATGAAATTAGGCACATATTCTCGTTTTACCATATATTTCTCTAAAGTAAATTTAGCCTTAAACAACATATTCCTTTTTTTTAAAATCAGATTTTATACTCATAGAAGCATAAATATGCAACAAGTTTATAATCTGCAGTTCTTAAAATTATTTCCAATTATTTACTAATCTCTATTTTTAAAGTAATTCAAAGGAAAATATTAGTGAACTATTTTATAGTTTTGCAAACAATTTTAAAAGAAAAAAATTTCCTTTTAACTCACTTTAGTTAAAATTTAAGGATGAATATAAGTAAAAACACTGTCGTTGAATCTAAGGAGATAAAAATATAACTATTATTCTACCTTCACAACCAATCAAGTTAAGCAAATGTATACTTACTGATCTATAAGCAGACACTTGATATATGCTATATAAATCCATACTGTTATTGGAATGCGGTAGAAAAGGGATCAGTTCTTATTTGGGGTATAAATTGTGGCTTACTACATATGGTTTAAAAATGAATGTTTTGAGTTATTGAGTTAGCTTTCAGTGAAGGAGTAAAATTTTTAGAATTTTGAAATACATTTTTAAAATTTATCCATTGTACTCATGTCATATAATGGCCATATAACACATTCAAATTAATTATTATTATCCTAATCCTCAAAATAAATTGTATTAATTACTTTAAATTAACAATAAGAATGAAAAAAGATTAAGGAGAACAATGGAATTTAATTGTAAACAAAAGCAATAAAGATAACTTGTTAGCAACTCATTTAACCTGAGCTCTGCCTAAACTACCTTTAAAGCAATAAAAAGTTTACAAGAACATAAACATACTTATTCATTCAGAACAGCAAATGTCAAATGAAAAGGCTAATAGTTTCATAAGCAACCTTAACAGGAACACTATATAATAAATGCCATGAGGCCTGACAGTTCTAATCAGTTGGTAGGTAACCTTCAAACTTGCAAGGACAGATTTGAAAATTAGTATCTTGCATTCTGCTAGCTATTATAAAATAATTGGCTGAGAGTTTACAGAAATATCTGGTTTAAATACTTAGTTAAATCATCTCAAAAAGCCACAGATTATATCCATAATCTGTTCAGCTAAATTATCTATTTATCTTACTATATAACAGGTTTATATGCACTAGAACTTTTTGTTATGAAAAATGTTTTTGTAGTTACTGTACAATGTAAGTTCACATTCTAATTACCATTTTCACAGGTTTAAAAACAAAAAACAGTACCTTTCAAAGAAGAAAAATAGTTCTGGATACTATAAACTAGCTGCTTTAACTTAAATGTGGAAATGTACTGTATGTTATCATCCTATGGGAAATTTGCAAACCCTTTGAGGATCACAAAGTGCTAGGTTATATATAGCTTGACATGAGTTACAAATCATTGTCAAACCAAACGTATTTCCCACTATGACAGAATAATGGATTTGATTCCTTCAATCTACAATAAGTGAAATTGAGCTTGACCTCAGGAATTTTTTTAATGCAGTCCCACATAGCATACTCAACAAGCTAGGAAAATATAAGTTAGGTCATGTTATTGGCTTGAAGAAAAAGTTGTTGGAGTTTGGTACTCAGAAAGCAGTTATTGATGGTTCATGGTTGGGCAGGATGTACAGAATGGAGTAAGGGATGTAGCTGGTCAGTGTTTGAACAAGTTATCTTATGCCACACAAGATTTTTAAATCTGAAATAATTCTTAATCTTAAAAAAGGTAAGTTACATGGCCTATTTGCTAGCTTCTGTTACATCCAACTGGGAAAGATGACTATTAATTTAGGGGCTATCATATATACATCATATATATGTACTGATATATATAGATATATCAGTACATAATTTTTTAAGTACATGGCAAAGTCTGATAGAAATCCCTGAAAGACACAAGTTATATCTAAGTTTGGGTAGCATTTTGGTGTTCATTACAAACAAATATTTAAAAATGTTGTAACAAATAAGCCATGGCTTTCCGAAAGATTCTAATCAATTCCTAACCTATTTAAAACTGAATTTTATACAGATATATATCAAGCTACTCAATGGACAATTTTGGTTAAGTTAGGAACTAATAATAACAGTAATAATGCCCTAAGGATTCATAATGTTGAGAATAAATTCCATTGTAAAAGGAAGAAGTATAAATGTAGAAAATAATATACATTCTAACTTAGAGACAAAGGAAATATTCTGCTATGTTCAGAACTGATATTGGTGCTAATATAATTACAAAAGGAAATATGAAAATCAACAATATATTATTTTTAATGTAAGGGTAAATTTACAAGTATCAAAATTTATGCAAAATAGCCATCATCTACCTCACAACAAGCACTGGTTTCAAAGTCAAGTGCTTAATTCAACCTTTTTTCAGGATTTTTATTATGAGAATAAAAAGTGCAGAACATATAAAATTCAAATAGACATAATTAAACCTCTTCCTTAATGCCGCAATATCCATTAAAGCCTGAGGCCATCCATATAAGACCTCACACCAATAGTCGAAGACCTAATGGCCTAGGGGGTTAATCATTCCTGTACCAGCCCCTGTAACATGCAGATCTGCCAGCCAGGACACCTAATGGGTAGGGATGGCTCTTTGTCCAAGGCTTGAGAGCTATTAAAGAGAAAGTTATTCCCCACTTCCCAGTTGTTACAAACAGAAACCCCCTTTTGCCCCAAATTCCACCAGACACAAAATGGTTCACTGTTGTGGACCTATAGTCCAACATCCTTGTAGATCCCAATGGCCTATATGTATTTGCCTTTACTTGGAACAATCAACAATATACTTGGACATCATGACTCAAGGATTTCTTATTTCTCCCAAACTTTCCACCAAGATTAAGCACCTTCCAGTTGCCCAAGAAATTGACCCTTTTACAGTATGTAAGTGACTTCCTACTGTAATCAGTTACTAACAAGACATCCATACAAGATTCCATTTGTTTGCTGTATTGGTTAGAAGAAAAAGGACTTAAGTCTGTATGGAAAAATTAAAATTATCTCTAGATACTGTTCATTGCCTAGGTCATAATCTAAACACTAAAAGAATACAGCTATCTCCAAAAAGTTAACCCAATCCAAGAATTTCCTACACCTTCCTCTAAACAACAGCTCCATGGATTTCTAAGCTAGTTGGCTATTATGGGTTCCTAACTTCCTCTGTTGATTTCTTTACTCTATGAACTTAATAAATTTCAGTCCCTAAATACCTTCCTTGGAAGGCTAAACACATGCAAGCCTTTTTAATACTAAACAAGGGCTGTAAGAACCATCTGCCTTAGGGCCACCTAACTACTCTAAAACCTTCACCTTATTTGTTCATGAAATTGATAGGCTGGAATGCTCACACAAGAACATGGCAATAAACATAGGCCTACTGCTCACTAGAGCATACAACTTAAGTTGCCTGTGCCTATTCCAACTGTCCTAAGGCTATATTGGAAGCTGCAAAGTCAGAGACCTCAGCAGATTTCCTAGGAAATGACATTTATTTACAAACTCCACATGCTATCTACAATCTCCTTAATTCTGAACTGACAACATGTCTCTGCAAGTAGACTAACCACCTATGAAATCCTTCTGCTTTCACCACCTCATCTACACCTTAAACTTTGCAACATTCTCAATCCTCAGATATTACTACATCTGATGATTGGAGGCAAGACTCAACCAACATTGTGAGGTAATAATGTCCCTTTTTGTGATACCACATCCTGATTTATGAGACACCTCTTTGACAAATCCAGATCTAATTTCGTTTGTTGAAGGGTCATGCTGTAAAGACGGAGAAGGAAATTTCCAAGCTGATTATGCAGTTACTATCCAATATGAATTACTTGAGAGAGGAAATTGCCTACAAATAAATCAGCCAAATGGTTAGAAATTCGTGCCTTTACCAGAGCATGATAGTTATCAGAAGGACAAATTGTTAATATTTATACTGACATGTCTTTGAGGTTGTCCACATATTGGGGATGTTGTGGTGGAAAGTAGGAGGATTCCTTATCCACTGGGACCCAATCAAAAACAGATAGCAAATGAGCAATCTTCTTACCGCTATTCTCTTACCTTCTGAAAATTCTGTTATCAAAATTGAGGCTCACACTAAAAGGACTGAACCTGAGAATCAGAGGAACACTCTGGTTGGCTTTCATGCAAACGCAGCAGCAATGGGATCTCTAAAGGTTGTGGTATATGTGGATGAAGTCCGTTTTTTTACTACAAAAAATGACTCCTTGGTGCGAGAATTTTTTCTATCCCGATGTCCTTACAACATGGCAGCAGCCTGCTCCTGAATCAGAGAATTCACAACAGGCAAACAATAGTTGTAAATTCAATAAAAACTGGGATGATGGGAAGCCCAAAACAGCTTCTTGATTCTTCCCAGATACTTGGAAAATACTATCTTTGGGTTTTTGCATGCCTTCATCCAATATGGTGTGCTTAAGATAACTCAAATTATGAATAAACATTGGGGAGATTTTTATAAAACTGCAAAACAAATTACCTCTAATTATTCTATCTGCAGTTTTTGTTTGTTTTTAACTAAGATCATAATGTGTTTGGAGAGTCCTCTTCGTTTTACCCAAGTCTAGAGAAATAGGGGAGAATGAGATGAGAAATGCATATTTTTGGCTGTGGCTAACTGAAGTACCACACTGATACATATACATATATCTTTAATAAGATATTTTCACCTAAATTTGGAATATTATGAGGTTGTCTGCATTTCTTTATGTTCTCTTAATACATGTAAAAGAAGGTAGGAAACATATTTATGTAGTAAGAGAAGAAACAAGAATTGCTCTAGTGAATTTAATTTATATATATATATATACACACACACACACAGTATATATGTATATATACAATTTACAATGTAAATTGTATATAAATTTATGTAAAATTATGGACAACTGATATGCCTTAATGTCACACCTAAGAATGGTAGTACTTAGGGGGAAATGACTACAGACATTTAGTCAAAAATAGTTTTACCTATGATTGTCACTGAGTTTTTTTCATCATATACATGGTACTTTAAAAACTATAGATTAATATAAAATTATCATTCATAATCTTTTGAAACTATCCACTAATATTCCAAGTATTGCTTTTGAAAGGATTGTTTCCCATTGTCTAAACCTTCGAGTTCTTTCTAAACATTTAAGTATGTACATAATATGAGATAAAAATTCCCTGGTATATTTTGGTATTTGAAGTTCCAAATGGTATTTATTTTGTAAAAGCCATATTTAATCAATTTGGAAAAAAAGTCACATATTTTCATATTATAACATGTTTTTGAGGAAAAAAATGTGAGTACAAAATTAAATTATATTGAGGAATTTCAGCAGGAAGAAACAAATTAATACTTAAAATTTTCCTCTTGTAATTTCACTTTTTAAATTTTTGATTAAATTGGTAATGCACTTTAGATGCAAAAAGCAACCATTTATTTAGTTTAAGCTTTTGAAAATTTAAGAATAAAAGTAGGATCACCAAACTTTTTAGCTGAATATTTAGCATTACCTTAATATACCTAAGGTAATGTTAAATATTTTTTTATATTCACTTGTGTTTTTGTTGTTTCCTGGTTGAATTCATTACAACTGTTATGGCTTCATTGATCTAGGATTGAATATAAATAAATGTTTTATTTATCACCTATGATAATATTTATTGATTAGATTATAATTTCTGTGTTTTTTTTCTGCTTGACTTAAATTTTGCTATGCTTTCCACTACCACTGTTCTCATATAAATCCTAGTATTTATGAAAATAAGACATTGACCTTCTTAATCTCATAAAGAGGTCATTCACAATTCACGTAAAGATAAAGGAATGGATATTTCTTAGTACATTATTCTGTGGCAAAAAGTTTTGCCATTTCAATCCACTGGTAATATAATTTTTATCAGTTCTGTTTACTAATTCTATTAAAACTATATATTTTACATTTATAATTTCTAAAGGAACTCTGTTTGCTAAATTTATTGCTAGAAGTTCAAATGTAATAATTTGAGGCAATATCCTATAAAAAGGGCAAGACAAGTATTTTCAACTTTCTAGCTTCTTTTTCATTGTTTTTTGTTGTTCTTGAACATACACCTAAATTTATTAACTCAACTGGAAGACTTTATATTATATAACAAAATCATGTATTGAGATTTCCATAGAATAAAAACAGATACAGCAAGATTAAAAACATCAGTTTCCTGTAATAGTGAAAGCAAGTATGTAAATATAGGTTTTACATAAAATTGTGAATATGTAACACTATATTATTATAAAAGTTATTTAATATTAAAACAGTTGTATATATATCTACAGGGAAAATTATTGTCAAATCAACAATAATTGGCTGAATCCATTGGGAAGATTTTCAGCAAGGATAGTGGAAGATGATCAATAAGCTTCTGGGAGAGGTTTATTGTTTTTTTTTAATTTTTTTTTTATTTGGTATCATTAATCTACAATTACATGAAGAACATTATGTTTACTAGGCTCCCTCTTTCACCAAGTCCCCCCCACATACCCCTTCACAGTCACTGTCCATCTGCGTAGTAAGATGCTGTAAAATCACTACTTGTATTCTCTGTGTTGCACAGCCTTCCCCATGCCCCCCACGCACGGTACATGCTAATCGTAATGCCCTCTTTCTTTTTCCCCACCCTAATCCCTCCCTTCCCACCCATCCTCCCCAGTCCCTTTCCCTTTGGTAACTGTTAGTCCTTTCATGGGTTCTGTGATACTGCTGCTGTTTTGTTCCTTCAGTTTTCCTTTGTTTTTATACTCCACATATGAGTGAAATCATTTGGTACTTGTATTTCTCTGCCTGGCTTATTTCACTGAGCATAATAGCCTCTAGCTCCATCCATGTTGTTGCAAATGGTAGGATCTTTTTTTTCTTATGGCTGAGTAATATTCCATTGTGTATATGTACCACATTTTCTTCATCCATTCATCTACTGATGGACATTTTGGTTGCTTCCATACCTTGGCTATTGTAAATAGTGCAATGATAAACATGGGGGTGCATCTGTTTTTTTCAAATTGGAGTGCTGCATTCTTAGGGTAAATTCCTAGGAGTGAACTCCTGGGTAGAATGGTATTTCTATATTGAGCATTCTGAGGAACCTCCATACTGCTTTCCACAATGGTTGAACTAATTTACATTCCCACCAGCAGTATAGGAGGGTTCCCCTATCTCCACAACCTCACCAACATTTGTTCTTGTTTGTCTTTTCAGTGATGGCGATCCTTACTGGTGTGAGGTGATATCTCATTGTGGTTTTAATTTGCATTTCTCTGTTGATTAGTGATGTGGAGCATCTTTTCATGCACCTGTTGGCCATCTGGATTTCTTCTTTAGAGAACGGTCTGTTCAGCTCCTCTGCCCATTTTTTAATTGGATTATTTGCTTTTTGTTTGTTGAGGTGTGTGAGCTCTTTATATATTTTGGATGTCAATCCTTTATCGGATCTGTCATTTATGAATATATTCTCTCATGCTGTAGGATACCTTTTTGTTCTATTGATGGTGTCCTTTGCTGTACAGAAGCTTTTTAGCTTGATAGAGTCCCACTTGTTCATTTTTGCTTTTGTTTCCCTTGCTGGGGGAGATATGTTCATGAAGAAGTCATTCATGTTTATGTACATGAGATTTTTGTCTATGTTTTTTTCTAAGAGTTTTATGGTTTCATGACTTACATTAAGATCTGTGATTCATTTTGAATTTACTTTTGTATATGGGGTTAGACAGTGATCTAGTTTCATTCTCTTACATGTAGCTGTCTGGTTACGCCAGCACCATCTGTTGAAGAGACTGTCCTTTCCCCATTGTATGTCCATGGCTCCTTTATCGAATATTAGTTGACCATATATGTTTGGCTAAATGTCTGGAGTCTCTAATCTGTTCCACTGTTCTGTGGCTCTGTTCTTGTGCAAGTACCAAATTGTCTTGATTACTGTGGCTTTGTAGTAGAGCTTGAAGTTGGGGAGCTAGAGCCCCCCCACTTTATTCTTCCTTCTCATGATTGCTTTGGCTATTCGGGGTCATTGGTGGTTCCATATGAATTTTTGAACTATTTGTTCATTGAAGAATGCTGTTGGTAATTTGATAGGGATTGCATCACATCTGTATATTGCTTTGGGCAGGATGGCCATTTTGATGATATTAATTCTTCCCAGCCAGGAGCATGGGATGAGTTTCCATTTGTTAGTGACCTCTTTAATTTCTCTTAAGAGTGTCTTGTAGTTTTCAGAGTATAGGTCTTTCACTTCCTTGGTTAAGTTTATTCCTAGGTATTTTATTCTTTTTGATGCAGTTGTGAATGGAATTGTTTTCCTGATCTCTCTTTCTATTGGTTCATTGTTACTGTATAGGAAAGCCACAGATTTCTGTGCGTTAATTTTGTATCCTGCAACTTTGCTGTATTCCGATATCAGTTCTAGTAGTTTTGGAGTAGAGTCCTTAGGGTTTTTTATGTACAATATCATGTCATCTGCAAATAGTGACAGTTTAACTTCTTCTTTATCAATCTGGATTCCTTGTATTTCTTTGTTTTGTCTAATTGCCTTGGATAGGACCTCCAGCACTATGTTAAATAACGGGGTAGAGTGGGCATCCCTGTCTTGTTCCTGATCTCAGAGGAAAAGCTTTCAGCTTCTCACTGTTCAGTATGATGTTTGTTGTGAGTTTTCCATATATGGCCTTTATTATTTTGAAGTACTTGCCTTCTGTGCCCATTTTGCTGATGGTTTTTATCATGAATGGATGTTGAATTTTGTCAAATGCTTTTTCAACATCTATGGAGATGATCATGTGATTTTTTTTCCTTCTGTTTATTTATGTGGTGGATGATATTGATGGATTTTCGAATGTTGTACCATCCTTGCATCCCTGGGTTGAATTCCACTTGGTCGTGGTGTATGACCCTTTTGATATCTTTTTGAATTTGGTTTGCTAATATTTTATTGAGTATTTTTGCATCTACATTCATCAGGGATATAGGTCTGTAATTTTCTTTTTTGGTGGGGTCTTTGCCTGGTTTTGGTATTAGGGTGATGTTGGCTTCATCGAATGAGTTTGGGAGTATTCCTTCCTCTTCTATTTTTTGGAAAACTTTAAGGTGAATGGGTGTTATGTCTTCTCTGTATGTCTGATAAAATTCTGAGGTAAATCCATCTGGCCCGGGGGTTTTGTTCTTCGGTAATTTTTTGATTACTGCTTCAATTTCATTGCTGGTAGTTGGTCTGTTTAGATTTTCTGTTTCTTTCTGGGTCAGTCTTGGAAGGTTGTATTTTTCTAGGAAGTTGTCCATTTCTCCTAGGTTTTCCAGCTTCTTAGCATATATGTTTTCATAGTATTCTCTAATAATTCTTTGTATTTCTGTGGGGTCTGTCGTGATTTTTCCTTTCTTGTTTCTGATTCTGTTGATGTGTGTTCACTCCCTTTTTCTCTTAATAAGTCTGGCTAGAGGCTTATCTATTTTGTTTATTTTATCGAAGTACCAGCTCTTGGTTTCATTGATTTTTTCTATTGTTTATTCTTCTCGATTTTATTTATTTCTTCTCTGATCTTTATTATATCCCACTGCCTACTGACCTTAGGCCTAATTTGATCTTCTTTTTCCACTTTCAATAATTGTGACATTAGAGTATTCATTTGGGATTGTTCTTCCTTCTTTAAATATGCCTGAATTGCTATATACCTTCCTCTTAAGACTGCTTTTGCTGCGTCCCACAGAAGTTGGGGCTTTGTGTTGTTGTTGTCATTTGTTTCCATATATTGCTGGATCTCCATTTTAATTTGGTCATTGATCCATTGATTATTTAGGAGCATGTTGTTAAGCCTCCACATGTTTGTGGACCTTTTTGCTTTCTTTGTACAATTTATTTCTAGTTTTATACTTCTGTGGTCTGAAAAGTTGGTTGGTAGGATTTCAATCTTTTGGAATTCCCTGAGGCTCTTTTGTGGTCTAGTATGTGGTCTATTCTGGAGAATGTTTCATGTTCACTTGAGAAGAATGTGTATCCTGTTGCTTTTGGATGTAGAGTTCTGTAGATGTCTATTAGGTCCATCTGTTCTAGAGTGTTGTTCAGTGCCTCTGTGTCCTTACTTATTTTCTGTCTGGTGGATCTCTCCTATGGAGTGAGTGGTGTGTTGAAGTCTCCTAGAATGAATGCATTGCATTCTATTTCCTCCTTTAATTCTGTTAGTATTTGTTTCAGATATGTTGGTGCTTCTGTGTTGGGTGCATATATATTTATAATGGTTATATCCTCTTGTTGGTCTGAGCCCTTTATCATTATGTAATGTCCTTTTTTATCTCTTGTTACATTATTTATTTTGAAGTCTATTTTGTCTGATACTAGATTGCAACACCTCCTTTTTTCTCTCTGTTGTTTGCATGAAATATCTTTTTCCATCCCTTGACTTTAAGTCTGTGCATGTCTTTGGGTTTGAGGTGAGTCTCTTGTAAGCAGCATATGGATGGGTCTTGCTTTTTTATCCATTCTATTACTCTGTGTCTTTTGATTGGTGCATTCATTCCATTTACATTTAGGGTGATTATTGAAAGATATGTACTTATTGCCATTGCAGGCTTTAGATTCATGGTTACCAAAAGTTCAAGGTTAGCTTGTTTACTACCTTACTGTCTGACCTCACTCACTTATTGAGCTGTTATAAACACAGTCTGATGATTATTTCTTTCCCTTCTTTTTCCTCCTCCTCCATTCTTCATATGTTGGGTGTTTTGTTCTGTGCTCTTTTTAGGATTGCTCCCATCTAGGGCAGTCCCTCTAAGATACCCTGTAGAGGTGGTTTGTGGGAAGCAAATTCCCTCAACTTTTGCTTGTCTGGGAATTGTTTAATCCCTCCTTCATATTTAAATGATAATCATGCTGGATACAGTATCCTTGGTTCAAGGCCCTTCTGTTTCATTGCATTAAATATGTCATGCCATTCTCTTCTGGCCTGTAAGGTTTCTGTTGAGAAGTCTGATGATAGCCTGATGGGTTTTCCTTTGTAGGTGACCTTTTTTCTCTCTCTGGCTGTCTTTAGTACTCTGTCCTTGTCCTTGAGCTTTGCCATTTTAATTATTATGTGTCTTGGAGTTGTCCTCTTTGAGTCCTATCTCTCGGGAGTTCTGTGTGCCTCCATAGTCTGAGCAACTATTTCCTCCCCCAGTTTGGGGAAGTTCTCAGCAATTATTTCTTCAATGACACTTTCTATTCCTTTTTCTCTCTCTTCTTCCTCTGGTACCCCTATAATGTGGATATTGTTCCTTTTGGATTGGTCACAGAGTTCTCTTAATATTGTTTCATTCCTGGAGATCCTTTTATCCCTCTCTGCCTCAGCTTCTTTGTGTTCCTTTTCTCTGGTTTCTGTGCAATCAATGGCCTCTTGCATCTTATCCAATCTGTTTATAAATTCTTCCAGAGTTTGTTTCACTTCTGTAATCTCCCTCTGGACATCTATAATTTCCCTCCAGACTTCATCCTTTAGCTCTTGCATATTTCTCTGCAGCTCTGTCAGCATGTTTATGATTTTTATTTTGAATTCTTTTTCAGGGATACTGGTTATGTCTGCCTCTGCAGATCCTTTCTCAGGTGTTGTAGCTATCTTGGACTAGACTAAATTTTTTTGCCTTTTCATGGTGATAGTGGTGGCTATAGGCAGGTTGCCAGTGTGTCAGCTGAGAGAAGAAAGTCCTTTCCTGCTTGCTGGATGCCTTGCTCTTCTCTGCCACCTGTGACAGTTACCCACACTCCTGCAGCAGCCACCGGGTTAGTACCCTAAGCTGCTGTGGGCGGGGTTTCCTTCAGAGCTGCACAGAGCCCTACAGGGAGTGGCCGGCACACCAGGTGCTCTCCTCCATGCTAGCAGCACCCCTGCTGGGCAGCTGTGTGACAGCAGCAGCCTTTGGGTTTGGCCTGGGTGGCTGTGTGTTGGGCTGGGATTCCAGTTGGCTGCTGGGGGCACACCTGCTCCCTCTGGCTCTGCTGCAGGTGCGCACAGGCCTCTACTGGGCTCCTGTGCCTCCATTGCTGCCAGTGTGCGCAAGCTGCACCCGGGCTGTTTGGTTGCACTGCTGTGGGCTTGCACAAGCCTGTCCTGGTCCCCTCTGGCACCGTTGGCACATGGATCTGCTCCAGGTCCCTTCTGGTGCCTCCACTCCCGGTGCATGTTGCCACTCTCCTGCTACTGGGCCGGTGTGTCAGGGTCCATGCCAGTTGGAGGAACGACTGGCAGGCTGCTTAGTGCCATGAGGGACTTCAGAGCTGCACTGCCTCCCCAGGGTTTAGGGCACCTAAGTTTCCCCAGAATTCCCAGCGCCTGGCTTAGTGTGCTGGGGCAACTTCATCCAGCTACGGGGTCCCTGTCTCTTTAAGACTTGCAGAAAGCATTCACTTTTCTTTTTGTCTCAGGTGTGCAAGTTGTGGGGACCTGCCCACAGGTTTTGCTTTTCCATTTCTCTAATATCCAGCACCCCGTACACCTTGTGTCTGCGTTCCGGGTGCTGATTTCTAGAGCTGGTTGTTTAGCAGTCCTGGGATTTCACTCCCTCCCCATTCTGACTCCTTTCTTCTCACTGGGTTTTGGGGTGGGGGAGTGTTCTGGTCCCACCTGGCCGTGGCTTGTATCTTACCCCCTTTGTGTGATGTTGAGTTCTCACAGATGTAGATGTATCCTGACTGTTGTACTGCATCCACTGGTGTCTCTTTTAGGAATAGTTGTATTTATTGTATTTTCATAAATATATATGTTTGGGTAGGAGATTTCCTCTGAACTACTCATGCCGCCATTTTCCTGTGATGCCCTCCCTGGGAGAGGTTTGAATAAAGAGTAAAATGGAGAGAAACCAAAAAAGAAAAGTTCTGGATTAAAAAAGAAAACTAAAAAAAATTATAAGTATCAGGGAATATTTGAGTCCTCAGAGTTAAGATTATATGCAAGGGAAAAAGCCCAAAGGAATTTTGAACTAGGATTGGGAGTGAAAGTTGGGATGCAGAGTCTATATGTAGGCTGAAATGAATATTTAAGAATATATAATTGTTCATTTAGAAAAAGATAAAATTTATGCAAGTTACATAAACTTAAAAAAATTATGTCATTCAAAACTTTTGCAGCTTTTGGGAATTCATATCAGGGATTCTTAATGAGCTTTTATTTGAATTTCAGGGATAGGTCAGTTCATATGATCAAATGAAGGTGGAGTGAAATTGACACACTACTTACGTATTAGCTCAAAAGTAATATTTCACCCTTTTACACTACATAAGAACAAATAAATGTCAAACTTGAAAGAAAATATTTTATAATATCATATTATTTCTACAAATAGTTTTAAGTAAAATATGCATATACACACACACACATAGTTCACATAGTTTGTGAAAGAGGAGGGGCAGGGAAGGAAAGAGGGAGGAAGCTATGAACTTCCAACAATTAAACAAAAGAACAAGTGAAGTTAAAACACACAGCTGTGTTAAACTGTATGAGCCTTTATACACATGTGATTTGATTCAGAAATTATTGCATATCTTAGCAAGAAAATGGACACTGTTTTGGTACATTTTGGCAAAGGACAAACCAAAGTTGTATTAGTGAGAAAATGTTTATGGGTGATAACATGATAAAAGCTTTGCAAGATTTCAGTAATACACTATGGAACATATGAAAGAGAGATGTGTGTGGCAATAATTGGGTAATCAATGTTAGGACTGGGAACTACTTAAGATTAAGGTGAATGGTTACTAATTAATGTGGAAAATTAATTTCCATTATGTGAAGAATGGCAATAATTATGTTCCAACATTCAGTTACTCTAATATTTCATCAGATTTTTACTTAACATCTGCTATCTACAATATGTAAATAACATGAAAATAATAATTCTTCAATATAACTCATAAAAGTATTTTAAGCAGTATTAAAATGTGAGGAATAGTAAAAATAGAAATATATTCATCACAAAGACTAACACCAAACAATGTTAGGAAACTGATTATAATTACATATTTTATTTACTGGATTTAAAATTCTATGTACTTTAGATGTACTTTAGTTAAAATCTTGAAATGCATTAAAACAGTGCATTTAAATATGTAAAACATAATAGCAATATAATTGATAAGAGAAATAAAAAGTCCTTATTTTATACTCCATCTTGTTAACTAGTCTTGAATTTCTAATACTTTAAGCATTATAAATTAAGATCTGGGGAAAGATGCAAGACTAATTTCAGATTTCACAGAATTTCCACATTTCCAGTCAAACAGAATTCTCCCACACCTGCACTCAAAAATATTTCTTAAACCAACAATAACAACAAAATAGGAAAGTCATCATCTATGACAGAAAAGCAAAGCTACTAAAACCTGAGGCAGTAAGAGGTCAAAGAAAGACAGATTTTCGCAGAGTTCTCTGGGTTATATCTCCATCTACCATCATGGAAACAAAGTTTAGAAAAGATGGCCAAATCCTAGAACTGTGTATTAACATTCTCCAAATTCAACATAGTGGGAAGCTCAAGAAAAATAAAGGTACCCAGAAAACCCCGAGAACATGCCCAGTTCCCCACCAAATTCTCAGGAGATGAGGAGTCAGTCCCAAGCTCATCATTTGGCTTGCTTTAATAGGAGATAAGTAAAAAAGGAAGACATAATGACTATATATTCACAGAGATAATCATCTTCCAACAAGAAGCTGGGGTTTGTAGAACTTAAAAACAAAAAGATTGTTGGGAAGAGTGCTGTATACTTTCCTCGGTTCTTGTCCCCGCCTCAACAAAGAATTGAAAGGCAGAGACACAGTAGTGAAGCAGAGAAAAAGTTTTATTTAAAGTTACTTAGAGAAAAGTGAAGGTGATCTCAGAGAGAGGAGTGCCCTGAATGGTTGGAGAGAGAAAGTTTAAGGTTAAAAGTTTAGGCACTTAGAAAGTACGGGTGACCTCAAAGAGAGGAGCACACTGAAAGGTTGGGGGTGCCCCCTTTTAAGGATTTTTCAGGAATGACAAAGGGCTGGAGGTTCAGACTTGTTACATGGTCTCTGAATATTTAAAATTAACTTAACACAAGAAATTTACTTCTCTGGTCCCCTCCCAGGATAGCAGCTTCCTGGTTTGGGAGCATATCAATTAAGACTGCCTGCCCAGCCCCACAAGATGGGCTGAGTTATTGTCTGTTTGCTAAAGACTAAGTTAGGAATCTTACTTCTCAACTTCCTGAATATTAAAATGCTTACAGCTCTGAGTCCGGATGCTAAATTAGTTGCCCAGGTTGCAAATTCCTTGATTAGGGCTAAAGGAGAAAAAACAGCATATTGGTAGGTTAAAAAGTAAGCTGGGCCTTCATGATTAATACAATAAAGACATGGGCTATGCTGAAGTACCCTCCTTTATCTGGGGAATATTCAAACATTCCAGGCCAAGTTACTTCTGGTTTTTGAGCTTTAACTGATTAAATCACTCACTTTGGATCTTTTTTTAGTGAGCTTTTCTGGCCTTATTCTCTTTCCACCCCACTCATCTACTTTCCTGTCTAACAATACCAATGAATAGTACATGATTGCCTAGGAAATAGTAAGAAAGTGAGATACACAGGCAAAGGTCCTCCTCCACTGCAAACTATTAAAAGTAGGATATAAAAACAAACACTGCTATCTCCTCCATATTTTAAGTGAAGAGGTGAGTTAGTTGAATAAAGTAGGTGAGGTAAAATAACTCAGCTAATGCTTCCATTGAAAGTATAAATTCCTGAGCCAATGCTTAAATAATGGCTCAATATGCCATCAGTTATATTTGATTTCAGAAATTTTATTTGTACAAGGCTATGGTACACACTTGATTCAATGGAATAAACAGCAAAATTCCTCAGGAGACACCACAGAGAGATAAAAAAAAAAGTGTCCTTGCATAGGTAGAAAAATGTCAATTAAAGGAAAATATTAGACTGACCTTTGATCTTTTCCACAGTAAGATTCAGTACAAGAAGCCAGTGGAGCAAGGATTACCTTCTTCTGAGAGAAAAAATGTGACTGAATAATATCATCCTTAGCCATATTGCCATGTGACATTCTTTCTCTTTTATTAAATACAGGAAAGAATACATCAACTATGTTTGTTAAAATATGTGTACTGAAGGATTCCATTGTGAACTTGCAAATCCCACTTATGTTAATTAATAAAAAGACATAATGCGGGAAACAATCTCTAAAAGCATAGACTGTCAGAAGCATTGCTGTTTGAAATCAGAAAAGAATGGAACATCCCACTATTGCTTAAAGGATCTTAGTCATTTTGACAAACAGAAGCAGCCTCCATTTCCAAACCAGGTACAGGACTTCAGCTAAGGGGTTTCCATATACATAATATTCCATATTTATCTCTGCTTTTAGTTTCCAAGGAAAGCAGAACTTTGGTTCCAACTAAGCATCCAAGACCTTATATCTACTTTGAAAACAGTCCTGTATTGCTGAGACTATCAAACCACTGCTTTATTCAAATTTGACCTAAAATATGAAGCCTTTCCCAAATCCTTACCCAGCACTGTTTTCCTTTGTTGAGTGAGAGAAATTCAATGGTTTCTCCCAGATACCCACTGTTACAACAACTTAAACCTACATTTATTGGACTGCGGTCTATTCCTTATGGTCATTATCAGATGGAATTTATCCTCATTTCCACAAACTTTTACCTATATTTATAAAATATTTTTCACTAGCTGTCTTTTTTTTAATTTTTATTTTTTTTATTAAGGTATTGATATACAATCTTATGCTCAGGTTTCACATGAGCAACATTGTGGTTACCACATTCCCCTATTTGTCTTTTTATTCTTAAAAAATTCCATCTACATGTATCTGAAGATCGTGAATATTGTTCATCCAGTGTCAATATTTAGGTCTCAAAGAATTTTTTACATTTACTTTTTTACTTTTGATATTTAATATTTTATTATTATATATGGAATTTTTCTAAAATCAATTAAATCCTTGTGTTTTATAAATTATAATTAATAGATTTGGTGATAATACTTTGAATTCAGGTATTCATATAGATGACTTTAATTGAAAAATCTTCCACACATTCATGAGGGAGGAGATTCTTAAGGTTTCCTAAGTTCCTTAGTTTTCACTCAGTTTTTGCAGATTGTTTTTATTTTCTCCAATAATATTTATTCTATAAGTAACAGGTAAACCATTGCTGTAAAATTTAATCATTGGTTTTATACCTCAAGGATGTTCCTATGGCCCCTA
Organism: Manis javanica; assembly: GCF_040802235.1. Classification (NCBI taxonomy): domain Eukaryota; kingdom Metazoa; phylum Chordata; class Mammalia; order Pholidota; family Manidae; genus Manis; species Manis javanica. The sequence goes on from NC_133164.1 coordinate 41,308,272, forward strand.
AGTTATTTCTCTTAGTTGCATTTACCATTGCTGACAAGTAAAACCTTAAAATATCTTGCTTATTTCTCTGGAGAACTCTTGCAAATGGACAATGAAAAGATTAATATATCTTTCATGTATTTCATATTAGGGATGCTATCTTTTCCATGTTCTCCTAGAAATTTTAGAAACACTCTCTTATTTTATTTGTTATTGTATTAAGACAGGTCAAATCTAATAAAAATATATGGAAACTACATAACTGATATCATAAGGGACTGAGGGAGCAAATGGAGCTTCCAACAAGGACTAGATTTAATATTCAGAGAGTTGTATATACACTGAGGCTTCCTTAATTCCCATCTACAATGAACTCTTCACATGTGTATCTTTCAGATAATTAAACAAATATTGTTCTAAGTTTTCCTCAGGATACAAGCCATGCCCTGATCTTAGGTTAGTTTTATGAGGGAATGTAAAATATCCCTAAAAATCAGGAATACATTTTTAGTTTCAAACATTTATGGGACTTACTAAACTACAAAATTTTTAATGTTTAGAGACCCTTCAAATGTGTTGAAAAGGGTGAGTTATACAATGTAACAAAACGTTTTGCCACTTGATTTTCAACTTTTATGGGTTAGAATAATTTTCTGTATGTTTCTCTTATTGCTACAATATATTATTTACCAATTGTCTGAAGGTATGCATTCTCCATAATAATCATTCAATTGGTTGCTTCTTTTTCTGGAAAATATTCGCTCTAAATTATACCAAAGCTTGATTTTATACTTATTGATTTCAATAATGAGCAATAAATTTATATATGTTGAAATTCAGTACAAAATGCCATCTTAATTAACTGAAACACAATATGCATTACCATTTTAAAATAAGGAGAAGGGAAATATTATTTTTAATTCTTGTTTCAATTAACATCTAATAGAGAAGATATGAAATTGCTCTTAAGAACTCATACAGATTTGCAATATTGTTTAAGTAAGTAGTCTAATGATTTAATGCAGCAGTTACTAGTATAAAACAACAGGAAAGAAAGAACTACATCTGTGTTTTGTTTGAAAAAGGCAAAATAGAAAATAAAAAAGAAAGAGGGGGGAGAAGAGAGGGAAGGAGGGGCAGAAAGAAAGGGAGGGATGGATGAAGAAAAGGAAACAGAGAGAGAGGGAGAGAGAGAACAAGAGAGAAAGGAAGAAAGGGAGGGAGGGCGGGAGGGAAGAAGGGAGGAAGGATGGAAAGAAAGAAGGAAGACGTTAGTTCTGTGTATTCCAGAGAGGAACACTATTGATCAGGACATATTTCATTAAGAATTAGCATCTGAGATTGCCCTTGAAATATTAAGATTTCAAGACAGACATGGAACAGGAATAAAATGTAAATGGAAGGTAGAGCAACAGCTTAGGAACAAATCTGAAAGCCTGGGCCATAGTCAAAAGGATAAACAATATATAGCAGAATATTGAGAAATAAGTTTGGGAAGGATTTTCAAAGGCTAAATTGAGGGTTTTAGTCATGATTGCATAAGCAACATAAACTGTGTTTCAATATAACTATTTCAGGCACAGATTTTCATAATATCTAAATATTATTATTATAAACTAATATCTTCATTTTCAACCAATAAGTCCTCTGCATTTAATTTTATTTCTTCTATATATATATTTATATACTTTATAATTTTATACATACTACATTTACATTAGATTTTTTTAAAAAAGCATCATTACTTCCTTTTTGCATTTTCCTATCTAAGCTAAAAGGTGCATTTTATTCAGCATTTACCATGGATTTTTTTTCTACCTGTTATAACAAGCTTCTCTCCACCTTGGCTTTTAATTATGTGGTAATCAAACAAAGATATAACTTAATAGATTATGCCTAATACTGATATTTTCTAATTGTGAAGCTTTTCATACATTTCAGACTACTGTTGCCATAGTACAATTCTAAAGTATATCATTCTCTGATATATATACAGATCTGATTCTATTATACTTCATTCATTTACTGACACATACTAAATTCCCATTATATTCTAGGGAATTTGAAAATTTCTGTGAATGAAACAATGAGCACAAGAGACTTGGTCATTGCCTTAGTGAGGCTATAGACCTGGAGAAATTCAGACCTACAATATCATCTCCCATCATGTGGCTCTCCGTGGGTCTGTCATGCATCTGCATGTCTTGTATCAGCTTTAAATCCATATGATATTTTCACCAGTGTTAGTAAAGCAAACAGTACTGGAAGATAGAGAAGTGCCTCCCTCCAGGGCAGAGGGTAAATTTGTTTCCTAACCAGAATAGAAGAAATACTGTGTTCCTCCCAAATAAAGGTTGAGCAGGCTTACTACCAGCCCTCTTTTAAGATTGGGTTTTCTAAGCTGTGGTCACAGCTGTGACGCAAACCCACTATTTGTGCAGAGCCCACTTGTGCTCGCCTCCACATTTCTGTTGTGAGACTTGGGGGCTGAAAATATTAAGTTATATGCCTATTGTGCTGTGAGCAATGAAGATCTTTTTCTCTAGGATTAAAAAAAAGAATATTAAATAATAAAACATAGGGAAGGAGAATATAATGTGACCTTGGAAGAGGAACCTTAGGACAATTTAATGTACTGTTGCTTGTATGACTGAACGTACAGTAGGGATTGATGTGTTATGTGCTTGTGCATCCCATCCCATAAGTGCCAGAGGACATTAGCCTTAACTGGGAGGAGCTACAGTCACAGAAGTGCTAAGGGGACATGCTGTCATAATATTTATCTCTAATGAGTGGATCAAAACTTACTGCACATGCCTCTGCCCTCTAATGTCAAAAGTTTTCACACCATGGGTGATGTCTTTTTGGTTGGCAAGTAAGAAGTCTCGGTCCCAATGGCCTAAATTCAGTGTTATCACTTCTCCAGAAGGGGAACTGATAAACCCTGACAACATTTTGGGGCCCACTTGACAAGCTCAGGCCCCTATCCCCAAAGAGGAGTCCCAACACCTTATTGTACACTGGGCATGGGAGACAAGTAAATGTTACTGGTGGTTTTGATTGGAGCCTTTGACAGGGGAAGCAACTTCCAGGCAGAAAATCCCCTTAGAGTCGCTGCCTTCTGTCCTGCCTCACAGGACCATCAGACACATGCCTTTAGAAAAGCAGCTATTAGCTTGCTGCTACGCTTTTGTTAAAGCTGAACACCTGCCCTAGAGAGCTTACGGCCCTGTAGCCTAATATTCCTTTTGGAGACATGAATTCCAAATACAACCACTACTAAGATGACAGGAGGTACAAAGCCTCACTTATCACATACAAATGGTATATATAGTAAAGAACTCAGCAGACCATTTTCAATGGCATCTGTTTTACATGAAACTGTGGTAGGCTAAACTGAAGCTTGCAAACAGGATAAAATCTCACACTCTTCATAACTGTTGAAAGTGTAATATCGGGAATTTTTTTCCCTCTGAGAATAAACACATACTTATTACTTTTACATATAATTTTTATTAAAGTGATTGTTCAAGTTTAGTTTAAATTCAGTGACTTTGTCCTATGCTATAAATAATATCTAACTGATGACTATAATTTTAATTATGGCACAGAAGTCATTAATATTTATATTTATAATTCATGTTTCTTATCATGCTAAAGCATTTTCAAAATCTTTTCTGATGTTTTCTAATTGTGAAGCTTTTCATACATTTCAGACTATTGTTGCCACAGTAAAATTATAAAGTATATATTCTCTGCTATATATACAGATCTGATTCTATTCTACTTCATTTCATTCATTTACTGACACACACTTAATTCCCATTATATCCCAGGGAATTTTAGAACTATCCAAAGTTTGCAAAACTTGGTATATTATATGTTAATTATCAACATTAAATTAAATATGATTTGTCTGTTAAAGTTATAATGGAGATGAAATGGAAAAATTCATGTAAAGAATTTAACACACCGCATGGTAAGCTTTAATCTTGATTTTTAGCTATGATGTCAGTTGGGAAGAAAGTTGAAATCAACCAAAAACATTTCAGAAAAGGGGATATTATGATCTAGAATTCAAGAATGTCTTGGTTATTTATTGAAACTATTTTCCTTCAGTACATTGCTATTCAAGAAATACATACAAATAATTTAGTAACATCAGTAGATGGTATTTTACAATTATAACCACATTCAACTTTTATTGCAGCACAACTAGATCGTACTATAATTTCCCCTTTTTTGTCATGCCATGCTGTTTACCCTCATCAGACTTTGAGCAGCTGAAGGACAAGGACTATGTTTTGTTCATATTTGTATCTCCTGTGTTTAACATGGTAACTAGGACAGAGGAAATTTTTATCTGTTGAAAAGATACAGGAAGATATGAATGAATGAAAAAGTTTTTTATACTTATTCTATGTGAAAGGCATTTAAAATTATATTAAAATATGTCAATACTCAGTAAAAATACATATTTTCTGAGTTTTGAAAACAGTTTGGGTGTTTTTTCAATTTTCAAAAGTACAGCCTGTATAAAGGATAGAATCCTTCATAATGAAGAATATTATGTTAGCATAAAATACATTGTCAGAGTAATGTAGTCTTGAAGTACAACATATTTGGGGAAAATTTATATGTTAAATATTTGGATGAAGAAATTTTATTCTTTATTTTAAATCATGATCATGGTCATGGCAACCATTTAGACTTTTAGGAGTGACTGTAAGCACAGTACCTTGGGAACAATGTAGATTGGAACATATATTTTATATAAAGAGGAAGAAAGACAATTCAGAGAGTGTAAGGTTGAAAAATGTACAATTTTTATATAAAAATATAGTATAGTCCATTCAAGATACAAAACATTAAAAGAGAAATAAAATTCAAAGTGTGCAACTGTGGATTCAAATCAATTATTTATGGTGGTTTTAGGCTGTGCAAATCAATATCTGTACTGTATAAGGCAGCAAAAGAAAGATGCATAATTTGAATCCTCCCAGATATTGAATTAAATCAATATGTGCCCATTTGAAACAACATTAATTTTAGTCTAGATTTATAAACTAAGTTTTTATTATAGAGTAAACATTGAAACTAGCTAAAATGAGATTCAGAGGGGAAAATATACTAGAAGGTGATCAAATTTAAAGATTTCAGGTTTAGGATCTATTTAGGTTGTAAGCCTAATCTTCAGCAACATTGTGTTCTTTCTAATGAAGAACATTTACTAGAAATAATAGATTAGTAGATCTTTGAAAGTATGTATGCTGAACATTTCTGGAATATGAATGTATAAGTGTTTAATGAAATATTTCAAAAGTAGATACACATACAAATATGCTGTATGATAATTTTCAGAAAAAATAGCTAATTTTGATGTGTCTTTCCCACCCCAGCTCCAGTCAATCCTAGTGACTTCCTGACAAGAGTAACAAGTATACAAGTTTCCACTACCATGTCATCTAAAGCTTGTCAGTCAGTAAGGCTCATCTCTCTAGCCGCCTCCATCTGGTTGCTATGGAAAGAACTTCAGAGAGAATTCTCTATTGCAGAAGCTGTCAAGTCTGTGCACCTTCTTTCTTCTTTGCTTTTGCTCATTAATGATTTGCTTTGATATATGATTGTTCACTAGAGTCTAATTAATGGAACCATTCTACTTATTCTTGCCTAAATCATCTATTTTACTGTTATGTAGTATGATGGTGAGTCATCTTCAAATTCTTCAGGATGCAAAAATAGATTAAGTGGCAAAATAAACTTATTTTTCTTTTGTCTTCATTCTGTGGAAGTATGGGCACCATGCATTCTAAGGTGGATACACACTTAAGGACCAGTGTTACTTGTGAAACAAAAAGTGAATAATCTTAGAGATTGGACATGAGAAATTATTTGAAAGACAACAGTTGAGGTATGGGGTTAAAAAATCTCAGTGTGGGATGCATATAAAGTAGAAATTAACCCATAACTGTAGATTGCAGAAGATACACTCAGAAGTTTGAGTTTTGAAGTAACATCCTTTCTGGAAACTTTTGTTCATACCCCCCCCCCCCTTCAGACCATATTAAAATTATGGATTTATCTATTTGCCCAAGGACCTATCAAGTGTTTTGTTAACATGATTTAGGTATAATGTTATGTGTTGCATGGATAACAAAACAATATGGCATGGAGCTTAATTTCTTTATTTTTTGTGGATAAACATAATTTAAAATAATTAGCAAACCAGGTTGCTAGGTTGTTAAAATGTAACTGCAATCTTATATTTGCTTCCTTTTTAGAACCCTGTGTATTTTAAATGGGATGTCATGTTGAACATTGCTGTAGGACCCACTCTGGTCATGATGTGCAGTATCCTTTTTGTTATCATATCAACAAGTGAATAACCTGGTTTTGATAAAAAACTGTTATTCATTGTAAGGCCTTCCCTTCCTTCTTTGCTTTCTGTAAGAAACTAATTGATTACCTAGTCTTGAGGTCTCTCCTTAACTGAACAAAAGCAATCAAACTGAGTGTTTAGTAGCCTTAAAACACTGCTCCTTGTATTGGGGTGCTGTACTCAAAAAGGAGAGATAATATTGAGATTCTTCTACCTATTTTCACTGTTGAGGGCTGAGATAGAGAGAAGCTACCAAATGTCAGAGTGGTCAATTAGGACAGCAAATCAAACTGAAAGTTATCAGTTGAGCGTTTGTTCACTTGCTGTAACAGTATAAGCAAGAGGCTGGAAGGAAAGTAGGGCACCCCTCATGTTCAATTTTTCCTATGCATGACAACAGACAAAGTTCAGATACACCAGCATAGATGGAGGGAATTGCTTACCTGCTAAGGAAGCTCCACCAAAAACAATTTCTGGCATTTTATGGAGCCTGGGGCTGGGTGGAAGGAGAGGGAGAAGAACTCAGAGCACAAAGTAGTGTGTACTGAGTCAGAGTGGAGAAAACGTCGCCAAGGCTACTGTCTCCCCCAGTAAAGAGATCTCTACAGATGCACCTGAGGAGGCCCAGCCTGGGGCCCCAGTAAGATGGCCTCTGATTGGTGGGCTAGCAATGCAGATACGCGAGACAGTGTCTGGCAAGGGGAGCCTGATTCCTTCACCGCAACTCACTTCTGAGACTGTAGTGCACTGCCTACACACCAGGTCAGTATGGGGAGGGCAACTCTGTGCTAACAGGCCTGATGAGAAGAGCGTCTGTCATTGCCCATGGCTGAGCCGTAAAGACAATTCATAGGAAGTTGGTCAGGAGCCGGACTCCTCAACTCCATCCCTTCATTTTTCAGTGCCCAAGTGAGAAATGGGGCACCCCATATAGTTCCAATGAGGCTGACTTTAAGGGGCTGTGACAAGAACCTTGTAAATAGCCTGAGGTCACAGAGGACCATAGTCATAATCAAGATCACTACAAGTAGGACAATCAGGCCTGCTGATGGAATGGCCATAGCCGTGAATGACAGCCATCACCAAGCCCGGAAAAGATGTCCCCTAGCACATTAGGGTTTACTTTAGAGAGCCAGGGAGTTTCCTCCTGAAGCTTTAGCAGAGATCTTTCCCACCTGCCCTGAGGCACTGACACAGGCACAGCACAGCACTGGCTAGTAAGGTGAAGGTGACCTGAACACCTTCCAGGGCCGAGGCAACATCCTGCTAGTCAGGATACATGTGCAAGAAGCACACCCCAGAGGGCACGTGTGGTCTCTGGAAACAAAAGTTTACAACGTTAGGGCACCCCAATGAGGACATTAATTGGGCAATTAATTGGGCTCCACAGTAGTCTGCTATTAATGTGCCTCCTAGCCCAAGTCTCCTTAGTCCAGACCAAACAATCTAGGGTAGCCCATGGCTTTAGAGAGACTGCCTGAGGCAGGCAGTTTCAAGAAGCTGTGTTTGTCCATGACATCAACTCACTAGCCTCAGGAGCAGGGACATCTGGAGGTGTTCTTGTGGAATGTGCCGGCCATCTTCTGCAGTGTCACGGTCAGCATCGTTACAAGTGATCCCAGGTCCAGAAGTTCCGTGGACCTCAAGGTGGTCACAGCAGCTTGGAAAAGCAGCATGGGGAGTTTTTATTCAGGAGGAGAAAGCTTTGGGGAGCATTTCTGAAAAAGAAAGATGTTACTCTCCTTCCCACTCTCCCGCACCTGCCCTGCTGGTGAAGTTCTGGTTTTCCTTGTGGTTGTTGCTATTAATGTGTCAATTAGCAATCAAAACTTCATGTTTTTTTCAGTCATCCCCTAGTCTCATCCAGGCTGTTCATCTGAATGGTTGTATGCAAAAGGGACAAAAGTATTTCTACAGTAAAACATTTTTATAATATCTAACCACAAAGGCTCACCTTAAAGAATTAGCACAGAATGCTGAATTTTGACAAGATTGCACGATACATTTACATCATCATTCCCCCTTTATTGTTTAAAACCATTCTGGTTCCCCATATTTTTGAGTCTTTAATAAAGGGATCAAAAGTGATGGCAGGCCATGATAGTTTCCCCCAGGGTGCCCAAAATGCCAGTTCTAAACAGGACCATACAACTGAAGGAAGGAGACAGCATGATTGAACATCCAGGGTGAAAGAGAAGAAGCTTATGGGGATGGCTGAATACAGACTCCTGGCTGCTTGTCTGAGATGCTTAGTCCAGGCTGGGGTTGTCATGTCTCCACCCATAAACTGCTTAAGCCTGTCTTTTAATTGTCCATAAAAACATAGAATTACCTCTGCAGCTTGGGGGTGACATAGAGCATGGAGAGTCCATCATGTGCCCTCTGATTTGGCCCACTGATGTGTGGCTTGGGCTGTAAATCTGGAGCCATAATTGGATACAACATGCTCACAACAAAACAAACACAAAGCAAATGGGGTCTTAATGAACCTGGATAGTGTGGCCCTGTCAGTAGAATCCACAGGACTGGCTATGCCCGACCTGGAAAAAGTGTCGGCTGCAGTTGGGATTCAGCAAAACCCTCTGGATAGGACTTCCGTCCCAACTGATCCACCTGCAAAGAACATCTTGCCCCCTTCAATCAAGGAATCTGTCTGTGGGTAGTATATTTAGTCTTGCCGGGCTATGGCATACAGGATAACTTTTTGTGCTGTTTTAATAACTTCTGGTAACAGTGACAGTTTGTGTATAGGGATGCACATAGACAATAAATATATCAATAATATATATTCAGTAGTGGGGGCTATAAGAATGGAGGTTTTTAGGGGCCCAAAGGGACCCATGCATAGTCAGGTCCTGGTGGTGGTGGCCTCAGCCCCCAAATCAAAGGGCATTACCTATTTTCCCTTATCTGTTGCAGGGACCAGTCATCTAAAAGGCCTCAAAGTTCAATTCTCTCCCAACTGCCCCACTGAATTCTAACCTTAGCATAGGACCTCCTGTGCCCGCCACAGACAGAGGGGCACTGGACGATCCCTAGTGCTGTTTATTTCTGAAACAGACAGTTCTAGATACAGACCAGAGCCACCCTGGGACCCATCCGTAAACCCTCCGGAGCCTGAAGGGAACAGCACTAGTGTCAGCCAGGGAGGTCATCATCCCGTGAACCCTGGAGGGTTGCCCACCAGAATTTACTCACAAATCTTTAGGGAGGAAGAAGGAGTGGGGAGCCAGTGGAGCAGCAGGCCTGGGGACAGGTTTTCTCACCAGGACTGTCCTGGCGGCATAGGGCAGGCTGAACAGTGTGCAGCCCAGAAAGGCTGCAGTTCACTGGAGTGGACACCATTCCTCTCTGGACTCAGTGAGGGGTGTCTGGCAGTGGAGATGAGGAATGGGAGGCATGGACTAGGGTGGAGGAAGAGGATGGCCAACCCCTGTCATCCTGGATCCTGCACTGTGTCTGCTGGTCAGTCTTTAAAGGGGGCACTTCCCCAGGGGCCCGCCCCCACCCTGCCGCTGCACCAGTCCCCTGTTGTGTGGAGCTGGCTGGGCCAGCCTGGGACATGCTGGGGGCACCCCACTGGTTCCACCGCCTTGGCTGTAGCTCCTGCTGCACTAGTTCCTCAGCAGCTGAGGCAAAGAAGGCTTTGTGGTGATACATCCCACACCTTGCTGTAGGGAAGGCCTTCCTCCCCCCCACTTTCCTGCTGTTCTATGAGAGCTGCTGTCTGCTGCTTCACCCCAAATATGCCTGCCTTGTGTGGAGCCAGATATCTGGCCTTGAGAAACCTGAAAACACAGCATGTTGTACCCATGAGTAGGGAGCTAGATAAGGACCTTGAAGGCCGGACACCTGGCCATGAAGGCCACACGCATGCACATCTTATGTAACCATGAATTAGCACTGTAGCCATATAAAAAGCTCAGCCTTATGCAGAACAAAGTGGCTTCTTTTGAGCACCCTCCATGATGACTCCCACCTCCTTTGCTCTTTGTGATGCCCTAAGATCTCAACAGCAACGTCCTGACCCTGACACTTGCTTACCACTCTCTCTCACTAAATTCAGTAAGATCACCTCTGAAAAAAAGCGAGGTCTCTTAAGGACTCTTCCGGCAGCTGGGCAAAGCAACCGCCTATAGCTCTCTTCTTTTTCATGGTTTCAACCTTGCTGCTCCACAAGGCGTCGATCAGCTAGTGGCCTGTTAGAGTTACTCAGCTAGTTGTTCCAGTGGGAGTGGTGCATGAGGTGTGACTGTCTGGCGCCAGCATGAGAGGCCATGATGGATGAGTAGGAACTGTTTCCCTAGCTTTCTGGGAATCTGTTGTTGGATCTCAAATCAAATTTGGCTAATGAGCTCAGTCAGGGGGTTGGGAATGAAAGAGAAGGACCAGTGACCCCTCCTCACTGGAAATGGAAAGCTTATATAAAAGATCCATGATGCAAATGAAAGACTATCTGGACTATATCTGAGTTTGTAAATAGATAAGCACTGCAGACAAGAGGCATCAAAATGCAATTTTGTTCCTAACAGATGTTTTCTAGGATCAAGAGAAGGCCTACTGCCCCAATGCTCCCACTACTCCATTTGGCATAAGTACTTCCCTTTCCTTATTTGTGTGGGGGCTAAGAGATGGGGCTGGCTAGATTCTTTTCCATATTTGTTGAATTAGGAGAAGCAAACTAATTATATTTCTGTTCCCAACATATAGAATTGTGCCCAATCTAATACATATTAATTGTACTTCTCTCATATTTGTGCCCAGTCTAATACATATTAATTACACCTCTCTCATATACAGTGTATCAATAAGAGGATGCAGCTTGATTCTCACCACATTTTCGGAGAGCAGAGCTGAATGACTGCATCCCTAATGACAAGTGAATTTGAATGTCATGAGAATACCAAGTTGTAGCACTATACTTCTCCTTTTATCTAGCTACATTAGTCTGGTCCATAAAATTGAGTCTTACCTTAATCTCCACAGATTCTTCCTGGTCAACCAGTTCTAATATTCAAACCCTTTCCCCAGATCCACATAGTAACTGGAAGCACTGACATATATATGACATCAGAACCTATGTCGTGGGCTGCACACTGCATCTTCTAGATTTTCACTGACTTCCTAATGCCTGTCACCAACTTAGTACAGGTCTTCTGAAAATGTGAAAGAGTAGAAATCCACAAGATGTTAGCTATTTAGGTGAGAGTGTGAGTTCACAATCAAGTTTGAATGACAAGATATCATATTTAAAAATTTTAGAGCATCATAGATGGTTACGTCTTTAGGAGTTTTTAAAACATACAGAGGACAAGAAAAGCAGATACATGAAGAGATAAAAGTCATGTTTGCAGATACACTGGAGGACTGATTACTGTTTACTTTGTAGGAATGTCTGGCCTTAACTAGTTTAAGAAGAGTGAAATTTGACATCTGAGGTAAGAAAGGAAAAAAAGATTGGACAAGAACATGAAAATGGAAATTAACAAGGGAGGAAATAATCTTAGATTAAACACTAATGCCTCGTAACTAGAGGAAAAAAATGACTGGGAAGCAAAAGGTCAGCTTTCTAAGGTTAAATGATGACTATTCTAATTTTCTAAAGATGATTTTCCATTCCCTGTGTTAATTTTGACAAGAATCCTGGGTGTAGGTAGATCGATTGTTGCCTGTAATTTCCAGGTTGCAAAATACAATAAAAATAACTTATTTTGAGTAGCGAAGTTGTGCCAAGAACTACGCTGGTTTTTTGTTTTGTTTTGTTTTTAAGCACAGTATTTCATTTGATCCTCAAAACTACTTTATCCTGTAGATAATAGTTTTATCCATTATATAAGATTTAACTTTTAGACTTAGATATATTTAGTAACTAAGACAAAGCCAAATAGCAAATATTGAAGCCACGCTAAAAACTCAAAGATGTCTGATTCCAGAGACCTAAGTTTTAGTTATTAGGCAATGCACTTTTAATCTCTGAAATACAGAAATTAATTTACTCTCCAAATTTGCACTGTTACATTGTGAAGGCAACCTAATTATATACAAAACTATAGTAAAATTCTGAAATCCTAATTTCACTAGATTTTAATGACAAGCCTTTTGTGTTCATTTTTTTTCAATTACTCTGATTATATGTGTAATCAGAAATGCTATTTGTCTAAAGCAGTGTTCATTACTGGTTCAAACATCAATGCACACTCTGAGCATCAGAAATCCACACATTTAATGATTCAAACTTTCTGAAAATAGTCTATAGAACAATAGTAACACCATAATTATGTTTGTATCGCCAAAGATTGATTTTGAGAGTATCTCCTATTTCACTTATTCTTTGAAAACTGGTTTAAAATGTAGGAAGTGCAGCAATTTCTATTATTTTAATTTTAATCATTTAAGAAGCCATCATACTTTCATTGATAGACCAGGGTATATTAATCTACACACTAGGGGTGCTTATCCCACCTGGGACTGAAGAAATTAAGCCATGAAAAACTGCTTGAAAATTCTATGATAATCTATAGATCCTATTTCATTCATACCTAGTCAATGTTGTACATTATTCACTAAAAAGTCCCCTGGAGATTTAAATACATTGTAAAAGGAGAAGATTAGAAAATAAATGAGCAGACATTTTATTATGTACAGAAAAAAGAACTTTCCTATATTTAACTTATCTTAGAAGAACTCTATTAAAATAACATTTTTCCTTAAAAACCCAATATCTCTATCTATCACATAGTTAGGAAGAAATATTTCCATAAGTGTTTTTATCATATGTCATTTAAAAACCATTAGGTATATTAATAAATCATCAATCTACCTTTTAAAGAAAAAATTACAAATATATTTATTCATAAACAGATTTCCTAGTCATACTCAATCAAAAATTTTTCAAAGAGAAATACTGTAATTTCAAATGGGGCTAAAATGATGTACAGGTTTTGAAACTAGAGAAGTAAATTATATACATGTAATCATACTATCTCTCTCTTATGTAAAGAGAAACTGAAATCCATTATTTTTACCACTAGAGAATTCATAAAAATCCATGTTCAAAAGCTATTTCAAGCAATCAGAACGATTTGAACTAAAGTTCGCTTAAAAGAAACTCGTCCTAGGACTTCAGTTGTTTGTCCAGATTTATAATATGAATGGGTCATTTCTACATAGCTTCTTATTTTGTTTATTTTTCTGTCTTTTTACTTTGTTTGTAAATGTAATTATCAAGACACTTCTCAAAACTTTCTTTGTGGTAGTGGTGTTGTTTGTTGGTTTCTTTGCTAACATGTATGTAAACATATGCTATTGTGGTTTGAAGAACACTAGCATGAAAAATGTTTTACATTGCCCTGGTTATTTATTTATTTTTTGGTATCATTAATATACAATCATATGAGCAACATTGTGGTTACTAGATTCCTCCCATGATTAAGTCCCCACCACATACCCCATTAGAGTCACTGTCCATCAGCATAGTAAGATGCTGTAGAATCACTACTTGTCTTCTCTGTGCTATACTGCCTTCTCCGTGTCCTCCCCCCCGTACATTATGTGTGCTAATCATAATGTTCCCTATTCCCTTTCTCCCTCTCTTCCCACCCACCCTCTCCAGTCCCTTTCCCTTTGGTGACTATTAGTCCATTCTTGGGTTCTGTGACTCTGTTGCTGTTTTGTTCCTTCAGTTTTTGCCCTGGTTATTTTTATGATACAACCCTTACAGGCTCAAGGGCTATACTGTTTATCAACCATAGCTCATTAATTGAAGTTAAAGGAATTTAAAAATGTTTACTTTACACCTAATTATGACTTAAAGGTAAGAGAGATAAATGGTCTTTTCTTATTTTTGTAGAGATAATACTCACTATAAAACAGGAAAGAGTATTATAAGAAATGCTCTTCAACCTAGCCTTAGGTAAAACTCATTTGAAGGATGGGAATAAGTGTAATGATGAAACATAGCTTTCCACTCTAAAAAACATTTTGTTAAAGGGATTTTGTTTACCCCATTAAATAATTAAACAAAAAAATATGTGTTTTGAGAAATTTTCAGTACCTATACTATGATAAATTGTCATATATGAGATATTTAATGTACAGCTAATTCTAAGACTCTAACTACTATGGGCTAGATATTTATGTTGTACACTGGAGATACAGCCATGAGGAACTCAGCTTGTATTTGTTAGCATGTTTTTTCCACAAAAAGAATTTGGGAAAAACAGAAAAAAGTATTAATATCAATTAGAAAGTCACTCATAAAACAGTACACACTTAATCTTTTGGGCTACTTACAAATAAACACCACACAAACACACACACACACACACACACACACACACACACACCTGCTTCTTTAAAACAGTGTTATATATAGTATACATAATATACCATAATGTTTTTATTAGGCCGTTTTCCAAGTTAATAAATAATGGTTTATATCAGGTTTGGCAAACTACAAATTCTGCTGTAGAAAGGCTTTTACATTTTTAAAGGATTTTAAAACAACAAACCCCAGAGACTTGTAAAATCTAAAATTTTATTGTTTCCCTTTAAAGTAAAAGTTTGCTGTCCCATGCCCCTGGTCTATATCACCATATATCATCATTGTGAGTGACTAGTAAATATATATGTATATACATTATGTAAAGTATTTATTTGTGTATGTGTATATTTATATGTATTCTCTCTCTCTCTCTCTCTCTCCTCTTTTTGGATATTTAATATTTAACTTACATCATTGTCAAGATTTTTTCCAACCACATTGAGATGATTGACAAGTAAAATTGTATATATTTAGGTTATACAGCATGATTTTTATTTTTTAAGGTGTTCAATGTGAAAGCGCAGTTATCTTTTATGCATGTGGCAAAAACACTTAAGATCTACTTTTTTAGAAAATTTTAAGTATACAAGAAGGTATTACTAACTATAATCATCATGCTTTGCATAAGATCCCCAAACATATTCATCTTATAACTGAAAATTATGAGCTATACTGTTAGCTAATCCAAACATATCAATATACAATCAATTCTTTAGTCTTTAAAATTTTTCCATTTTCTAAAAGACGCTGTTGACATTTTCCTGAAAATCAGCAATGAATTATGTGTCGACAAATCCAGTGATCTTAGGTCTCACTTTCTTAAACCCCAACATCAGATGGCACCAATGACCTTCTCTCCTTTTAAATATTTCCCACTTTCATTGTCTAGGATTACACATTTGTGTTATCCTTTTACATCTCTGTGTAATATTCTTGTGCTAATTTTTACTCTTTTTACTATCAGTTAAACACATTAGCTATTGTTCTATCCTTGTTTTTTGTTTGTTTGCTTTGTAATTTCCTTCTCCACATGTTGAGTAGAAAACCTCAGCACATGTTTTGGTTTCTATGTTTTTTGGAAGATCTTACAAAGCCAACTCCTTTGTAATTCAATTTTATATACTCTTCATTTGTTCTGTATGTTGTGGGAAAGCCTATGTTTGCCTTCATCTACTGAGATTCTCTCTCCAATATATCTAAAGCTGTATATATTTAAATCAAACTTCAGAAGTAGGAGTGAATTCTGAAATAGGATTACTGAATATGTTGACTGATTTTTGAAAAATTAAATTTTTCTTGAATTCATATACAGAGTACAGTGAGGACAGCACTTGAGTGTATGATAAACCTGATATTAATATGTCATAACCTAGAATAATAAAACCAGTGCTAAAAAGAGGGTAGACTTTGATTCCTATAAATAATGACTTTTAGACAATTAGTACCTATAACACCATAAGCTTTTCTCATTTTGAAAATCAGAGAACAGTTTTTATTAATGGATTATCTAAAATACTTTTGAATGATTTAAGAAACTATTGAAACTTCTAAACCAAAACAGCCGCCTTATAATAAACGTTTTATTATTGCATTCATTTTTTAAAAGCAAATTTCTGAATTTTTTTGACATACAATTTTTTTTCCAGCCAGACTAAATTAAAAGGAATTTTATTGACTGATTTTTAATTTTTAAGGGAAGTCAGATTTAGGGCATCAGTTCATCCTTTGGGTATTTGAAATTCTCCACTAGTGAAGTAAGAAGTAACAGGTCTATTAAGAGTACTGATGGTAAGTTCATATAGGGATTTGAGCATGTTTTATTAAAATTAGATATAAACTGGTACTGAGGAGATTAAGTTTAAGTTGTTATTAACTTGAAGTTCCCCAAGGCATTATAATTCAAAGTAGGATGGTTAGAAGGGCACTAGAACACCCTGCAATTTGTCTAACTTGCAGTGAGCTAATAAGGCTGATAGTGGCATCATTATGAATAAATGAACAATTATGAAATCAAAATGACATCTCTCCGTATGTCTGTGTTAATATTTTTTTCCCCAATGGTCTCATAAGGATGGTTTATTTTTTTATTAAGGTATCATTGATATACAATCTTATGAAGGTTTTACATGAGCAACATTGTGGTTACTACATTCACCCATATTAACAATTCCCCCCACACACCCCATTGCAGTCACTGTCCATCAGTGTAGTAAGATGCCACAGTCACTACTTTTCTTCTCTGTGCTACACTGCCTTCCCCGTGACCCCCCACATACATCATGTGCGCCAATCATAATGCCCTCAATCCTGTTCTCCCTTCCTCCCCACCCACCTTCCCTCACCCCTCCCATTTGGTAATTGCTAGTCCCTTCTTGGACTCTGTGAGTCTGCTGCTGTTTTGTTCCTTCAGTTTTGCTGCGTTGTTTTACTTCACAAATGAGTGAAATCATTTGGCATTTATCTTTCTCTGACAGTTTTTTTCACTGAGCATAGTACCCTCTGGTAGGCTTTGTCTTCTTCTTATGGCTGAATAATATTCTATTGTGAATATGTTATACATCTTTATCCATTCATCCACTGATGGACACTTAGGTTGCTTCCATGTCTTGGCTATTTTAAATAGTGCTGCAAAAGACATAGGGGTGTATATGTCTTTTTGAATCTGGGATCTTGTTTTCTTTAGGTAAATTCCTAGGAGTCGAATTACTGGGTCAAATGGTATATTTAGTTTTAGGTTTTTTAGGAACCTCCATATTGCTTCCCACGATGGTTGAACTAATTTACATTTCCACCAGCAGTGGAGAGTTCCCTTTTCCCCACATCCTTGCCAGCATTTGTTGTGGTTTGTCTTTTGGATGTTGGCTATCCTAACTGGTGTGAGGTCATATCTCATTGTGGTTTTAATTTGCATTTCCCTGATGATCAATGATGTGGAGCATCTTTTCATTTGCCTGTTGGCCATATGAATTTCTGCTTTGGAGAATTGTTTGTTCATATCCTCTGCCCATTTTTTAATAGGGTTATTTGCTTTTTCGGTGTTGAGGTTTTTGAGTTCTTTATATATTTTGGGTGTTAACCTCTTGTCAGATAAGTCATTTACAAATATATTCTATCATACTGTAGGATGCCTTTTTGTTCTTAGGATGGTGTCCTTTGCTGTACAGAAGCTTTTTAGTTTGATATAGTCCCATTTGTTCTTTTTTGTTTTTGTTTTCCTTGCCCAAGGCGATGTGTTCAGAAAACAGCTGCTCATGATTATGTTCACGAGATTTTTGCCTATGTTTTCTTCAAAGAGTTTTATAGTTTTATGGCTTATATTCAGATCTTTGATTCATTTTGAGTTTACTTTTGTGTATGTAGTTAGACAATAACCCAGTTTCATTGTCTTACACGTAGCTGTCCAGTTTTGCCAACACCAGTTGTTGGAGGATGTCATTTCCCCATTGTATATCCATGGCTCCTTTATCATATATGCAATAATGGCTTTGTGTAGGCAGTGCCCTCCAGTGCCTCTTAGCTCTGCTCTCTGGAGCTGCTTAGCACCTGGAGCCATGGCGAGGGCCACAGGCTAGCTGAACCAGCACCTGCGGGAGGAATGAGCTTTTTCCTGCTTCCCAGCTGCAGTGCCTATCTCCACTGCCAGGGAGAGTGCACTGAGTGTACAGGGAGAAGCCTTTACATTATGCCCCTGTAGCTGCCATAGGCATGGCCACCCTCTGGCTGGCCAGAGCAATGTTGGGGGCAGCAGGTTTCTGACCCAATGCTGGCCTGTAGGGAGAAGTGGTGGACTACATATCATGGTAGGGTGCTTCAGCAGGCATTAACAGCCAGAGGGAGGTGTGCCTGAAGGTCCTGGAAGTTCTCAACCTGCTGTGCTGACTGTGCTGTGATGATTTTGTCCACCTGTCCTTTCTCCTGAGCAACAGACTCTGTGTAATCCTTGCACCTTTAGAAGCCTTCTCACTGTTGGGAAGCCTTTTAAAGTGCCTGCATTCCTTTTGTCCTAGAGTAGCTGGTTGTGGGTACCTGTTCTCCACAGTAGACTGGAATCTCTCTCTCCAAGTATTCTGCCTGTCTTTGCTTTCCAACCACACTAATATCCAGAGTACCATGTAATGTAGGTTCATGCTCAAAGAGCAGATCTCCAGGGCTGGGTGTTCAGCAGCCCTAGGCCTGCACTTGCTTTCCACTCTGTTTCTCTTCCTCCCACCAGTAAGCTTGGGTTGGGGGAGGGCTTTGGTCCTACTGGATCATGGCTTTGCTACCTTACCCTTTTCTGTGAAGTCTTCTCTTTTCCCCAGATGTAAATAGTCTGACACAGTCTTCTTTCCTGTTGCCCTTTCAGGATTATTTGCATTTGCTTTATTTTTTTATTGTATGTGGTTTTGGGAGGAGGTATCTATCTCATTTCTCATTAAGCTTCTCCTTGTGTTAATTCTTAAACCAATATACTATCTTTTCATTCTCAAAGTACTTGAACTCTTAGGGGAAATTTTAAAAAGTAAAATATGCCTCTTATTAGTTGGAATTCAATATTGAACAAAAAGCAAAAAGGCACCTTCAAATAAATGGTGTTAGGATTAAGTCTAACTTGGAGAGAGCAAATACAAGTTAATACACTAAAAGGAAATATTAATGTGAGCCAAATATGAAACCACCATTATCCTTCAAAAGGACTTAGATGAGACATAATAAGATAGTCTAATGTCTTATAACATTGAAAATAGAAATGGATTCTAAGACATAGATTATAAAAGATTTGAACATCAAATGGCAATTAGCTATAAATGGTGAAAGCTGAAAAATATTCCATTTTACTTTAAAGATAAAAAATGTATTAGATTAAATTGAAAGCTATTTCATCAGAGAGTTTACTGAGAATATTTTGGCGTCTCTTAAGAACTTTAGTATTATTTAGTACAATGGTGGAATGGAAATTGTTAATTTAAAATGTTCCCAAATTAGTATCCTAACATGCTAAACTGTGATAGTGTGTCCATTAACCTGAACCCTTATATCTTTGTTTAAATATGTTTGATTATAATATTTCACCATCTAACATAATAATCTAAAGCTCAGGAAATACCCCATAGTTATTTGGATAAAAGCCTATTGGTTTTTCCTATTTATCTAACCAGGAATCAGTAAAAAGCAATAAAGTTTTTATCCAAATAAGTGTGGGTTTATTTCTAATTTGGTATGGCCAAATTAGACCTTAATTCTATAAATCTTTAGAGCTAATTGGTTTATTTGTTTTACATCTTTTTAATCAAAAGAATAATATTTCAGGACATATGAAGTTTCTATAAAATTAAAATTTGACAGTACAGAAATTAATTTTATGGGAACACGGCCTTGCTCATCATTTATGGATTATCTGTGGCTGCTTTCACATAATAATGCAGAGGTGGGCCACAAAGCCTACATTTCTTATCTATCCCTTTACAGAGCAAGCTTGATGACTCCTGATCTAAGGAATGCAGAAATTCATTTAATGGCTATTTTATTTCAGATTTGATGGTTATTATTTGACATTGGCAAGAGAAAAAAAATGGGTATAAGACTGGTTATTTGATAAAAACTGTAGCTGAGAGATAGCTTGGCTCTAAAGCCACACCTGACTCTAGCTATGACGAGAAAGTCCAAAACAAAAAAGCACAAAACTTTTTATATACTATAATAAATAATATTATTCAGCACTTGGATCATAAACTAAATCATTCTATACCTTTAAGCAGCACTAATTTTCCCCTTGAGATGTTTTAGTTATTTCAAGTTGGGGTATTTGAATTACAATACCAAAGTTTGTTGTTCTGATGAAAAAAAGTATATAATTATAAACCTTTAAAGTTATTATATTTTAAAATATTTTTTCTTTTAATGTAAGCAAGTTGTCTACTTTCCATTTATTTAAAATGTTATGCATTACCAAGCAAATTTAACAAGACTGTGTGCTCTCACCAATGTGAAATATATTTTGTTAAGAAAAAATGCTTAACATTAAGCTGTCATTCTTATTGTTGTTTGTATCTCTCTTAAATGGGAAAAGGTGATCATTGGTCACAGCTAATGAATGCAGACTGAAAAAGACCCTGTGGAAAATAACTGTGGCAAACTCTTAATTAGGGCAATATAAATCTACTTCAAACATTTTTGTGTAATAGTTTCAATGCACTGAATAATGAAATAAATGATCACAAATAATCAGATGAATCACATAAAAAAAAAGAAAAGAAAAAAGAGAAAGAATAAAAGTACTCAAAATTAAAAGTACAAACAGTACCAATTAATAGCACAAATAAGAGAAAACAGAGAAATTAAAAAGAAAAAGAAAACAGACTGATATTTCCATTAAAAGAAATCCACTGAATCGTATTGTAAAAATATACCTTTTATCAATAATCAGACAGCACTCAAGATGGAGGATGGTAAGATGAAAGCAGCAGCCTGAGGGTTATATTGTGGTTTTGTGGCTAATTGCTGGGAGTGGTGATGTAACTGGGCAATTTTCCAAACTGATAAAGGGCATGAGTTTGGAGCTACGTATTTTGTTTTTATGATATTCATGATACTTACTAGCTATGACACCTTGGGAGAGTTAGTTAATCTCTCTCTTCCTTAATTTGTTGATCCATAAAATTAAATTAATACTATATTATTCAAACTAATATTGGGAGGATTATATAGGAAAATATACTGATAAGTGCTCAGCATATTGCTTGGGGCAGAATGTTTATTAAATTGTAGCTATTTCTATAAACCTTGGCAAAAAAGGCTCATACATTTAGATAACATCTGAGGTTATCAAGCATCTTTTTTTATAAAGTTTCTTTACATTTTCATTCCTTGTACACATAAAAGCCAATGGAATAGAAATGCACCTAGAAATCTGAGAACATAATCCAAATGAGAAATTTCTTACTGTATTTGATTTTAAACTAGTATGACTTTTACATTATTTACTATTAAGAAATGTTGTATTTCCCCTGCATCTTCTGTGTCACACTGAGATAATGTACTGTATTTTTAAAAATAGTTTACTAAATTATTTGGCAGCCCGATAGTCTGTCAGAGATATTGATAAAGAGGTTTGAGACTATGTTAAATGGAATATAATTAACAGTATTAATTGAGCTTGTACTATGTGCCAGGCACCACTACAGATGTTGGGGAAATAATGATGAAAATGCAAGGCAATATTCCAGAACACCTTTATGTAAGTAATCTCTCTGCTATTTAGATATTCCTAAGGATTATTTTTGTCTAAAGTTAATGCTGAGAATAGTTGAATCTTTTTTATTTATTAAGTATGACTTTGAAAAATTAAATCCTTTCAAGAGAGTCTCCTTCAACTTTTATAATATTAAAGAAATTCCATAATTATTATGATATTTAATTAAGGCACTTCATGACAGAAAAGACTGTATTTTAGAAACATTCTTTACTGACAGTGGCAAGCAGAAAAAAAATTGGCAATTATAAAAAAAGTAAAAATATAAATCAGTACGTTTTAAAAAAGGCTACTAATGATAAAGTTTATAAAAGTGATATATTTTCCATCTAAGTGAGGTTTTGGGGAAAGGTTTCTTTTTCAGTACTTGAACTCAAAAATATTTCTTGAACATATTAATTTTGGTAATGATTATGATAGATGAAAATAATAATTACTTTGTATTTAAGTACACAATTAAGCTGGTTCTTTAATGATTCTAAATCTAACCTAAGTGAAAAAATTAAGAATGTAATTTGACTAGTTCATATTCTTATGAACTTTATGAGAATGAAAGTTATATATCACAATAAAGTTAGAGGATTAAAAAGAGGCTTGGCCTATATCTGCTCCAATTAGAATATAAATGAAAGTTAATTACTTTGACCAACCTTTTAAAATAACATAATTTAAAAAAAAAAAAAACATGCTTCACTTCCAAAATATCCATACAGGAAAACAAAAAAATTGCTCTTAGTGTTTTTTTAATGTAAATGTGTTTAAATATTTTACTTTATGGAGATCCAAATTATCATGAAGTTCAATATTGGTGGAGAAAAGTTTCTTAACGTTTCTAAGCATTTTGAAGTAATTTTACTTAAGTTGTTTCTAGCACCTGATACTATTGTAAGACAGAAATGAGCAAAAAAATTTTGATACATTTGAAAATTTTGTTATTTCTTAATACTTTGTCACCATATGAATTAGCTCAATACATAAAATGAAGACAGCATTAACCATGCTTATTTTTAGTCATTCTCTAACTACATTTTCACCGTATTATCTTTTTTACAAACAACTGTGATTATGACCTATAAAATTTAAGTTGATGGAGTCATTTTTTTTCAGTTTAGTATAAAATACATGCATGTCTTCATTTAAATATAAGAAGCTGAACCATTTGCTGTATTTGATTTTGATGAACATTTTGGATCTATACACACATCAAAGTGAGTTTGAACTTGCAAGGCAAATGTTTGATACTCCTAAATAATTCCTTTTACATATTTTGTTAGACCTTCAAGTGATCAAAAATAGTAGAAGTCACTGAGGTTATTTTGGTTTTGGGGTTTTCTTTAGTACACTTGACTTTTTATAGAAGTAAAATAAAAATGTAAAATGTAGAAGAAAAATATTGTAATAACATTTTAAGGAATAGATAAATAATATAAAGAATTTCTTAAATGATAATACAAAGACAAAAAGAGAAAAGTGGTACACTTAATTTATTCTACTTAACCTAAACTGAAGCAGAATCTTTAGTGATGTGATATTGTAAGAATGATTTAATGTGAAGAATGTTATCAATTCAAATGCTGGCATAACACTGTCAGGATTAATATAGATAGCTAAAAAGTACATTTTTCTCTACAATTCAGTCAATACACATGTGGCCCTGCTTTCTAACCTTTCCATTTAATGGTCAATTCATTCAGTAATCTTTACTTCTTGTTATACTTCTCTACTGATTCAATGAATTTCTTAAAGTTCCTGGTTAAATGGAAGGTATGTGTTTGAAAGTGAGTTTCCCAGAGTATGGCAGACAATAATAGAAAGAATATAAGTGGGGCTGAAGCTCAAGTTCCCATTTTTATAGTAAGCTTATTAAACTTCAGATTATGCTAAACTAAATGAATTTCATTTCCTTGCCTTCCACTTCACGCAATCATTTTCTGTCTCATAACTATTCCCTTAAGTTTGACTTTGTGATGGTTCAGGCATGAAAGAAAAGTTTAAATAAAAAAATACCTAAAAGATATTATACTAAGTGAAATAAGTCAGAGAAAGACAAATACACTTATTTCACTTACATATGGATTCAAAAAAACAAAACAAAGAAACAAAACTGAAATAGACTCAAGCATAGAGAACAGACTAGTGTTTGCCATTGGAGAGGGGTGTGAGGGGATGGGTGAAATAGTTGAAGGACAAAATTAGTAAGAATGCTTGATATCTTGATCTGTGCAATGGTTACATAGTAACATATGTCAAAATTCATCAAGCTAGCTAAACTCTAAGATTTGTGCATTATATTGTATGTACCCCAATATAAAAAAGAAAAAGGAAAAGAAGTATTAGGTGAATCAGATAAAAGATTGACCAACTAAATGTTCAGATTTAAAGTTTTAGTATGGTAAAATTATCATTAAATAAACAAATAACAGTTTAAAGCACAGTTCTAAACTAAATTTCTTTTTAAAAAGTATTAGGTATACATTTTCAATGTTAATTCTTGAAAGAAATGAGAGATATATTTAAAATACATGAATAAAATCACAATGACCTGTCAACCATAAAAGGGTAAATTTTGCTGACTTTTGTCTTGCCAGTGGATTTCAGCCCTGGGCAAGTTCACTATGGATTCAATGAGACCAAAAAATAACAATGGAGCGTTCTTGGGGTGAATGGGCCTCCCTGCCCTGGCAGCCATCTCAGTCTATGTCCTCGGCGCTGCCACCACTCTAGCCTCTTGTCTCCTGCAGGTCTGCACTGGATGGAGCTCTTTATATAGAGTCAATAACAACATATTGCCCACATGTGCAGTGAACAAGCTGACCAAAGTCAGGTGAGATTCCTGGCCATAGGAACTTTCACTCTTTTCTTGGATATTTTTCCCTATGCAAATAGATTTTATTGTAATATATGACAATAGTCTGACATTTTCCTCATCTCTTCTTTGTCCAAATTTCTTGCTTCCCTTCTCAGACGTACTTTCCCCTCCTTCTCATACCATTTGCTATATGGTATCACTAGTTGGGTAAAAAAAAAAATGACAAAAGGAGAGACAACATAAGGGTTGCTATGTAATTTTTTAAAAAGCTGAAAGCATGGTACTTCTGTGATTGCAAGAAGGTGCTAAACAGAAGGAATGCCATAACAATAGTTATAAAATGTAACAATCTGGTATAGAGTGGGAGCAGCTGGGGCATAACGCCATTCAACTAGAAAATGGGGTGGTACCAGTTAAATCAATGAGCAAGCCTAGAGAAGGGCTGGGTCAAAGGGAAGCTTCCCAGCTCTGTGGGATCATGGGATCACAAGAAACAACTCTCAGTGAATAATAAGGCTTTATTAGTAGTAAAAAAAAATTCCATGCATTCTACAGCTAAAGATTTGCTGTAAGAATGTGTGTATCTCCTGCAGAAATTTATCAAGTATACTGTTCAAAAAAGTATATCTAAATAGGAATCTTCTAACCAATCCAATGAGATACTTTAAAAATTGTCTATATATTCAAAAGATTACTATACTGTCTTGCCAATGGGTTTCAGCCCCAAGCAAGTTTGTTATGGATTCAGTGTGACCAAAGAAAATGACAGCAAAACATTCTCGGGGTGAATAGGCTTTATCCAACTTTATTTCCAGGTGGCAGGTCAGTCACTAAAATCCCGTTCACTCAGAGCGAGTCTGCATGAAGCAAGCCAGTCTCTGCCTCTGGGCCCTTCTGTCCACACAGCCATCCTCTGGGCCTCTCTGCACAGCCGTCCCACACAGCTGTCCTCTGGGCCTCTCTGCCTGTACAGCCATCCCACACAGTCATCCTCTGGGCCTCTCTGCACAGTCGTCCTGCACAGCCATCCTCTGGGCCTCTGTTCTTGGCGCTGCCACCATTCCAGCCTCTACTCTGCTCTCCTGCAGCCTTGTAGCCCTGCCACCTTGTCATGCCCAGAGCACTGGGTGGAGCTCTTTATATACAGTCAACAGCCATGTATTGCCCACAGTTGTGCAGTGAGCTGGTCAACCAGGGCCAGGTGAGAATCCTGGCCACAGGAACTCTCAGTTTATCCACATATACTATACTCACTTCTCAGTAACTGTAGCCTTTTGAATATCTTACATATAGCTTATCAAAGAAAGCTGATAGAAAATACTCTTTTAAGAATAAATATTATGATACTGTTCTAAATACTTTTGTCACTTTTAAAATATTTTATCACTAGCTCATAGACAATAAAAATAATATATGGTTAGTGTTAATCTGAATTATGCACTAACAATTTATTAGGCGACAACAAACAAAACCGAAATCAATCATATATGTTTAGAGTAGAACCTTTGATTTCCAAAATAAAGTATAGAGAAAATCGAAGTTCCATGGCCAGCATCCTCACCTGACTCTGGTCTGCTTGCCCACTGAACATGTGCAATGCTCACAGGCGCATGCTTGCACATGTGTGGGCAATGCCTTATTATTGACTCTATATGAAGAGCTCTGCTCAAGGCTGCAGGGCACTAAGGTGGTGGAGAGGCCGGGAGGGAGAGGTTGGCTTACTTCATTCAGGCTTGTACTGAGGTGGAGGGAATTCTATCACTTGACCTGCCATCAGGAGAATAAAACTGGGTGTAAATTCTTTTACCCCAATATTCCATGGTCATTTTTTATTCTGCACGAATCCAAAGGGAATATGCCCTGAGCTGAAGTCCTCAGGTAAGACACAAAGTAAAATAATTTTAAGAAAAATTTAGTAATTTTCAGTTACATTTAAGGTAAAAAAAGAATTGTATTTTAAATTTATGTAATTCTTTAAAACTACGTATGAATGGAAAAGAAAGAAAATCGGTGGCCTTTTCCTTCGGCTCTGGAGATTCTAACAATTTCACCCTTGAGCCAAATACGCTAGGATCATTTTGTTCTAATTGTTAAGAGTTATCAATTTCAAGCTGATGTACCAAACTAAGTGCTGTACTGACCGCTGAAAGGTTTACATAGTGGGATTGACTGAAGGCAGCTGAATAAACAACGGCTGGAAGGCTCCTATCCCTGAGGGGTTGTAAAGCTCATGGTAACACATAGCAGACGGCCCAGACTAAGGAGAGCTGTGAAGGAACCTCAGAACTGCAGGGATTCTCGGAGCTGAACTGTGCTGACCAGCTTGTTTCTTGTCATCATGCATGTCCCAAGGGACAAGCGACTGGTACAGGGCTGTGGTATTGTTTGTGGTATATGGTGTTTCATCTCCTGTACCCCATCTTAAAGGTAGGTAAACTTTTTACTCCCATGAAAATATTGCCAGTAGGAAGTGGAATGTTCTCAGATCCATCCTTGCGCTAAGTCCTCTCCAGGCAGTACCTGTGCTTTTGCCTAAAGTTAAGCCTTACTATAATTCCTTTTTTTGGTTTGGCTTTAGAATCTCTTAATGATATCCCTTTTGGAAAAAGGAATCCTTAATATAAATGATAACTGACTGATTTAGGGTTTTATTTTCTGTTGTGGGATTGGCAAATTCTTTCTTAATTTAAAAAGAATGAAGATGAAATTTTTTTTCTTTTTTCTTTGTTAGCTTCTAGAAACTATGGTGTGTAGAAACTTTATTAGTTCACATTAAGATCTTTAATATATTAGGAATTTATTTATGTGTATTCTGTGAGATTGGGTGCAGCCTTTCTCTGGTTTTGTTTCATTGGTTGGTTTAATTGTTATTCTTGGTACAATACTACACTCTCTTAATTCTAACTTTAAAATAAGTTTTGATAAATTATTCTATGAATACTAAAAATGTGTTGTTCTTCCAGATTATATTGGCTATTTGTCTCTTGAACTTTAAGATGCACAAATAGAACTTGTCAATTACTTAAACTCTGCAGAGATTTTAATTGAGATAATATATGATCCATCCACATTTTTGTCTTTTTTTCAAAAACATTAATTTTTTTAATTTTGTTAGATTGATTCTGAGTATTATGGCTGTTCTTCATGACTCTTCTTTCACTGTTGTTTAGTATTTGTTTTGCTTTGTTTCGTTTTCTTCTCTAGTGTTTAAAATACTTATCTGTGCTGATGATTTAAAAACCTGCATCTTTCTTTGAAAATACTATGTTTCTGAGATAACATGGTAAAAAAAAATCATCCAAGAATCTATTTTTTCAATGTGATATCAGGTTATCACATTTCTTTAAATTATCTTGTGCATTTGTTTTTTGTTTTTACTTTTAGTATGCACTGAACAAATCCTTCTGACTTATGATCTTTGTGAGTTGGATACAATTTATTAATTTTCTTAATGAATCCAAGAAGAATGTGGGCAGTCTGATTTTGTTTTTGCTTTATTGATCAAATTTTTATATTATTTGATATATAATGTTCAGTTCTACTTTATTTTTGGTGTTGCAAGTAATTCAACAATGACAGATATATACAGACTAAATTATGGTCAATTTTCCATAAATAAGTTTTATAATAATTTGGATCCAGATACAGTAATACCAATAATCATAATATGCCACAAGTTAACCTGTTTTCCCATTTAGTATCCTAAGCAAAGTAGGCGAACCAGAAGCTTTTGAATTAAATGATAAAGATGTTGGCATAGGTTTCTGCTCTAAAGATATGATCTTATAGCCATATTTTCTCCTTAGTAGTTAATTTATTAGAATGTCCTTGCCTCTCTTTTAGTAGCTTGAAGTATGGTTCATTGTTCAATGTTTTGTGTCAGAGTGAGAGATTTCCTTGCTACCAGTTTCCCTCCACAGACTAAGCTAATTAAATACAAAGCAAGAGAGATTTCCACCCTAATAAATCTGCCTGTGGGTTTAGATACTCTGTCACTTCGGTAGTTCTTTCAATAAAGCCAGAAGGGATTAAACCTAGAGCTTTTTTTAATCATGGCCCATGACATTAGTAATAGTTCTCCAATCCTACCCCACCAGAATGAATGCTTTGACAAGAAAATTTCCCCATACTATTCTTAGCAATCTAAGTGAGATGGTCAGCACTTAGGACAACTGACAGATTCTATTATAAAAATTCATACATATTTTTCTTAGTAGCAAAATAAAAGAAACTGATTTCCATCTCTATAAATCCTA
The DNA here is from genome assembly GCF_040802235.1 of Manis javanica. Classification (NCBI taxonomy): domain Eukaryota; kingdom Metazoa; phylum Chordata; class Mammalia; order Pholidota; family Manidae; genus Manis; species Manis javanica. Next base: position 41,337,249 of record NC_133164.1, read on the forward strand.
ATTGATCAAACATTGCTATACTTTGAACATAAAATAGCCTCCCATTTTGTCTCCTGATTTTGAAATAGCTATAAAGCTTTGTGACTGCTAAAATGGATGTTTATTTTACATGTCCTGCTTTCTTTGAACATGTCCCTTTGTAAATGAAATGAGTGAAAATCCATGTGGCATTCTGTATTTCATTTCTCAAATATACTAGATCACAGAAGATTGATTTTACTGAGTTTTCTTTTCTTTAAAGAAAAGATGCAATTTGATATAAAGTTCACTTTCTTTTTTGCATGTTTGACAGTCACCAGTCATCTTTTCAAAGCTGTTTCTTTCAAAGATCATAGGTATAACTTATTTTGAGTGCACAGCTCCAGGCCTAGGAAGCCCCTCTCCTTAATCTGGTAATGAAAAAATTATTTTGTAAGTTTCTTTTGGCTAAGATGGAGAGTTGAATTATGTTGTCATTGACCTTATGGCTTCATTATTGAGATCTACTTTACCACTGTAAACATTTATCAGATAATTCCCAGAGTTTATGATGTATATTCCCTTTTAGGCAGACCAAGACATTTTTCCAGAGTATCCCTGGGTGACTTCTTTATTTATTATCTTCTAACCCTCCTTTACAATGTTAAGATTATAGAATACTTATTAAATGTTAACAGGCAAATTTTCCCCTTGCACCACAGCTGGGGTCTCATAGCTACTCCCTTCCCACAATAAAGCCTGGGTCTGTGTTGCAACATTAGTGTTTGTATAATGAGTGGAGAAGCTAACTATGTTAGCTCAAGAATATTTCTATAATCAATGATATAATGTTAAGCAATAAATGATATTGCCTACTAGTTGTGATTTGAGTTATTAAAAGAAAAACTCTCTATTCATTGTACTTGTATGTGTTTATCTATGAACTAAGGCATATCAAAGAAACAAAATGTGTGCTCAAGGAGCTTTCATCCTGGTGATACCACCTTTTAAAAAAGCCCCTACCTCCTAGCAATTTTCTACCCTGCCTGGATTTCTTACATTATTGCTTTATAGAATTAAAGTTGTAATGATCATATTCAATATAAATGTTTATTAAGTAGGCATTGACACTCCAAGTAGTTTTGGTCAGAACCTATGGTTACCATCTACAAGGCAGCCACTTGGTGGGTTCATTATAGTGGTCTTTTTTTCATTGGGAGGAGGGATGTTTGAGACAAAAAACATTTTGGGAAGGTGGCAAGCAGCTAATGGAAAAATAGAATTTATATATAATGTCGCAATTCTACTCTTAGGTATATACTCAAAAGGATCGACAACAGGACCCCAGGTACTCAAACAACAATGTTCACAGAAGTATTCTTGATAACATCTAAAAGGGAGAAGCAACTCAAAGTTACACACTGTATTCTATTTACATAACAGTCTCAAAAGACAAACTATACCGATAAAGACTGATCCGTGGTTGTCAGGGGCTTGAGGCAGGGAAAAGGGTGACTGAAAAAGAAGTTGCTAATCAGCTTTTGGAGATAATGGAACTGTCTGGTATCCTGATTGTATTAGTCAATATGTGACCATATACATTTGTTACAAAAAATATGTTAAAATTCAAAGTACTGTATACCAAAAAAAAGTCAGTTTTACTGTATGATAATCAACTTATATGCTAAGAAGAGATCGAAAATATTTTCTGAACAATTAATTATCAGAATGCAAAAAACAAAATAGTCCAGGGAAACTAGAGCAGGAAAAATGCACAAATAGAGGTATGTCTGAAGATATTCTTGGCATAGTTCATATTTTTTCATATCTTTAGCAAATAATCACTAGAATTCATTTGACTCCAACTTCAAATATTCAAAAGAGCTCTTGTTCTAAAGATCATTAATTCTGTATTTACTAGAAGTTCATGTTTATCTGTTAGGTTTCTCATTAATTTCAAAGATGCTAGAAGGATTGGCACAAGTAGTTTTGCTAAAAGATATCCAAATCATTTTGCCAAACATGATTAAATGTGTAAAGTTGGGCATGACCAACATTTATGATCATTTGAATGGTGGCACACCACGGGGATGGGAGTGTATGGAATTGCTCCAGGCTCTTCCCAAGAGGCATAGATAAAATGAGTAGGAAATTAAGCAGAGCAACAGTATGATTATTATCATTATAACAATTCCCAGCAGCAAGATCTTTTAGGCTGTGGTGAAGTCTTCCAAGTTTTCCATTTGAGTTATGTAAAACTAGATTAGATAAAACACTAGAGAATTTACTCAAGGATAAAAGCCTGCCCAGACTTAAAGATAGGGGAGCTGACCAAACAGTCCTTTTCCATTTCTAATTGCTATGACGCCAGGAAGCCCATGATGGATTTAAACACATAGTTGTCCCTATAATTTTCTAGGTTGAAAGCATGTTACTCATCTTCATAACCAGAATAGTCATTAATGGAAACAGATTTGTGTCAGTGGTGAATGACCAGATTTTTTAATAGGTAATCTGAACAATTTTTCCAGAATGAATTAGCTCTAATCAACTTGGCATGTAATAATCATGTGCTTTCTGTGGAACAAAAAGGGATTTTGTCAATCATTTATTGTGTGTCACCACCCTATTTTTAACACCTTAAAATTGCTTCTATTTATTTATAAGCAATAAAAAGTACAAAAACTTCAGACTAGGAAAAATAAAATATAGAAATATACTGATTCACATGGTTATTAAATTTAAAAAATAGGAAATATGCTAAACATTCATCTTAAATCAATGCATTTGGCTGCTTTAAAGAGAGTTAAGAGTGAAATAGAATTAATGGTTAAGTGGGATGGGTATTTAATACTTATAAGCAGATAGGGTTAGAGTGATCATAAATTTAAAAAGAAAAAAAGTTGAATCCACTGGCCAAAAGCATTAAGACCAAAAATAAGATTAGTTTCTATACCATAAAATTAGATTAAAATCTTAAACATGTTTATGTTTTGTTCAGGTCTGTTTCTTTAAACATTCTTCAATTTATAGGATAAGCTCTGAATATAGGACATTTAACTCAAGATTTCCATATAGACAAGGATCTGAAGAAGGGACATTTTATTTCACTTCTAGAGAAAGGATAAGGGGGAGAACATAAATAAAGCAACTAACAGCAAAGTTCTGAGTGTGGGAAACTGACCTGTGCTTGGAAAATACCAAATCAAAGAAGTACTACTTTTTACTTGGGCCTCAGAAATTTCTTACTTGGACTTGTTTCACCAACTCTTTAGTAAAACTAAATCTAGTCTTGCCTATCTCAACACGCGCACACATGCACATACATGAACATATACGGACATGCACGTGCATGTACATGCACACACACACATGCACATGCACACACACACAAAGACCTGCCTTTACATCTCCCACTAGTTGTCTCAGGCTTGTTGCTTATAATCTTTCTACTAAAAAGAAGACACTCTTCTTCATAATCTTACTTAATTGATAAGAATAACATTGGTTGTTATATATTTAGTGTTATGTCACTAGAATAACTGATGACTCTTTCACTGACTTATTGGGGGTCAAGGTAAGGGAAATGACTACCTCTCTAAGGAAAGAAGCCAACTTTTATCTTCTCTATTCACTTCTTTTCTCTCTCTAGTCCCTCTACCTTAAAATGATTTTATCTAAGAAATAAAAATGAAAGTATAGTTTTATATGAAGAGTGGTTTAATGTTTAAATAATGGACATTGGAAAACTAATCTTTAGATCACTTAAAATTCTAAATCAAGACCCTCAGTAGATAAATATAGAAATATGAAAAAATCTTATATTACAGTTAATTAAATATACATATTTCTTTTTTCATTTGTTCAATAGTCCACAGTGAAATACTGCATTTCTACTATGTTTAAGTAACAGTGGTTAAACAAGAAAATCACTTTATATCCATTTCTAACTATGAGAAGTTAGAATACTTATCTTTCCTTTTGTAAAGTATGATCAAAAGTGTTCTGAAATAAATACATGGCCATACATAATATGGATTTTATTCTTAGTGGATAAATATGTACATTTCATTAAAGTGGTTTATGGATTATTTTAGTTGGGGCAATGACTTAAAAAAATTAATGTGTATGTGTTTACTGCCATATTCTGAAATTATGATTTAGGGTGACTATTGGTACCCACTATCCATGACTTCTGTCTCCTGTTTTAACAATTCCCCTGCTTAGTATAAGTGGCAGGCATTTACACAAAAAGAAAAGCTCTGTTGGGAGATAATTTTGAAGATTTTGAAGATGCTGCAACAAGAAAAATGTATTTAATGTAAATAAGCCTGTGTAAAATGTATTCCTTAGGGCCTGAATTCAGACTTGACTTTGAGATGTTGTATTGCTTATTCTAGTATTACTACCTTATATAAATTGCTTCAGTGACTCTCTGTATCCTACCAGGAAAAAAAAGAAATGTAAAGGCCTTTCATGGCTTATTTACCTTTCTAGGCTCATCTCACACAATCACTCAACCTGACTCAACTCTTAACATCAATATTACTAAACTGCATGCAATATTCATAGGTTGCATGCTCTTTCTAAATTTCTGGTTTTCACCTATAGAATTATTTCCTAGATTACTTTTTTCTCCTCACCTGTTCTTGTTAAAGTCAGTCATCATTCAACATTTGACTTCTGTATTTCCCTTCTGGGAAAGCCTGAGCACTGAACTACCCTACCCTACAAACTCCCACACAACCCTGTGATTTGTCCATATACATATTTTGTCATTTTCTGCAATTCTGGCTTAAGGTCCTCCATAGTGGCAGAGACTACTGTTTTCATCTGTGTTGAGCCAGTTCCTTTCTCAGTGAATAGCTGGTTGATTGAATGAATGATTCTGTCCCTAACCACCTCTGTGGCCTTGAGTGAGATGATCTTTGGGCTATAGATTTCTCATCTACAGATAAAAATTACTGGGCTAGATAATCTTTGTGTAACAAGCTCTTAAATGCCATGATTTTATGGCTAAGTATGCATATACAAGTCAAATAAATAAATGAACAAGGGTATTGAATTTTGCCTTTTGAATATTATTTTGGTATTCTAGAAGAATATAAATGAATTAATATATTAACTTTAAATAATATCTTAGATAGTATACAAAGCAACTTTTTTGCCATTCCCAGTATTGCCTCATCCTAAATGTGTCTTTAACTTTTAGAAAGAGTCACAGTGAAGAGTAATAAGAACTTTATTTGGTATAAAACTGTTCCAAAATTTTTTCAAGCCATCTATGTATTCCCATATAGCTTAACATGGAAAATAAAAAAGAAGTTGAAGAAATTTCCAGAATAATTCCTTTGTGCTTTCTTCTTCTTTTTTTTATCATTTTTAGAATATATATATATATATATTTATATTTTATTCATTTTATTATGATTAATCTACAATTACATGAAGAACATTATGGTTACTAGACTCCCCCCTTCACCAAGTACCCCCCTACAAACCCCATTACACTGTCCATCAGCGTAGTAAGCTGCTGTAGACTCACCACTTGACTTCTCTGTGTTGCAGAGCCCTCCCTATGCCCCGTCCACATTACACATACTAATCGTAAGTCCCCCTTTCTTTTTTTCTTTTTCCCTGACCTTATTCCTCCCTTCCCACCCATCCTCGTAAGGCCCCCTTTCTTTTTCTCAGCCCTTATCCCTCCCTTCCCACCCATCCTCCCCAATCCCTTTCCCTTTGGTAACCGTTATTCCATTCTTGGGTTCCGTGATTCTTCTGTTGTTTTCTTCCTTCAGTTTTTCTTTGTTCTTATACTCCACATATGAGTGAAATCATTTGATACTTGTCTTTCTCTACCTGGCTTATTTCACTGAGCATAATACCCTCTAGCTCCATCCATGTTGTTGCAAATGGTAGGATTTGTTTTTTCTTATGGCTGAATAATATTCCATTGTGTATATGTACCACCTCTTCTTTATCCATTCATCTACTGATGGACACTTAGGTTGCTTCCATATCTTGGCTATTGTAAATAGTGCAGCAATAAACATAGGGGGGCATCTGTCTTTTTCAAACTGGAGTGATGCATTCTTAGGGTAAATTCCTAGAAGTGGAATTCCTGGGTCAAATGGTATTTCTATTTTGAGCATTTTGAGGAACCTCCATACTGCTTTCCACAATGGTTGAACTAATTTACATTCCCACCAGCAGTGTAGGAGGGTTCCCCTTTCTCCACAACCTTGCCAACTTTTGTTGTTGTTTGTCTTTTGGATGGTAGCCATCCTTACTGGTGTGAGGTGATATCTCATTGTGGTTTTAATTTGCATTTCTCTGATGATTAGTGATGTGGAGCATCTTTTCATGTGTCTATTGGCCATCTGAATTTCTTCTTTGGATAAGTGTCTGTTCAGCTCCTCTGCCCATTTTTTAATTGGATTATTTGCTTTTTGTTTGTTGAGGTGCATGGGCTCTTTATATATTTTGGATGTCAACCCTTTATCAGCTCTGTCATTTATAAATATATTCTCCAATACTGTAGGGTACCTTTTTGTTCTATTGATGGTGTCCTTTGCTGTATAGAAGCTTTTCAGCTTGATATAGTCCCACTTGTTCATTTTTGCTTTTGTTTCCCTTGCCCAGGGAGATGTGTGCATGAAGAAGTCACTCATTTTTATGTCCAAGAGATTTTTGCCTATGTTTTTTTCTAAGAGTTTTATGGTTTCATGACTTACATTCAGGTATTTGATCCATTTCTAATTTAGTTTTGTGTATGGGCTTAGACAGTGATTCAGTTTCATTCTCTTACATGTAGCTGTCCAGTTTTGAAAGCACCATCTGTTGAAGAGACTGTCATTTCCCCATTGTATGTCCATGGCTCCTTAATCATATATTAATTGGCTATAAATGTTTGCGTTAGTATCTAGGGACTTTATTCTGTTCCACTGGTCTGTGGCTCTGTTCTTGTGCCAGTACCAAACTGTCTTAATTACTATGGCTTTGTAGTAGAGCTTGAAGTTGGGGAGTGATATCCCCCCAACTTTATTCTTTCTTCTCAGGATTGCTTTGGTGTTTCCATATGAATTTTTGAACTATTTATTCTAGTTCGTTGAAGAATGTTGTTGGTAGTTTGATACGGATTGCATCAAATCTGTATATTGCTTTGGGAAGGATGGCCATGTTGACTATATTAATTCTTCCTAGCCAAGAGCTTGGGAAGAGTTTCCATTTGTTAGTGTCCTCTTTAATTTCTCTTTAGAGTGTCTTATAGTTTTCAGGGTATAGTTCTTTCACTTCTTTGCTTAGGTTTATTCCTAGGTATTTTATTCTTTTTGATGCAATTGTGAATAGAATTGTTTTGCTGATTTCTCTTTCTATTAGTTCATTGTTAGTGTATATAGGAAAGCCACAGATTTCTGTGTATTAATTTTGTATCCTGCAACTTTGCTGTATTCCAATATCAGTTCTAGTAGTTTTCTAGTGGAGTCTTTAGGGTTTTTTATGAACAATATCATGTCATCTGCCAATAGTGACAGTTTAACTTCTTCTTTACCAATTTGGAATCCTTGTATTTCTTTGTTTTGTCTAATTGCCATGGTTAGGACCTCCAGTACTATGTTAAATAACAGTGGGGAGAGTGGGCATCCCTGTCTTGTTCCCGATCTCAGAGGAAAAGCTTTCAGCTTCTCACTGTTCAGTATGATGTTGGCTGTGGGTTTTCCGTATATGGCCTTCCTTTATTATTTTGAGGTACTTGCCCTCTATGCCTATTTTGCTGATGGTTTTTATCATGAATGGATGTTGAATTTTGTTGAATGTTTTTCAGCATCTATGGAGATGATCATGTGGTTTTTGTCTTTCTTTTTGTTGATGTGCTGGATGATGATGATGGATTTTCGAATGTTGTATCATCCTTGCATCCCTGGGGTGAATCCCACTTGGTCATGGTGTATGATCTTTTGATATATTTTTGAATTCGGTTTGCTAATATTTTGTTGAGTATTTTTGCATCTACGTTCATCAGGGATATTGGTCTGTAGTTTTCTTTTTGGTGGGCTCTTTGCCTGATTTTGGTATTAGGGTGATGTTGGCTTCATAGAATAAGTTTGGGAGTATTCTCTCCTCTTCTATTTTTTATAATACTTTAAGGACAATGGGAATTATATCTTCTCTGTATGGCTGATAAAATTCCAAGGTAAATCCATATGGCCCGGGGGTTTTGTTCTTGGGTAGTTTTTTGATTACTGCTTCAATTTCTTTGCTGGTAATTGGTTTGTTTAAATTTTGTGTTCCTTCCTTGGTCAGTCTTGGAAGGTTGTGTTTTTGTAGGAAGTTGTCCATTTCTTCTAGGTTTCCCAGCTTGTTAGCATATAGGTTTTCATAGTAGACTCTAATAAGTCTTTGTATTTCTGTTGGGTCTGTTGTGATGTTTCATTTCTCGTTTCTGATTCTGTTAATGTGTGTTGATTCTCTTTTTCTCTTAATAAGTCTGGCTAGAGGCTTATCTATTTTGTTTATTTTCTTGAAGAACCAGCTCTTGGTTTCATTGATTTTTTTCTATTGTTTTATTCTTCTCAATTTTGTTCATTTCTTCTCTGATCTTTATTATGTCCCTCCTTCTGCTGACTTTAGGCCTCATTTGCTCTTCTTTTTCCAATTTTGATAATTGTGATGTTAGGCTATTCATTTGGGTTTGTTCTTCCTTCTTTAAATATGCCTGGATTGCTATATACTTTCCTTTTAAGACTGCTTTCACTGCATCACACAGAAGTTGGGGCTTTGTGTTGTGGTCATTTGTTTCCATATATTGCTGGATCTCCATTTTAATTTGTTCATTGATCCATTGACTATTTAGGAGCGTGTTGTTAGGCCTCCATGTGTTTGTGAGCCTTTTTGCTTTCTTTGTCCAATTTATTTCTAGTTTTATACCTTTGTGGTATGAAAAGTTGGTTGGTAGAATTTCAATCCTTTGGAATTTACTGAGGCTCTTTTTATGGCCTAGTATGTGGTCTATTCTGGAGAATGTTCCATGTGCACTTGAGAAGAATGTATATGCTGTTGCTTTTGGGTGTAGAGCTCTATAGATGTCTATTAGGTCCATCTGTTCTATTGTGTTGTTCAGTGCCTCTGTGTCCTTACTTATTTTCTGTCTGGTGGATCTTGGAGTGAATGGTGTGTTGAAATCTCCTAAAATGAATGCATTGCAGTCTATTTCCTCCTTTAGTTCTGTTAGTATTTGTTTCACATATGCTGGTGCTCCTGTGTTGGGTGCATATATATATTTATAATGGTTATATCTTCTTGTTGGACTGAGCCCTTTATCATTATGTAATGTCCTTCTTTATCTCTTGTTACTTTCTTTGTTTTAAAGTCTGTTATGTCTGATACTAGTACTGCAACACCTGTTTTTTTCTCCCTATTGTTTGCATGAAATATCTTTTTCCATCCCTTGACTTTTAGTGTGTGCATGTTTTTGGGTTTAAGGTGAGTCTCTTGTAAGTAGCATATAGATGGGTCTTGTTTTATCATCCATTCAGTGACTCTATGTCTTTTGATTGGTGCATTCAGTCCATTTACATTTAGGGTGATTATCGATAGGTATGTACTTATTGCCATTTCAGGCTTTAGATTTGTGGTTACCAAAGGTTCCAGATTACTTTCCTTACTATCTAAGAGTCTAACTTAACTCACTAAGTATGCTGTTACAAACACAATCTACAGGTTCTTTTCTATTTCTTCTCCTTTTTCTTCCTCCTTCATTCTTTATATATTAAGTATCAAATTCTGTACTTTTTGTCTATGCCTTGATTGACTTTGTGGATAGCTCATTTAATTTTGCATTTGCTTCGTAATTAGCTGTTCTACATTCTTTACTGTGGTTATTGCCTATGGTGACAGCTATTCAACCTTGGAACACTTCCATCTATAGCAGTCCCTCCAAAATAGACTACAGAGATGGTTTGTGGCACGTAAATTCTCTCAGCTTTTGCTTATCTGGGAATTGTTTAATCCCTCCTTCAAATTTAAATGGTAATCTTGCCAGATAAAGTAATCTTGGTTCCAGGCCCTTCTGCTTCATGACATTAAATACATCATGCCACTCCCTTCTGGCCTATAAGATTTCTGCTGAGAAGTCTGATGTTAGCCTGATGGGCTTTCCTTTGTATGTGATCTTATTTCTGCCTCTGGCTGCTTTTAGCAGTCTATCCTTTTCCTTGATCTTTCCCATTTTAATTACTATGTGTCTTTGTGTTGTCTTCCTTTTGTCCCTTGTGTTGGGAGATCTGTGGATCTCCATGGCCTGAGAGACTATGTCCTTCCCCAGATTGGGGAAGTTTTCAGCAACTACCTTCTCAAAGACACTTTCTATCCCTTTCTCTCTCTCTCTCTCGTCTTCTTCTGGTATCCCTATAATGCAAATAATGTTCTGCATGGATTGGTCACACAGTTCTCTCAATATTCTTTCATTCTTAGAGATCCTTTTTTCTCTCTGTGCCTCAGCTTCTTTGTATTCCTCTTCTCTAGTTTCTATTTCATTTATCATCTCCTCCACCGTATCCAACCTGCTTTTAATACCCTCCATCGTGCTGTTCAATGATTGGATCTCTGACCTGAATTCATTCCTGAGTTCTTGGATGTCTTTCTGTACCTCCATTAGCATGTTGATGATTTTTATATTGAACTCCCTTTCAGGAAGAGTCACGAGGTCCATGTCATTTAAATCTTTCTTGGGAGTTGTATTAATAATTTTACTCTGGACCAGGTTCCTTTGGCATTTCATGTTTGTATATGGTGCTCTCTAGTGCCCAGAAGCTCTATTCTGGAACTGCTCAGCCCCTGAAGCAATGTCGGGGGTCGCAGGGGAGTGGTACTGGTGCCTGGGGGGAGGAAAGAGCTGTTCCCCGCCTCCCGGCTGCAGTGCCTGTCTCCACTGCCTGAACTAGTGGGCCAGGCACACAGGTATAAGTTTTTTTCCCAGAGCAGCCGGATATGGATCCCTGCTTTCCACAAGTGGCTGGAATCTCAGTCTCCCCAGGAACTCTCCCTGTATTAACTTTCCAACCCAGAAGTCATGTGAGTCTCATGAAAGCACCATGAAATGTAGGTTTGTACTCCCAGTGCAGCTCTCTGGAACTAGGTTTTAAAAAGTTTCATGCCTTCCACTCCCTCCCTGCTCTGTTTCTCTTCCTCTAGTCAGTGAGCTGGGGTGGGGGAGGGGCTTGGTCCCACAGAGCCACAGCTCTGGTATGTTACCCCATTCGGTGAGGTCTGCTCCTTTCTCCAGGTGTGTACAGTCTGACGCCGACTTCTTTCCTGTTGCTCTCTCAGGATTAGTTCCACCAATTAAATTTTCTAATTGTATCCAGTTTTAGGAGGAAGCCTCTGTCTTTCTTCTCATGCCACCATCTTTAATCCAATCCCCCTTGTGATTTCTTAGCACTGAATTTTTTCCTTCAATCAGATTAATTTTAATATTTGAGTAAGTGATAGTTATATCCTAATTTATCTTGAACCTACAGAAGGCTACTATAATGGCATAACGCATCATCAATGTGGTTAGAGAGGAACTGAACCCTCAAAAAGTTGATTTTCCGTGAAGAAATTATATAAGAAATTATATAAAAAGTAACATACAAAGAATTAAAATGAAAACATTTCAATACTGATAAAAAGTATAAGCAGATATTTATATTTCAATTTATGAAACATTTCAAAACAGTCTGAAAATTATATTAGTCTAATTCATTCTCTGAATAAAATAGGTGAGATTATAAATTTGAGTTCATATTAGAAGTTGTTTTTTAATGTCAATATATTAAACAAAGAATTTCTATATACAACTAAGATGAAAAAACAGGGTCAGATTTTATTCCCAACTGAAAAAATTCAAGGAAGAAAAGGAACAACTAATTTAAGTATTAGTTTTTAAGACACTGGAGATCAAACAACGAAAGTGAGACAATCTTTAAGAGACAGTAAACAAGAGATGACCCAGCTGATTGACCAAACTTTCTGCCTTGATGGAGTTTTCAGGCTGTAGTGGAGAAAAGGGATACCCAAGTGGAGCTTAGCGGACTTAGCCTTGAGAGTACAGAGCTGAGCATCTAAGTAGCCCATAACAACAATAGTAACAGAACCAAGTATGGGAGAGGAAAGATACATATACACAGAGAGAACCCAGATATGCAGAGAGTCCTGCTCAGATATTGGATCAAGGACTGTTAACACATGTGTGAGGAAATTCACCCTAACCAGGAAAAAGCTACCTGAAAGGACTAGAGGAAATAGTATGCTCACAGAGGATATGTAATAGTATTTCATCTAACAAACAAGAAACCCTTGTGCTGTAGTGTATTGGAGACAGCACTATTAGCCCTAGTCTAAAAAATGCTGTGGTTTTAATGAACACGTATTGAAAATAAGACCAAAAGGAATGTAACTGTTTCTAGTTAACTGTCAGAACAAAGCTGAAGAATTTTTGTAGCAATAGAAAATATCCAGTCCCCCAAAAGATAAAATTAACATTGTTTCATAGGAAATAAGAAATTGCCAGATACCAGAACAGATAGGAAAGTAAGACCTATTATTAAGGGGAAAAAAAATCGTCAATTGAAACTGATCCAGAATTGATACAGGAATTAAAATGAACAAACAGGAGCACTTACAGCAGTCATTATGATCATATTCTATGTGTTCAAAAAGCTAAGAGAAATGGAAAATTGCAAGAAAGCTCCAAATTGTACTAGTACAAATGAAAATCACAATGTGTGAAATAAAAAGTATACTGAATGGGATTAATAACATAAAGTACATTGCAGAAGAGAAGATTAGTGACTGGAAGACATATAGAACCTATACAAAAATTTAAATGCACAGTACATCAATCAATTGTGGGACAACTTCAAGCTGCCTAATATACAGGTAAATGGAGACTTGAAGGGGAGCATGGAAATATTTGAGGAAATTCAAATTTTCCATAATTTTTGACAATAAACATACAAATTCAACAAATTCAGTGAATCTTACAACAATAAATTGAAGAAAACTATGTTAAGGCATATTATAAAGAGAATACCTTCAAAGTAGTCCAGATAACGAGAGAGAGCTCCTTACAACAGGAAAAATGATAAGGATGCCAGCTGATTTGTGTCTCCAAATGAGTAGAACAGTGTCTTTAACTACTGAAAGATAAAACTCTGACAACATAGATTTTTTTTAAACCCATTAAAAATAATTCTGGAAAACAAAAGACATCTAAAGGTTGAAAGATTCGTCACCAGCAGACCTGTTCTATTAAAGACTTTCAGGATAAGGAAAATAAATTAAAATGGAGATACAGATCTAAAAAAAAATAAGAAAATAGGAAATGGTAACTACATGGGTCAATACCTAAAACTCTAAAAAAATCTTTTAAATTGTTCATATAAAACTAATTCTGTTGTGAGGTTTGTAATACATGTGAATAAAGTCTACTACAACAGTAGCATAAGGGTCAAAAGCAGAGAATTTGATACATAGTATTGTAAGGTTCCCAATGTGAAGTATACAATATCACTTAAAGGTGGAATGTAGTAAGTAAAATATACTGGGAACTCTTGAACAACTACTAAATTAAGAAAACATAAGTTAACAAAGGTATTTACAATTATTAAAATGCCCCTATAATCCAAAAAAACAGAAAAGATGAAATTGAGAATGAAGGATAGGTGAGACAAAGGTGGTTAGGTGAGAAAAGAATAGGTGGAAAAAAAACACTGTGATAGTAGACTTAAACCTAACCATATAATTATCACATTAAATGTAAGTGGTCGAATCACCCTAGATCAGATAAAAATGCTGTTCTATATGTTGATTATAAAAAATTAGTTTTAAATATAAAGATACATGCCAACTAAAAATAAAAGGATAAAAAATACCATCCTAACACTAATGAAAAGAAAGCAAGAAAGGTTATATTAAAACTAAATAGATTTCATAACAGGTAATATTAATAGGGATCAATAAAATCACTTTATATATAAAGGAGTCAATTTGTTAAAAAGACAATGATCCTGAACATTTGTATACCTTATATGAGAGCAGAGTGCAGATAGACCCACACATAAATAGATAGCTTATATTTTTCCCAGAAAGTTTGCAAGGTAACTAAGAAAAGTATAATCCTTTTTAATAAATGCTTCTGGAATTGTAACATATCAATATGTAAAAAAGTTTATCTGGATCCATGCCACACAACTTAAACTAAGATTAATTCATAATTAATCATAGACCAAAATGTGAAACAGAAAACCATAACACCTCTATCAGAAAATATATAAGAAAATCTTTATGGTTTTTCATTATACAAATAGTTCTTAAATATGACATGAAAAGCTGGGTCCTTCAAAAATTGATAAATTGATAAATTATACTTCTGTAAAATTAGAACCACTGTCTGAAAGAGTATTAGAACTAAAATAAAAGCCATGAAATAAAAGTTATTTACAAAATAAAAATTTGTTAAGGTACTTATTTGCAGATAAAACAATGAAAACTATTAAAAAAAAGAAAATATTTAAGCAGGTAACATGTTTGCCAAGAAAATATAAGGATAGCAAACAAACACATGGAAATGTTTTATTAGTTATTATGAAAATATAAATTTAAACCACAACAAGATACTGCTGTGTATATGTTAGAATATTTAAAAGTCTCATACCAAATTTTGGTGAGGATTTGGAGATACAGGAACTACTATTATTGGTGGATATGGAAACAGTAAAACCACTTTGGAAATAGTTTGAAAGTCTCTTAAAAGCTGAATGTAGGTACCGTGTGATCTAGCAATTGTCAATTCATCCTATGCATTTGCCCAAAAGAAATAAAAGCATATACCCATACAAAGACTTGTATATGACTTGTATACCAGTGATCAAGGCACCATTTTTTTTCTTGTTATTGCTTCAAGAAACTGGACACTCAAATATCCATCAATTGAAGAATAGATAATATAAGGCACATATACAATGAAACACAACTCACCAATAATAAAAAAAATTGTGAATATTGATAAACTGAAACAGAAATATGATTCTTAAAATAATTTTGCTAAATAAAAGAAGCAAAACACAAAAAAGAACACATACTGTCTTACTCTATTTATATAAAACTAGAAAATGCAAACTCATAAGGGCAGAGTTTGGAGAAGGGTTAGGGTCAATTGAGTGGAAGAGATTACAAAGGCACAAAAAGATACTTCTGGGTGTAAATCATTATCTTGATTGTGATGACAATTTCATGTGCCAAAATCTAACAAATTTTACACCTTATGTACATAAATTATTATTGACATTTCTTCCTTAAAAAGTTTTCTCAAAAAACTAGAAATTCATATTATCAAACAAATCCACTATGGGTATGTAACCAAAGAAAACAAACTCATTATTCTGAAGACTTATATGCATGCCTATGTTTACTGAAGCATTATTTGCAATAGCCAAAATGTGGAAATAACATAAAAATTATTTATCAATTCATCAATAGATGAATGGATAGAAAAGAAGTGGTACATTAATGCAATGGAATATTACTCAGTCATGAAAAGAATGAAATCTTGCCTTTTGTTGCAACACAGATGGACCTAGAAGGTATATTATGTTAGGTGAAATAAGTCATAAAAAGATGACTACCATAGGATTTCACCTACATGTGGATTCTCAAAAACAAAACTGATATAATCTCAAACACCAAGAACAGTCTCATTTGGTTGCCATAGAGGAGTTGGGAGGAGTGTTGTGTGAAATTGGTGAAGGGTGAAAAATAGCACATTTTATGTATATGCACTTTATTGTGTGCCACACATTCCTCAACAAAATTCCTTAAAAAAATTTTTTTTAATTACAGGACAAAAATGATTCCTCCTTATCCAT
Source organism: Manis javanica (assembly GCF_040802235.1). NCBI lineage: Eukaryota > Metazoa > Chordata > Mammalia > Pholidota > Manidae > Manis > Manis javanica. Next base: position 41,353,115 of record NC_133164.1, read on the forward strand.
AAAGTCATTCAGTTCAATAACTCAGCAAAATGCATGGGTAAAAAAACAGGCCATTTATAACAATTTTCCTTAGCAAAAGTATGTGACCGAATATACATCAATGTAGAATAAGAGAGCTGAAGGATATCATGGATGAGACCTTAATTTTACATATAACTAATTGAGGATCAAATCAGTTATATCTTGTCACTTTCATCCTATGTTCCACTTACTAAACTATTGCATTTGACAAGATCTTTCAACAGTTAATGTCAAGGCAAATCAGGAACCTACATTTTTAAGTATTCAATGTGATTTTTCATTCCATCCCAGTTCTTTGAGTCAGTCATATGTACCATTAAATGTGGGATCTTTAAAAATGTTGCAAAGTCCATCTTGAAATTCATAACCATTTTGTCTTTTGTCTTTTTCATTCAAAAATTGACATAGAAACAGTAGTAGAGTGGTGGTTACCATGGGCTAAGCAGTCAGGGAATTAGGCAGATTTTGGTCAAAGTGTTGACATTTAATTATAATGTACAGCATGGTAGCTACAGCTCATAATACTGTATTGAGTACTTGAAATCTGCTAAGAGTGGATCTTAAGTGCTTTCTTCACACAAAAAAATTGTAACTATGTGAGACAAAGGATATGTTAATTCACTTTGTTATGGTAATCATTTTATGATGTATATTAAATCATATTAAATCATCACATTCTACCTCTTTGAATCACATCATACAACCCAAAATATATACTCTTTATTTGTTAATAATACTCAAAGCTAGGGAAATACTTATTTAGACATTGCTTCTCCTAAAAAGACTTTTATGACCCATCCTTTGTTTAATTGGCCTTTCTATCCCTGGTTAAGAGTAGATCCATGAAATGGATATCTCTTGGGTATAAATAAAATTATACTAAATGCTTCTAAAATGAAAATATTGTTGAGGAATGTTTTAAATATTTTTCCTAACTCTAATTAAATAATCCCAGATAAATGTTTGATCCAATCATCAACGTCAATAATAAAATTATTCTTCAACCAGAATTTATATCTATAATCAAATTTATCATTAAAATTACAATACTGATACTTAGTTTCATCTTATTAATCAGTTTTTGACATACAGCTCTAATTTTAAGATGTATTGAAAGTAATTTGAATCCTTAAAATTTGTTATTTCTGATATAACCATCTCTTAGAAACAGGGTACTATTGGAAAACCTGGTATACTCACAGTACAAAAACCACTTAGGTGACTATTAAATTTTAATATAATAATAACAATCTATTAACCTTGAAAATTTTTTCTTATTAAGGTATTATTGATGTGCACTCTGACAAAGGTTTCACATGAAAAACAATGTGGTTACTACATTTATCCATATTATCAAGTCCCCACCCATACTGCAATGGAGTCACTGTCCATCAGTGTAGTAATATGCCAGAGGTTCACTGTTTGCCTTCTCTGTACTATACTGTTTTTCCCGTGACCCCCCCATACCATATGTACTAAACATAATACCCCTCAATCCCCACCACCCTTCATCCCAACCAGCCCTCCCACACCCCTCCGCTTTGGTAACCACTAGTCGCTTCATGGAGTCTGTGAGTCTGCTGCTATTTTATTACTTCAGTTTTGCTTCATTGTTATACTCCACAAATGAGAGAAATCATTTGGCACTTGTCTTTCTCCAACTGGCTTATTTCACTGAGCATAATATCCTCTATGTTCATCCATATTGTTGCAAATGGTAGGATTTGTTTCTTTTGGCTGAATAGTATTCCATTGTGTATATATACCACACCTTCTTTAGCCATTCATCTACTGATGGACACTTAGGTTGCTTCCATATCTTGGCTATTGTAAATAGTGCTGCAATAAACATAAGGGTGCATGTGTTTTTTTTTAATCTGAGAAGTTGTATTCTTTGGGTAAATTCCAAGGAGTGGGATTCCATGGTCAAACTATTTCTATTTTTAGTTTTTGAGGAACTTCCATACTGCTTTCCACAATGGTTGAACTAGTTTACATTCCCACTAGCAGTGTAGGAGGGTTTCCCTTTCTTTGCATCCTCACCAGCATTTATTGTTCTTAGTCTTTTCAATGCTGGTCATCCTTACTGGTGTAAGGTGATATCTTATTGTGGTTTTAATTGGCATTTCCCTGATGATTAGTGATGATGAACATCTTTTCATGTGTCTGTTGGCCATCTGAATTTCTTCTTTGGAGAACTGTCTCTTCATATCCTCTGCCCATTTTTTAAGTGGGTTATTTGCTTTTTGGGTGTTGAGGAATGTGAGTTCTTTATATATTTTGGATATTAACCCCTTGTTAGATATGCCACTTACAAATATATTCTCCCATACTGTAGGATGCCTTTCTGTTCTGTTGGTGTTGTCCTTTGCCGTACAGAAACTTTGTAGTTTGATGTAGTCCCATGTATTCATTTTTCTTTTGTTTCCCTTGCTTAAGGAGATGCATTCAGGAAGAAGTTGCTCATGCTTATATTCAGGAGATGTTTGCCTATGTTGTCTTCTAAGGGTTTTATGGTTTCATGACTTACATTCAGGTCTTTGGTCCATTTTGAATTTACTTTTATGTATGGGGTCAAACAATAATCCAGTTTCATTCTCTTGCATGTACCTGTCCAGTTTTGCCAACACCAGCTGTTGAAGAGGCTGTCATTTCCCCATTGCCATGTCCATGGCTCCTTTATCATATATTAATTGACCATATAAGGTTGGGTTTATATCAGGGTTCTCTAGTCTTTTCCATTGGTCTATGGTTCTATTCTTGTGCCACTACCAAATTGTCTTGATTACTGTGGCTTTGTAGTAGAGCTTGAAGTTGGGGAGCCTAATCCCCCCAGATTTATTCTTCCTTCTCAGAATTGGTTTGTCTATTCAGGGTCTTTTGTGGTTCCATATGAATTTTAGAACTATTTGCTCTAGTTCATTGAAGAATGCTCTGGTATTTTGATAGGGATTGCACTGGATCTGTAGATTGCTTTAGGCAGAATGGCCATTTTTACAATATTAATTCTTCCTATCCATAAGCACAGGATGTGTTTCCATTTATTGGTTTCTTCTTTAATTTCTCTCATGAGTGTCTTGTAGTTTTCAGAGTATAGGTCTTTCACTTCCTTGGTTTGGTTTATTCCTAGGTATTTTATTCTTTTTGATGCAACTGTGAATGGAATTGTTTTCCTGATTATTCTTTCTGCTAGTTCATAGTTAGTGTATAGGAATGCAACATATTTCCGTGTATTAATTTTGTATCCTGCAACTTTGCTGAATTCCAATACTAGATCTAGTAGTTTTGGAGTTGATTCTTTAGGGTTATTTATGTACAATATCACATCATCTGCAAACAGGGACAGTTTAGCTTTTTCCTTGCCAACCTGGGTGCCTTTTATTTCTTTGTGTTGTCTGGTTGCTGTGCCTAGGACCTCCAGAATGATGTTGAATAGAAGTGGGGAGAGTGGGCATCCTTGTCTTGGTACCAATCTTAAAGGAAAAGCTTTCAGCTTCTCGCTGTTAAGTATAATGTTGGTTGGGGGTTTGTCATATATGGCCTTTATTATGTTGAGGTACTTGCCCTCTGTACCCATTTTGCTGAGAGGTTTTATCATGAATGGATGTTGAATTTTGTCAAATGCTTTTCCACTATGTATGGAGATGATCATGTGGTTTTTGTCCTTCTTTTTGCTTATGTGGTGGATGATGTTGATGGATTTTCAAATATTGTACCATCCTTGCATTTCTTGAATAAATCCTACTTGATCATGATGGATGATCTTTTCATGTATTTTTTAATTCAGTTTGCTAATATTTTGTTGAGTACTTTTACCTCTATGTTCATCAGAGATATTGGCCTGTAGTTTTCCTTTTTTGTGGTGTCTTTGCCTACTTTTGGTATTCGAGTGATGCTGGTCTCATAGAATGAGTTTGGAAGTATTCCCTCTTCTTCTCCTCTTTGGAAAACTTTAGGGAGGATGGGTATTATGTCTTCACTAAATGTTTGATAAAATTCATCAGTGATGCCATCTGGTCCAGGAATTTTGTTCTTAGGTAGGTTTTTGATTATCAATTCATTTTCGTTGCTGGTGATTGGTCTGTTCAGATTTTCTGTTTCTTTCTGGGTCAGCCTTGGAAGGTTGTATTTTTCTAGAAAGTTGTCCATTTCTTCTAGGTTATCCAGTTTGTTGGCATATAATTTTTCATAGTATTCTCTAATAATTCTTTGTATTTCTGTGGTGTCCATAGTGATTTTTCCTTTCTAATTTCTGATTCTGTTTATGCGTGTAGATTCTCTTTTTTTCTTGATAAGTCTGGCTGGAGGCTATTTTGTTTATTTTCTCAAAGAACCAGCTCTTGCTTTCATTGATTCTTTCTATTGTTTTATTCTTCTTTATTTTATTTATTTATGCTCTAATCTTTATTAGGTCCCTCCTTCTACTTACTTTGGGCCTCATTTGTTCTTTCTCTGGTTTCATTAATTGTGAGTTTAGAGTGTTCATATGGGATTGTTATTCATTCCTGAGGTAGGCCTATATTGCAATACACTTTCCTCTCAGCACGGCCTTCGCTGCATCCCACAGATTTTGCAGTGTTGAATTATTGTTGTCATTTGTCTCCACATATTTCTTGATATCTGTTTTTATTTGGTCATTTATCCATTGGTTATTTAGGAGCATGTTTTGAAGCCTCTATGTGTTTGTGGGATGTTTTTATTTTCTTTGTGTTATTTATTTCTATTTTCATACTTTTGTGATCTGAGAAACTGGTTGGTAGTAATCTATTAGCCTTAAGCAAACAGATATCAAACATGGATTTTTAGAACCAGAGCCTTTGTTTTAATGATTCATGTTGGCCCTATCTCCTGTTCATTTGCCCACACTACATCTAACCTGATATTTAAATGTAAGACACCACTGTTTGTACCTGTAGGTAAAAGGAACAATTTTCAGCAAGGTGTTCATATATTTGTGGAAGCTATGGACTACTGGCCCAGCAGTTCTGTGGGTATGTCATGTACTCTGATACTGAGTCCAGAGTTACTTCCCATCATCTTTATGTGTTGATTTGGATTTACAGTGCCTTTGAGGAGATAGCCTTTTACATATGGTACACAAATTTTCCATGCTACTTCTCTCTCTCCTGCCTCCATTAATTCAACCACTTTAAATGACTATTTCTCAGAATATTTTGTAATTGTTGGACTTTTAATGACAGAAATTGGTAATTTTTATTACAGTTAAAATATTCCCTTTATTATGTTTGTGTCACTTAAGATTTTTTGCAGTAAAATTGCTTGAATGTTAATATTGTGTCATCTTGAAGTTTTGTACATAAGACTTTAATATCTATTTGGAGAATATTAAATGTCTTATTTGCTATTTCAACACCTTAAGTAAGTTTGTACTTTAAAATATGTGATTTGAAAATTAAGCATTCACTCGTTTTTCCTTGGTAAAGGGGAGGGCACACATAGATAAGGGCTACATTTTGTGATAGGAATTTTTACTCCTCTTTTTTCACTGTCTAAATGTTTCCTTTATGGAAGAACACTGATGATATACTCCTAAAAGAGAAAGGCAGTCGCAGTGAGCTGTCAGGCACCCCTTACTCACTTTTCTGTTACTCCTATCAGATAAATAACTGCACCCTTTAACTGTATCATTATATTAGGACATTCTTTCTCCTTTTAATAAGTTTATAGTATTCTTTTAAAAAAATTTCATGCTCACACCAAATGTTCTAAGAACTCATGGGACCTGACATATTAAGGCTATACTATGCCCATATGCTCTATAACATGTTCTTTTTGAACACACACATACAAACGCAAATCAAAATGATTTTCAATCGAGTTTTTTATTAGTGTCAAAGAATACAAACAGTCAAAAGATGATTCCAAAATTGTTTGACCGAACTACTTTGGTGCTTGTATTGTGTTGGCAATATTTTTATATACGTAGTTCATCACATAAAAGAATCAGTTTGGGTTATTTTGCCTTTTTATTTCCCTAGTCTTTTTTATATGCCTCTACTGGGCCTTTTTTAAACAAGTTTTTTTTCCTTTAAAAATTCTCCTTTTGTCGTGATTGATTTAGTAGTCTCATAAAATGAACTGCAAAGTAGAGTGATGCTTGTATATCAGTTTATAAGAAACAGTTTATATAAAGTGTTGCACATCATAGAAATATAATTTGATAGCAAATCAATATGTGCCAACTATCAAAATACATCAATTTAATTTAGATGAAAAAAATCAAAAGCATAACTTACAGGAACTTATTTTTTCAGTAGAAAACCACCTGTCCTTCCTAGAAATAATCTCTGAATTTCACAGTTAGGGAACATAAAAAGCTCTACGCTTGAATAGTTATGAAACAATTCAAATTTTGATTGTTCAGACAGTGTAGAGATACTGATTAAAACCAAGGAGATAGAAACATATGGCAGTAAGTAAGGAAAGACGAGGCTATATAAAGCATTGAAAAATCTATCTTGTGGCTGCAATCTGGAAACCAATGAGACTGACAGATTGGGTCACAATGTGATTTTTCCACATATTAGAACATTAATATATTGAACAGTTTTATGTAGTTCTTTTCTTTCTTCCCTGCCTCAAGACCCAAAACAAATTTACAATGTCATATTTCAAAAGATAAATCTCTGAACTTTGTTACAGTTACGGTGAAGATAACTATAGATTTCTGAGAATGTGAAAACTAGAGAACAGTAATGTACATTGCTTAAAAGGAAACACTTTTTTGAGTCATAAGTAACTTTAAAGTGCAAATGCATATAGTTTTAATACAAGGCATTAAAAAGCACTGAATTTTCAGTTTAAACAATATACTTCTATGACTGTGTAGTGCATATAAGAAGGCAAAATCATTGACAATACAAGAAAAACAGTTTTATACTCCATATGCCATTTTTTGTTTAAGAAATTGGAATGAACTTTTATTCTACATTTAACTTAAAGGAACTGTATTGTTGAAGGCAAACATCTATAGATCATACTTTTTGGTTGGTGTAGACTTTTTTCACTGATTATTTACAACTGGATCTGTGATAACTATTTCCTCAGTACTTAGACCCATAGTATGCTTTTGATATATAGGATTTTTCACAGCTACAGTGTCATTATTTGTTTTTAGACATGTCTGATTACTGAAATGTGAACTTCTAAATTTAGGATGAAAAATCTCATGTATACCCTTACCCAGATCCTCTAGCAAATATAGGGTCCATCTCCTTTGAGGAGTTCATGTTCACTTTTTGGCAAGAATATAAACATGTTCATAGAGTAGAAAAGATAATCACAAATTTTAAATTTTACTCAACAACTATGTTGTAGATTACTTAGGTCTTAAATTTTTTCTTTTTATACTATCAATTTTGGGTACTCAAATTTATACTTTATTTTTATGAATTAGTGAAAATTAAAAATATTTTTAAGGAGCAAAAGAAATACCAATGATGATTAATGTATAAATGATATACATCAATATTAAAAATATTCTGAATTTGAGTAATTTGTAAAATGAAAAAGATAAATATGCATTAGATAGCTTCCTCCTTTCTGAAGTACCTCTGTTTCCTACAGCTGCATGCCATGTCTCATCAACTCCAGTAGGTAGAAGCATGTGTCTACATTATTTTTTAGGACCAGAATGTTTTCATAGCTTTCTTATTCTGATCTAGTGCACTCTGGGAAGAATGAATCTAATGCATCCTTTTCAAAGATAAAATGTGGTGCTGTGTAAAACAAACTTTTTAATATGAGTAACACAAAGAAGATCACTGAGAAAGATCAAGTTAATAGAAGCATCAAATTTTGATAAATACTTGGAGTGACAACTTCCAAAAAAGAAACGATAATAAAGGCTTGGATTTAAAGAAAAAACTTTTTCAAGGTATTGTCAAATTTGTCAAGGACACTTAATCTAATTTCTTCTCATTCATATTATCTTAGGCAGCTGTATATGTTGAAATTTATCACCCCCAAAAATGTATTTTGAAGTCTTAACCCCCAGTAACTCAAAATGTTACCTTTTTTTGAAATAGGGTATTTACAAAGGTAATCAGTTAAAGTGAAGGTGATTAGATTGGGTGGCCTTATAAAAAGGGGAAATTTGGACAGAGAGAAAAACATGTACATAGAGTATTTTTAGTTTTAGACTGTTTCATTAGATGTAGTTGTTTCCTTTCAGCACTTTGAATATATCATGTTACTCCCTTTTGGCCTGCAAAATTCCTGCTGAAAAATGAGCTGACAACCTTATGGGGTCTTCCTTGTATGTAACTATTTGCTTTTCTCTTGACTGTGTGAGGACTCAGAGGGAGAAGATGGCCATAGAACTGGTTTAATGTATCTATAAGCCAAAGAATGCAAAGGATGGCCAGCACACACTAGAAGCTAGTAGATATAAATAATTCTCCTCTAGAGCTATTAGATCATAGCTCTCCCAATGTCTTGATTTTAGATGTTGGATCTCTAGAACTATCAAACGATAAAGTTATGTTGTTTTATGTGACCCACATTTTGATACATTGTTATGGCAGCTCTAGGAAATAGCAATAGAGTATCCCTATAGCATTTATTAATCAGTTTTTATAATTTTAATAAAATATAGCATATAGAACTGTAAAATATTAGCATTTAATTAGATCTACTTGAAAAAATTCAATGCTAACTTCCAAATTGCTATCATAACAAGATGACTTTTAACTACTGAAAGTTAACTGAAATAGCCCAGATGTGGAAACAACCTTTGTCCATTGATAGATGAATGTATAAAGAAGGTATGTTATATAAACACAATGGAATATTACTCATCCATAAAAAAGAATGAAATCTTGCTATTCATGACAACATGGTGGATTTAGAAGGTATTATGCTAAGTGAAATAAATCAGTTATTAAAAGACACATACCATATGATTTCACATATGTGGGATCTAAAAAACAAAAAACTTCCCAAAAGACTCATAAATATATAATACAAACTGGTGGTTGTTGAAGGGAAGAGCTGTAGATGGATTGACAAACCAGATTTTATGTATATGATATATTACATCTTATTTAATGAGCCTCCTACCTAATTTTTATAGAAATAATTGACTTAACTCCTTTTGTCTTTTAACCATTATATTACCTTCATAAGTGATTGATTTATTACCTTTACTATATCTTTGATTTTTATCAGTGAAATTTTAATCTTTTATAATTTTCTTTTAGTTATGCCCATTGCTTTTCTGCTTAAAGAAGTCCCTTTAACATTTCTTGTAAGGCTGACACAGTGGTGATAAATTCCTTTAACGTTTCTTTGTCTGGGAAATTCTATAATCTCCTTCAATTCTGAATGATTACCTTGTGAGGTAGAGTATTTTTAGTTGTAAACTGTTTCATTAGGTGTAGTTGTTTCCTTTCAGCACTTTAAACATATCATGTTACTCCCTTCTGGCCTGCAAAATTCCTGCTGAAAAATGAGCTGACAACCTTATGGTGTTTCCCTTGTATGTAACTGTTTGCTTTTCTCTTGATACTTCTAAGATTCTGTCTTTATCTTTAACTTTTGACATTTTAATTATGTGCCTTGGTGTGGACCTCCTTGGGTTCATCTTGTTTAGGATTCCTGGTGCTAGTGTGTTCTATGCAAGCAGGTGCCGTGGTAGAATGGCTAGTGTTGCAGCAAGTGTGGGCAGGTAGGTCCTGGGTTATTTTGCACTGGGGCCGTCCTCTGTGAGGGTCACCCTGGTGGGACAGCTGGACCTGAAGTAGGTATAGGTTGGCAGGTTCCAGGGGGCTCATGTCAGCACTATCCCAGCAGGATGGCTAGGGTGGTGGTAGGGCACGGGTGTCCCTGGGTACTTTGCACTTAGGCCATCTTGGTGCAATGACTGGAGTTGTAGTGATGGCAGGCCAGGGCTTCCTGGTGTATGCCATGCCAGGGCAGCCTTTGTGGGACTTCTGGAGCTGGGGCAGGCATAGACAGGGAACCACCTAAGGGTGATGGCTAGAGCTTGTCTGGGATAGGTGCTAGGGCTCATAGAAGGGGCAAGTTTGCTACTGCACCTGGATCTGACTCCCTTCCATCTGCCCTATCAGGTAGAGGGGGAATGAAATAAAATGTTACTCATCAGACCCTTTGACTTAGAAGAGAGTTTCAGTAATTCTCCCACCATTTGGTAAACATTCTAAGGTTAGTAAATGGGTTTCCTTCACTCATAGGATAGTTGCTCTTTAAGTAGCTGGTTTCTTTACTGTGCCCCAGACAAGGCAAATCCATGCATGGGGTCTTCTATGATATCCCTCCCTACTGTAGTCCATAGTGTTGAGGGTAGGGTTCCCCCTGATACTGTGTCTCTGTCTCCTGCCATTCTCTGTGTGGTCTCTCTATCATTTGTTGCACATCTGTTGTTCAATCAGCCCTCAGTTCTTCAGGAGCAATAGCTCTATGTGTAGGTATAGATTTGTTGTGTCCCTGGGAAGAGGTGATTTCGGGTCTTCTTATATACCATCTTGGACTTTCTGAGTGCATACTATTCTTATACTTTTAAGTGATTTTCTGAAAACCTTCTCCAAGGGTTTTTGGAGACGGAAGATGGTATTTTTTTGTCATCTGGAGATACGGATGGTATATTTTTCTCAATAAGCAAAAATTTCTATATAATGCCCCAGAAATACAATTTTTGTTCTAGATGTTGTTAGTGATAGTATTTAATAACATCCTAAACCACACAATATTCTTTGTTACAACTTTAGGACATCAAGCACTTGAGTTAACTCTAAAATGCTTGCACATCAAATATTGTCAACCTATACATAGAAAACTTTGAATAAATTACAGACCCATTGGAACCATTCTACTTTTCCAAAAATAATCAGCACAGACTTTTTTATTTGGTTAAAGTTAATAGATGCAAGCACATTCAGGAAATAATGAGACTACCTAATTAAAGAATAAGAGAAGAGAAACATTAAGATTTGCTTCTCTAATATGCTTCAAAGCAAAAGCACTTGGGGTATTCTAGACCAAGTAAAAGCAAGTAGGGAAGTATAAACAATTCTTTCCTGATGAAGAAAGGAAATGTCTTATTGGATAGTAGGGAACTTGTAGTAGCCTTAGCAGAATGGATTGCCTGTCTATATTTTTCCTGAAAAACCACAGTCTGGACAAATGAGTACTCAAGGCTCTTATTAACACTCCAAGCATATGTCCCAACACAGCTCTGCATTCTGTGCTTGATTGATTAGACTGCTATTGCATGTTTTCCCCTAAGATTTCAGGACTATTTACAGAGCATTTTTAAACATGGGCAAACTGATGCTATAAAATTGAAAGCAAGGAATTCGTTTGAAAAGTTGCAAAGAAAAGTGAAGACAGCAATGGAAATACAAGATAGATTAGAAAGAGCAAGTGATGTAAAAGTCAGAAACCCCAAGTAATTACAACAAAAAATTACTCATTAACGAATGTTTCAGTCTCTGAAAGAACAATTGTTTTCTTTACTGAGTACAATCATTACCCTAGTAACACTCATGTCTCCTAGGGACACACATACTCTTACTTTCCTCCTGGCAAACAGACTTGTTTCATTCTCATGAATCTTTCTCTCCCCTGACTCCCCTACTGGCATTCAACCAGATTTATTGAAAACCTGACTATAGATATATTGCTTTTTTAAATTGACTGACATATTAGATTAATTAGGAAAGTGTTTAATTGCTACTTGGTTTTGTTTGCTTATTTGTTTGTTTTTTACTATCAATGTCTCAGTTCTGCATTCAGATTCTATTTCAACTAATATGGGAGCAGGACAAACAAGAGGCTTTTTTGTTTTTGTTTTTGTTTTCATTTTTTAATGCTCATCAAATAATCCTACTTGCTGCCAATGTTAGGAACTACTACAATAGAAAGATTCAAAATGGTGTCCAAAAAATGGGTTAAAGCTCTGCAATTGTCAGGCTTATGGCCACAGACAAAATAGTTTTGACCTTAGACTTGCTATGTAAAATGGGAATTAAAATACTAATTCATATTCCTTGGGCTTGCTGTCAGGGTCAAATAAGATTACATATACCTGAGGTATGTAAGTTTTGAGGCATATGTTAGTCATATTACTATAAACTCCATGTGTTCTGTGTACCGTAGAGGAGTGTGTTTGTGTGCAGTAATTCCATGTTCACTGTGTCTTCAGTACCTTTATTAGATTACATTGCTATTTATTTTCAATAGAACTTTTGCACAAATATGTAGAAATGGATTGGGGTGCTATTTGCTAATGCTACTTAATTTTAAAAGGCAATTCACATTGTGATTAAAAGCATTTTCAGTTATTGCGAATTGATGTTAAGGGCATAGAGTATGTTATTTGGATTCATACTCAATACAGAACGATGATTCAATGACAGACAAAAGCTCTTTTGCTTCCTTGGGAGAATGCCTTATGAAGCAGACATTACTACCAAGGCATGCTACGGTGTTAAGGTCTGACCTTAAAGCAGTGGAATGGACAGAGTTGAGAAAACAAAGACAAGTTTATTTAATTGTGATACATGATATTTAGCAATAATTTTTAAAACTCTAAACTCTTCCTAAAGGAAAGAATGCTAACTAACAAAGCAGTTCATAAGTGCTTAAAATATAAGGAAATATAAAATTATGAAATGATTTAAAGGTAGCTGTTTGAGGTACTGAGTCCTTGAATTTGGGATACAATTTAGGCATAAAAGAGCTTACAATGTATGTATACTAAACAACCATTTTGTAATAAAAAGTGTATATATCTTTTCCTAATAAATGGTAAATAAGCCCAAAGAGAAGTATCATACATAATGATAATGTTAACTAATGCTTTAAGAAATCTTACTGTGTTACCAAAGTGTTCTAATTACTTTATATGCATTTTAACTCATTTAATGCTCACAGTAACCCTATGAGGTAGGTGAAAAGGATGTGAACTCAATGGTCCAAGCAGGTTTATAGAGGGACCCCTCTGTCCTGCCCAGCAGAACAAAGGAAAGAGAGTCTCTAACAGGTCGAGGCTTTTTATGGCCAGGACTTTTTATGGCCCTCTTTGAGGGGAGGGATCAGGGGTAAGGTGGGCCTGTGGTTTGCTGACATGTCCTCTGGAGAATGCTTGTAGACTAGGTAAGATGGCACCTCGGTCTCTCTGAGATGGTGGGTAGGCTTGTTCGAAAGGCAGTACTCAGGTCCAGATTCTATCATCCTGGCTCTAAAAGGGTATAGGAAGATGGGTCACCGTTCACTTCTTGGCTATTTCCTGCTGAGAGGGGGTGCTGAAGGGGGTTTTATGATATTTTAAAGCAGAAAAACCATTTAGAGGTATTCTTGAGTAGTTGCCTGGGAGACGGCTGCCATTTGATCCTGCAAAAATCTTTGGAATAGGTTACTTAAGCAGGGAAAGAAAAAGAGGCAAATAGAGTCAGGAGAGCTAGAAGGTGATCGAAGATTGTACTTGGGCTGGGGAGAGAAGGGTTAGAGCCCAGTGGCTGAGAAGGTCAGGGAGGTTGTGTGAGGAGTGTACTTACAGGGGCTGGGGGAGGGCAATTTTGGGGCTTCGGGGATAAGGAGTGCAGCTGACGCCAGCACCTGTAAGCAGAGGGGCCAGCCTTTTATCACAAGGTTGAGTTGTTTGGACAAATAGGCAACAGGCTGGTGGGAGTCCCTGGCTGATTATGTGAGTAGTCCTAATGCTTGTTCCTTTTTGCTCATTAAGAAAAGAGGTTTGTTAGGGTTTGATAGAGTCAAAGCAGGTGCCTTGAGTAGTGCTCACTTAAGGGCCCAGAAAGAAGCAGGAATTAAGTCTGTCTCTTGCACCCTTTCTCAGAGATCCCCATGGGAAGCCTCATAAAGGGGTTTTGCAATGAGTGAGAAATTTTGGATTCAGAGTCTATAATAGCTAAGAAGCCTTAGAAAAGAAAGAAGATTTTCACTTTGTGGTAGGGAAAGGGAGATTATTGACAGCTTGTTTTTGGAAGGGGGGTATGTGGTGAGTGGTAGGGGTGAGGTCAAGGCCAAAGTAAATGACTTTGCAGTACCAGTTGAGCTTTGTGTTATGAGACACTGTATCCCTTTTCTCCCAAGACTTTTAGGAAAGGAGATAGTGTGGGATATAGAATCATTTTTTGAGGGGCTGCAAAGCAAAAGGGCATCAACATATTGGAGCAGATAACTAGGGGTGAGTTCGAGAGATTGGAGGTCCCTTTGTAATACTTGGCCCAAGAAGTGGGGACGTATCAGTTAAGACTGCCTGCCCTACCTTAAGATGGGCTGTTAGGCTATTGTCTGATTACCATAGAATATGTTAGAGATCTTACCTGTCAACTTTCTGCTTTATAAATGGAATGTTAGCCTTAAGATGGAGTCTCCCCTGTTCTTCCTATACTGTTTATATATCAGCATTTTTCACCATAGGTGGGAAAAGTTAATCATGATGCTTGTCCCATGTCTCTGCCCCACCTCATTCACCCCTCAAGGATGTGGACCCTTAAAATCTGTCAAGGAAAAGGAGTGGTGGTCACTTTTCTGTAACTGCTTCCTGCTGAGAAGGGGCCTTGTCCCTGCTTGTGGGCCCAGCAGCTCCTTGCTGTTAGTCAGGGAGAGGAGGGGTCAGGGTCGTGGAGCCATTTTAGCTGAGACAGATGCAGGCACAGCCACATAAAAAGTAGATGCAGCTAAGTTGTGGGGCTGCTGATGTACATCTGTGGATAAAATGAGAGTTCCTGTGGCCAGGATTCTCACCTGGCCGTGGTCAACTAGCTCACTGCACACCTGTGGCCAGTACATGACTGTTGACTCTATAAAAAGAGCTCCACCCAGTGCTCTGGGCACAACACGGTGGCAGGGCTGCAAGGCTGCAGGAGAGCAGATCATAGGCTGGAGTGGTGACAGCACCGAGGACAGAGGCCCAGAGGATGGCTGTGCAGGACGACTGTGCAGAGAGGCCCAGAGGACAGCTGTGCAAGACAGCTGTGCAGGCAGAGAGGGCAGAGAGGCCCAGAGGATAGCTCTGCAGAAAGATGGGCTCAGAGGCAGATACCAGCTTGCTGCATGCAGACTTGCTCTGAGTGAATGGGATTCAAGTGACTGACCTGCCACCTGGAAATAAAGTTGGGTATAACCCTATCACCCCAAGAACGTTTTGCTGTCAATTTATTTGGTCACATTGAATCCATAGCAAACTTGCCCGGGGCTGAAACCCATTGGCAAGACAGCATCTTCATCAACGTTAGGGTGTACTGAAATCCTCTTCCGAGCAGCATCTGGAGTTGAATTTTTTTTCTGGAGGAAATAAACTTGACAAGGAGATTAAGAATGTATGGTTGAATATGAGAATTAGAAATAGTAAAACTCTAATTGAAATGATGGGAGAAAACTGAAAGATTTCTGGAGTCATAGCCAGATACTCTGAGGAAACTTGAAGCCAGGACCTAATCTGTTTTACAATGAACAGTGTTAGTATCTAATAGTGATAAGGCTGCACTATT
This sequence comes from Manis javanica, assembly GCF_040802235.1. Taxonomy (NCBI): domain Eukaryota; kingdom Metazoa; phylum Chordata; class Mammalia; order Pholidota; family Manidae; genus Manis; species Manis javanica. Next base: position 41,368,633 of record NC_133164.1, read on the forward strand.
GAAACACAATTCTTCTTTCTCTCTAAAATTACCCTCATTTTTATTAATATAAAATAAGTTTAGCTTTAAAACAGTTGGCCTGATTATTTACATAAGTGCAGCAAGAACAGCCACTGATCGCACAGGCTCTTTTAAATATGCTTTGCTGGAACTTTTTATCAAGTATTTCAGATTGAGCTTTTAAAGGTTCTCAAGGCCAAAAGCCAAGCCAGACTTGCCATCAGGTTTTGCCTGCAGTACCTGTAGATTTGGGTGAATTCCTCTGTTCTTGAAGTCCCCAAATAGTTTGAAGTTCCTGCGCCTGCCAGTAAGTGACCTTCCTTTACTCACATGGTAAGGCTGCTGGGAACCCTGTAAGCAAGGTACCAGGCCAGTTCTTCCAAGACATTTTGTTAGCTCCATAAATTCAATCTTAGTTCCTTAAAGCTTTCTGTTTATATCTGAGTTTATGCACGTGTCTCACATATGACATTCCAGTCAAAGCCTTGGTGATATAACCAGTGTTTTCAATTGGTCTAGTCACAAGGAGAGCAAATTCTTATTGAACTTATGCAAATAAAAATATTGCCATAAAATATGAAAATAATCACTGAGAGTTTTTAAATTCTGGAGGGATCAGGTAGAGAGAGAAAGATAAATGCTTCAATTCTGCTTTAAAGGTATAATTTGCTAAACTGTAGTAAGCTAGCTTAAGAGAAAAAGGTTAAAATGACACTTGTTTTTCTGTTTAAGAGATTAGGGATATTTGCTTAAAAATTAAATTCACCTTCCTCAGTTTACTTAATGTAACTAAATTTTGCTCTGCTTGAATCTATTTCTTTACTAGTTCAGGAGTACAACAATAACTATAAATGACAAAAGACTGAGAAATGGCAATGGTTAAAGATTTGATGAGAGCTATAAGACAGTTGATATAAGGATGTTTGGGTATTTCTGTAACATATCAACTTAGCTTTTAGCTCTTTTACTATCAAGATCTCATTTTCTTAAGTATTTATAGAACTCATTGAGACCTTAAGCATGAGAAATCATTTTGATACAACAATTAGAAAAACCCTTCACAATCTTTCAATATTAAGAGCAGACTAACAGTTTTAAGAAAATTTCATCTTTTTAACAAACAGAAAACAAAATTCTAATTTTGCCATGTACTCATTTGCTTTAATCTCACACAGCATGACCATATTAAATTCTTCCACAAACTTTCTGCAACCTACTTTTTACATTCAGATTTCTCCCTCTTTAAATAGACAGCTGTACTTTAGAACAGTTACTTTCTTTTACCCTCACTAAAATGAATTTCCATTCCTTACACCTTCTCTTACAAAAAACACATCTTTTCTATTATGCAGAAATGTTTTCTTTATTATTTCAAGTAGTATTAATTAGAACTTAAAACCATTAAGAACTTGAATTTTTAGTGAACTCTGAGAAGTAAAAGCTATTATCAACTGTTATGCTAACATTCTTTAGATTGACAAATTTATGGACATCATAATTTCTAGAAATGTGCTTTCCAACACAATCCCTCAATAAGCACAGAATATGTTTATTAATAAACCCAAATCTGTTTTTAGCCTTCCCACAACAAGGAAGCCAAAAAGTGGATTCAGTAATTAATGTGTCATTATTTTATCTTATTTGGGAGTGACATAGTTCATTAATTTGACTTATTATTTAACTTAGCAAAACTTTAAGGTTTCAGGTTACCACAAAGATTCTTAAGCTATTTTTAGGTATACATACTAAAACACAATTATTATTAAGATGTTTACTTACTACACTTATTTAGTTCCCTCATTCCTAACAACCATGCTAGATTACTCACAAAACCTTCACCAAACATTAGACAAAGTCAAGCCTCTCTTTAAGCATTTTTTGGAAGATTTAACAGATAACATCCACTTAAATGACTTTAGTAAACTGAGAAGCTAATAACTAAGATAAATTCTAACTGAAATAAGCAGGTGACGAGAGGCAACAAAGGACCAGGCAGTTTATTGAGCGCAATCCCGGGCAATGTTCCCCAGTCTGGCTAGTTACAGGCCGGGGAAGTCGCACACAACTAGACAGGCAGGGAGTTTTTAAAGAAGATAGGGGGAGGCAGAGCATAGATTTACAGCAGTGTGAGGATTGGCTAGCCTAAGGCACATTTTTCAGGTTGGAAGGGGTAGCAGCCAGGGACTTTGGTATGTCATCAGCATCCTATGTGCTCACCCCTCCCTCTGGTGCCTCCAACCTTGCATTCCAGCCTTTTGGTTATAATGGGAACTGACTCAATCTGGCTACTTCCTGCTGAGGAGGGGTGGCGTGGGTAGGGTTGAGGCTGGTGGGAGGCCAGAGGAGGCTTGGAGGGAAGAGGCGAGTACTGATGTACCCACATGGTCTTGTTCACTTCTACTGTCTGACCCCTCTATTGGTGGCCGGAGGTTCTAGCAGATATGTTGTCCTCATCTCTCAGGACAGATGTCTAGCATGATCACTCAGGCTTTGCCCGTCTAGTACTGTAGTCTGGATGATGAGAGACAGACTGAGGCTTGTTCGTAGCAGGCAGCCTGGATGAAAGAATGGAAAGATGAGCATTGGGTGGGACAAGGGGATATCTTTCTTAGAAGTGAGAAGTAAGGTAGGTAGGAGAGGTGTTTGGGGGAACTTGAGATAAGAGAGTATAAGGGTTAGGGACAACTGGGTGAAGAGGGACTACAGTTTCGTTGATTATCTGCAGGTCTTGAACAAGCTGGTAGGCCCCCGATGGCTTCTTGACTGGAAGGATTGAAGTGTTACAGGGAGAATTAGTTGGTACCAGAAGCTTTTGGGAAAGAAGATAGTTAATGATAGGTAGGATGCCCTTGCGATAAGCTTAGGAAATAGGAAATTGGGGTCTAGAAGGAGAGGAGGATGGGTCTTTGAGGTGGATGAGGACTGGAGCATGGTGGCTCAAGACTACAGGAGTAGAGGTGTTTCAGACTATTGGGTTAATGCCAGTCGATGGTACAGGAGGGTCTGTGGAGGGCTCAGGGATACAACTTACATTGGCTAAGATGATGAGTGAGCTCAGTTGGGGATGACTAAGAGGCAGGGACATAGAGGCACTAAGCTTGGAGAGGAGATTTCTCCCTAACAAAGGGATGGGACAGGATGGGATGACTAGAAATGAGTGGGTAAGAGGATGGCTCTCAAATGTGTAGGCTACTAGACCTGTCTCTAGAGGCTTAGAGGGGGTACCTGTGACACCCACAACCGAGACATGGAAAGGATGTAAACACCCATGAAAGGAAGGAAAAACAGAGTAGGCAGCTTCTGTGTCCACTAAAAAGGAGATGGACTTACCTGCTACCCACAGCATGGCCCTGGGCTCAGCAAGGGTGATAGGGGTGTTCAAGTTTAGGCATCTTCTGTCTTCGAGTAGGCCCAGCAGGTTCGGAGGGGAGTCCCTCAGGGGGGCCTGCCTCCCACGATACTCTGTTGTGGGGGGATGACTTTCCCCAACTGGGCACTCTACTTTCCAATGACTTCTCTTACTGCAAACTGGGCAGGGTTTAGTTGGCTTGTTGGTCAGGTTAGGGCATATCTTTGCCCAGTGGTCTTCTTGGCCAGACTGGAAGCAGGGTCTTGGAGGCTCACAAGCTCCAGACCAGTCTTTGGCGTGATAAGACACCTGTCCTGCTGGCCACAGAGCTGCCGTGAAGGCTCGGGTTTGGGACACTGTCCTCCTCTCATGTTCTTCATCACGGGTATTAAAGACTTTAAAGGCCATTGGTTACCAGGTCATGGAGTGGAGTTCGGGGTCCCTATTCTGCCTTTTTAACTTACTTCTTATGTAACTAATACTTGTGGTGAAATCTAGTTCTTTACTAGTTTAGGAGTAATAAAGCAGTGACTATAAATGACAAAAGACTTACAAATGACAATGGTTAAAGATCTGATGAGAGCTTACTGTAAGACAGTTAACATAAGGAAATTCAGATATTTCTTTAACACAAAACATTCAGTAACAAAGTTTAGCATAATTTTCTTTGACAGTGCATACTAGGTTTAGCAGGTAATTTTATATCAGATAAATAAGCCAAACCAGCTAAATACTTTATCTAATGAGAAAAAATTCCTCTGACATGTTCCAGGGGCCCTCTGGAAAATATCAGAGTTAACTAGAGGTAAAAGCACCTTTTTGAATTTGATTTTGGGAAGCTGCTAAAGTATTTTTTTAAGGCATTTGTTTAAATAGAATCATAAATTACTATGAAACAATACTTATCTATTTAACTAGAATGACAATAAAAGATTTTAAAGGCAAATACAGAAGGTTATGCAGTTATTAGCAAAGCTTAGCTTTTAGTTTTTTCATATTAAGATCTTATCTTAAATATTCAGACAACTTATTGAGACTGAGCATGAGAAACTGTTTTGATAAAACGGAGAACTCTTTGCAATCTTTCAACATTGGGAGCAGACTAACAGTTAAGAAAACTTTCTTTTTAACTGAAAACAAAATATTAATTTTGCTGTGTACTTGATACTGAGACTCATTTGCTTTAATATTTTGTAGCATGACTATATTAAATTCTTCTACAAGCTTTCTACAACTTTCTTTTTACATTCACTGTTCTCCTTAAATAAATAGCTGTACTTTAGAACAATTACCTTCTTTTACCCTCAAAAAAATGAATTTCCATTCTTTATACTTTCTCTTATTAAAACACACATTCTGTTAGCAAGTAGAGATGTTTTCTTCTGTAAATAGCTTTAATTAGACCTCAAAACTATTAGGAAGTTTAATTTTCAGTGAACACTGAGAAGTGGGCTCTTGTAAACCATTGCACTCGCATTCTTTCAATTAACAAATTCATAAACACACTTTATAATTTCTGACAGCATGTGCTTTATAGCATAATCTCTAAACACAAAATATGTCTACTTAACTTAGCAAAACTTTAAGATTCTAGGTTACCACAAAAATTTTCAGGCTGCAGGCAGGCACACACACTGCAATACACAATCACTAAGATGTTCACTTGCTATGCCCAGCTCATCTGCTCTCAACAACCACGCCAGACCACTTACAAAATGGTAGGTGTGGGGAGGGGTGTAAGGTTGGGAGAGAAAGGCGGCAGGTCTGTGCTGGGAGGAGTCTTGTCCGTGGCTTCCAGAACCAGAGGGTGGGAGGAGCATGTTTCAGTGGGGGAAGAGGGCGGTGAAGGCAGAAGGAGAGGGGGAAGGGGTGGTGTAGCCACTGGAAGAGGAGAGGAGCAGGAAGATGGCATGGTTGAGAATGTAGTACTTTAAGATGGCAGCAACATGGGAGAGGACAAAGAACTGAAAGATGGTGGTGGAGAGGGGTGGGGGTAGTGAGCTGAGAGAGGTGGAAGACCAAGGCCTTCTGGCGGATCTGAAAAGGAAGAAGGACTGGGCAGAGTAAGAGGCTGACAATCCTTAACTGGAGATCCGACCAGGAGAACCTGGGTCATTGAACACTTAAAGTAAAGGTCTGGGTGGGAGCGCAAAGTCCAAAAAGCCTGCACATATGGGATTTCACTCCACCCTCCACTCCAGTGGCAATAATTAGTCAAGTCAGTTAGGAGGCCAAAATCGAAAGTTCCTTCAGGGGGCCAGCAAGATTGATTATCCAAGGGATACTGAGACCCGGCCTCAGAACAAAGAAAGACTAGCTTCTGTTTGTGAACTTCCCGGGACAAATACAGAGTAGCCAAATTAGAAATGAGACACTGCGGTGGGGTCTGAGCCTCTTCTTTCGAGGACTGGTTCCCCATATCTGCATCACCATCCCAACTAATCCTGCTGAGAGGAGCGCCCAGTGTCCCAAGTGCACCAACTTAGGGGAGACAGCCTGAGAGCCTGGGGGAGGGACGTCTCCCACACCACAGGGCAAGGGGTGGGTATCCTGGATGCCCACAGTGGATGGGCCGAATGCCCAAGGGGCCAGATGCCCCAACCTGGATGTAGCTACAATTTCGAACGGACCAGGTGAAAACAGGTTAGGAAGGGAAACAGACTGGAGGAACTGAGGGACTCACTGGAAAATAGTCCATGCAGTGGAGAGCAGGCTGAGGTCCCAGGTCAGGGAAGGAGGGGGCAGGGCCACCAATGGCCAGTTGGGGCCTCGCGCTCACTCCCCATCCCGGGTTTTTTCTGCACCAAATGTAAGATAAATTCTAACTGAAATAAGCAGGCAATAAGAGGCAACAAAAGGCCAGGAAGTTTATTTGAGCGCAATCCCAGGCGATGTTCCCTGGTCTGGCTAGTTACAGGCAAGGGAAGTCACGTACAGCTAGACAGATGGGGAGTTTTTAAAGAAAGTAGGGTGAGGCAGAGCATAGATTTACAGCAGCATGAGGACTGGCTAGCCTAAGGCACATTTTTCAGGTTGGGTGGGGGCAGCAGCCAGGGACTTTGGCACGTCATCAGCGTCCAACGTGCTCACACCTCCCTCCGGTGCCTCCAACTTTACAATAACCATAAGGACATGTCTGTTTTAGTTAAATATAAATTAACATTAATGCTGAGTAACTTTTATCTGAATTTCTGGAAATTTTGGAATGCCCAATTTTTACAAGTGCTTGTCTTTAAATCAATTAATTTTTAGCAGTACCATCTGGAGGTAGAAAAGAATCTTATCAGTCCTCTGGATAATTCTGCAAAATTAACGCAAGAGATTTACTGCTCTGGCCTCTCCCAGGATAGTAGCTTCCCTCTGGAACCATATCAAGACCGCCTGACTTGCCCCCATGTGGTGGAGGATATCTCTTCCCAGAAAGGGGGTGGAGCTGTGGGAGATTACTAGAAAGGAGTGAGGGAAAGTAATATTGACCAAAGAATAATATAATGGTGGGGTTTAGGTTGGTGTTTCTATTACGTCTTTCATTCCAACAACCAAAATAGAGGAAGGGAGCTGTGGGGAAGTTGGGGTTCCTATAGCCAGGATCCTCACTGAACTTAAACCACCTGATAATGTAACTAGCCTGTTGCTGGGCTGCAGCTTCCACACCTGTAGGCAATAAGCTATTATTGCACTATAGAGAGAGCTCAGCCCAGTGCTCTGGGCAAAGGCAGAGACACTACTGCTCCACCTGCCACTGGAGAACAAGCCCAGTAATAAACACTTTCACCCCAAGAACGTTTTGCTGTCAATTGCTTTGTTCACACTGAATCCATTGTCTCCGGCTGAAACCCATTGGCAAGACAATTGGCAAAAGTCAGCAGGGTTCACTGTTGACCAAGGGAAAAGACAGGCTGCCCTTGTGGGAGGGGTACTTCAGCGGGCTGCCCCAGTGAATGTGGAAACAGTGGATCATCCGCCAGTAGGTATGTGGTCTGAGGTGGCTTGCCTCCTAGAAGGCTGGGCCCCACCCCAGGACTGGAGGCAAGTGGAGGTGACACCTGAGGCTGTAGGGGTGGCTCTTGATATAGTAAGCAGATCCTTTGAGTAGCAGAGTGCCCATGAGGCAGCAGGGACTGTGGATTGGCCGCTTCTCACAGTACTAAAAAGGTCTACAGAGGAGACCCAAGGAATGGCAGCATGAGAACACAAGCTGCAGACTTCAGTAGATTCCCTGAGGAGAGAAGTGGCATTGTTGGAAGAGGTGGCATGAGAACACAAGCTGCAGACTTCTGTGGATGCCCTGAGGAGGGAAATGGTATTGATGTGGGAGGAGGTGGCATGAGAGCACCAGCAGCAAGGTGCCATTGGAGACGAGACGGCAGCACTGCCAGGTGTTTTGAAGGAGGAAGAGGCCATCAAGAAAAAAGACAATGTGGACTGTAGCCCATTAGTGGGGCTTCCCTTTGACCTTCGAAGAAGTTAGAGCCTGGCAGGAGTGTGTCGTGTGCTCCAAAAGAGACTTACACCGAGTTCCACAGCAACATGGAACAATAGCTAAGGGGCCTATACCCCTTGTCAGTTGGCAGATAGACTATATTGGGCCTCTACCTGGGTCACAAGGATATCAGTATGCGATGACTTGTATGGACACAGCTACTGGACATCTGGTTCCTTTTCCTACCCATTGTGCAGACCAGCAGGTGACCAAAAGAGGCCTGGAGCATCTCTTTGCTGCCTATGGCTGACCACAGGTGATTGAGAGTGATCAGGGCACCCATTTTACTGGACACACACTGCAAGAATGGGTGTGACAGCTGGGAATCAAGTGGAAGTTTCATGTGCCATACAATCCTACTGCAGCAGGCATGATAGAGAGGCACAGTGGCTTGTTAAAATCCAGACTAAAGTCAGATATCAATAGTCGGCGGGGATGGTCAGTCTGCTTATGGACTGTACTATGGTGTTTGAGTGAGAGACCCCAAAAGGGAGCTTTGAGCCCCGTAGACATGTTAACACATATGGCTGCCTTCCCCATGCAACTGTAAGTACAAACCAAGGAAGAATCACTGAAGCCAAGTTTCAGCCGCCAGAATAACATCTTGCTGCCAGCACCAACTGCACTGAACCTCTGAGACTCCATTGAGTGGACCTGGCCTTGGACCTTTCAACACATGGACCAATGATGGCTTGCTCTCCTGGCACCTTGGGGACAAGGCCTGGAAGCTGGCCTCCTGTGTATTCCTGTAATAACAGCAGAGTGGCCACCAAAGGTCACAGTAGTATATCCTGAATGGCCAGAAGGTAGGAGCATTTTACCGGGGAGTTTTGTTCTATCATTATGGCCAGTGCATGCACCTCCAGTAGCACTATATGTAGACCCTTCAGTAACCCCAATGGGGATAGGAGTAAATGTATGGTATACTAGACCTGGAAGGGACCCCCTTCCTGCTACAGTCCTATCACAGGACCAGTCTCTTGCATGCATCCTACCTGATGGACAAGATTTGCCTATGTTGGTGGCATTAAAACATGTATCTTATCACCCCTAAAGTCTTTGTGTATTGGTAACTTCCTCTGGCTTGAGAATTATTATAATTTTTGTTATTAGGAACCTCCTCTGTCTTGAGGATTATTATAATTTTTGTATCAAATTCTTGCTGTATCTTAATTTTTATTATCTCTAAATTGTTGTTATTCTCTGTTGCTATTGTGGAATCTTGTTACAGTGCTCCAGCTTTCTCACACAGGGACCATTGCAAAAGATTGAAAGCATGTAGATTGTAAGGTGAGAATCCTGGAGGGGTGGAGTGTGGGGAAGTTGGGGTTCCTATGGCCCGGTTCCTCACTGAACTTAAACTACCTGATGATGTAACTGGCCTGTTTCTGGGCTGCTGCTTCCACACCTTTAGGCAATAAGCTATTATTGTGCTATATAGAGAGCTTGGCCCAGTGCTCTGGGTGGAGGTAGAGATGCTAGTGCTCGACCTACCACCGGAGAACAAGCCTGGTAATAAACACTTTCACCCCAAGAACATTTTGCTGTCAATTCCTTTGGTCACGCTTAAGCCATAGTGAACTTGCCCAGGGCTGAAACCCATTGGCAAGACAGGAGCAAAGGTCCTGAATATTAGTAAGCAAAGAGATGCTGGCTCCTGTGTCCGACCACTAAAGAAACCTGACTTCCTGCTACCACCATTGTTATCCATGGATCCACTTTCTAGTGACCCCACTGTGAGCAGTTCAGACACAGCTTTGTAGGAGGCTTGGGAGTAGGGCAAGCTCTTGCACAGTGGCCCTGATTGCCAGAGTGGAAAACAGTTCCCAGGTAGGTATCAGGTGGAGCCTTTTGCAGGCTTGTCAGCCAGAGGTCGAACTAGGGAGGCCAGAATCTGCTATTTGGCTTTAGCCTGTTTTTCTACCTGAGTTTCTTGTTCTTTATCCCAGTTGTTGAAAACTTTAAAGACAAGGCCTACAAGCTCTTTCTCAGGTGTTTAGGGTCCATTTTCTAATTTTTGGAGCTTTTCATGAATATCTGAGTAAGACTGGGAAATGAAGTGTAGGTGCAGGACAATAAGGCCCTCAGGGGAGTTAGGGCTGATGTTTGTATTTGATCATGGCCTCTGAAAGGTGGTTCATAGAGGGCTGGGTTTTCATCTGCTCCCTGGGTAATTTCCCTGAGGCGCTCATAGTTGAATTTATCAGGGTTTTCTGAGAAGAACCCCATCTTTTGTTCAATAGGCTCCAGATCATTAATTGAAAAGGAGACATGAACACAAATGGGCCTTTTAATGCATGCTACCTCACGGAGGAGTAGGATAGGGCAAGAAGTGGTCTGGGGAGGTATTTGGTGGGAAATGAGAGTGTAAGAGCAAGTTTGAGGCTGGGGAGGGGGTTTGGAGAGGGGGTTGGGTTAGAAAAGGTACACATGCTGGGGAATATCAGAGAGGAGGGGGAGGGGTGTTCAGAGGAAGTAACAATAGGGAAGGGATTTGGGATTTGGATTTTGCTGAGGCTGTTGGGGAGAAGGAGCACAATAAGGTGGAGGGTAACAGAGGAGGGAAAAGAGGGGTAAAGGCACAATGTTGTCAGTGTTTGGGGTAGGGGATTTTTGTTTGGTGAGGACCAAACTAGTTAGGAAAGTTGCCTGGGCTGAGGCAAGCAGCTGTGAGAAAAAAAGAAGAAAAGAAAAGAAAAAACCTGCTGTGCTGAGAAAGATGTTTTGGCTCTAGGCTATGTGTCTCCAGCAGGCTGCAAGCTAGGCTGGAGAGGTGGGCTCTCAGTGGGAGGTCAGAGTTAAGTGAAGAACAAAGGGGAGATTGTTTAGGGAGGGGGAAGGGTTTGATTTAGGGAACCTCTGACCATTTGCTCCCCTAGAGGAAGTTACGAAGATCTTGGAGAATTTTGAAATAGAAGTTACCCTCAGCTGGTCAGTGTGACCCATTATTATGAGGAAACATGGAAGTAGAGTAAAAGACCAATTTTTTTTTGTTTAATGTCTCCTTTTAATTCCAATTGGGAAAGATTAGGAGAGAGCTGAGGGGCTGTCTCCTGATGTTTTTGAGGGAGAATTGCTCATTGTGGGAGGGTGAGAAAGGGTGGCCAGGGTTTGGGAAGCACGCAGCTGGGACATCTCTCTGCGATCACTTTCCCAACCGGAGGCTCCTGGAGCCTGACTGTCCTGCACACTGAAAAGAAGCATCCCCCCAGTCAGAGTGCAGGGGGTCCCATTACGGTGTTCTCAACCAGAGAACAGAGAGGAAGGGGGAGGAAGGAAAAGGGGACCCAGATCAATTTTCTCTCGGTCCTGAGAGAAAGCCGATGAGGCCAAAATCTTACCCTCTTGGGAATTGCAATGGATTAATGGCTGGTCGTGGATGTGTAGATTGAGTCTGGCAAGATGGTCTCTGGACTGGAGTTCATGAGAGGGTGTTGGGTGAGGGAGGGAAGGGAAATGGGGGAAGACACAGGAGGCTCTCAGGATCTAGGCTTCAGCCCAGGGTGAAGTGTCACTGCCCACTGCTTCCTAGGCTGCAAAAGAGCCCCTGCTCTTGGCTCCTGCTCCCGGATTGTGGCACCATATGAAAGGGATGAAAACTCAACAGTCCAAGGAGATTTATTGCTAAACCTGAGAGGGAACCCTCTGTCCTAGCCAGAACAACAAAGCAAAGGGGTCTCCAACAGATCAAGAGGCTTTTTATGCCAGGGTTTTTGGTGGGCTCTTTGAGGGAAGGAGTCAGGGAAAAGGTGGGCTGGTGGCTTGCTGATGTGTCCTCTGGGGAATGCTTGTAGCCTGTGTGGATGAAATGAGATTTCCTGTGGCCAGGATTCTCACCTGGCCCTGGTTGACTGCACACCTGTGGGCCATACATGGCTGTTGACTATATAAAGAGCTCTGCCCAGTGCTCTGGGTGCTACACAGTAGCAAGGCTTCAAGGTTGCAGGAGAGCAGAGCAGAGGCTGGAGTGGTGGCAGCGCTGAGGACAAAAGCCCTGAGGATGGCTGTGCAGGATGACTGTGCAGAGAGGCCCAGAGGACAGCTGTGCAGACAGAGGGGCCCAGAGGCAGAGACCGGCTTGCTGCATGCTGACTCGCTCTGAGTGAATGGGATTCTAGTGACTGACCTTCCACCTGGAAATAAAGTTCGGTATAATTGTTTCACCCCAAGAACATTTTGCTGTCAATTTCTTTGGTCACATTGAACCCATAGTGAACTTGCCCAGGTCTGAAACCATTGGCAAGACACCTAGGTAAGATGACACCTGGGTCTCTCTGAGATGGTGGGCTTCTTCCAAAGGTGGTACTCAGGTCCAGATTCTATCAATAAGTATTGTTATTATCTCTGCTTTAAAGATGAGGAAACATCTCCTAAGGTAACACAGCTATGGGCAAAATTAGAATTAAATACAACCTGCCTCCAAATCTCAGTTTTTAACCACTACAATAGCCTGCCTCTCACTGTTATATTTATGCATAATTTGCATATTCCAAATGCCTACTGTAATGCAAGGCTTTGCATGGATATTGAATATACATTTGCTGAATTAAATTGCATTGAACTGAACTGAATAGTGCTATAAATGATGCTGTGTTATAAAAAATTAGTAGCTCCTATATACTCAATCATTTCTTATCTTCTTGGTATTTTTAAACAATTGCCCCAGAAATTCAAGGGTCATCTAGAATATCTTCAATATTATCCCTCAATTTCCCTAGCAATTTCTTATTTTAAAACTGATTGTCTGATCTAATGAAATCACCACCTCACCTGTAGCATGCCCTGTAGGTAAAAACTGCTGCTATTAATAATCCTTAAGCATTAGCTCCCATGGTAGGAGTTTGCAATTCAGTGTGCAGTAAGCTGCATGCTCAATGTAAAAAAATTTAATTTCACAACACTTTTGTAGCTAAAATAAAACTTATCATTTTGTTACTAGGGAATCTGTTGAATTTTGCTATCTTAGTGGATCACTGTAGTCATAAATGTTTTAAAATAGGATAAAGTAGGATTAAGAAAATTACTGTCCTTATCTATTAAAAATGAGAGCTGGCCTAGAGATTATCTGATCTTTGCATATGACTAATAAGACTACTACAAAGCAACTACATTACCAAGGTTGCGCCCAAATTAGCAGCTAAAGCTCTCTAGAGTCAGGATTAGAATTTAGAGCTCATATCTCTTTTATTCCACACTGTTGTGCATCCACTCATGATATAATCCAATACATAACATTAACCTGAAGCTTTTCAGGTTTCAAACACTTTATCCATGATTTATTAGTCTTAAAGAGGAAATGTACTATTTTTATAAAAACATATAAAGTACTAATAGAATTCAAAAGTAAAGAGTGGAACTTTGAAAATATTACATAAGGAAATACAAATAGATTTTATTTATCAGCAATTATTTATACACAAGACAGTCTTCTCACAGACAGATTAGGTGTTTATGACTGTAGTAGAACAAATGTAAGAAAGAAACCATGATTTTAGTAAAATACTCTGTAAACTCAGAAATAATAAGCAGCAAAAAACAGTAGATAAGCCAATATAATAATTTAATATGCAAAGAATTTAGATATTGATTTTTTGGATTGCACGTTCAAGAGGAATAAATATAACAACTAGATATATGAAAATAGCTCTTAAATTATTTATAAGATATAAAAATGAAGGTATTCGATTTATTTTCATACATAAATATTTTAGAATGCTAATTTTCTAATACTAAAAATACAATGGCAAATTTTTTGAGCAGGAAATGTATTTGACAAATATAAATTTTAAAATTTAAATGTATATTCATTATACTGCAAAAGCGCTCAAACTTGCCTCCTAAATGTTTCATCTATAATCATTAAAGAAAAACAATGAAAACCATTTAGATTAATGAAGAAATAAAGGGTTATATTTGAAGAACAGAAAAAATAGCCATTAAGCATATATGTTTTTCTCAACATCAAAATTAGCTGAGGAGAAAATATATATTAGGGGGAATATAAATATATTTGATGGTAACTGACATTATTAATACTTTAGTATAATAATGATAGCATTCTTTACTGACTGGCAACTACCAAAATTTTTCAATAATTTTAAATGAGAATTTTTATTATTTTCAAAGATATTATTACACATTGCAGATAATAAAATTGAAAATAGAGGATTGAGTTTGAGAATAAAAGTATATATATTATATCTTCAAAAGTGTACTATTCTCCTTAAATGAAAATGGTTTCAGTGAAAAAATGTCTCCAAATTGAAAAATAACTGACGGTTGATATTCTTGATATTCACTTAGCTCTTAAACTAATATTCTAATAGTAATGAAAAATGTATGTAAAAACTGAAATTGTAAAATCTATAATCAAGAGATGAATGTGAACCACACTTTATATTAAAAATGATTTTTAATGCAGCATTATGGTAAAGGAACTAAAATAGCTTAGAATTCAATTCATATTTTTCTTAATTCTGGATTTATGGATAGGGGAGATGTGGAAAAGTACAGTTTTGGCATAACAAATACGGTTTAAAATATAGTTGCAAAAATATAAGTAACAATACAGTCATAGATATACATTCTAAATTATAAGGGAGAATTAAAGAAGATCTGGATCACAAATTTATAAAATAAGTGTATATTTATTTATAAAGTAAGTATATATAATAAATATGCTTATTTACCTGTTATTAAAAATGTTTGATCTTGGTATTTCATGGTTTGCTTCCTCTTTGAGGGTTGGCTTTACCTCTGTAAGGAGAGAAACCAACTCTTATCTTTTATTCTTTGAATTTGTATTTATAATAGAAAAGAGTCAAAAAAGAAGAGGCTGAGACAAAAAAAGTAGTCATTATCAGACAGAAGTTATAATTATGTTTTGGCCCTTGTTTCTCCTGAATATCATTATTGCTCTGTACCTAAACTTACTGTTTTTGTAACATTAATAATAATTCTGCTGGATGGGAATATGAGTTCGGTATCTACGTAATGCCTATCTAATGCTAAATGGTGATTCATAAAGTAATAGTCATGAAAAACAGTGCAGTTGAGTTTTAAAGAAATGTGGAGAAAGTTTGTGATAGCAACAGATCTAGGCAAATTGATTTGTCAAGCATCAACATACCAATATCCAGACTTTAGCCCTCTCATTTCAAATCTTCTCTGATTGGACCATATTGTAAAGATGATTGTTTTCCATAGTTTAGATCTAATCTCCTTAAAGGTCAAAAAAGATTATGCATTTACTTACTATACATTATTGTGATAAAACTATTTAACAAGCAATTTAACAAATTACTAAATTTGTTACAAAGTATTGTCCAAACTTAGTATTTTAAATAATATACAATAAGCATCTGTTTTCACGGAGCCATAGATGTAGTAATTTGACTATGATTTATATGTACTTTTTAAAAGTAGTTACTAAAATGACTAAAACAGAAAAATTAAAATGGGCACATAAAAGTAACCTACTTGAAGTGTTTTAGTATTATTCTAGTAATAAAAAAGTGTGGATTGCTTTATAGTCCTTGAGAAACATCTGCTGAGAGATCTCCATATAATTTGGTATATTGATCTTTAAAAAAAAAAGACCTTGATAAAAATAAAATACTATATTATGATTTATTTTTAGACATTGGAGCTTATCAGTAAAGAATAAAATGATATTGATTAGTACAGCTTGTTTTTTAAAGTAGTATATCCTAATAACAGCTACGTACTAAAACAAACCTTGTGTACTGGAGGGAAAATTGAAGTCCCTATGGTCAGGATCCTCATGTGACCCTAAACTATTTGATGATGTAGTTGGCCTACTGCTAGGCTCCTGCTTCCACACCTGTAGGCAATAAGCTATTATTCACTGAGTCACTATATAAAGATCTCTGCCAGGGGCTCTGGGTGGAGGCAGAGACAAAGGAGGATGACAGACCTGAAGACTGTTGGATGCAGACATAATTCTAGTGTTCAACCTATTACCGGCAGAATAAGCTGGCTAATAAGCCCTTGTACCCCAAGAATGTTCCATCGTCATTCCTCAGTCTTACTGAATCCATAGTGAACTTGCCTAGGGCTGAAACCCATTGGTGAGACATGTACACTTCAAAACATTTTTGAAAATCCAATAATTTTGAGGAGTTGGCAATAAATAATACAACATGGTAAGACATAAATTAGTAAGTATAAAATTTAACAACTCTTAAGCTTTTAGAAATGAGAGAAACAACAGTGTCTTGCCATTAGGTTTCAGCCCCGGACACATTAACCATGGATTCAATGAGACCGAAGAAATGATAGTGGAACATTGTTGGGGTGAAAGGCTTATACCGAACTTTATTTCCATGGTGGCAGGTTAATCACTAGAATCCTGTCCACTCAGAGTGAGTCTGCATGCAGCAAACTGATCTCTGCCTCTAAGCCTCTCTGCCCCTACTGCTCAGTCTGTCCTCAGCGCTGCCACCATTTCAGCCTCTGCTTTCCTGCAACCTTGCAGCCTTCCAGCCATGCAGCAGCCATGCCACCATGCCCAGAACACTGGGTGAACCTCTTTATATAGAGTTAATAGCAACATATTTCCCACAAGTGTGTAGTGAGCTAGTAGACCAGGGCCAGGTGAGAATCCTGGCCATAGGAACCTTCTCTTTATCCACAAACAGGATATATAAATGATTTAAAAGGGAAATATGATGTCTTTTTCCCTTAATCCCCAAGTATACTATGGATTCAGTGAGACTGAGAAATGACAATGGAACATTCTTGGGGTAAAAGGGTTTATTCCTGGCTTTATTCTCCTGAATATAGGTCAGCACTAGAATCATGTGGCAGGAGCCATGCTACTCAAGCTGTATAGTAAAGCTCAGGCTGGAGGAATACCCCCACAAAGCAGGGGCCTTCTCAGCTGGCTCCCCCTATTACCTACCTTGATTTTGTTATTCTCCACTATACTATTGGCTTTGCTTTTGCTTGCATTTTTGCCAAGGGCTAAGCTAACCTTTGATAAGCAGCACGGAAAAGATGAGAACATAAATTTCCCAGAAGGTTTTCAGGCCAGTGCTTCTGAAGAATGGAACACACAGAGGCCAGGTGGCAATCTTGGCATGAAATACCAAAACCTGCAGGTAGCTAGTCAAACAGTGACTACCCCATCTCCACCTAAGTGGGAATGCGCCCCATTTTCTTACGATGTTAGTGAAATTGGTGATGAAGACTTCTTTAGGAAAATTAGAGAAATAGATTTATGGGGGAATTCTGAATGGAATAACCCTGTTAGTCAGCAGCGCCATGAAAACAAAACTCCCAGATTAGTCCCTACAGTGATGGGGCCATGGGGACCTGCGTATTATATATTAGAGAAATTTTGGTATCCGCCCAGAGGAAAGAGAAATATGGAAAAGATAGGGAAATTGATTTTGCTACCTGCTGTGCCCTATGAAGAGGTGTATGATGAAAATGTGAATTTATGGTTTTAGATTGATTATAAATCTATTAAAGCCTCTAGAACATATTTGTGGGAAAGAATAAAGTGAAGAAAACGAGCATGATGCCTGTGGATGGGGGCAGAATGAAGGGCTTGGAAGGCATGATGGAATAAATATTATGAGGAAATAAAATGTACCCATTACATTAGAAATATAGATGATGATACCTGCCTAGCTAACTGTGGCAGTGGGTGACCTGTATTTCACCCTGAACTGATAGACTCCATAGTCACTGCTACATGCTGCACGCTTCTGCGGTCACATGCATTACTTAGAAACTGATTTGCATAGAAACAAGAAACACAATAGAGTACATGTTACTAAGAGAAGTTTAGGTCAAGGAACAGGAAAAGGTCACCTGTCTGACATTTGGCTAACCATGTATAGATTAGAAAGAAATAGAAAGAAAAGGCTTGCCTATGCTTGTTAATCAAAAGAATAAATAAAAAATATTCATATCCTTGTGCAAAATGGTATAAATAAAGATGTCATCGGCACTGTGTCGAGAGACCTCCTCCAACTGACTCCGCGTCCTGTCTCTTCATGCACCGACTCCGTCTCATCCTTTTGGACAACCCACCCCCCATGGGAGCTGGACTCTGGCAATCATGTCTACATCCAATAATCTGAAGTTCCATAATCCTCCTCCATTTCTTCCTCTGCCCAGAGCACTGGGCAAAGATCTTTATATAGTGACTCAGTCAATAATTGCCTAAGGTGTGGAAGCAGTAGCAGAGCAGTAAGCCAATTACATCATCAAGTAGTTTAGGGTCAGGTGAAGATCCTAGCTATAGGAACTTTCATTTTATCCACATATGATATATAGTGAAACATGGAAGATATTCTTTTCATGGTTTTAAAATTTTATGAACATTACTGATTTCTGTTGAGATTACTACTACTTTCCACAGACTGTGTTAAAGCCCAGCAACTCTTGACACTTTCTGGGCCATGCTTTGGAAATAAAAGTTAACATCTGAAATTCCAGAGCCTAATAGTCTTGCCCTTCTGTGGATAAAGTGAAGGTTTTTATGGCCAGGATTGTCCACTGGCCCTGGTTGGCTAGCTCACTATACATATGTAGGCAATACGTTGTTATTGACTCTGTATAAAGAGCTCTGCCCAGTGCTCTGGGTGGCATAGTGGCATGACTGCACAGCTGCAGGGCTGCAGGACAGCAGAGGTTAGAGTGGTGGAAGCATTGAGGAAAGAGACTGAGATGGCTAGAGGCCTAGAGGCAGAACCAGCTTGCTGCATGCAGACTTGTTCTGACTGAAAGGGATTATAGTGATTTACCTGCCACCATTGGAATAAAGTTGGGTGTAAATTCTTTCACTCCAAGAACATTCCACTGTCGTTTCTTTGGTCTCATTGAATCCATAGTGAACTTGTCTAGAACTGAAACCCACTGGCAAGACACCTTCCTCTAAAATTATCAACAGTGGCCTATGCTACAAGAAATGTGGCATGTAATAACATTTGAAAAATACATGACATTTTTCACAGTATGCATAAGTGTACATGTCTGATATCTAATTGTTATGCTCATAATTCCTAGAATGTCAAGCAAAATCTGGATGTTCTTGTTGCTCGGTGCCCTAAAGAGGGTGGTTAATATAGAAAAAATTACCCTATCCCATGCATGCACACATGGAGCTCAATAATCATTTTCCTATAAAGAAATAAACAACATAGGCCAACAGTCCACCAAAGAATCGATTCCATTGCTAATGCTTCCTCATTTCCTAATTCTCTCATAGAATTGTTCAGTTCTCACTCTTCACTATGATTCTTATGTTCATATTTTAAGATTCAGTATTTCTCACATTATTGTACAAAGATTCTCCAAAGGTTCATCAGAAGCTATAACATTCTTCCCAGAAATGTTGGAAGATAATGTTTTAATAGAATTATACTAGAGGCAGTTGGGTCAAGTCTTATGCTCAAATGAAGGATCCATCACCTATAAAACTTTATGAATCCGTTCTTCAGGGAACTGAATTAAAACATACCCCAAGAAACAAAATTCCATTGGTCTGAATGCTGAGTAGAATAATAGGAAAATAGTGTTAATTGAATCCTAATTTGGGAATACTTTGACAAGCAAACAAGTAAAATATATTTGTTTTGCCATACTTTCTCATATCTAGAATGACTCAACTATAACTCCATGATTTCAAGCAAAAATAGTTTTTTGCAAATTAAATGAATAATTTAAAAATAATCTTTTATTCATGTCATAGTTTTGAATTATATTAATTGGTTTTAACTTAATTGCTCATATATTCAAATTGAAGAACAACCTATTAAGGATTCTTTCTTGGAGGAAATAAATAAAAGACTTTTTTTTCTTGCTTCCTTTGTCTTGAGACGTGTAGAAGTAATAAGTGTGTAAAAGGCATCATTGTGTATCAATATATACTGTCCAATACTCTACATAAAAAAGGGTTCTTCATCCACAGTCGATAAATTAAAACATCTTTTTTTCTGGTAGAATTAATTTGTTCAGATCTATTTCATTGTCTCTCTTGTGAATACTAGTGGATCTTTTTTAAAAATTGGTCCATGTGTTGAGAGTGTGCTTTATGACCAAATAAAACAGAGAAGCTAGCTGATTCACATGTTCCATGATGTGATTGTCATTAGGGCTATATTCCAACCAACTGAACCAAATAGGCACAAACATTGGTGACATAAATGATTCATACATATTTTCATGCAGTTGGGTAAGGCATACCACCTCCATTATGACTAATTCTTAGAAATAAAACATTTTTTTAAATTTGGAATTAAACGTTTATGTCTTGAAAAACTTGGGGTATACATAAATAATCTCTTTATTATATGTTTATTATATACACAAAATATATAAAGAACTCATACAACTCAACACCAAAAAAATTATCTAATTAAAAAATGGGCAGATGACCTGAATAGGCATTTTTCTAAAAAAGATATACAGTGGCCAACAGGCACATGAAAAGATGCCCCATATCACTAATCAGAGGGGAAATGAAAATCAAAACCACAGTGAGATATCTCCCCCACTAGTTAGAAGGACTAAAATCCAAAAGACAGCCAACACGTGTTGGCTAGGATGTGGAGAAAAGGGAACCCTCCTACACTGTTGGTGGGAATGTAAATTGGTCCAGCCATGGGGGAAAATGATATGGAATTTCTTCAAATAAACTAAAATAGAAATATCATACAACCAGCAAGTTTCTGGGAATTTGCCTGATAAAAACAAAATCACTAATTCAAAAAGCTATGTGCACAACTATGCTCATTGAAGTATAATTTACAGTAGTCAAGATATGAAAGCAACCCAAATTCCCATCCATAGAAAGATGAATAAAGAATATGTACACACACACACACACACACACACACACACACACACACACACATATGCTCATATACACAATAGAATATTATTCATCCATAAAAACGAGGGAAATCTTGTCATTTGCAAAAACATGGTTGAACTAGAGAGTATCAAACTAAGTAAAATAAGCTAGGAAGAGAAAGACAAAAACCATATAATTTCAAATATATATGGAAACTAAAAAACAAAACAAACAAATAAAACTGAAATAGACTCAAATATGGACAACAACTGTTTGTTACCATACAGAGGTGGGTATTGGATGGGTGAAATAAGCGAAGGGGATAAAGAGGTCCCAACTGAAAATTTTTAAATAAATTAGTCATAGAAGTACAACATACAGAATATAACCAATAATATCATAATATCTTGGTGTGGCAATAAGGGAAGTACAAGTACATGACAAGCATCTAGAAATGTATATAATTATCAACTCACTATGTTGTACATCTGAAACCAATATAATACCACATATCAATTTTATTCCAACTAAAAAAAAAAATTTTTCCATTAGTGAAAAAGGAAAACTAGGAGTCCTCACTATAGTTCTGTATTTATTTAATATAGCTACTAGCCTTGTAAGTAACTTAAATCTAACTTACAAGTATTAAAAGCTTTTTATCACTTGATATTGTCCAAAATTATTTCATCTGATAGTTACAATCCATGCAGTTGTGGAAATATCTTAAATTTATAATATTTCTTCCATTATATCCTGCCACTAATATGCCTGTGATTCACTTTCATTGTTTTTGGTTGGCTTTTAACCTTCTACTTCTACAAAAAGGACTCGTTAAAAGAGCCTCTAAGTGACAGCTGTTGGGAAATGAGCCTCAAAACTACAACAGGACAAGATAGATTGTTCATTACCCGTTGTTTCCTTGGCAGGCAATTGTTTCCCATTGTTACATGAAGATGTTCCAGTTTATGATAGAATTTAGTGAAAATGTTTTATTTTCAATTGCATCTTATACAATAAAAATGTATAGTAATTGAATTTTACTTTTTTGAAATATTGGGGAAAGAATAGAGATGATTATTATATATGCTTTAAAAACTAATCAGTTAATTAATTAGATATTTATTTGTTCCACAAAATTTTGAATCATGTACTGTCAGGTTCTGGGAGTAGAAAATTTAAAAAACATAGGCCAAATTCTGTGTCTTAAAGTATTATATATAACTCTCTAATTTGATGAAATGTCATCATTTTTCATATTTATTTAAAAAATAGCTTAAGGTTCAGTTTATATAAGGAATATCAATGACCAATTATATAAACACTAAAATAAACTCATGATTCAGATTATCACTGTAATACAAAAGGGGAATTGGCTGTTTTTATGTGGTTATGTGTGTGATAGATTTTCATCAAATGGAAGAAATAATTTTATATGGAGAAAATTAAAGTATCATGTGTATGTATGGGCATTTTTCCAAATGTACTTTAGTAAATTTAATCCAGCATTAAATCAATTAAACAGTATATTTTACTCACATGTAGGTCATCCAAGGATGCAGGATAATTCAAGAAGGATAACAATATGTGTAACCCACCATAATAATAGAGAAAAGTAGGGGGAAATCATATTATATCTACATAGACACAGAAAGTTTTCATAACCTTTAAATATCTAGGTTTTTAAAAATAAAAATTTAAATAAAAATGGAAATAAGCATACTTTCCAAACTGGATAACAACTATCTAAAAGAAACCTCTGATAAAAATCATACTTAAATAAAAAATATTATTCATTTCTATTGAAGTTGGAAATGTCAGCATTAATGTTATTATAATCAACATCTATATTAGTTCATGAAAAAAGGCAAAAATAAGTAGTTCATATGATTTTAAAACCCATATATAAAAATGGAAAACATGGAGAGGCATACATTTTGTTAAAAGAGAAAACCCATATAAAGTTGATAACTACCTACATATTAAGCTACAATGAAATAAAAAATTACCACAGAGGTGAAAAAATACTGAGAAGTTTGAATTTAAATTGCATACGATGAATAAATTTAAAAACAAAGAAACATACAGCCTCCAACTTAATCTACTCATATACTAAAGCATAGTATAAAATTACAGCACTTGAGGCAATAGGGGACTAGCCTATAGATAGAAAAATTAATTAGGTGAATTAGGACTTTAAAATACAGACTAAGGCATATGGAAATTAACATACTTTAAAAGGAGCAAGCAATCAGAAGGAAAATGGTAAGCAACTAAATAACTGTAACTTAGGCAGCTTTATTTCAATGTAAGTTTCATTTCAATTTATCCTTTATAAACCTAAAGATGTAATTGGTTACATTATAGAGGGAATAAAGATCTAACAATAAATAACAATAGTAATGAACCCACTGGTAGAAAACCATGTGATATTTAGAAATTAGAAAATTAAGGTTTTTAGAAAGAATAAAATATGTAAAAGTTGGACAAATGTGTATATGTAATGTTCAAACTTTCCGTAATTCAATAGAGTAATTACTATGTTAAATGTAAAATTCTCTATAAGTTTTCTGAATCCCGTGACTTCTTTATACATATGTATGTCCTAGTTTTTCCTTCATTTGTTTATCTTTCATGTTTCTCATTTTTCATCAAGTTTTACAAAGGTTTCTTTTCAAGATATCAGCATTTTATTTTCTTGATAAATCCAGTAAATTTTTCTATTTAATCTTTTAGGCACTTATCATTATTAAATTCTCTTACATATTGCCAGGTACTATTATTTTATTTAGCCTTATTATTTTTAATATCTAGTTCGTTTTCCTTTTTAACTGCTTTCTAAAAATATATTTAAGGTTAGTTTATCTTAATATCATGTTCAGTACATAATATAGGTTTTCATGATTGATAATGCTTAAATAGTATGTAATTTTGATTCATTCCCCTGTATAAATAAATGTAAAATTTTAATATTTCCTTTACTTATATAGAATGCATTTGAAATTGGATTCTGAAATATATATCAGAAGCAATTTCTTATTGAATTGTTGATTTAGATACAAATAAAATTATTGTTTTCAATAAAAGTGTCATAAAAATCTATAAGGAGTTTACTCTCCTGCATATCAAATACTCCCTCCTGTATCACTGAACCTTCCCACAATTGACTCAATTATCTGTGTTTTATAGGAAAACATACAGAAAGACTTAAGCCAAGTCCAAAAAAAATGTGGCACCACTTTTATCAGTGCTAGGTGTGTTACTCTGATTTGAAATTAGAAGCTAAAATAGATTTAATTTCAGCTTGATGTCTGCTTATTTCCTATGATTAACATCCTGGGCAAAGGTTGAAAAAGTATAACTTTCCTTGTTCCTACATCTCTGCTCCTGTGCCCATAATAGTTCATCTCCATTGGTGGTATTCTTTACTGCTGAGCCTGCATTCTACCCCTTGCTCCCCATGTTGACACTAATGATGAATTGCTGTTGTTACTTTAACCATTGCTATGTGCCATCTATGTCCTAGACTACTTGGCTAGTGAAATACTGTTGACAGCCTTTTTCCACCCTCCTTCTTAATTCCTTTCTGTATGCCTGCACATGAACCATGGATGCATAGTTGTTACACTCAGTGGACAGATCAATTGCCATATATGTTCTGTTGAACTTTAAGCACGTATAAATACTTAGGCACTTCTGAATATTTAGATATTGTTCAACAGAATTTTTTTACCTAGATCTTATTTATCAAATTAACCCTCAATATGCCTTTGATGACTTGAATATGAATGTACTTTCTATGGCTTAAAACATTGTAACCTGGAATGCATAATGTATTTTGGTTTCTTAAGCACTGTCCTACATTGTTTGTTGAATACTTTCAAATAGTGCTGTTTCTCATACATAAAACATCATAGCAAGTTAACCCTCTTTTTTCAATTGAAATGTAGTTGATATACAATATTATATTGGTTTCAAGTATACAGCACAGTGGTTCAACAGTTACACACATTATTAAATCCTCATCCCAACTAGTGCAGTTACTGTCAACATAGAAAGATGTTACAGAACCATTGGCTATATTCTCCATGCTGTACTACCCTCCCCATAATTAACTTATATTATGATTGAGACTTTTGTGTCCTTTTATCCCCTTCACCCTCCCCACCCATCTACCCCAACCCCTCCCCCATTGTAACCACTAGTCACTTCTCAGTGTCTATTAGTCTACTGCTATTTTGTTAATTTTAATTTGCTTTTAGATTCGACAAGTTAGTCATAGGGTACTAGCCTTTCTTTGCCTGGCTTATTTCACTTACCATAATACTCTCTAGGTCCATCCATGTTATTGCAAATGGCAGGATTTCTCTCTTTTTTATGGCTGAATAATATCCCATTGTGTAAGTGTATCACAACCTTTTTATACATTCATCTACTGATGGACATTTAGGTTGCTTCTGTATCTTAGCTATTGTAAATAATGTAGCAATAAACATAGGGGTGCATATATCTTTCTGAATCAGGGATTTTGTTTTCTTGGGTAAATTCCTACAAGCAGAATTACTGGGTTGAATAGTATTTCTATTTTTATATTTTTGAGGAACCTCTATATACTGCTTTCCACAGTGGCTGCATCAATTTACATTTCCATCAACAGTGTAGGAGCGTTCCCTTTTCTCCACAACCACACCAACACTTGTTATTTCTTGTCTTAGATAGTGGCCATTTTGACTGATGTAAGGTGGTATCTCATTCATTTCTCTGATGATGAATGATGTGGAGCATCTTTTCATGTGCTTGTTGTCCATCTATGTTTCTTCTTTGGAAAAATATCTATTCATATCCTCCACTCATTTTTTAATCAGTTTGTTTTTTTGGTCTTGAGGTGTATGAATTCTTTATATATTTTAGATGTTAACCCCATGTCAGATAAATCATTTACGAATATATTCTCTGCAAGTTAGCACTGTTATAGTTTACATTCAAAACTTTAGTTCCTCATTCCTAATTCTTTGAACTTTCTATTTTATAAATTAATATTCTTAACACTATCATCTGATATTTCCCAATTTTATGAAATTTATTTTCCATCCTACCTTAATTACATCATAGGTTAATGTATTATTATACATAGTATATGAGATGCATTTTTATCTGCAGGTCATTTTCTTTCTTTCTAAACTTTTACACCCTGAAGATCTGGGGTCTCAAAAGTTTATACAGTCTCATCAGTAATAATGAGAAAAAGCTTGTAAAAGTTCTATCCTTTTTTACTGCTCCTTTTAAAATTGCAGCTCTAATAGTAATTTTCTATAGCTAATTTCAGGACATTTCCTGGACAGTCATTTTGCATAGTTAAAACTTGTGAGCTTATTGATCCATTTTATTTTCAATAGCCATTACTTTTTTTAGACACACATATCAGAGTGTTAAAACATATTCTACTGGTACTATTTTATAATTATGTCTGTTCAATATATCCTTCTTAAAATATCATTCCCCATTTTTCTCAAGTAACTTTTAAATTTGATATTAATTTAATTAAAATAGTGATTACTCTCAGTGTATAAGAAAATATGCATTCCTCACTTGCTAATACATTTGTAAATCTTGTTTCCTCTCTAACTTTTTATTATTCTATTTTGAATATGTTTATTTAAAATAATTTGTTTTTTTCTCTTTTATAATTCTTTCTCAGTGTCAATTAATAAAAACTAATCCAATATTAAGATGATACTTCCTTCTTGTTATATTCGTCTCTACTCCTATGTGCCAACATCAAATCTGGGTACTTCTTTTCTTCCTAAAATAGAATTCTTCCTAAATTGTATAATTCTGCCTTCTTCTGTACTTTCCTGTCCCTGTAGTCTAAACTATCAAAGTCTACATCCATTCAATATTTGCATTTCCTTTTGGAGAAGAAAATTATTGTATTTCCACCATCAAAATCTGTCTGTAGAACTATATGATGCACACCATATACAATGAGTTTTTAAAATATCTTTGTTTATAGAGAAATGACTTGATTTAATTATAATACCCCTTGAGATGTTTTGACTCTCTTACACAAGAATGAATCCTAAGACTCTTGCTAGCACACCAGTGTGCTTAGTAGAGTGATTAAATTCACAATAATACTTCTGTGATGTTTACTACAGTGGTGCACAGTGGACCATTATTGCTCTAATTAAATGTAGTATGCAGGCTGACAACTGTTGTCAAAGTATGCTTAAGTTAGGCTTATAGAATATCAAAATAGTTTTTCTCATAAAAAATAATTTTCTGAAACAATTTAAATGTTTGTGACTTAATACCTAATTGAAAATAAACTACTACTAGAAATTCCCAATTTTTAAATCAGATTCATTTAAATAACTACTTTTGTATAGATCCAAAAGTACTTTTAGCATTCCATAGTCCCAAAAGAAAATATTTCAACTGAATCAAGAGTTTTCCCAGAATGGCCCTTATGAATTTCTAAATACTTCTGTTGTCAGATCCAATGACATCTTTTCCTTTCTTAATATTTATGTGCCCACTCTTGATATTTTATTTATTTTTTAAAAATTTAGTGAGTAAATCTGCATGCTTAAGCACTGTGCTAGGATAGTGAGAAAAAAAAATTTTGTACATGATATCATGGCTTCCTTTGGGAAATAAGCATTAGTCAAATAACTGCACCACAATTAATATCCAGAGAAGAAATGTATATTTTCTATAAAATGTACAGAGACATGATTTATTTTGGGAGAGTGGTTGAAGAACTAAAACAGCTTGGGATCATGCTGAGGAGGTTAAACATGACCACTTCCAGTAGCAGCAGGATACATACATGTCTGTTCTACATTCTGGCTCATATCTGTCCCATAGTAAAAGTAATCTTAAATAAGATTCCACCCAGCATTATTCCACTTCAGTTGGCAGTGGGCTTCCAACAGAAGCAGCCTCTGGAGAAAGAGGTACAGAAGTCGTAGATGGTTAGCTGGAGATTGCAGTTATACCAGGTAAGTGGTTCTCAGTAATTGGGTCTCCAAGGCACCCATGAAGTCATCACGAATAAGATGAAGAATTCACTTACTGTTCACAGGGTAACCCTAGTTTATTGTTGCTGTCAATCAATTAATACCTCTAAATGACTTTTAGAGACCCTTATAACTCTGAAACTCTCCCATTTGAGATAATACATTAATGATTACTCTATGGATGAGACAAAAGAAAAGAAACATTTTGACACTTGGTCTTTGCTAGAACTTTTTTCCTTCAAACTAATTGTGTAGAAACCAGGGACAGGTAGTAAGTAGAGGAGGAAAATAAGTTCATTAGCAGGAACTGGTTAAAAGAATAATTCCAACCATGACCTCCTGTAATAAGGTTGAATGGCTTAAAGCAGACTCAAAGTAAAAAACAAAAATGTTGAGCTAGCTGAGAAATTGAAGTTTTGTGTTCGCCAAAATTATATTTTAGTACCTAAAATAAAACTCTCAATATCTGAAAGAAACCAAAAAGTTTTATGTAATATACTCAAGGAAATTATTGAGATGGGACATAGCAGTAAAGGAGATTTGATAAAAGATTTGATTAGAAAATAATAACTGTTACATTGCTTGTACCCTGCAAAATCCAACTCAACTCCAAATTCATTGAATAACAATAATTGGTGTTATTTTGGAGTTCATACTATGTGCTAAATATCTGCTAAGTGCTTTACATACAAGCATCCCTTTTAATCACCTTATTCTTGTGAATATGCTATTACTACGCTAACTTGAAGCATAAATTACATGGGAATTATTGCCCAATTTCACAGAATCAGTCATGACGGTTGAGAGAATCTGAACCCAACTCTGTCTCCAAAATAAATTCCTGTTACTACTCTGAAGTGACTATTTGTACCTCTCTTTTTGATACTTAGCTATTCAGTCTGGATTTTTTTGAGGTATATATAATAAAATACACAAATCTTAGTGTACAGCTTGATGAATTTTGACATGTGTGTACACTCATGTAATTATTACCTAGAGCAAGATACCAAACACTCTAATTTTTCCCCCTTCACTTAATTCTCTCATCCCTCCAACCCCATACCCTATGATGACCACCAGTCTGTTATCTGTGTTTATGCGTCTGTTTCAGTTTTATTTCTTAATTTGCTTTTCAGATGCCACATCTAAGTGGAAACATATGGTAGTCATCTTTGTCTGACATATTTCACTTAGCATAATACCCTCTAGGTCCATTCATGTTGTTGCACATGGCACAATTTCATTCTTGTTTATGGCTGAGTAATATTCCATTGTGTGTATGTGCCACTTCTTTGTTACCCATTTATTTATCAATGGACATTTACATTGTTTCCAGATCTTGACTATTATAAATAATGGTGCAGTAAAAACATGAGTGCTTATATCTTTTCAGATTAGTTATTTTGTTTTCTTTGGGTAAATTCCTGCAAGTAGGTCATGTGGTATTTCTATTTTTAGTTTTTTGAGAAAACTCCATACTGCCTTCCATAGTGACTGCACCAGTTTTTACAGTGTACAAATTTTCCCTTTTTTCCACATCCTCATCCAACACTTGTTATTTCCTGTCTTGATATAAACAACAGCAACTGGTGTGAGGTGATAGATACCTCACTGTGGCTTTGATCTGGATTTCCCTGATGATTAGTGATGTTGAGAATCTTTTCATGTGTCTGTTGGCCATCTGTGTATCTTTTTTGGAAAAATATCTCTGTAGGCCATCTACCCATTTTTTAATCAGATCATTTGTTTTTCTAGCATTGAGTTGTATGAGTTCTTTTTACTTTTTGGATTCTATCCCCATATCAGCTATATCATTTGCAAATATATTCTCCCATACAGTAGGTTGCTTTTTCATTTTGTTGGTAGATTCCTTTGCTGTGCAGAAGCTTTTTAATTTGATGTAGTCCACTTGTTTAAACTTACTTTAGTTTTCCTTGACTAGGGAGATATATCCAGAAATAAATTTCTAATGTTGATGTTCAAGAATGTACTGCCTATGTTTTCTTGTAGGACTTTTATAACCTTGTGTCTTATATTCAGATTTTCATTCCATTTTGTGTTTATTTTGTTTATGGTTTATTTTTGTGTATTTAGATTTTTAATCCATGTGTTTTTATTTTTGTGTATTGTTTTGCAACTAGCCATCCAATTTTCCCAACACCATTTACGAAGAAACTGACTTTATGTCATTGTATGTTTTTACCTTCTCTGTCATATATTAACTGGCCATACAGTGGGTTTTTCCTGGGCTGTCTATTCTATCCCATTCATCTATGTATTGGTTTCTGTGCCAGCACCATATTGTTTTGATAACAATATCTTTGTAGCTTTGTAGTGTAGTTTGAAATCAAGTAGTGTGACATGTCCAGCTTCAGTCTTACGATTGCTTTGATTATTTGGGGTTTTGTGATTCCATATAAATTTTAGGATATTTAGGTTAGCTCTGTGAAAAATGCCATTGGTATTTTGATAGGGATTGCATTAATCCTGTATATTGCTTTGGGCAGTATGGCCATTTTAACAATATTAATTCTTCCTATCCATGAGCAAGGAACAGCTTTCCATGTACTTGTGTGTTCTTCAGTTTATTTCCTCAATGTCTTCTGCAGAGTACAGGTCTTCTACTTCCTTGGTTAAAATTTTTTCCTAGGTATTTTATTCTTCTTGATGCAACTGTAAATGGGCTTGATTTCTTAATTTCTCTTTCTGTTAGTGCATGATTTGCATATAGACATGTAACATATTTCTGTATAGATTTTGTATCCTGTGACATTACTGAATTGATTTATTCATTCTAGTAGTTTTTTGGTTGTATATAGAGGTTTTCCATAATTAGTATCGTTGTTCTTCTGACAGTTGTACTACTTACTTACCAATTTAGATGTATTTTATTTATTTTTCTTTTCTGACTACTATTGCTAGGTCTTCCAGTACTACGTTGAATAAAAGTGGTGAGAGTGAATATCTTTGTCTTATTCCTGATCTTAAAGGAAAATCTTTCAGCTTTTTGTCATTGCATATGATAATAGCTCTGAGTTTGTCACATATGACCTTTATTATGTTAAGGTGTGTTCCTATACCCACTTTGTGGAGAGTTTTTATCATAAATGGATAATGAATTTTGTCAAGTGCTTTATCTGCATCTATTGAGGTAATTCTATGTTTTTCAAACTTTCTTTTATTACTTTGATGTATCCCACTGGTTGATTTGTAGGTATTGAATCATCCTTACATTCCTGGAATAAATCCCACTTGGTCATGGTGAATGATCCTTTGATGTATTTTTTAATTGGGTTGGCTAATATTTTGTTGAGGATTTTGCATGTATGTTCATCAGAGATATTTACTTATAGTTTTCTTTTACTGCAGTGTCTTTGGTTTTAATATCAAGGTGATGCTTAGAGTGAATTTGGATGATTTCCTTCCTCTTTTCTGTGAAATAGTTTGAGAAGGATAGGTATTAACTCTGCTTTAAATTCACCTGTAAAGTGATCTGGTACTGGACTTCTGTTTGTTGGGTGTTTTTGATTAGTGCTTCAATTTCATTACTAGTAATTGATCTGTTCATATTTTTTACTTCTTCCTGGTTCAGTTTGAGAGATTGCATGTTTCTAGGAATTTATTAACATTTTCTAAGTTGTCCAATTTGTTGGCATATAATTTTTCATTGTAAACTCTTATGGTTGGTGTATTGTATGGCATCAGGTATAACTTTTCTATTTCTGATTTTATTTATTTGACCTCTCCTTTTTTCTTGATGAGTCTAGCTAAAGGTTTATCAATTTTGTTTATCTTTTCATAGAACCAGCTCTTAGTTTCATTGATCCCTTGAATTTTTTTGTCTCTATTTCTTTTATTTTTGCTCTAGCCTTTATTATTTCCTTCCATCTACTGACTTTTGGCTTTGTTCTTTTTCTAGTTCATTTAGATGTAGGGTTAGATTGTTTATTGGAGATTTTCTTTTTTTCTGAGGTAGGCCTATAACACTATAAAGTTTCCTCCCAGAACTGCTTCTGTTACATCTCATAGATTTTGCTATGTTGTAATTCTGTTTTCATTATTCTCCAAATATTTCTTAATTTCCTCTTTAATTTGACCCTTTGGTTTAATAGCATACTGTTTAGCCTCCCTATGTTTGTGTGGGTGGTTTTTTTTCTTTTTTTTTTTTTTTGCTGTAATTGATTTTCAGTTTCATACTGTTGTGGTTAGAAAAGATGCTTGGTATGATTTCAATCTTCATAAATTTATTATAACTTATTTTGTGGCTTAACATGTGATCTATCCTGGAGAATGTTCCATGTGTGCATGAAAAGAATGAGTATTCTGCTATTTTGGGTTGTAATGTTCTATATGTATCTATATATATATGTATCTATCTATATATGTATATATATATCTATATCTATATCTATCTATCTATCTATCTATCTATCTATCTATCTATCTATCTATCTATAAATAGATATAAGGTCCATCTGGTGTAACATGTTGTTCAAAGCCACTGTTTCCTTATTAATTTTCTGTGTGAATGACCTATCTATTGATGTAAGTGGGGGTGAGAATTCCCTGCTATTATTTTATTATTGTCAATTTCTTCAATAATATTTGCTCTATATATTTCAGTGCTCCCCTGTTGGGTGCTTAGATATCAACAACTATTAAACTATTATATCTTCTTGCTTGCTTGAGACCTTAATGGTTATAAAATGTCCTTCTTTGTGTTTTGTTTTTAAAGTCTATTTTGTCTGACATAAGTACTGCTACTCCAGGTTTTATTTCTATTTGCATGGTGTATCTCTTACCATTTCTTTCATTTCAGTCTATGTGCATCTTTAGGTCTGAAGTGAGTCCCTTGTAAGCAGAAAATAGATGGGTCTTGTATTTTTTGGCCATTCAGCCACCCTATAAACTTTGATTGGAGCATTTAGTCCATTTACACTTAACTTGATAGGTATGTACTTATTGCAATTTTGTTCATTTTTATCATTTTTCACTCATTGTTTCTTCTTATCTTGTTCTCTTCCCTTGTGTGTGTGACTTTGGTGTTATGGTTGGATTCCTTTCTCTTTATTTTTTTGTGTATCTATTATAGGTTTCTGGTTTGTGGTTACCATGTGGTTTTTATATCTACTACATATGTAACCATCTATGTTAATTTGGTTATCACATATATTTCAATGCATTCTAACAGCACTACATTTTTAACTCCACCTCCTCCATGTTTTGTGTATATGATGACTTCTTTAGCATTTTTATTTAGTAATTAACTTAATAATTTTTAGAAGTATTTTATTTTACTGCTTTTGTCTTTTAATCCTCATATTAGCTTTTAAATGTTTGGTCTACAACCTTTGGTCTATTTGCTTTTACCAGTGAAATTGTTTCTTTCCATAATTTTGTTCCCTTTACTCTTATACAAGTCGTTTAACATTTCTTATAAGGGTGATTTAGTAGTGGTGAACTCCATTAACCAGTGTTTATCTAAGAAACTCTATCTCTCCTTCAATTCTGAATGATAATCTTGCTGGGTAGAACATTCTTGGTTGTAGTTCTTTCCCTTTCAGCACTTCTAATATATCTTATCACTCCCATCTGGCCTATAAGGTTTCAGCTGAAAAGTCAGCTGTTAGACTTACGGGATTTTCCTTGTAAGAAAGTTTCCCTTGTAAGAATTGCTTTTCTCTCACTACTCTTAAGATTCTCACCCTGTCTTTGCTCTTTGACATTTTAATGATTATCTGTGTTGTTAGATTCTCTCTCCATCTTTGATCTTTGGCATTTTAATTATCATGTGTATTGTTGTGGACTTCTTTGGATTTACCTAATTTGGGACATTGTGATTCCTGGATCTGGATTGTGTAATCCTACTTAGGTTAGGGTAGTTTTCAGCTATTATTTCTTCAAATAAGTTTCCTACCTCTTTCTCCCTCCCTTCTTCTGGGACTCTGATAATGATATTATGATGTTTGATGTTACCCCAGGGATCCTTTAACTTACCCTCATTTACTTTTATTCTTTCTTTCTGCTGTTCAGCTTGAGTACTTTCCATTACTCTGTCTTCCAAGTCACTGATCCATTCTTCTGCATCCTCTAGTGTGCTGTTGATTTCCTCTAGTGTATTTTTATTTCATTTATCCTGTTCTTCATATTTGATTGGTTCTTTCTATATTTCTTATCTCTTTGTTGAAGCCCTTTCTGTACTCATCCATTCTTCTCTCAAGTCTGGTGAGCATCTTTACAACCACTGCTCTGAACTCTATCAGGTAGATTGATTAACTGTTTCACTTAGGTTTTTTTTTTTCTTAAGTTTTTCTTATTCTGCCTTTGGAACACATTCCTGCCTCATCTTGTTTGAGTTTCTGTGTGTGATTCTATGAATTAGTTGAAAGGTCTTCCTCTTCCAGTCTTGAAGGATGGCCTGGGTAAAAAGGTCTCCTTGGTAGACTGTGTGTAGCTGGTGGTTTTGGCTGGCTGGAAAATGAGTGAGCATGAGACAGGTGTGTCCCAGTGTGGGGGCTACCAGTGCTTGGGCTGGGCAGGTCTCCTCTGTTGTTGCTAGACAGGGGCAGCCAATGTCAAAGGTGCAGAGTCTAGAGAGTTCCCAGGTGGGCAACAGGCTGGGCCCTCTCTGCTCGGGTGACTGGGAGCAGTGGGGCACTGTCTGAAGGTCATCCAGGTGGATGCCAGCTGCAGTCATGCTAATGGGTATAATGCTATCCCCAGCAGGGGATAGATGAGAGCATTCCAGGAGTCTCCCAGGTTGGCACTTGGCTGGGGCCATGCAAACAAGGTTGCCAAGAACAGAAGGGGTTCAGGCAGGATAAATATGCCTGAGCATCATGCTAGCACTGCCTTGGTGAGATTGCTGGATCTCAGACAGGCATGTTTGGTGTGGTGTGGAGTGGAAGACCATCTCCATCCAGTATGGATGTTCTCTCTGTTCCTGCTTTGTCCTCACTTTCAGTGCACATGGGGAATGTAAACAATGGCATTCACCCTGTTCCTGTCTGCAACTAGCAAAATGTAGAGGTAATGTAAACAGCCTGTTTCTGTCCAAATTAACAGTGTGTGGGGGGGCCATAAACAATGTTGGTCACCCTGCTCACATTAATATTAACAGTGTCAGGGGGAATGCAAACAATGATGCTCACCAACTCCTCTGTTCCTGGAGAAAGTTCCAGCAGTTCTCCTGTTTTAAGGTGGTCAGTTTTAAAACCTCCAACTTTACAGCTTTTTTTCTGTTCCTCAGAGCAAATGAGTCCACTCAGTAGCTCAGCTTTATCTCTCTCTACTACATGTCTGTGCTGGGGCTGGGGGTCTCACCATTACTGTGTCTCTGTCTCTCCTGCCATTTTTTATGTTTTATTTTTAGCCCTCACTTTACAGAATGTGTTCACTCAGGCCCCCATGCTTCTTTGGGATGAACTACTGTGCAATGGTGTAGATTGGGTGTGTATGTGGGAGGAGGTGGACTCAGTCTCTTTCTACACTGCCGTCTTGGACCCACCTGTGTTTCTGGAAATTTTTCAGAACTTTCTATTAGTTTATGTAGTAGATTGAGAAACATAGGCACTACACTGCATAGCTTGTCCCTCAAGAGATGAACTCTTATTTGTTCATGCTTGTGACTTGCTTTCAATAACAGCATGTGATGACCTCAGGAAGACTTCCAACTTCTACTTTTGGTCTCCTGCACTACACTGTCATCATGTCAAGAGGTCCCCAAGAAGGTAGAACCCTACCCAGTCCATACAGGTTCAAGACCTGCTAAGTCTCTCTCAGACCTCCTAATGCTAGTGAAGTTCCTATCTGACTATATAGTTTACCTGAGTGGAAAAAGAACAAGAAAAGAACAAGTCCAGAAGAGCAGAACAGTCAAATTGCAGAATCATGTAATGCTTTAATTTTTAAAGCAGATATAGGTAACAGATAGTGTATATAATTATAATTATCTAGATAAAAATAATTTCTAAAAGGGTGTTGAATTTTATAAACTAAGAAATGTGTCTGTAATGAATGGACTTTGATACCTCTGATAAATGTCTTGCTCTCTTCTTTACCACACATCTGATTCATGGAAAGAAACTTCTAAAAATCTACAGTTTCTCACTTTTTCTTTAGAGCATGAAATGAAATCCTTTTCTATTTTTTAAGTAACAATTTTACCAATTCTTATTTTTATATTCTGACTTTCTTTAAAATAGATATCTGATATTTTCAGAATAGTGACTCTATCTAGCACTCATGTTTCTTTGTTATCACTCTTTTCTGGTCTGTCAAAAGATAAATGATTTGACTACTGCAAGTTTCTAATTTTTCAACTGTTAGCATATGGCTTGACAACACAAAACTACAAAGACAAATTTATGACAGCTTTCAGCTTGTTTTCCTCAAAAGTAATTTGTTTTCCATAGTATTTTGATCAAGGCTCGTAACTTACATTGGTCATCTTGAAGCTGCTAATTCATATTAAATGCGGTCAAACAGGTTCTAAATCATCATATTGTGTATTACATGTTTCCACTTTATGTGCTCAATTTTACTTCTCAAGGATCTAAAGAGCTTTTCAAAAGCTTACAGATTTTCAAAAGTTAATAAAATATGTTTAGTTGAAAAATATTGATGAGAAGCTGACATTTACCCATTGACTTACCAATATATCTCATGTTTGATAATTACATACAGTAGATGAGAAACATATCATTTAACTCAAAAGATTGTTTTTAAATGCTGCTCTAATCATGTAAGAAGAAAACAAGTGATACCTAGTAAAATTATTGCTTATAAGAAGTAGTTTCTTTTGGGTATCAGCATACAGTATACACAGATGAAAACAATCATGAAATAAATCCTAGACTGCACTTTTAAATACAGACATTGAGAACTTATCTTAAGCTTTTAAAGTTTTGGTCAGCTCAGTATAAACCATTTACGGAGCACATTACAACAATGTAGATCTAGCATAGTTTTTCCTCTAGATTGAACATTATCAATTTTTTTCAGATATCGCAAAGTTTATTAATTAAACTAGCCCAAGAATTTTTTTAAAACCAGTAGGTATACTTTTTAAATTAAAGTTGTTTAAAATACCTTTTGATCTTACATATTCTCCCATCAATTTTGAATTTTTAAACTGAAAATAAACTAAGTGTATTGTTAGAAATATTTCCTATTCTCATGTCTTAAACTTTAAAGTTTTACCTTACACTAATCTGAGTATTTGGACAAGGTACAATATTTTAGATGTATTTTGAAATTTAGTGCAATTAAAATAATTGCAAAGCTAATTCTGGAAAATTGTCATTCACAATCAAGGCCAACTCAATTTTAATGGCAGCCCAGGGGCCAGATCCCTATATTAGCAACTGCAATTGCACAAATGTCTCCCTACTTCTTTCACCAGTTGGAATGATTACTTGCCTTTCTGATTTGTGCTTAAAACTCATAGAAACATGCTTTTTAAAGGCTTTCAAGTAAATGGCTTTCATTTTAAAATGTAAAGAGCTTTCTATTATTTGGAAAGACAGAATAATCTTTTTTTTCATGTCAGTAGCCAACTCCCTGACAGATATCAAGATAATAGTGTCAGTTCATAATCTTTTTCTAACCTTCCTGCTATAGAAATGGTGAATTTCAAAAGCACATTTCAAATAAAATTTTACCAACTTTTCTATAATTTAATACTGAGTAGTACATTCAGGAAAGCATTCTATTATATATGTAGTATATAAGCCACCTCTTTAATGACTCTAAATGAGAAATCAGTAAAGAGACACTTACGTAATATATTCAAACTTTGTATTGTCAGAAAAATATAAAGCTCTCAGATCATGTTTTATTTGGGAAACATAGTTCATATCAGTGAGAGGAAAGGTAGAGATTCAACATTTGAAAATGGGACTTAGCTCAGAAACGCAACAATAATTACTTTTTAATGAGTATGTTTTAGTGACTAGGGGTTAGCATAAAATTGGTAGGCACTATGTGCTATGTGGATAGCAGTATTGTCATTTAATT
The DNA here is from genome assembly GCF_040802235.1 of Manis javanica. Lineage (NCBI taxonomy): Eukaryota > Metazoa > Chordata > Mammalia > Pholidota > Manidae > Manis > Manis javanica. The sequence continues at coordinate 41,406,330 of NC_133164.1, forward strand.
TTTAAGGTATCCAATATGTGGCCTTATATAGATAGCTTTTTCATATTTCAGCTTAACTGGGTCTTTTTAAAAATAAAATACCTCCAGTTATAACTGTTATATACACATGCCTATAGAAAAATGGTATACAAGCCTACAGAACATATATGGTGAGGGAACTGATTTCATTTGATGATGGAGAAGATAATGAAATATTATGAAAGGTTAAGCCTTAATTATAAAAAATCTTAAATGTTCCAAGTGATGTGCATAAAGTTGAAACATTCAGCTGAGGATTAAATCCAGATAGTCAAAAGAAAAACATTATTATCAGCTGCATGGCCAGTTTCAGTTGTTGAGGCAAGAAAATACAATCAGTGAGATTGAAAAACAAAAATATCTGATACCTTTTGAAAAGATATAGGAATGTTTCCAACTCTTAACATAGAAATGAAAGGGGTTGATATTAACTTTATAATGTTTAAGTGAAACAGTGCTTATAAGGATATTTGGTTGCTTGGAAACTATGATTTGACTTAAATCATAGTACTGAGATACACAGAAAAATGACACTGTTCAGTAAAAGGAAGAATGCCCATTTAAATTCAAGGTTATTTATTAAAAGAACATTCATTAATATATTCATTTTTAATGCTGCTGTTTAGAAAATTTTACAGAGGAATATTAAATAATAATGAATACTCAGACATGAAAGAGTATAATTAAGCTTTCAAAAAATGTGTGAATACCAGTCATGATAGCATAACTCCTATATCTCACATGGATTCAAATGACGTATCACTAAGTATCAATGGGAACTATTCAGTTCATATTCAGCTGAACAATTTATGCATATAGGTGTATTAATATGACTTTTCCACCATACAGAGAGTATTTGGTCATTTGCCACACCTTCATTATCTGAATTACTTTGGCAAAATAAAGACAGCCAAGATATTGCTGCATTTCCCATTGTGTAAAAAAAAATACTGTGGTTATCTCCTGGCTTGAATGAAGACTCAATTATTGTTATATTTTTCTGTGTCTATAAGTTCAGAATTGCTATAATTTTTGGTCCCTGCATGAAAAACACTTTTTACCAACAAACAAGTGCAGAGTTGTTACCCAAATATTATGATTTCAAAGACTGTATAGTTTCCCTTAGATCTGGAAACTTCAAGTTGGAAAATGTGGAGGAAAAGACTCAAGCATTTACCTTACCTGTCTTTTATGAAGTTTTATGAATTTTAGCATAATCAAATATTAATGTGTTTGACTTTCTTTTTATAGAACTATTCTAACTAATAAATGAACAAGGATGATAGAATTAGCATATCCCTATTTTGTAACCCAATGAAAAATGGTTCTAATCAATGATCACTGATGGGTCCAAAAATAATAGTCAGATATTATATCTGCAGCTTCGTGGAAATACAAAAGACCATGAATAAGTCTTACCAAAACACTCAAACCTAAATCTAATGAAGAGTTCTTGCTCTGTTGACCAATTTTTAGAAATATAACAATCAATAGAGTATATGAAATGATATCATAGGGTTACATTAGCAATATCCATACCTGAAGAAATTATAAATCAAGCATAAATTAAGCAATACAGCTGCTTCAATACAAGTTGGAAGGAAGAGAATGAAAAGTAATTATAGGTTACTGATACATCAACAATGACAAGAGGTGGAACTTATTTTAAATCTGATTCAACAAATTACAGTATAAAAACTCACTGAAAATTTTAACACTGAATGGCTATATAAGGATATTTTTTAAATGTTAATAGTTAAAAGGTGAAATATTAGTATCATGGTTATGTTTGTTAAAATAATCCATACCTTTTAGAGAGAGATGCTGAAATACCTAAAGTGAAGTAACATGCTGTCTGAGACTTTGTTTGTTGGAAATAACCCTGAAAAAGGTCATATGTGAGCAGGGACCATAATTTGGTAATATTTTAATCTGAGATATAAGGGGGTATTCTATTTTTACATATGTTCAGAATTTTGTTATCTATTCTATTATGGCTTTATGCAGTGCTTGATAGATTTCGAATATGAATCTAGGCTTTTGCAAATGATACATAAGAGCTGAAGAGCATGCCAATATGATATTCTATGATTGTGATTGCTGGCTTTTCCCACATTTTTCTTTGTCCCATAAATCCAAACTTAAGTGTCTTCTTTTTAAAAGTAACATATAAATTTATATTTAATGATATATCTTTAAACATGTTTGAAAGGACAGATGTGAGCTGGTGATTCTAATGAAAATATACAAGAGGGAAGAGGAGGTCATGTATTTTGAAAGTATATTCACTGTCATCATCACTACAGTCCAGAAGTCCTCTGCCCTCTGCCTTCCAATTTATTCTGTTCATAGACTTGCCAAAGAACTTTTGAAAACACAGATCAAATATAATATCCTGATTTAAACACCTTTCCTTTCTTCCCAGGTGTAATTCTAGGGGAAAAATATATTCCTAGTCCAGGGCAAGAAAAACACTGAAGTGTAAATCAGTCAAAAGGAGAAATAAAGTGGGAGAAACCCATTTATTGCTAACAAGCAGTCATCCACTTCTGATCGCCTGTGTCTCTTAGGACCTGGCTGTAGAAAAAGGCACCCCACCCAACATCTCATGTCCAGATGTGTGCTTGCTCCCCTTTGTAATTACCTATTGATATGGAGGTGAAATCTTCTCTCTACCCCTTGGACACACCTATTAATATGGAGACACATTAAGGCCAGGCAAGAGATTCTGGAAATATTGCAATTTTACTGACAGCCCACCTCTCCAGAAATCTCACCTCACAATCTACTCATTCCTTATCTTCCACAGTGGCCCCTGTGCAAGAAAACTGGAGCATTGTAACCAGAATAATAACATACAATAACAACAGAAGTAAAATCATGATAATCCTCAAGCCAGAGGATTCAGCTAAATTCAAAGTCCTATGCAGATTAAGTCCAGAGCTCACCTGTTCCACAGGCACTGGTAGCTGAGTGGGCAGAGAGCTCAGAGTAATCATCACACAGCAGCTGTAGCCAGGGGACATATTCAGGTCACAGGGACTGTAGAAGAAAATAAACTTGAGGGCAATAAGATACATGTTTTAGTGACACCAGCATAGGCAAATCTTTTCTATCAGGTAGATGCATGGAAGAGAGTGGTCTTGTGATAAAACTGTGGTAGAAATGGGATCTGGTTCTGGTCTAGTATACCAGATTTTCAACCCACTCCCCGTGGGAGTTACAGATGGGTCAATATATAGGGCTACAGGAGGTACATGCACTGGCCATAAAGATAAACAAAACTTCCCCGTAAGATGCTCTTATCTCCCGGAAATTTTGGGTACACTATCATGATCTTTGGGGGTCACTCTGCTGTTACTCCAGAAATACACAGGAGGCCAGCTTCCAGGCCTTTCCCCCAAGGTGCCAGAAGGGCCAGCCATCATTGGTCCATGTGTCAAAACATCCAGGGCCACGTCCACTCAACAGTGTCTCTAGGGTTTAATGCAGTAGGGGCTGGCAGCAGGATGTCACTCTGCTGGCCGTATTCTGGCTTCAGTAACTCCTCTTTGGTTTGCACATATAATTTTATAGGAGAGGCTACAATGTGTGTTAGCATGCCCACAGGGCTTAAGGCTCCTTTTTGGGGGTTCTCATTCAAACACCGTAACACTGTCCATAGGGAACTGACCAGCCCCATGGACTACTGGTGTCTGACTTCAGACCAGATTTAAACAAACCATTGTACCTCTCTATCATTCCTGCCCTGGTAGGGTTATATGGTACATGGAACTTCCACTTTATTCCTAATTGCTTCAGCCATGCTTTTAACATATGTCCAGTAAAGTGCATGCCTTGATCACTCTCAATCACCTGCAGATAGCCATAGTCTGCAAGGAGACTCTTTAGCCCCTTTTGGTGTTTTGCTGATCTGCATAATGTGCAGGAAAAGCAACTAACAGTCTAGTAGCTATGTTCACATAAGTCATGGCATACTGATATCCTTCTGATATGGGCAGAAGTCCAATATAGTCTATCTGCCACCTGACAAGGGCTATCAGCCCTTTATATTGTCCAATGTTGCTGCAGGACTTAGTTAAGTCCCTCTTAGAGCACACAAGGCACTCCTTCTGGGATTTGCTGACTTCAAAGTTCAGTGGCAGGCTCCACCAATGGACTACAGCCCACATTGTCTTTTGCCCCATGTACAACAAACACTGATATAACCATCGGAGTATATCAAAGTCAGGCTTTCCTTCTATAGCCAATGCACCAGGCCAATAAATCTGCTTCGTAATTCTCTCTGGATGCCAAATGCAAATGGCCAGTCATATGTTATACAGTAACTGTCATAGTTTGCCACAACTCCTGCTCCCAAAGGGGCCAGTAACCAGCCATCAGTTGTCATAGTACCATGTCGGTGGCTACAGGGTTAGGCCTAGAAAGATGGTCCAGTGACCAGTGCAGAAAACTATAGGGGAGGGCTCCTGGATGATATTGAGCCATACTGCCTGAAACTCAGCCCATTGGCTGCTCTTCCCCTCTCCATCCTCCATCCACATTGTCTCAGTCTTAGGAAGGAAAGCCACAGCCCTCCACTTCAGTGACTGCCTTGGCAACAGATCAGTTCTTGGCCCCACCCCCTGATCCTCTCCCAGCATCTCCTCTACCATCTCTGGTACTGAAGGCAACGCTTTTTTCTCCCCCTCCCCCATGGCCTCCTGCAACGTGGATTCTCCTGATGTCTCCTCCCTCACTCCTGCTAACGTATCTTCCAGGAGTGGGACCTGTCTTCTCAGTAATTGTCTCTCTTTCTTAAGGACATCCTATAGGTCATCTCCCATCTCCTCCAAGCAACACTGAAGTGTTTCTTTCTCCTTGATAACCCTTTCTACTACCTTGACAAACAAACATTCCACAATCCTGGTCACCACTTGGCCATTCAGGGTCTCTAAGCTGTCTTCTGTCTCATGGAGGCATAATTCCACAGCTTCCAGTGTCTCCACCCTTCCCCATTTCTGGGGAAGGGCCCACCCATCTAGGAAGTGCTTTACTCTAGACTAATCCCCACTAGGGCCTTCCCAAGTTAAGCCAGACCATCTGCTACTACTGGAGGGATGAGTGAATCATCACCCCACACTGCAGCAGCGGCCCAGGTCTCCCCACCATCCACTGGTGGGTTTCCAGGTATCTCCCCACCATCTCTAGGGGCAACCTGCTCAAACATCATACTTATAAAGACAGATTTCAGGTTCAGAGGTCCTGCCAACTAATGCCAGATGTAACTCCACAGGGCAAATAAGAAATACAGTGGGAGAAACTCATTTATCATGTACAAGCAGTTGTCTACTCCTGCTTGCCCATGTCTCTTGTGACCCAGCTGCAAAGAAGCCAAATACCTTTTCTGATCCAGGTGCCCACTCACTCTCCATCCTGCTTGTAATCACCTGTTGATATGTAGAAGGACTCCTTCTCTCCACCCCTTGGAAACACCTATTGATATGGAGATACACTAAGGCCAGGTGAGAGATTCTGGAAATATTGCAATTTTATCTGCACCAGGATAGGCTGAAGGAGATCACTGCCTCCTTCCACATACTTCCTGAGAGGAGCTCCTTGGGTGTCCAGCCTCATCTCTCTGTGCTCTCCCTTTTCTGATCACACTGGAGATCAGGTATCATGCCTGGCTCTCACAGCCTCAATGATTCTGTCTTCCTTCCCCAACTCTCGCGTCATCCCCTTTAAATGGCATGGGTGATTTATGTTAATTGTTTAGCTTTCATGTGTCATAAGACTCCAAGAAAGGGCTAATTCTTTTTTGCTATAAGCATCCATAATTATGTGTCACCCCTTCTTCATACTTGTCATCACACCTCTAGCAAGTTGTTTAATGTGTTTTACTTCTCCACCTTCATGCTCCATGAATGTAACTCGTCATTGTCTTTTTCATCACTTTCTCAGCATTGTACCAATAGGTACTTCTTGACAAAATGTGATGTTCTTTATTTTGATAAAGTTCTCAATCATGTGGCACAAATGACTAATTTAGAAATTTTATCTGGAAGAAAAGAATAATGTAACACTTTTTCAAGTGTTACCAGAAAAAGATACTTTGGCAAGTAAGACTTTCTTTAGAATCCTAAAGTAACATAAATTTATGATGCTGGAGAGTAATCAGAAGAGTATACAGCATTATCCTCCAAAATAGTTATTGATAAAGATGTGTATATAACTTTCGGATTGGTATTTATCAGTAAATTCATGTGCATTTAAATGGAGAAAATTATTAAATAAATCAGTAGAGAAGGCCAATTTACTTACAAGCTCAGTGTGTGCATGTGTGTATATATATACATATATATAAATGTGTATATATATGTTTATATATATATAATGATAATTTATGTCCAATGGCACAATTAAAAAAATTAATAATAAAGTAATTAAATTTTGTCTTTTTTAGGTATTAAATAGAGGAAAATGTATATATCAGTGGAATTATAAAGCTATGATAATATCAATTTATAAAGCAGTGATAAGATCAATGCAGAATAAAGAAGAACAAAAAACAGCATTAATCTATATAGAAACATGGATTGAAAATGAGGAAATGTGATTTGGCCTGTAAGGCAACATAGAAGTTTGGATGAAGAGTAAAAGAGCATAGTCACGAGGCCAGTCTACAACTTTGTAAGATTCAAGATGTCTTTCCAGCTCACTGGCAATGCTGTGATTGTATTATTGTTTAGAATTGAACTGTGTAGAACTGCTGTTAAAACTCACTCAGATACGTGTGCACACATACGCTCAAACACAGAAATTAATTAACATTTTAGCTCTTGTATATTTGATTTGTTGCACATTTTATAGGAGGAGTTGTTCTTGAATAAAGTGACACATATCAAATGAATGACCAAATTTCATTTTGTTTTTTATAGAGTTCTTTTAATTTTGACACCCACTTTAAGTCTTAACAACTACTTTTCAAAAATATTTTAGGGAATTGAGTTTATATAAATGGGGAAAATACTGCTAAGTAACTGTATGAAGTGCTGTTGTTAATGGTCATTTCTTTGTAGTATCAGGTTTCAAATCTATAATCAGCAAATGAACAAGATGTGGATTTATGTTAAAAAGGCAAAATAGAAAGAGATTTATAGTAATGAACGTCTCTGAAGTTACATTATTTGGATCTGATAGAATTGATAAAGTGTAAGATTTTAAGTTACCTTAGTGTTCTACATATCTATATTGTATCTCCAATAAAGAAAAAATGTTTTATGAATACATCATCAATATTCTTATTAACAACAGAATATAAATTATCTCCAAGTCATAAATGAAGAATATTTATCACCCTATGTGGCTCACATGTTATTGACCATTGAGTGATAGACAACATACAAATAAAAAATAATTAATTAAGATATTGTAGACAACAGAAAGTTTGGTGGTGTATTCTGTGAACCACTATATATATATATTCTATTTGGGATCCCATTTGGTACTAATACCACTAAGCAAATGGTTCAAGACACCCTGTTCAATCAAACTGTAGAGACTGTTGCAACCAAATAGAAGATATAGATACAAATAGGATGTTGGTATGGGTACATAGAATATCAAAATGTAATTTTCAGAATGGCAAAATCATCACTCAGGCAAATATTAAATGAACATATACTAAAGTTTTTGATGCATTTAACAGAGGAAACTCAGAAACTAGGTGTATTTATAGAAGAAGGAAAATATAGAAAAATATATAATTGTTGAGTTTGATTACAAGGTGGATAAAGTCCCACAGAATTGATATTGTTTGTTTCATTGGATGGAAATTATATGCATCTTTACCAGGCTAAAAAAAACAGTTAGCAAGTGGTATTAACCGGGAGTTGGGGAAAGGAGAGGTTGGTGAAAGAGTTCAAATTTTCAGCTATAAGATGATTAAGGTCTGAGGATCTAACAAAATGCGGTAACTCTAGTTGACAATACTGTATGGTATAATCGACATTTATTAAGAGAATAGAACTTAAATATTCTCACCATTATATGTATGTGTATGTGGTGATGATGGGGGAATTCTTTCACAGTGTATTCATACTCAGATCACCGTGATGTACACTTTAAGTATCTTACAATTATATATGTCAATTATACATCAATAAAGCTGAAATTAAAAAGGAGTCCTAGATGCATGCACGCACGCACACACACACACACACACACACAACCAGAAACAAGTGGTATCACTAAGTCTTACCTTTAATTAATAGTAAACAAAGAGATGAACTAAATACATTTCCTGAGACAATACATAGAGAGGCAAAGCCCCGGTATGATAATGAAAGGATGCACTGCCCATCTTTTTGTCTTATTTCTGAGTGTCAAACAATTTTTTTCTGATAAACAAACTGACAATAGTTGAATTACGTTGTCTTTCCTGGAAGAAAAAATATTTATTCCCCAAAATAAAATGGTACACTATGTTGTAGATGGTGTGAGAGAAGACATACACAATTCTATCATGATGGATTGATCTGAAGTGGAACTGAGAAGCTGAGCATGAACCAATACACATAAGTCACAGAGAATCATTTTGCAATTTGAAATCATGCAAATATGCATAGTCTTTGTGTTGTCCTATGATGGGACAAGCTACTCCTGTCCAAGTAGTGAAATCACTATTAATGGAGGGCAGAAAGATAAGCATTTGGGGAGCTTGGCCAAATGATTTTCTAATTTCTGGGTAAAAATCTCACATTCTGTGAATCTCTTTATCTCCATTTTGTCTAACTCCAAAGGAAAAAAAGGAAGATTTGACTTGTATCTTTCTTAAGTAATTTACTATCTCAAATTGCTCTTTCTGCTTTAGAATTGATGATTATAACTTTCTGATTACTTTTCTTTCCTTGTTAAGATTCCATCCATTTGTTCTACATTTTGGTCCTTGTGCTATTTTTTATGTTAAGTGAGTGTGCTAATCATGATAATTTAGTGCCTGGGTAATTGTCCCAAGGCACACAGGATTATACTGTAAATGGTGTTTGAGAGATGATATGCTATCTGATTTTGAAAGAAACTCCATGGAAAGTAAATTTTATATAGAAAATGTCCTTAGAAGAATACACTAGATATATGTATTGTAGGGCTTATGCTTTTTTAAAGGCCAAATATCCTGGTTTTCATGGCTTCTAGTTGTAAAGGTGAGGATAAAGTGGGAAGGCCTGAAATTCATAGGATAGTCAACATTAAGTTGAGGAAACTACATTTAATTTGAAAGGTAATAAAACACTCAATGACTAATACAGATTACAGAATATACTGGTGGTTCAACCTGCAGATATGATTATAATTGCCTGATAAAATAAACAATTATACTGATGTAATATATATAGTGTGCAATTCTGTTAACTTAGCACACAGTCCCTAAAAACACTTTTTTGGTGTGTGAACTGACCATTGTGCCTTTAGCTGCTTTCATTTTTTATATATGTGACCTATAAAGAGACTGTAAAGTCATCATCATTTTTATCCTCTTGAGTATTTAGGACTTTGACTTATATGTTGAAAATGCTTATAAGTTCTATTGAACATCCTGGATATTCTGAGGAACTAAGGGTTGGTGCATTTTACATTTCAAATTAATCAGGATGTAAAGATTTGCAAGGCTTTTGGCCAAACATGGGTCAGCCACACTGAATGTTAATGAAACCTGTGTGAAAAGTATTCCCTAGCGGCTGATAATAAGGAATCTTTACCCTTTCGTGTAATTACATATCCTGTTTCTAATATCATAATTTGGCTCTGCCTGATTAGATATTTTCCATATAAGCCACTATTACTACATTTACTCACATGGAATATTTTGCTGGAGGATTTTGTTTGTTTTTAATTTCATTTATTGATTCTTCCTTCTTCCCTGAAACAAAATAACTTGGAAGATTTGTCGTGGTGTATAATCCCCTCTGTGATCCACAACCTTGTCTTCTTGTTGCTTTCAATTAACTAACATGTCAATCAGATTTGCACTGCTTGTGTTTTTAGCCATTATCACTGTTTGTATAGACTTTTAGTTTAATCTGTATATGTATTACATTTTCTGAATTCTTTGATAAGCATGGTTTTTATGTCTATGTGAGGGTAGAGGAATGTTTAGAAAGCCTATGCTTTCCTCATGAAGCCTGTTTAAAAACATTTAAAAATCTTGAGAAGAACAATACTGCCATCTTAAGGCAAATTAACTTAACTTTTAGGAACACCACAAACTTTTGTTGTGTATTTTAGTTTTTATTCCATGTTTTTATTTTCTATCTATAATCCAACCTACTTTGAAAGAAATAACCTAATATATCACAGGTTTGGTGATGTTTGGATAATACTTGCACAACTTTTGTGAAAAATATTTTTAAAAATCAAAGTGTACGCTAACCATGTATTTATCTACAATACATACTTTGATTTTAGAATTTCAGCTCTTCTCTTAAAATTGAAAATGATACTTTGAAGGTAAATTGGATAATATTCAAGAGGATTTTAAGCTCTGGAGTTACATTAATGATATTTGAAAATGCATGTAGACATTATTGTGATACACAGTATTGAAACTAATTTTCTGGCATCTGGAGTAGCAAATGGTAGGGATATCCACTGAAGGGTAGAAAGGATAGTCATGAGTAAGACATGATGGCTAGAAGACAGAAAACTGTTGTATTAAAAGCTAGAATGTAGAAGAAGGAGATGGGGGGGAGCATGCTACTTACCTGCTGAAGACCATTATGTGGGAAACATTTGATGTGTGATTCATGAAAAATGAGTGTACATTTGTAGTGCTCCTAAAGGCAGAATTAGGTTATTCTTAATTGGCTATTCATCCTTGACTATCTCAGCCAGCTAACTTTCAGTTAAATGTTAATATTTCTTATAGTGCTTCTAGCTGATCATTATTTTCAGGGAACTTTGGCAGTTTGAGGATATCTGATGGCTCACCCCAACTTCTGCCATTTCCTTAATATTCATATCTTCATTTCCTGTCTCCTAACTATGTGAGGGCAACATAAATGTGTATTCTCTTTTCTAAGTCTAATATCCATACTCTGTAGTCTTAGGTCCATTCATGTTTCCTGTAATTCCTAGGAAATAAAAAAATTTAACGTCTAAATCTTTCACATGCAAACATACGCACAAACATATTTTTTGTTTCTCCCACGATAAATCTCTATTGTCTACATGATAAAAGTTATTGTCCTAATTCACATTTCTGATCATGTCATGCATCGACAGAGAAACACTGAAAGGCTTCATCATAACTGGACAACATAATCTGTGCTCTCTGTCTCCCATGGCACTAAGCAGCCTGATGAGTATGTACCACTGAGCTTTACTGTCTTAATCTCAGTCCATATATAGTCTATGCTTTCTTCATAAGGCACACTCACTTTTCCCTGAACATATAATTTCCTGCTTCCCTTTTACCTCCTTTGTTTGTAATGTTTCTTATACCTTAAATAACCTCTTTTCTCCTCACTAGTAGAGATCCTGGTAATCCTTCATAATTCAGCATAGTTGTCACTTCCCGTGTATAGTCTTCTGTCTGTGCAATAAAACCAGTTAAAATAATTTCCACTTGTTTTTTCTACTTGCTTATTATACTTTGAATTTCCATTATATCATCTCATAATTGGTACTAGATAGTGTAATTAGCTTTAAGATAGGCAATAAGTCTTATTCTTCATTATACTCTACATTTTCTAATATTGAGCTCTGCACACATTTTCATGGCTACAAACACTGAATTTGCAATGAAAATATATGAATTGAAACTCGAATTTTACCTCTTTATTGTCTTTGTGACTCTGTAATTAAAAAATTACTTAATTTCTCCAATTTTTGTTTTCTCAGGTAAGGGACAAAGGCAATATTTTTCTCAGTGATACCACAGGGTGGTGTTTGGAAACATGACTGATAAAATATTCATGTTATAAGTATAATATGATGTTATTAATGAACACTGACTACTTTTCTGCCTCACTCCTTCAGTACACATCTTCACTATTCCCCATTTTCACAATTACCTTCAGGAAACTGTGTATCGTGTACCCCTCTCCCTCTCGAGTCTCTTCCTTTCCACTAGATCTTCATCAGTCCATGTGTGTGTCGTCCCTATTCTAAATGACCTTCTCTAAGAACTCTTACCACTCTTACAAATATTGAAGAGATAAATTGTTTTCTTGAAGTATAGTTCTAATAATCCTGATTTTCTGTAAAAAAAAAAAAATCAGTCATGGTTCCCAATTACTTATGTATTTCTCAATTAAGCATTTTTTTCTACACAAGCAATTATGTAATTATTTATGCAGTATAAAGACTTCAGATTAAGTGCCAAAAACTTCAAGTATGAATTAAAGTTGAATAACTATTTATGCATAACAATAATTTCCTATATTTTTGCTTTGTTCTTGCTATTTTCTTTCTGGAAAGTTGTTTTCTGTACCTCACATATGTTCAATACTTAATCCAAATAGATTTCCCTATATACTAATAATTCCTTTGGAAAGCAATTTTTCTCTTCTTTAAATTTCTAGAATTCTTTATTTCTCATTACTATAAGACACCTCTACTTGTAGGTTCATGTTACAGCTGTTTATGCACACGGATAATCTCCTTTACTAAACATACTTTTCACATCACTACAGTGTCTAGTACCATGCTTTGTGTATAGGAAGCACACAATTAATATGTTTCAGAGAATTGGAAAATGAAGTTAATTTAAAATGTGATAAACTGTATTGTGATAGAATGTATTTAGGAACTTGATATTTTCAAGTAAACGATGGAAAAATTATCTCGGAGGTATATTAAATATGAGTCCTATGTGAAATGAGAGTTTGCTCTACGTATCTAATCTATCTAAAATTAGGGACAAATAGTAACAGCTCTTGTTTGCAAAAGGATTTGAATACCTTCCCTCCCTCCCCTTCATCCCCCATCTCTTCCTCTGTCACTTTCTCCTCTTTCATCTACTTCCCTCGTTTTGAACCTTTTTCTCTTCTTGTGCTGTGCTGTGTTCACTGTTTCATACCTAGACACCAAAACTGTGCCAGGCACATAATACATACCAATAAATATTTGTTCAATGAACTCATCCCTGAAATCCATGGGTTCTTGAATGTCCCCCAAAATGTAGAACTCTAAGAATGACGTGATGAAATGACTGTTCTTAGAAAACTTTTCCACAAAAAGTAGATTAGACATGGGGAAACTCAGAAGCGGAAAGACGTGTTAGGTAATTCTTTCAAAATCTTGGTGAAAATAATGAGGGCCTGAATAAAAAGTGACTGGGCAGGAGGATGAACATTATTACAGGTAACAGACTGTAGAATCATCATTATGTGACTGATTACATGAGATTAGCTGGGTGTAAAGATAAAGCCCAGGATGTGTCTGTCAGGGCTCTGGCCTGAGCCACCCAGGAGATAACAGTGTTGATTCTTAAGCATTGAGAAAGAGGAACTGCTGTGTCAATAGATGCTGAACCTAGGTTGGGACATGTTTGAGTGCAAAACTTTCATAATGACCCAGTGACACCTTTGAAGGCAGACTTATATTGGTATGCGGAGTAGGTTCAGAGGCTTACCAGGAAATTTTAGAATCTCCACCCTGTTAAATAATGATGATAATTTAGTAATTTATAGTTAACAATCTTTTCATAGTCCGACTGATTTCTCAGAAACAAAATTAATGAAATAACCTTCAGAATTTTTCAGTTACTTTGGAGTTGTAATGCTTTTCTGTCCGTGAAGAAGACCTTTTTATGATGGTATGTAAAATGCATTCTAAATGTTTGGAAAGAGTAGGTTGTATTTGTAGGTTTTTTTTGTGTGTATATTTTATGGTAGAAATCATACCTTTGATTTATTAGCACTCATTAAGATGTCTTATATGGAAAATATGTAATTTTTAAGTTTGATACCAAAGCTAAATAGCATCTACAGGAAGAATTTGAAGGTATGATAATTCAAAAGTTGTTTTTTTCCTTTCATATATTAAACAAAGGACAATTCTTTTCCTAGTATCCTAAAAAATGAACTAAAGTAACTCAACAACCTACTCAGATGTATAGGCTTATTCAGAGATAGAAAGTATGGTTCAATAAACAAAATGTTTAATAAATCAAGGCCAAGGCCTTCAAAAAACCATCATGGGAGAAAGTATTTTTTAAGCACCTCATTTAAGGTAGTATCCAAGTTACAATGAACTATGCGACTACATTTTTTAATTGAAGTGTACTTGACATGTAATATTTTCTCAGGACAGTAAATTCTATCCACAGTTGACATATAATAATATTTCAGGCATATAATATAGTGATTTAACATTTATGTACATTATGAAGTGAGTTACATAAGTCTAGCTACATTCTATCACCAAAGCTGTTACAGTATTATTGACTATATTCCCTATTCTGTACATTACATCTTCGTGACTTTATTTTATAGCTAGAAGTTTGAACTTTTAATCCCATTCAGCTATTTTAACCATCCCCTCACCTTTCACCCTCTCTCCTCTATCTTGAAAATTTCAAGAATAAAAGGATGCCTTCGAGTCTGTAAACAGTATTTGTTAAATATAACCTAGAAAATGCCTTGAGTGTCAATTTTATTTTGGCCAAAATATTAGATATTTACATGTTTAAATTTTACATGATAGACTTCTTCTGTTTCTGTTGTCACTCTGAGATTTAAGAAATCAGGACACAAATCTTTATTATTGCCACTGGATAATATTCTCCTTTTGCCAAGATAACTTCCAAATTTAAAAAATTGAAATTTTGCAGAATTAATTTTCTATTTTACTAAAACCTGGTGTTAAATGGTATATACATCAGAGGTATGAAGTTGCTTAGATAAAGTGTTTAAGAGAATAGTTAGTGTGATTCTAATCAGTAAAAGTTTATCATAAATAACAATCTCAAAAAAAGTCAGATTCATGATGACTCTCTGACACTTCATGCTGAAGCATTTAGAAAGCAAAATTCTTAGATCTCTGAAGTTCTCATTAGGACCCATGGTACCCATGGTAGGGATTATGGGATTATCTCAACTCAGCAATATTTTGTCAGCACCATTTCATTTCTTCTTCAGTGGAAGACATCTCAATTACCCTATGGCTCCAAGTAAGGCATTTAGAGAAGAACTTTTCATAAAGGATAGGTCTTATTTTCACAAAAACCTTCAATCTAAAGTATAATAATCAAGCCTATATTTTATTTATTCTCCAAGTTGTTACTTTCAGTTTGTGGACAAAAATATGCCAACATAAGATTTTTGGGGACTGAGTTTATGTTGGCGATTGTACATCTGTAACATTGACAACTGGTCTATGCTGTCATAGTACCAGGGTACTGTTAGAGAGATCCCTTGCTTGTATTAAAGCCCATGCTTAAGGACAGGCTTGAAAGACATTAAAATGTCTCATAGTAATCTGCAGAGTCCACAAAATGAATGGCTGCTAAAATATTCCCAGGGATAAACACATACTTGAAGTTTAATACTGATATGCTTGAAAAATAGCAGAAAGAATAAATTAAGCTCAGCATATAATTAATGGTACATCAGCAAAGACCTATGAGTATATAATGATTTTTCTTTTCCTTTGTTTAAATGAATTTTGTGCCTGTTAAATAACTCCACTGTAACACCACAGCTATAAAAACATTGACCTTTGGACCACATATTTTAAATATGATAAGAAAAAGGCACCCATGAGATCTTCTGTTTAAAAAAGTATTTTATTCTGGTAGAGGCTTCAAGAAATAAATTAGAGGCTAGTTTGGTCACTAAATTAAAGATAACATTCTCTGGACAGTAAATTCTATCCACAGCTATAATCCATAAAACTTCTCTAGCAGTTCGAATATTATAAATGGAATTTATAATCATTCCAGCAGGCTCACCTGCTGGATGAAGATCAGTTCCAAATCATTCAAAATTATATCCTTACGTGGGGAGTAGGACACAGAAGGAATACTTTGCTGTGTATTTGATTTTTCGGGAGTCAGAACTAACTACTGGAAAACATTGTTTAAAACATATCATATAGGACACAGTAGTGGAATGTTGGTAACTATGTCAATTGATGAGAATTTATACTCAAAATAGCATTGCCATAATTCTCATTATCTTTTCCATTCTAATTCATTGCTTGCAAATCTGTCTAAGTGCTATAGCTGGATCTAGACAGGAATATTTTTAGTGTATTCAGTTTCTGAATTCAGAATTGAATTCAGGCTGTCTAAAGATATTTCCTCACACATCCTATACTGCTGCTTCTTTGTCTTTTTGTATGCATGTGCCTGCATTGAATGCACCACTGCCGGAAACAATCAAGTGCAACTTCAGCTCATAGATGACACTCATATAGGCATTTAAAATCTAAGGTAACTGAATGAATAGTTGTTACTTCCAGAAACTGCCATTGATCTGAATCTCAGCAATTAATAGCAAACATTTGAAACCCATGTCTTATAAGCAAATATGAGCATTGACTCTATTCAGTGGATCTTTTTTCAGGACAGTCTGGGGATCATTTAGCTTTATTTTTGGTCACTAGATCCACCTCTTGATCTGTAATATCTTCACAGCCACATACATTTCCACATGTAATACAGCTGTAAGATGAAATTGATATTGGGGAAGTCATTATCAAGGGAATTGTTTATTTTTATTTCTGGGGAAAACAGTGAACTTTGGTGTATTTGTAAAAGAGCATTAAGAAATAATACTAAAAATCAGTTAGCCCATTTACATTTGGTCAGGCTGCCACCTCAAAGGAATCAGGTAGCTCTATTTTTCCATGATGAAATTTAAGTGGTTTATTTTAAAATAATAGTATATACCAGTACTTCTGAGCTACAATTAACTGATAGAGAATTTAATTTCAAAGAGTAATGTTTTTCATGTTTGCGCTTTTAAAGAAGACATTGTAGGTCATCTGTTAGGTTACAATAAAAGAACTCCAAGTTAACATTCTACAGATTAAATTTTGACATAACTTTATTCATAATTTTGTATTTTTCCTCAAATATTCCATCTGTAAAATAGATTTTCATTTGGGCCAAAAATGTGTTGTAAAGTTTACTGTAACTATGGTTTATTCTTAATAATCTGGATAGAATTCCTTATGATCTTTTACAGTATTTTCATAATTAAATGAAAAACCTTAGATTGACCCACTTACATCTGTTCTCAAATCCTGGATACAATAAATCATTAAAAATAGCCAGGTATTTGGACAAATTTTGTCTGAATCTGCATTCTTCTGCTCAATTATTACTTCTGCGTCTGAAGTCCTTGAAACTAGGTAAACTGCTTCTTTGGAGAAAAATGTATTTATATAAAAGCAGAATGTTTCTTGTCCTCATATTTTCTTCTTTTTAAAATATGATTTTTTAAAAATTTCACTCCTTTGGACTTTAACATGGAAGACCCATGGTCTGGAACTCATCTCTCCTTAACCCTATGACTCTTCCATCACAGGGTTAAGACCAATGTTGTCAGGTGTGGTTGCTACAACATTGAGGAGTTATATTTTATGACAGTTTTAAATATTATATTTTGCTTTTCCTAAAAGTATTACTTTTACCAAACAGTTCTTGTTATCTTGACAAATCAGGCCACAAAATTCTATTCACTATTTCTATATGCAAATAGGGAAAGCCTTGTCTTCTCTCTCTAAATATCAATCCATAGTACTCAAGCTATTTGGGATTATTCTGTTTTGTGCTACTGATCAGAGGGAATGCATAGCTTTAGAATCATGTTCTGGGACTTTAGGCTGACATAACATAATGATACTGAATCTTGATGGATTGGTATCACGTAAAATCTTGCATTGCAAAAAGTCTTGGCAAAATTGCAATATAAATATCATGCCATTATGATGTATGAATTTATCCTCAGGGAAAACACAGTTACCTACCTAGAATTTCATTTCCATTCTAGTTGATAGAGAATTGTATTTCTTTATTCCTTATTATAATCGTATTAGTTTTTGTGCTTATATTTATCCAACACATTGATATAAATATCTTATTGAAAAGTGGCTATTTTAAATTTATCAAGGATTAATGAATTTGTATGACTGTTTTGATAGTATTATTCTGTTAAAATTATTAAAAAATAAATTGATTATGAATAAGTAGAGCTTTCAAAAACTAAACCACATTATAGGAAGTATAAGAACAAGTCTAATTTCAGCTTTAATCTTCAAATCAAAATATTTTCCCACTAAAGTTTAGTTGAGGAAAAGGAATACAAATTCTCTCTCCATATTTGGCCTTGAATTTGTACGTAGAAATTATACTTTTCTATTGCTATCTGTGGAAAATGTTAATACATTATAAATTAGAAATGTTAGTCATTTTAAAACATTTAGAATTTTTTTAATTAGGGTGAAATTATAAAGTGGTTAATAAGACTATGGAAAATAACAACATTAAAATTCCCAGTGTCTTCTCTTTCTCAAATAAGAAGTGCTGAATTCTTTAGTCAGCCTTTTTAAAGGCCATTTCAGCAAATGAATAAATATTGTTTAATATGTTGTATGTTAGTAGATATTTCTCTAAAATTAAATGTTAGGGTACCACTATTGTATGGTTCCTGAATTCGTTTCTGTAATTTACAATTTTTTTAATCAAGCTCAGTTTCTTTAAAAATCTGTGCTTTCGTTAAGGAGAGGGTGGTTAACACCAATAAAATAATAATCATTTGAATGTCTTTGTATTAATTACTTTTTATGAATTCTTGGTTTCTAATTAAAGTTAGCTACGACCATTAAAAAATGAGTAAAAAGAATGATAAAAAAGAATTATTGGAAGTCTATATTTAAATAGAGGAGATTTCTCCAACCCAGAAACTTTAAATATAAGAATTCAGCTCCAGTAATACTTTACAGGTGAATCTAGGGAAATGCACACTGTTCAGAAGAACTTGTTCATGCATATTACCCACATAAAAAATATTTTCCTAATCAAATTTGTTTGTATTAAAATAGGTAAAACCACAAAGGAAAAAGTTGTTAATCAAGAATACTTTATATTCTGGAACATGTATATGCCTTTAGAATAATCTCAGTTTAAAAAATAAGGGGAAAAATATTAACTAGAATTTAGAAAATGTGTTTTAGGACTGGAGAAGAATTTCTTAGCATATGAAAATATTCAGTGATATAGTGATAAAATGACTATAATGTAATACGTCCTGTGGCAGCAGTTCTTATTGCCTGTTTATTGATAGAGTGAATAATAATTTAAGAGATTTAGCAGAAGTTACAACTAACAAATGAAACTCATTATAGCAGTAAATGATTAGCTTTGCTTTCAAATTAATTAAACTAATCCAAGTTTATTCTGATACTAAGGTACTTATACTTGCTATCTAGTGACATAACTTAGTAGGAAAAAAATGGGATGTTTTCTGTAGCATCTATGACATAGCCTGTAATTTGTATAAACTCATCAGAAGTCACTCCAATGAATATCTTTCATCCTTTATATCTCCCTGGAAATGGGTCTCTAATAGTTATCTACCCTTAAACACATTATAAGCACCACAGTTTCAGGAAGCTATGTTAAATTAAAATACATATTTTACCAACTGTTTCCTGGATATAGTGGCCATAATGATTTCATTATTATGTATTCCTTAACACTGTAACTTGCATAATTTGAACTTATTTTCCTGCAATGTCTATTTTAACTCACTTTATAAAGTTTGTGAGCTACTAAGGAGCTTAATATGAATAAATTAGACAGCTTAATATGAATAAATTAGACAAATACATGGAGAAAAACAATCTACAAGGCTGTTAATAAGGAATCAAGGCTGTTTTATAAGATTGCTAAGCAAATTATGGTATTAATTTTACAATAAAATAGAGAAGAAAAGCACTGAGTCTTTTTTCCCAGTTTTATTGAGATATAATTGACATATAATATTTTGTAAGTTTTAGGTCTACAACATCCTTATTTGATACACACTTACATCACAAAATTATTACTACCATGTGGTAAGTTAACACATCTCTCAACTCACATAATTTTAATTTTGTGTGTGTGTATGGTGAGAACATTTAATATCTACTCTCTTATCAGGTTCAAGTATATGACACAGTATTGTTAATTATAGTGCCATGCTGTATATTAGATCAGCAGAACTGACTAACCTTATACCTGGAAGTTTGTATACTTTGACCAACATCCCCCCATTTCCACCCTACCACCCCAGCAACCACCATTCTATTCTTACTCTGAGTTTGTGAGCCTGATTTTAAGAATGAATATTTGTGTCAATAAGAAAGGGTTTCATAAAAAACAAACATTTAAGCATACACAATATACAATAGAAGTATACATGACAATTACGCTGTCTATACAAGCAAAATAAGTGCATGGATTAAAGGAATGATTGGAAGACACTGAATAGTCAAATAATATGAAAATAACACAGGTTGAAACTACCCTTAAGATAGTATGTTCTTTAACTTATTTTTTTTAGCTTAGTGATTTCAGCAATTTTAATTTAATTCATCACTATCCACATACCAATTATATATGCTAATTATTAAGCAGGAAGGTATCATAAACTGTTTATGACCCTACTTTACTTGAGGATCAGTGCCAAGACAGTTTTCTTCTTAATAACAACCAAACAGAAATCTTTCTTCTTAAAAAATCATTTCTTCACTGTTTATTTATAAAGCTGTACTTATAAAAAAAGACAGTGTTATGAGTCAGGGTAGTCTAGGTTTTGTTGTCTAACAAAGTGCTCTGGGATCTCATAAGTTTAGCAAAATAAGCTGATTTCTTACACTGCAAGTTGAGTGACAGTAGGGGAGTTCCCTGACTTGCAGTCCCAGGCTGAAGACGGCTATCTGTTAAAAGGTGATCCCTAAATAACCAAGACAAGGAAACAGAAAATATGGTAAACTTCTCTGGTTCTTAACACTTGTGCTCAAAAGTTATATATTTTGTTCCCACTCGCATTTTGTTAGCTAAGTAAAATCAGATGACCTGAAAGAACTTCCACACGGGGCCACGGAGTACACCTGGGCCATATATGTCTAAGGCAGGCAGCTGGAACTATTTGATGACTAGTACTGGTGGATTCATAATTGTAACAGAAACCTATGAAGTGTAAGACACTGAAAATGAACTGAGAACGTCTCCAATGATTAGAGTATTAAGCTTTGCCACTTCATGCTGTTCCAATGTTACTACCACATACCAGAGCATTTAAACCTGGAACTCCAGAGATAGAGCTTGGATGTTGATAATTTTGTAACATCACCACAGGGTTCTAACGTACATCTCAGGATAGGAAAAAAAAACACAGCTGTAAAAATATTCTTTTATAACACCTTTGTCTTAGTCTAATGCATCATTTAAACAATTATTGTATGCCTACTTTGTGACAGCATGATACTGCCATTAACTGTTGTTCATAAGTGAGGTTTGAAAGGAAATGAATATATGTTTTAAGTACAATGCTAAGTTGCAGGTACAGTTTATTTAATAAGCTGTATAATCATAGTATAATAACCATTTTATTAGTTTTCAAAAGATATAAAATTATTAGAAGACATAAGACTTGTTTTGTATTGCTGAACACTGAAATTCCTTTTCAGTAAAGTAATGCATTATAATTATAGCATATTAATAAATCTTTATTTATTTTTTATTAATACAAGATAATCATAGCAATAGTTTTTGGAAACTTCTTATGATCTATGACTTGCATGTCTTCACATTTCATGAACTGGCAGGTCAATTAGACTTTTTTTATATTGTAAATAATTAGACCATTTTTTTTTCATGTTTTCTGTGTTTTAGATCTGGCTTTAGTTTTCAAGCTAAGTTTATATTACTTAAGTTTCTAATAACAAATTCTGGTTAAATGAGCCAATTGCAAATCCCTGCTTCAGCCCCAAACCGTCGTTACGTCAATGTGGAAATGGTTCTGCTTTCCACTGAGAGTATCTGAGACAACAGTAACCAGAAAATAACTGGAATAAATAATGGTGTAACACTTTCCAAGATCATATTTATAACTAATAATTTATAGATTCAAAAGAATATTAACACAATTATTATTTTAACTTTCCCAATTCTATCTCTGTACTGATTTAAATAATCCCTAATCACCTAGTTGTACTTTTTCCATTTGAACAAGCTTTCTTCTACTGAGATTTGAAAAGTATGCATGACCTGTAAGTGTTATCAGAAGCAGTAACACTGTTTGACAAATGACCTAATCACTCCGCTCTAGATCAACACATTTTTCTTGTTGTAATAAAATGCGTCTTCTAAGAGTGCATATTTTAATGTCCAAGATGTATTTTAAAGTCCAGGATTTTAACTTCCCTGAATTTCTACAAGTTTTTAGCTACTTTACAATATAGCTTTGTCCTGAAAAACCGGTATGTTCCACAAGGTAAATGCTCACCCTATTTTGCTGCATGCCACACAAAAGTGACTTTCAAGGTTCAGAGAATGACTATTCTTTGGCTCCTTTGTGACAATTGTCAGTTTTTGAAAATGTACAAACCTTCCTTCTCATTGAAAGGAAACATGGAACATTCAATACCAGAGGTCGCACGACATTAGGAGTCTATTTAAAAACACAGCCGTATTTCCCCTGGTATCTGTCACTGTGCCAATTTAGGTGGAAAGCTATACTGTACTACAACTTAAAATGCCCAGAAGTTTTATTAATCATATTGCAGATTTTTTACAAAGCTAATTTCAAAGAAGTAAACTACAACTTCACTGTTTTAAGTGATCATTTCAGTAAGGCCATACCCTTGCATGTGCTCATGATTCTCTTTCATTAGTCTATTCCTCACTCTTTAAACTTAAAAGTTACTTCCTTTGGTAAGCCATTCTTGAATGCTCGACTTGAATTCTGCTACTTTTCTGTTATACCTCTAATATTAAGCTGAGTAAGCTAATAGCTATGCTGCACAATTTTTTATTGGGCATGTTTGAAATATTCTAATAATATTAAGAAAATCTTGTGTTATGTGCAAAATTTGAAATAATGCATGTCTCTCCAGAATGTTCTGAATTATGCATACATTCAAAGCTGGACTACACGACTTGTAAACTACATTTAAACTATTAGCAAATGGCAGCCCCTCTTTAGCTAGTAAAGAAAAACAGCAGCAATGTGTGAACCAAGCTGTTATTTACATGGTTCTAATAGTTTAATGTGCATTACAATTTTAATTTAAACTAATTTAATATGGTGTTAAATTGACTCCCAATTTTTCAATAAGTGGGAGTGTTAGTACTTTAAAATCTAAACTTCAAGATAGAAGAACATGTAATTAAATGCTATAAAAAAGCCTAAAATTAAATTCCATGCTGTGCTGCTAAGTTAGGAGCAAAGACTCTGAGATATTTTGGTGGAAAACTGAGAAATAAAAAGTAAAGTGAACATGTTTACAAAATTAAGCTTGCAAATATTGTGTGGATGGACAAATAAAGGAACATAATTCCAAGATGGAGGCTTCTAATAATGTGTCACTAACTCAGTGTGTTGTATTTATAAGGTAGAAAATATGCCTCATAGTTTAAGGGGGGAGGTGACAATAAAATGAAACATTCTATACAAGGTGTTTATTGTGCTTTAAAACTGTTTGGAAAGGCAAAATATTGCTATAGACCATAATGAATGCATACTCCCTACTTTACATTTATCCTTATGGGAATATTAGTCCTGAATGGCAATGAAGGTTTATAGAACATCTCCTAGATACTTGCTTATGGATTTGCCTACCCTGACTGGAGAAAACTCCCTGAATTCAGAGATCGTATATTATTCATCTTTATTTCACTGGACAAGCAAGGCAACGTCCAGTGATAAGTACTCAGCAATGAATGAGTAAATAAGTGACTGAATTAGGTAAATTTCTGCCTTTTAAGTAGGAAAAGGCTTAACAATAATCAACTTGTTTACTCAGAATTCAACTTCTTATATTGTAATAGAATAAATAACTGAAAAATAAAAATCATACTCATGATCATATTAGTATTCTCTTGAATTATCTGTTTAAGGATGGAATATGGTTAAGAAATTATTGTTACACATAGTAAAATCTCATGTTGATATTCAAGTGATAACTGTGGAAAAATTTCAAATGATATAAAGATGATTGGACATGAAATGAAAACAGCAAGAAATAAAATTTGTAGTAGAGCCCAATTACATAACCGTCATACCTCTTTAAAATAAGTAAAATTAATATTACTAAAATGGTTTTACTGAATTTTTTCAATGTTGTAAATCATACTGGAATAGTATTTTATGTTGCTAAATTTATTTGTATGTTAAGTTTGTTGTAAAGCAACCAGTTAAGTTTTGTGCTAAAGCTTCGAAATTTTTGTGCTGTGTTTACTGGGACAAGAAGATTAAAGCAATGGCAGTTACAGTGACCAAAATTAGCACGTTTTGCCTGGGACATGAAACTGGCAATGATGACTTCAGTAACAGATACTTTTGAAATATGATAGGATCAAAAAGAGATTATTTTAATGAACTCTACTTAGTCTGTGTAAGACTAACAAAAATTACAGTAGTGATTTAAAAATCCTAGTTTAATGGTTAATGATCAGTTCCTACTTAGGGGTTTTATGTCTACAGTCATTGCTATTAGAGGTTTTAAAAAATAATAAGCTAGTTTCTTGAGGTCTTAAGAAATAGTGTGCTGCAACAAACTATTGATGAGGAAGCTTAACGAAAATTTGTTTAAAAACTCTAAAACCTGGACCATGTACTCACAAAAATAGTAAACCAAGCACAGTCAAATCAATTTTAATAATTTGTATTTCCTGGATCAAGTTGCTGAACCGTTGAGAATATAACTCCCTTGACCAAATTTGCTATATTAATTTTTAGCTGCCATATCAACATAGG
Organism: Manis javanica; assembly: GCF_040802235.1. Taxonomy (NCBI): domain Eukaryota; kingdom Metazoa; phylum Chordata; class Mammalia; order Pholidota; family Manidae; genus Manis; species Manis javanica. Next base: position 41,431,301 of record NC_133164.1, read on the forward strand.
CTGAACAAAGTAATTCATATAAATTTGTTTTTATTTCTACTGTATGTAAAACATTACCTAGAATGTTGAAGCAGATAAAAGGAGAGCAGTGTTTTTACAGTGTTAGGCTCTTTTTAACCTAATAAAAAAAGCAGTTTGTTTTGACAGCTGGAGGACCTAGTGTTGATACTTGCTGTGTATCCTCAGGCAAACCATGTACCCCTCTGAGCTGTAGTACACTTACCTAAAAACTGCGGATAGTAACTCATCCCGCATTGGGTGTTTGTGGGGATAATAATTGTAAAATGCTTCAACTATTGAGCATCATGCCTGACATATAGTGCCTTAATAAAGGCCAATTGTTATAGTATTTTAGTAATGGGAGGAAGAGATAAGTTTTATGTAAATGTATATTTATACAACAAATAATATATAAATAAGTTTTATATAAATATTTATTTATATAATATACAGAACTGCCAAAGCAGGAATATATCCAGTGATGATAAAAGTAGCCAGTTTCTTGGATCAGATCCCAATCTGTGTTGGCTTTCCATCTGCACAGTAAGTTTTCCAAACTGAGTGGGGTGCTTTAGGTAACATGTTCTAAACGTGTGAACCTCTACATCTTGGGCAGCTCAATAGGATTAGATCAAGGTAGGAATAGATGACTGGCTAGAGCTGTCATGTTCATATTAACATTGTCATTTTATGAGTATCTCATCATGTACAAAATTGTTAGGTCTGTCAGAAGTGACAGTGACAGAAATTTGGTGGGAAGTGTTAAAAGGTATGTCTTGAAAATAGGGGCATTTACAGGGGCATTTTATGGAAAGGTGGTCAAAAGATTATGAAGAAACCACTCATCTTTATTGATATTATATGCTGGAATTTTTTGTAGGATTTTTATAGCATTACTTAGACTGGAATATGATGATAGTGTGGAGATACTCAAATGGAATGGGACACTTTAAATTCCATCCAAGGTACAGAAAGACAGTGGAATATCCTTCTGGCCTTCAAGACTAAAGAGGTTTTAATCTCCTGTTTGTTAGATTCTCTATGTAATATCCACCAAAATAATATACATAAATAGAAATATTTTATAAATGTGTATAAATAACAATATTGAAACATTTTTACAAAATGTGAAAATCTTGAATTATTATTCAACACTATACGAATAACTTAGTAGTTCTGAATGGAAACATAAACCCATAAACATTGCTTAGATCCATTTCTTTATGAATTGAAATCTTTCTCTTAAGATTATTCATTTCTTTAAAGTTCACGTATTGATTCTCAGTATAAGTACTGCATTACCATTTGAAAAAAGGAGGTCAAATATACCTCTGCAAAAGGCTGTGTAACTTGACTAATAGGGACCTTCATGGTGTATTTTCTGAATCTTCTATTGGATATGTTTAGAGAATAATAGAAAATCAATTACCCTTATGTTACATTTTAGATTTTTAATTTGTTTTTGAAAAATGAGGAAATCCTAGAAAGTTGGTACCCAATGCACATTGTCTCATCTTATAATCCTACAGCATAAAGCAATGCTGGAGATTCATTGTAAAGGCATATTTTTTCTAGGTTAGAGTTTAAATTTACCTCCTTTGTAAAATCATCATGTACATTTTTGCACTGGGTCAGAGTTGGCTTCTCTTCTTTTCTTGCGTACTTATCCCCATTATATTTATTTTGGTCCTATACTTTTAAATAATTTCTTAGTTTGATCTTTCCAGCAATTTCTGGATTTAATTCAGAGCTGGACAGTGAGACTTTCTTTATACAACAATCATAATTTTAAAAATCCTTCAGAGAATTTGGTTTTCATGCATTGACTGTATGTGTCAAAATCATTTGAGACGTATTTTCTCAATAAATCTCAACAATCCTGCAAAAGATGCACTCTCCTATTTTTTATTTAATCTTGTCTTGGTTGTTACTTATATTAATACTCTTAACCTCCTATTAATATTTTCTTTCTTCCAACTACTCTCAATTTAAGTTCAGATAGCATTAGTAAGTGTTCATGAGCCAATAATTATAAGTCATTTTAAGATATTTAAAACTGTCCAAATTTGCTTGGCAAATCTGTGAAGTCTGTATTTGGATGCCCATAAAGCCCACACATTGTACATATGTAGAGTTTATTATCAATACTTGAAGTTGCATGCTGTGAGTATACATGTGTTTCCCCATAAGCACCTCAGCAAAAGTTTTTCTGGCAAGAAATATCTCCCTGTATGACACTGCCAAACTGAAACTACTTGACATAGACAGCTGGGAAGTTATTGTTAACAGTTGTCTATCAGTTCACTTTAAATGAATATTTTGTTAAAAACTATATGTGATTTGGAGACCCTGCCAAGGCCCAAATCCCTTGCTGAAAGATGTTTTAGGATCAATAAATAAATCTTGAGATGACTAAACAAATTTGACTTTTTTATACTTCACTGAAACCTTCACATAAATTTAAATTGTTTTATTTTAAATATTTGAATTAAATATTCTAAGTAATTGTTTTAAATTTAAAAATGTTTTAAATATTTAAAATAAATAATTTTAATTATTTAAATGTAGCACATTAGGTTGCTGTAGTCTTGCTATAACTAAAAATGAACGAAGACCTTTTAAAATATATTTTACTCTAGACCAGATGGAGAATTCAATTTTCATCATCCTTTTATTAGATTTCAAATTTTAAGGTGAAAAAATGATCAACTGCCTGCTATCTTGTCAACTTTATTCTGTTTGGCTAATTAGCTGGACAAATGTATATTAATACCCAACTGTCACAGAACACTGAACTTAACATAATCTTTTACTTGTCAGGCACAGGACATTTAAAGAAAAAATGTATAAAACTAGGATAACAGTTCTTGGATTTATAAGATATTCTCTTTCTCACTTAATAGGTCAGACTTACTGATGATGCATTTGGCATTGTTGATAACTGGCACAAACCTTAATACCACTAACTTTTGTTGTTAATTTCTATTGCCTGAGCTGGGAGCAACAGGTGTTTGTGTGAATGTGTGTACATGAAACACCGGAGAGAGAAAAATTCAAGTATGTGGTAAATCTGTCCTTTGCTAGGATCTTAACAGCAAATGTATAACCATAGCATTGTTAGAGTACTGAGTGATTCTAAAATACACTTAAACTCCTTAGGTGGTTGTGGTTATTAAAAAGATCTCATGTAATATATTTGCAGTAGCTGACCTACAGTAAATACTCTGTAAGTTGTTAGGTATCTTTAAATATGTGTGTATATATGTATGATTTATGGCACAAGACTGAATTGTTCACATGCTTTCCTCTTTTTGATGAGCCATATATAAAATACCTACTTATTCTATTTCCGCTCTTAATGCCTAAAGCATTTATTGCCATTCCTCTCAGGCCATCTTCTCTTGGGAATAATTTCAATTTTCTTTCAAGTCATCACAAAGTTCCCATATGCTCTGGAGAAAGAAAATGCCAAGCCTCACTCTAGAGGAGGCTAACAGGTTGAACATTATTCTCCCAGACTTAGATTTAGGGAGATGATATGAAAGAAAATTTTCTACTTCCATCTCATATTTGATGTGGTTTCACAACTTGGTCTGTCTCAAGATGTCTGTGAAATATGGACTAAAATTCTGCATCTACATAACAAAAATAAAGAAAGAAAACATAATAATAAAAAGTGGAAAGAGGAGAATAGGTAATAAAAAAAAGTAATGTTCTTATCCAGGCTCATCTTCTATTTTGACTACAATTGTATACACTGACTACAAACAGTCAATTGTATATTATTATATAGACTCATGTTAATTACTATGGATTTGATAGTATATAGAAATCTTCTTCAAGGTTACAAAAGAATGTTGCCCCAAATATGTATGTTTCACAATGATCAAGCAAGTGTATCAAAATTATTTAAGTTAAATGCAGGACATCAATATTTCATGTCATCATGGAAGTATAAAATGTCTTGGAAGTGCTCTTTCTTTTGCATTCTCTATGAAAGAAAAAAGGGGAAAGGACTAATGTAAAGAATTACGCCTAGAAATGCTACAATCAACCAAAATATGTTTGTTAATGTACTTAGTAATCAAACCAAACTGAGGCATTGTAGATATTAGTAAATAATTATATAAATTTACTCTCCCACTTTTCATGGGAAATAAAAATCTTATAATTTAAATGTAAATTCAATAAACTATGAAATGAAATGAGAAAAAAGACCCAACTGAGTAAATCTTTACTTTTCTTGGTTTAAGAAAGATTATTTTACATCATTATGGGTGTGAAGAAATAGCCTCCATTAATAGCATATATATGCATGACTGTGTCAATTGAATTGAGTTTTGCTATTGCTTGCATGTTAGTAAGTTTGTTATACATTCAAAAATATAACTTTTTAAGACCCACATGCCAGAACCCTGAAACTGAGTTTATGATCAAAACATTTTCATGAACATAAAAATTTACAAGTAAAATCAGCAATATATTAATCATATATACTAAATCATATTAAATAACATGTATATCCTAAAATAACTCAGATGCTCATATCTATGTAAATAAAATAACATACAGTTCTATTGAAAGTTGGTAAACAATAATTTGCAATTTTATGTGACAATATTCCTATGTTCAATTCAATTTCAGTATTGTGTTTTCTTCTCTATCTTTGCCAGAGATGTTTAATGATAAAATAAATATATATACACATACATATGTATAATATATTTGGGTATAATATATACATTATATATGTATACATTTTTTTTGTATATATATATATATATATGCTTGATTATAACCATGAATCATTTTCAGTAATAGATTCATTACTAACAACTAGAAAGATAAAATAATCATTTTTATTCGATGGTTAGTGTGTCAGTCATTATATATTTCCCTTGCATCCATTACCTTTTTTATATTTCAGAAATCTATGAAATAGTTAATATTTTTAAATCTTAATACACGTGAGGGAAATGAGGCTTAGAAAGATTGGTAGCTTAACTGAAGTCACCAATCTAATGAGTAACATAAAGAAGAATGAAGCTCTTTTTATCAGTCCAAACTCCAAAGAACATCATGGTATCTAAAATTATATGTATATAAATTTTTTCAGTGTATGTTTTATAGAAATAGAAAGTTGAATAGGTACAGAAAGCTTCCTTGAGGTAAATATTCAAAAATGCTAAATTCTTGAAAATCTAACCAAACTGTTCTAAACTACCTTACATCCGTACTTACTTTTAGAAAAAGTACTTACTATTACTCCTATTTTCTGTAAGTATTCATCTTTGTAAACCTGATGAACAAAAGGGGAAGATAATTTAGAATGTGCAAAACAAAATTAATTACTTCAACAGCATCCAATTGCACATCAAATTTTAGTTGACAGAGCTGTTAAAGACCCGGCTGCCTTTCCATCTGAAGCCATTATTTTCAAGAGATGTACATAGATTTATTATAAATGCTCATCTCATGTTGAAATTTAACATGTCGCAGCTCTAAAATAAGCTTGTTTTTTTAAATAAATTGAAAATATAGGTATTTTATGCCTACTATGTCACCTTAATTATATTTTCAAAAATAGAAAGCAACTGTATATTTCATAAGATGCATTAATTTCAAATTTGTAACTCTGAACTAATAAATATTCCCATATGTATCCACATGAAAGGGAAAGAGGAATACTGAATAAAAGGTACCAAAACTCAGAGGTAAATCCAAAAATTATGGTCATATGCTAAAAATGCAGCCATATGCCTTTGTATTATTATACATTCACAAAAATGTAATGAATGCATACAAAAATTGTTCATCACTTAGTTGGAGTGAAAAATTAGCTGAACATGTTTCTTGGCCTCAAGTGACTCCTTGTTAAATGGGGAAAGCAAATAATAATAACACATAAACAATTATTTGGAATCTGCTATGTTTAAGCTATAGGAGCATCAGCAAAATAAACACACACACAAAAAAAGAACCATTAACTGAAAATAGAGGGAGTGTGTGAATGTGGGTTTTGCATGACTTTCAGAGAAAGGCAAGCAAGGATGTCATAGAACCTCCTTTCCACAATAGAGATGCACACTCCGGGTTTTGTATTGATGATGAAATAAATACACCAGTGAATTGGAGTTTTGAAACAAATGTAGAAAGGCAACTACAAATAATCAGAATAAAGAGGAAAGGGTTGATACAAGAGTTTAAAGAAAAAGAAAATAAAGTACAACTAACATTTATAAAGCTAGTGAGAGGGATAATGTATACATAATAATTGATGCACAGGAGGAATTTAAAACATTCATTACTTATTCACTCACTATTTGCAAACTAAAACCTTATGAATTTAAGCATCTAATAATAAATTTCTTCTAGGAAATCTTTAGACCGGGCACATAGCCTTTTTGCAATACTTTTGAAATTCCCAGAGTTCTATCGTTACACACATTATATAATATGCAGAAGGTAAACCTACAAAAGATTTTAGACATAGAAAACATATTAGTATGATTTGTATTTAAGGCACTTGGTTGGTGATAAACTCAGTTATCACATTGAAAAATGTCTTCATAAAGTCTTTACTGAAAATATAATTTAAAATAATATTTAAAGAGGAGTGATTACTTTCCTACTTGCTCAGAAAAATTCATAAAATGTTAAAAAAAACAGGTTAAAATGTAGTCTAAACTCTGCTAATCTTTTTTTTAAGGAAAAAAATGGCAACACCTTCTTTCTAAACCTGTCTCCTACGCACATTTTATTTTTATAGTGACAGTTAAACTGCACATTTCATAACCTTCATCCAAACAAGTTTCCCTTTTCCCCTTTCACATCACCCACTGATAAATAAATACAGCCTTCTACAATAGTTTAATAAGATAATTGGGCTCTGTTTCACTGGGCACCACAGCCATTTGAGCACTTGTGTCACCGGAATGGACTATTAAAGATTCTGTCAGAATGGATTAAGTACTGCATTGCATTTCCAGAAGTACATTCCTCTTGCTTGGAGGAGTAAATGAAGCCGACTCATGAAATTAGAAAAGGGTTCTCTGCACACAAGCTGCTCTTTATGATATTTCGGATGTTTTTGGTAGTGCTTTGGCACTGATAATTCAAATGAAATGTACTTCTTTCTCTTTCCAAAGAATCTTATTGGTCTTCTTATAGAATACATCCTGTGGTTCTGCATTGTTATTATTAAATTGTATCTGCTTCGATGCATTTTATTTACCACTATCTAATCATATCTGAAAATGAGCATGGTGAAGCTTACATAAATGCTGAAAATAAAACATGAAACCTTTACAACAGACTGCCTTTGCAACATGTTTGACAAAACCCACAAAAGCATAAGGAACATAATACAGTTTCTGAACAATGAGAAAAGCTCTTAAGTAATCATATCACGCATCAAAGCCTGCTAATGTTTTAAAAAAGGAAAATCCTCACATGAGAATAATTTAAACCTCTTCCCAGGAAGTAATTTTCTTTTACAAACTACCATCAAAAGCCCTGCAAAACTATGCACTGCATAAAAAAAAGTTACATTTATCTTTCATTCCAATTATTTATTAAGCAAAGTTAATAGAAGGTTTTTAGTAAATAATTATCTACTATCCTGTGGATTTCTTTAACACTAATAATCTAAAACAATGCATGATATTCACATCATATATTGTATAAATAAGATTTTAACTCTAGAAGTCACTTTTTGTCCTGCCAGTTAAAATGTACCAAAAGGGTACTTTGAAATTGTTTATTGTTTTATACTGTGCCCAATTTTATAGATTTTAAACCATTAAGCTGAAAAAAAATCTTTCAAATTTTGAATTTTGTAATGAAGACTTGGCCTTAAATTAACATGAACTAAAAAAAAATAGCTTCAAGATAAAGTAAAAAACATTAAACAGCATCATCTCAAAATTATGATAATGAATCTACAAATTACAACAGTATAAAATTTTCACACAGGTATGTGCACAAATTTTGGACCCTGTCCTGTTTTTTCTGATAATGGGCTTTTCCTGTCTCCAAAGAATCTGTCCCCTATGGGGCTTTGAACTAGTGACTCTTATGTGTAGAAGCAGCAGCTCCATCTTTTGTGTATGTTTCTAATTCAGTATCACAACGGACTCCTTTTCTGGCATTTTAGAAGAGCAGTTGATTAAAAGGAACTATAGTGATTTATTTAACAATTTGGTATTGAGTCTGGAGCACTGCAGATGGTAGTGTGAATGAAACAAAGGTGTGCTTTTGTCTCCCACAAGTTTATAATCTAGTGATGGTGTAAGAGTTACTAAACAAAGCATCAAATGCTAGGTGCTGTGTGAGTTTTCACTGATAATAAGTGACATACATTTTAGAGGAAAGAGCAAAGCAAACTGTGATCACTGTAAAGAGTGTTCAGGGAATAGTCACAGGGACTTGAAAAATAAATGCTAAACGGAATTTTTGTGGGTGCGAATTACAAAAGGGGGATGGTATTCAATTCAGAGATAGTAGCATAATTGCTTTGACTTAAATAATTGATAGTTTGACAGGTTAGTGACCTAATACTAAACCAGAAATTCTATAACAGGAAGGTACTTGTGCCTTAAAGAAGAAATTGAATTCTAGATGTCTCACACGACCTCAGAAAGCTAGTTAGTACTTTGTAAGCTAGTTAGTGACCTCTGGAGGACCTAACTTATGTGGTCAAGACCATGTCCAATAAATACATTGCCTCCAGGCCAAAAGATCAAATTACTATGTTTTTGTTAAAATTTATCTTTAACATCTGTTAGCCAAATAAACATTTTATGTTAAATGACTTAGTTTTTTTTTAATCCCTTTCCATTGCACTCCAAAATGGATTCATTTTCTGGAAATATCCATAGACAGCAGCAAATGAAAAGAGATAAAATTAATCTATGAAAGAAATAGGTACTGAGTCTGGAGCTAAATAAATAAATAAATAAATAAATGGGACATAAAGCTTTTTATAATATCCCCTTATGTTCCCTTAAAATCCATAAAATTATGTACTCATATAACTGCTCTCTCATTTCTGTTTCTGGCAATTACTGTCTGTTCCTTTTCTCCTCATCACTCTATTAGAGATATATCAATGTAATGATTTACTTAAAAAAACAGATTTTGGGTCTTTGGCTCTGTGTGAAGTTCAGTAATTGTTTGATGTATTTTGGGTAAATCTTTCAATGGCATTGGATAATTTTCTTTAACCTGTGTTCTCACTGATCCTCAGCTGAAGACTGATTTTCACTTTACTTTGAGGATATATTTAGAATAATTTGATTTAAAATTATGGTTACGGATGATATAATTCTATTGATAACTAATGAAGGGAACCTTAGAGAATGGCAGGCATTCTCTGCAACAGCCTAATGTGTTGCATTATGAAATCCTTATAATTGTTGATGGGGAGAGGCTTGACAATAGATTAATACATCATAAACAGAGAACACGTCAAGGGATTTCAAATATAAGAGCCAACATAATAAGTTACAAGGTAAATTGCTACAAATTACAGATGTTGATCTATGATGAGTTTGTATTATGTACCAGAATGAGTGGCATCTTTGATTGTTCAACAATGGAAAATGCATCTCTAACACAATTCTTTTGTGTCTTTCTAGGGCACCATAAAATATTTTAGAACAAGATAATTTTTCTTTGAGTTCCATTCAGATCCAAAGAGTTGATAACAACTACACAAGGTATGGTGGTTCTTGTAGAAAGAGAATAGGTACTCAAACCAAGAAAAACAAATATGAATGTGAAGCCATAAAATGCAAAAATTAAAGTATTTACAATATTTCATTGTTTTTAAATTTGCAAGAATAATTTTATCAATTAGAGTATTTCCCAAATGATTCCATATACATAAAATTCTGAAATGATTTATAGGGTATATATTTGAGTGAGCGTGTTTAGTTTATCAAGGCCCAGATCTATGGACCCTCTAGAACTCTGACATACAGCATATTTATGCTGCATCTACTGTGTCAAAATGTGTACTAAATCTCATTAAATGTTCTGAGTTAATAATTTCTTCATTCTTATCAGATGGTAAAGCTGGCTCATTCTTGAAAGTACAATATCTTGTGAATTAATTGCAACAATATTTTTTAAAAAGAATTAGCCCAAAATACTTTACAGTGTCCCAAAACAAGGTAAACATCAATGTGAATCAGAAAGCAGAATTGTTAAGCAGCAGGCAGGAGCGAAGTTATTTGCTAAGTTTTGGCCCAGTAAAGACCTTTGCCCACTGGAATCCAACTTCTCTGCAATAGTAGGTGGTAAAAGTACACCATGAAAAGCCCAAAAAAGCAAGCTAACTCCTTTGAATGCAGAGACGCGTGTGCATACTACCAGTCTAAGTAAGCCCCCGAAATGAAACAAAACTAAACAAAACTGCTTGTCCCACCCTGAGTCTGCAACCACTCTCAGGAGATGAACCACGATTTCCACAGACTTAGTACACAGGACAGGACTCCTCCAGTGCCACAGAAGTTCCATTTCTTCCCTGATAGTCTCCAGAAGGAGATACAAAAGGCAACTATTAAAAAGATGAGCACAAGGTATGACAGAATGTGGAAAAGTAAAAAGAAAGTTCCCTGTTCAAAATGTGCTGCAAATTTTAACTGTGATAAATATGTATAAACAAAAATTTACCATCTTAATCATTTCTAAGTGTTCAATTCAATGACATGAGGTACATTCACCCTGTTGTACAACCGTCACCACCATCTGTATACAGAATTATTTTCCTCTTGCAAAACCAACATGCTTTACTAAAAAAATATTCTACATTCCTTTTGCCTCCTGTCTCTGGAGACCACCATTCTTGTAACTCATAAGGTTCTAACCTATGAGTGCAACTAATAGTATTTGTTCTTTTGTGACTAGCTGATTTCATTTAGCTTAAATGTCCTCAAGGATCATCAATGTTGAAGTATATATCATAATTTCCTCCTTTTCTAGGATTGAACAGTATTACATTGTATACATATACCACATTTTGTTACCCATTAATTTTTCAGTGGACCATTCATTTGGTTTGCTTCCATTTGTTGGCTCTTTTGAAGAATGCTGCTTTGAAAATGAATATACAGATATATTTTCAATTTTCTGCTTCCAATTCTTTAGATATACCCAGGAGTGGAATTGCTGGATTATATACTAATGATATTTATACATATTTTTAATAACCACTATACTATCTTTGACAGCATCTGTATCATTTTACCTTCCCGTCAATGGGGAGCAAGGATTCCAATTTTTCCACATCCTTATCAACAGTCGTTTTCTGTTTTTATGATAGCAACCATCCTAATGATGTGAAGCGGTATGTCTTTGTGGTTTGGATTTGCATTGCCTTAAAGATTAGTGACATCGAGCAGCTTTACATGTGCTTATTAGCTATGTGTATATCTTCTGTCAAAACGTCTATTCAGGTTCTTGCCCATTTTTAAATCAGGTTGTGTTCTTTGTTGATTTTTAGGAGTTTGCTATTTAGTCAGGATATTAACCTCTTTTCAGATACAGAGTTTGCAAATGTTTTCTAACATTCTGTGGGTGGGCCTTATCATTCTGTTCTTTTCTTCCCCCAGCTTTATTGAGACAGAATTGATATGTAACATTGTGTAAGTTTAAGATGTACAAGGTATTAATTTAATATACTTATACTTTGAAAAATGATTACCACAGCATTAGTTAACAACTCCATCACTTAACATAATCACTATTTCTTTTTTATGGTGAGGTCATTTAAGATTTATTCTCTGAGCAACTTCCACGTATACAGTACTGTTGCTCCTCAGCAACAAGAAGGTGGGGGGCTGGGGGTGGAACAAGCAGGACCAGCCTGTTATTCTCTGGGGCTGAGCGAGAGGGCAAGTGTCGCAGAGATCCGGGAAAAACAAAACCATACCAAGCCTGGAGATGTGTCAGCCTTGGAGGCGCAGCAAAACTTGGCTCTATTGCATCATAAGCTTAGTTATATAGGGGAAGATAAGGAAGTAGCAGAAACCAATGGGAATTGATTATCTCATGGGTCATTAGGGTCTTCGGCAGGTTTTAGGTTAGGTGGGCAGGCGGAGTTAGGGCCAAGAGCGCGCACACGGGAACTCAGTTGGGCCACGGATGCAGAAGTAATGAGGGAGGGTGGAAACCTCCAGCCTGCGGCCGCCTCATGGTCACAAGCCCAAAAGAAGCAAAAGGTCCCAACACAGTACAGTATTAAATATAGTCGCCACATGTATATTAGGTCCTACAACTTATTCAAAACTTGAAGTTTGTACTTTTTGACCAACATTTCACTCACCCCACAGCCCCTGGGAATAACCATTTGACTTTCTGCATCTGTGAGTTCTTTTTTAAATTCTACACATAAGTGATATTCATACAGTATTTAACTTATTTCCCTTATCATAATGCCCTCAATGTTCATCCATGTTCTTGCAAATGACAGGATTTCCTTTTTTTTCAAGGCTGAATGATATTTCATTGTATGCATACACCACATTTTCTTCATCCATTCATACATTAGTTGATATTTAGATTGCTTCCATTGGTTATTGTGAATAATGCTGCAATGAAAATGGGAAAGCAGAAATCAGTTTGAGATACTGATTTCAATCATTTTTTTGTATATACACAGAAGTGGGATTTCCACATTATATAATAGTTCTATTTTTAATTTTCTGAGAATCTCTATCCTGTTTTCCATAGTGGTTGCACCAGTTTACATTCCTTCCCACAGGGCACAAGGATTCCCTTTGCTCTACATCCTTGTCAACACTTGCTATTATTTGTGTTTTGCTATTATTTGTGTATTTCCTATTTGGATACCTTTTATATCTTCTTGTTTAATTGCTCTGGTTAGTACTTCCTGTACTATGTTGAAGAGAATTGGTGATTGTAGGCATCTTTGCCTTGTTCCCAGACCTTAGAGGAAAATCTTTTAGAATTTCAGAATTGAGTATAATGTTAGGTTTGGGCTTTTCACTTATGGTCTTTATTGTGTTGAAATTCTTTCTGAATCTTATTTGTTGAGCATTTTTATCATGAAAAGGGTGTTGAATTTGTCAAATACTCTTTGCCATCTGTTGAGATGACTATGTGATTTTTACCTTTCATTCTGTTATTGTGGTGTAACAAATTGATTGCTTTGTGTATATTGAACCACCCTTGCATCCCAGGAATAAATTCCACCTGATGATGGATATGAACCTTTTAATGTGCTTTGTTAATATGGTTTGTTGAATGTGGTTTGTTAATATGTTGTTTAGGACTTTTGTGTTTATGTTCAGCAGGGATATTGGCCTGTAATTTTCTTTTCTTATGGTGTCTTTGCATGGCTTTAATACCAAGGTGAGGCTGGCCCCATGAAATAAATTCAGAAGTGTTCCTTCCTCCTCTATTTTATTTTGGAAGATTTAAAGAAGAATCAGCATTAATTCATTTTGTGTTTGGTAGAATATACCAGTGAAGCCATTTGGTCCTGCACTTTTCTTTATTGGGAATTTTTTGATGAATGTTTTAATATCCTTATTTATTATTAGTCCCTTTAAACTTTCTTTTTTTTCTCCCAGCTTTGCTTGCCTCTAAAGGAAATTCACCAAGGAATTATAACAGAGGAATTCACCAAGGAAATATAAACAGAAAAGACATGTGTCTTTCTAGGGCAGGGCTTTTAAGAAAAGATGCACTGTTTTCATATTATCCTTATCTTCCTGTCAACTTAATGCAGATAATTATAAAGCCCAGGGGATATCAGGCAAGATGAATAAACCTCGAGAGGCTTCAAATCTTGATTCAATTTTAGTAGGTTTTATGTTTCTAGAAAGTTATCCATATTCTATGTTGTCCTATTTTTTGGTGTATAATTGTACATATTTGTACTTTCTGGTCTTTTTTATGTGTCACAGCATATAATGTCTGTTTTTTTCCCTGATTTTTATTTATTTTAGTCTTTTCTCTTTTGTTCTTAGGTAGTCCAGCTGAGGGTTTGCCAGTTGTGCTCATCTTTGCAAAAATCCAACTACTAGTTTCATTTTCTTTTCTAATTTTCAATTCTCTGTTAGATTTATTTCTTCCATAATGTTTTTTTTTCCTTCTGCTAACTTTTGGCTTTGATTTTTTAATTTTTTCTATTTCTTTGACATATAAACAGATTATTTGAGATTTTTTTTAACTGAAATATATGTCATATATAACATTGTATATGTTAAGGTGTATGTGTTGATTCAATATATTTATTTACTGTAATATGATTGCCATTGTAGTATTAGTTTCTACCTCTATCATGTTATATACTTATCATTTCCTTTTTGTGGTAGGAACAATTAAGATCTAGTCTTTTAGCAAGTTTGATGTTTATAATATATTGTTGTCTATATTCACTATACTGTGCCTTAGATCTCCAGGGCTTGTTAATGTACTAGCTGTTAACTTGTGATCTTTCTTCTTGTTAAATGTAGATATTTGTCACTATAAATTTTCCTCCTAGTACTGCTTTTGTTGTATCCCATAAGTTTTAGTATGTTGCATTTTTATTTTTATTTTTCAAGATATTTTTCTAATTTCCTTTTTTATTTCTTTTTGACCTCATGATTATTCAAGAGTGTACTATTTAATCCTCATATATTTGAGAATTTTCCCATACTCTTTATATTATTGATTTCTACTTCCATTCCACTATGGTTGGAAGAGATACTTGGGATGATTTCAGCTTTTAAAATTTTCTTAAGATGTGTTGTGACCTAGCATGTGATCTATCCCAGATAATGTTCCATGTGCACTTGAGAATAATGCTTATTTTGCTCCTGTTGGATGGAATGTTTTCTATAGGTCTGTTAGGTCTATTTGGTCTATAGTATTGTTCAAGCCTGCTATTTCCTTATTGATTTTCTGTCTGGATATTCAACTCATTATTGAAAGTGGCATATTGAAGTATCCTAATATTATTGCATTGCTGTCAATTTCTCTCTTCAGGTCTGTTGACATTTTCTTTTATATATTTAGGTGCCCTGATATTGGGCACATATATATTTGTGGGAACCAGCTACCAGGGTCTGTAGATCAGTTGTTGAAATCCAGATGTCAGTTGCTACAAATCCCTAACCCTTTTCTTAGCTGTCACCCAGAACACATAGCTATGCCAATTCTCTCAGTGTTGTGGGTGAGGCAGAAGCAGGCCTCTTGAGCAGTGCCTTAAAAGCTGAGGTAGCAGATATTTATTTGGCTCTCTTTACCCTTTGGGAGAAATTGAAGCCTATGGGGTCTCTCCCAGTGTTGAGCTATGCCAGAGTAGGGCAGGAATGCCACTGACAAAATGAACTCTTGTTCTTACTCTTTTCAATTTGTCTGTTCTCAGATTTTGTGTTCCACCAGAGCACCCAAGCCTCTCAAATAGTCTCTACAGCTTGTATAAAGGTGACTTTGTCTTTGGATAATTGTTAAATTGGTGTTTCTAGGGGTTATAAATGCTGGTATCTTGTATTCTGCCATCCTACTGACATCACTCCCAAGTCTTCACATTTTTAATGTCTTAGTATATCTGGTCTGAGAGTTTTAAGGTCTGCAAATACAAGTGAGAAAAAGGGGAAAAAAATAGGATGGTGGTGAACAAATGCACCTATTAGACTATGCAACTACTCTTATCCTAATGTTTTTCCAACTTGCTACATTTACTACTGATTGTGTTTGAATGAAGCAGAGAGAGTTTATTAATTAATTGTCTATCTTTATATTAAATATCTCTTCCAAAAATATATTTACTTAGTTAATTGTGGTTGTGTTACAAAGTGTTTGAATTTATGTTTCAAATATACAAAGAATACATTTTCTTAAGTGGAATTCTCACACCTGGGAACATTCTTTCATCAATCTCTATGGAAAAGAAAAAACAAAATGAGAACAAACACTTCTTTCAAGAGCAATATCCACATTCTTTGCCAGCAAGGATACAATCATTTAAGTGACTTTATTCTTTGTCTTCTAATAGTCTTGCCTGGTGAGATAATGTATTGAACAAAACCTCTCTTTATATTATTCATTCAATTTAAATGCATATCTTGTGCACATTCAATTCTGACAGTTTTTGAAGAAATATGGTTCGATGCCAAGATAATTAACTTCAAATTTGAAGTTATATAGCACAAGTGATGAACTTATCCCTGACATAATAGAAACTTTGGGTAATAAACTTATACTATTTTATAAGTGTTTATGTTGACTCCCATTTCTTCTCTCTGTGAGGTTCTAACAAATACTTTGATTTTGATGGTCTTCAGTTTTATTATGAATATGTCTCCATTCATAATTTCCTTGGCAGTGGCTGGTTGCAATGGGCAAAAACATCCACCATAGAGTCTATATTCATTAAGTATATAATGAACGCTGCTCTTCAATAATGATATGAGTTGGAGGGCAATATGAAGTTTGCAGCAGTATTAAGTATATGAAATAAGAGGTATGAAAAAGAGAACAGGCTTGTTTAGTGATTCTTTGGTAGCAGCCTTGATTTATAGTCTCCCAATCCCTCACTGACCTACAAAAGCCTCATCCCTAAGGATACTTGATTATAATTAATAGCTATAATCTAGGAAAAAGTTCCAAGTAATACAAAACTGATGAAACTATTTGGTGACCTAATTGTGCTATTCTAAATAGAGTACAATTACTCACCCTAAATAAAGAGAATAAACTAATTTTCCTTCCTAAACTACATGTTCCTGAATTCAAAAGCGACACACACACACACACACACACACACACACACACACACACACACACATCACCAGCTAACCAATTTTATTAAACAGGTGGATAATTAAGGTCTTAACGGACACATCTTCATGCTGCTATTTTTATATTTGGCCAGCGATTTCTCACAGGCAAAAAGAAAAGTTTGGTGAGAACAGAGCTTGGATAGGGATGTGTTGGGGACACTAAAAGTTGGATATTGTGGTTTCGATGACCATTTTCTCAAAAAGTAAGGCATGGAGAATAAGGATGAAAGAGCTGTGGAAAATTAAATATTGGACTTGGCCACATTTCCTGATTTTATGATTATTAAGAGGTTTTTACATGAGAATTTGTTGAAAGCAAGCTAGACATTGGGAACTGATTATTTTATTTACTCAACAAATAATAATTGGTGCCTTTATCCATGAGACAGGAACAATTATAGATGCACTGAGAGAAAGAAATAGTCAACTAGACAAAACTCTCTGCTTAGAGACCAATTTTTTGTGATGGTGAAAGGTGATGCAAATATTAATAAACATATAAGCCAAAATATAATAATTACAGATATTGTTCAATACTGTTAAGAAATGAAACAGTGTAATTGAATTTAGAAGGTGATTAGAAGTGCAGGCAAATGATTATTTATATGAGATGATCCAAGAAGTCTTTTCTATGTGGAGAGCATGAAGTTCAGATGTGAATAATACAAAGGATCTTCCAGGCAAAAGAAATAACCAGTGCAAAGGTCCCAAGACAGAAATGAATGTGGTGAATCTTTAAAAAGGTAACAGGCTGTTTTATAAGACTATGGCACCATTTTCATCGAACTCTAATACAATAAATATCAAAGTAAGTATAAAACATATCTGTATTTTCAAAGGAAATTCCTAAGGACCTGTTTCACTAATCATGAATTTCATCACCCACTGTGAGAATTTTTATGAGTCAGAGAGGGTAGACAAAAATATTCCTTTAGGGGAAAAAGATGCTGAGGCAATAGGTCTCAGACCCCACTGGGGAAAGTGTAAGAGAGTATAACCTCCAAATAACTTTCTGAAACGGGCTATAAGCAGACTGTTACATGAAACTAGGAGAAATAAGTAGTTATTTGGTTTCCCTGAGAGGTTTGTTTGTTCATCATACTTATTACCAATAGAAAGAAAGTCAGTTTGTCAAGGGCATAGAGAATTAGGTAGAGGTACAAAATGGTCAGAGAAGTGGCATGTCCAGGTTAGGCAGGACCTTCTAAAAGCATGAATTACATTCTGAATTTCTATGAAAAATAGAGGTGAGATTAAAAGTTCTTTTTGGCTGCTGTGTGGAAAATGGACACTAGTTGGCCAAGAGTGAAAGCTTGAATTTTATTAAGAGGTCGATGCAGTAGTGGTAACTAATGATGGTATTTGGGGAACAGAGAAGAGCCTTTCCTTAGAGCTTGTGACCCATCCTGATGTTGCTGAAATCAGTAACAGTGGAGAGATGTGGCCAGTGGACAAAAGACAGTTTCAAGGACAATCTCTGAATACTCTGCAGGATAATGATGCATTGATGTATTATATAACTCATCCCCAAGGATTAATTTTTTAAAAAAAGCTAAAGACTGCAGTATTTATTTTAAAAATAAAGGAGAAATAGTTTTCATAATGATGTTTAACACGTGACCATATATGTATTAGATGACAATTGTTGAAAATGCCTGTTAACCAATAATTTATTACAAGCAAAACTTTAAAACATTTTGAAAAGCTGGAGAAATGAATTAATTTTGACAGAAATATGAAAAGCTCATTCACAAGGTTGGAAAAAACAACTGGTAACTGGGCTAAAGACAAGGTCTTTTTAAAAAGGCAAAATGACTAATTATTAGGCACACTGGCATAACTTCATTAGTATTAAAAAATGAATAAAAATCAGTGAAATATTATTTTTATTTATTAAATATATCAAATAAAAATATGATTTTTTTAATGAAATTTTTTTTTATCAAAATGGAAGTGTTATATCAGTTTCTTTTCCTGCATTGTATGTGAAAGTTAAAGTTGCTAAAATGTTAATGGATGGCATATGACAACATTTAGCAAGAGTTAGACAAAGTTCAAAACATCTGTTCCACCTATGGATGGACCCAATATAGGGTATATCCAAAGGAAATAATCAATGGAAACTACAGATCTTCAAAGTAAATATTAAAATCTTAAAGTGGTTTGACTCAGGGAGGTGGCATTAAGGATCACATATTTTATATATATTAAAATATGTCTATAAATTTCCCAAAGTATCTACCAACAGCATATAGGAAGACTATAGTAAATAAAAATAGTGCTATTTACGTATTTAAAACAGACACAAGCTTGGGAAATACCGGGACCCTACTTAGGTAATTTAAATAGTGTGTTTCTGAATTACCTTATCTCTAAAATGGAAATGAGTATACACAAAATTTCTTACAGCTAGCAATACTCTTTAATAATATTTTAAATAATGCGTCAGTCACAAAATTATTTAACCACACAAGGTGTTTATTTAACCATACCTTTTGTGGTTAAATAATTATATATGGTTTAAGAAAAGCAGATATACTATTCATATAATAATGTGAATTAGAGCTGTCAGAAAATATGTAGTGTCAAGGGAGAACGTCTGTGATGACTTAGAAATATCTGAAAGACAATTTTAATCCTACTATGATTCTGTTTTGAAAAAAAGTATGTATACACGGTAAGAACCAAAATATTAAAAGTGAAATTATATGGGTGGTTGGACAATGGCTAATACATTTTTCTTTTATTTTTATCAAGTTGATTTTATACATCTTCTCTAATGTTCATGTCAATATTATGTTAAGAAAATAGATAATATTTTATGTCAAATGCTAATAATAATAATACCCACCTTTAAAGTTGATTTTGAGAATTGAGATAATTCAAGTAATATGCAGGTGTTCAATAAATATCATTACCCCTTATTTGGAAGCTTACTTGCTGCAGTTCTAAAGAAACAGAATAGCGTGAATTACTCTTAAGGCTATGCAACTTCAAAATTCTGTAACTTGTTTTAAAGACAGCACAAGTGTAAACTGAATCTGAAAAGCTAGGCCGAGTGAAGTTCAACTGTAATGTACAGGGACTAATATTCTAATTAAGATACAAGTAACATGATTGAAGCCAATTATGAATTATAAACAAATGTTAGCTTGCTCTGTTGTCTAACGTGAATCTAATTTGTCATTTATGAGGTGAGCATGTTTGATATAATGTTACCTCATATTTTACCTTGATTGTTTAAGAAGAAACTACTAGAAAAGAGGACCTTCTGAAATTCTCAACACATCTAATTTTTTGCTTAATGAAACTTCAAAATTGACAAAGCATGTGATATTTTTGTGCTGTGACTTTGGTACACTATTTGCTTTGATAGGTACTACATGCTTCTACCAAGCAAATTTAATGTCTTCAATTTTTTATTTTCTGTGCAGAGTGAAGGCTTTGCATGGTAATTATTGTTGACTAATTGAGTTACAGTATAGACAAACAGGGCAATAAAATCAGGCAAGCATTTCATCTGGACCTTTTAGAGAGATGCAAAGTTGCATGAGAAATTGTCATATATCAAATTTTCACCTAAACACTCAAGTAATAGTTCAGATCAAATGTCAATATGCGTGATATAATTCTTCCTTCTTAAAACTATTTAAATAATAAATTCAAAAACCAATAATTGTGGCAATAAAAACAAAGTATCTAAACATTAAAAATACAGTGAAAAAGGAAAAGCTGGTTATAGGTCTTTTTATAACCTATAAGTGAAATTACTCAGAATTTCACTTAACTTTCTTAATTGCTGTATCTTTTCTGGGAATTTTGTTGTTTGTGAAATATGAAAAAATATGGATTTTTAAAAATTTCACAAATGGCATAATTTCATTTACTTTAAAAAGCATACTTATTAATATTTTATAGTTAATTGGTAGAGTTCAAATCATTGCACTATAAGAAATAGGAGCCATGCAGAAGCAGTTAGGTAAACAGGCATATTTTATAAAAATATGTATTTTATAGATGAAGAAAAAGTAAATAAGAGTAATGGTAACACTCTTACTAATTAAGAGAATACTATTCAAGGACATATTTTCTTTTTAAAAATGTAGCCAGAAATTGGAATAATATTAATAGCATTGACATTTCAACTAGTACTTACATATTAGGCTGGTAGAAAGTAAAAACAAAAAATTGCGTGACTCATCCCATCCCTTGTGTAGGTGGCATGGCCGCCCCACTGTGACTAGGCTGAGTGCTGCAGGTGCACTGGTGGCTGGGGTGACCCCAGCATGCTGGCTAAGTGTGGCTGCAAGTGCTGTGGTTCTGCTGCTTGGCAGGGTTGGTGCCCCTTCCCTAAGGCAGGAACCTCGTTCGAGAGGTGCTGCTCCCCGCCCAGCCTGTCCACTAGGTCTGGCATTTTGGGAGCTGCTTTAGAGGGGTGCCTTCCAGGGGAGGTGGGGTGCGTTCACAGGGCAGTGCCAGGTCAGGGTGAATGGTGCTAGCAACATAGGTAGAGAGTGTCAGAACAAGCTATCTCCCACAAGCTTCTAGCCAGCTAAGCTGAAGGAAGGCAAGAAAGATGGTGCCTGCCAGCACTTCCATTTTGGGAGAAAGCCCCTGCAGATCCCTCTGTTCTGCAAACACCCTAAAATTAGTTAATCTTCACATATAATGAGCTGCTTTTCAAACTGCTGCTACTCTGCTGGGCCTTGGACTGAGTAATATAGTGCACTAGCCCTTTAAGTGTGGAATCTGTTTCCTGTAACCCGTGGGATTTCCCAGAGCTCAGCCCTGCTGATTTTCTAAGCCACACGTTCTGGGGGCCTGTCATCTTGGTGCAGGTCCCCTTGGCCAGAGGTGTCCTAAGTGGGGCTTGATGACGTTGCTCCTTTGAGATGACCTCTGTGCGTGCCATATCCCTCCTGCTTGAGTCAGGGGTTTGGCTCCTGACCATGACTCCTATCCTTCTCGATGTGGCTTTTTCTTTATGACTTCGGCAGTGGAAGAGCTGTTCTTCTAGTCTTGAAGTTGTTTTCGGTGTGAGTTGTGCTATATGTAGTCGGTGTGTTCATGAGAAGAGGTGAGATTAATATCCTTTTACTCAGCCGTTGCCTCCACACCCTGGTGAAGTAACATTTACGAAAAAATACTGAGCTACTTTTTTCCTTTGGGACTTGTAATAAAATAGATTAATAAAGAAAACAATATTTGCTTTTTCAAGGACAGAAAATACTGGTGAGATAAAGCATATAGTTTTTCACTTTTACATCAATGTAAAAAATGGCTTAAAAATCCCCTTATTTTCAGAATTCTTAGGCTTCGTCTTTTACTCACTTTTTATTCATTTGTTGACCAATTAATTTCACAGACTTTAGTGAGGTGCCTATTATTTTCTAGGTTATATAGTAAATGTAGGCAAGGAGCAAAAAATAGATGGGTACCTGCTCTCATAGGTCTTAGCATGTAGTAGAGGAGACAGAAATTAATTATATTATTACATATTCACAGTTAAAATTGCATTATGTGACCTAAAGAAAAGATAAATGATTCTATGGGTTTATATAAAAAATAAAAGTAACCTAGTCAGGTAAGTAAGAGTGGAAAAAAAATTGCACTCTAGGAAGGTAAACCATGAACTCTTATAAGATAGAATGTGAGCAAAGATTATTTTCTGCCAATGGATGAACAAGTAAAAAAGTTTCTTGTTAGGATGAAATGAGATACATATTATGCACAGAAAGAAAGCCAAGAAGATGGTAACTGCCTGGGAGAAACCACGGTGTGGGAGGGGCTGTGGAGGTAAGTAGGACCCAGGGCAGATAACGGAGGATTTAGTAAGGCATGTGAAGTTGCTTTGGTTTTATGCAAAGAACAAGGAGCTATCAAATTCAGACGGCTGGAGAGAGTTATATTCATTGGGGGCCACTGTAATGGTCCAAGTGAGACATGATGATAGCTTTGACCAGAGCGGTATAGGCATAGATGAAGTGTGGATTATTTGAAATTTATGGAGCAAATTCAACAGGACCTTGTCCTGGATTATATGTTAGAGGTGAGGAAGAGAGAAAAGTCAAGAATGTTTTCTAAGTGTCTGGCTTGAGAAGTTGGATGGCTATTAGTATCATTCTTTGAGACATAATACCCTGAATGTGGAAAGTGATGCAGGTGATACAGTGAGGGCTTGAGTGTGTGTGTACTCTTGTTTGTAGAAAGTGACTTTAAGCATTAGGCATGTTGAATATGAGGTTATTTTAGCATGTCCAAGAGGAGAAATAGAGTGGGCAGAGAGAGAGGAGTCTGGAGCTCAGACTTGTGCAGGAACTATGAAATTGGCTGTTAATTATCATACAGATAGATGGTAATTATAACTCCTGGTGTGGAGAGATTGCCTTGCCCATTAAGAAGGCCTAACATAAGGGCTACGTACGAGCAGACCAAGCACTGAGGTATGGCAGGTAGTAAAGAGTGAGTCACAGAGCAGACATGAACAGAGTGGGCAGGTAGCCATGAGGAAATCTAGGAGAGCATAGTCTCATGGATACCTGCAGAAGGTGGTGTTTTAAAAAGGAAAGTTTTGTGATTAGTGTCAGATTCTGATAGGGATAAAAAATAAGCTCAGGACTGAGACATATCCACTGGATTTGGGAGTGTTGGATACAGAAAACACTATTTCAGGAAGCGCCATCATCCTATGCACTATCATCTGGCTTCATTCAACAATGAAAGCTAGAAAGCAATGCAACAGTGTATCACAATTTTAAGAGAAAGTGCTTATCAAATGAGAGAATAAGATACCAAGTAAAATTTAATAATAAATATGACTTCAATGGAAAAAAAATAATGGAAGACTCAGAAGATTTGCCTTTCAGGTAGTACTTCAGAGAATGTACCAAATCAAAAAAGCAATATATGTATTCAATAAACTAATAACATAGTTTCTAAGAAAAAGCTAATGAAATATTTGGATTGTCTCCCAAAAAAAAGAATAGGAAAAAAAGAAAAATGTTTGGGTATTAGAGGAAAATGTATATATACAGAAAACGATAAACATAAGAGGAAAACAAAACCTCAAAAAGCTATGTTGAAAATGTGAAACAAACTATAAAATTGTTCTGATTTGAGGAATTCATAGAATAAAGACAGTGAAAATCTTTAACCTTATATAAATTATCATGCATTTAGCAGGACATCAACAGATATTATCCAAAGTAGTCAATCAATACATAAAATTAACAAACATATCATTTAGATAAATGAAGGGAACTAAACCACAAGGATAAGTTAAGGATAATTGTCTCTGGGGACTGGGACTGGGTTGTAGACTACCGCATTTTATTGAGCTTGCCTGTTTTGTTTTTTAACCATGTTACATTATTTTGATTAGGAATCAATAAAAATAATAAAAACATGAGCATTACTTCAGGAAACAACACAGCTTCTAATCCCTAATGCTAAGAATCACTCTTTCTCTTTGCCTTGGCTTACTACTTGAACAAATTGTTTATAGTAAATATTCTAATTAAAATTGTACTATGAAGCGGAAGAGTGCGTTGGTTAGATATCGTCTGTGCCCACTTCCTCTAGCTCACGTGCATCTCCGCACTCACCTAGTGTATGAGGCAGCAGAGAAGGCTCAGGATTTTTTTTGGCCTGAAGGAGAAATTTTGGCTTCTCTAACCCCAACTTTTTTTAAGGAATCTTTAGCAAGGCACTTAACATCTTTAGCTTTGCCTCTAAGATGAGATGGTAATAACTACTCTGCAGCACTATTGGTAATATGAAATTATATATAAATTTAAAGCACCTGGTTACAGTAAGAGTTCAATAAATGTTAATTATAATCATTTAAATAATATTTATATGTCTTAATTACATTCAGAAATTCTAAGCAAATTTAAAATTCCTTTAGGCCTCCTAGAGTAGCAAAATCACACTTACTAAATATTCTAATGCACAATTGATGTGGGCAAAAAGAGGCTTTAAGAGAATTTAACTCTCTGGTTCCCTCACAGAATTGTTCTTAATAATTTTACATCATGCAATCTCAGTATATTATTTATTTCAAGCTCAGGGTTCTAAGAAATTAAAGCACATTTTTCATTCCAGGATTATTCACTTCGAAGTAAACCAGTCAGTTGTGAGTAAATGTGCCTCTTTAATAATAGTTTGTCAGTTGTTTATTGTTAAGTCAATAAAGGGAGACTGAGTTTGGCAGCAAAACTATTTTATTTTTAGTGCTTCTAATTTTGAAGGGTTTCCTTTTCATAACACTGGCCTTAGCTAGAGGAAACGGCATGTATTTGGGGAGCATCGTACTTCTTCCTGTCCCACAGTTAATGAGGCAGAGGAAGCATTGACTGCGGCTTGATCATGCATTCAGAACAGGCAGCCAAGAGCACGCACATTCTTCTCTTGCAATGAAACCATCTGCAGCCAATCCCAGCAGGTTTTCCTTCAGGGCTATGAGCAAAAGGCAAGAATACAGATTGTTTCTCATTCTACATCATTCTAGCACAGCAGAGGCCAGCTTCAAGTGGGAAAACTTAAATAAACATGTACAGATGTCTTTTTCCAGGTAATTTTCCATTTTCCAAATCTTGACTTTAAGTCGTATAATTAAGGAGAAAAAAATGATCAGATGAAAGTGAATGCATTTTCATACATTAGAGAAACAGGGTCACACGTGAAGAGATGCGCACCTGCTGGGTCTTGATTTTAATCATTTATTTGATAGATGTTTCTGGACAAACAGCCTCAGCCATGACCAGATGTAGCATGTCTCTGTTAATAATCTGAGCTAATTGAGTCTCCCTTTTACCATTTGCCAATTATCTATGGATACAGATTGAGAGGGCTTTTTTTTCTTTCTCTTTCTCTTTTACACTAGAAGATTAGGGAAGTATAAACCAAGAGATCAAGAAGGATAAGGACTGTCATTATGATGTTACTGCAACTGGGCAACGGGGAGTAGGTGCCAATGTCTTTCTGACAGCAGTTGAACAGAAAACAATTCAATAAACTTTTGTTGGAAAGTGTCACACAGATTGTGGATGGCTTTTAAAAATGTTTCTCCTTTTGATTAAGGGAAATATTAAACGGAACATATTCACTGTTGGAATATAGATTCTCGTGGCTCTGAGTGAGTGCTTGGCAGGCATTTTCTCCACATCTAATAATCATCTTCTCAGTTGGCTGTAAAAAATTAGGATATTTTATTTCTCACAATCAAGGTTCTATTTATCAAACATACTACTTAAGAATTTCATTGTTATTGTGTAATAAGCACATGTTATTCATTCATACAACTTGCCCGAAACGATGCATTCTTGCTTAAGAAATGAGTCATTCAAGAGAAAATAATAGTTTCAATTATCAACTGATTATAATCATTCAACAGCGAAAGAAGCAACTATTATTGGTGACATTATAACCTTGGAAGAAATTCAGATGAAGTTTTAATGTGAACTCACAGACAGAATAAGAGCAGCATCTTTCCTTTATAGTAAGTTTATCAAACCTAAACTGAGCAAATCTCAGAAGGTCAGTACTGTTATAGGGAGGTTAGAGTTTCAAACGTGGGAAATATCAATGTACTTGAAGATTATGTATCAGTATTATTGTGTGAAGAATGTTAGCAATTCTGAGAAGACAATGTTGTGTCTGAATGATATGATGAATTTATAAATTCTTGAACTGCATTCTTTCAACTGTGTTTCTCCTTAGTCTAAAATATTTCTTCTTGGTGATCCTTTTGAAATGTGAGTGCAGTTGTTCCGTATGTAGAGATATATGGTGATTTTTACTTCATGTAAATGATAAAAAGATTTCAATACCAAAATGAAATTCCATGAAACAGGTAAAATACTCTAAAATGAGAAGCAATGAAATGTACACTGAATTTTTATTTATCTTTTCCCAGTCTACCTCCAGAATTGAAGTATAAGCTCTTTGGGAGGAGAAATAACTAAGTTTTACTTATCTTTGAATTTCTAGCTACAAGTACACTGCCAGATACATAGTGATTGCTAAAAAGAAAACAAAACAAAAACACTTATATTGGGTTAAATGAATGTATCAGTACTAAATTGGACAATGATAGCCTCAGCTTTCTCTATCATACTTGGGGAATGAATGAGTAATATGTAGGTACAAAGAGCAGAGAGTTAACTATCTACCTATCTTAATTCTTTCCTTAACCTGGATTTATATCATCTTGAAAGAGATATTCAACTTTAATCTGTACCAGAAAGATAAAATGAAAGCAGAAGCTATTGCCCATACATTCTTTAAATGATTGAAAATTCTTCTTGGAGCAAGACAGAATCCCCATAGAGTATATCACTGATATCTATAAATATTTTATTTTTGGTTTAGACACAATAACTCCCTGTTTTAAAGCATTGACTCTCATATCCCTGCTATTTTCTTCTAATGTCTCACTCCCTCCCCACTCCTTCTCTCCATCCAATTTCTTTTCCTTCGTTTATTCTTTTATCCCCTGCTTTGTATCATTTACACATTTACATGCATTTGGCATGAACTTGTTTAAAAAGAGATCTTTTCAAATTATGAAAATATGTATTTATGTTAAAGAAAGAATGTACCACTCATGAGAAAGTGGACAATGATTTTAGTCAGGCTACTGCAGGGGGAGAGCACCCCACCTACTCAGATGCCTAGAAGATCAGAGTGTAGCATAATGTGGTTTTGCTTTAAACTTGCATAGGAAGCAGTGGTAAGTTAATAGGTGGAGTGATTTTGCTGTGAGATTTTTTTGAAGCAGGGGAATCTGAGTTAGTCAGGAAATGTTTATGTTGTGGAAGTTAATGAAAACCACCCAAATAAGAACAAGGAAAGGTTATTTAAAGTTTGTTATTGCAAGTAGGGGCAGCCACAGTGACTTGCCTTTGTAAGAGACCCAAAGGCAGATGGGGTAATGGTAAAGCTTTAAGTGGATAAAGGGAAGTCTTCAGGTAGATCCTGATCTGAAGTGGTTGACAGTGAAATGCTGTAGGTAGGCTAATTAGAAATGAGGCATGCTAAGTGATTGGTTAGGGGTACACATTTGGCTTTCACTGGTGCTAAGTTGGAAAGGGGAGCAAAATTTAGATATTCAAATACTGAGTTCTAGTAACGCAAGGCTGATTGTTTACAGGATTATTGCTTGGATTTCTGAATTTGTTGTTAAAGATAGTTTGGCTTCCTATAGATCTGACTTGTGTAGATAGTAAGTTAGCTTCCAAGGCTAGCTACTACATGGAGCAGATTGCATTCCTGAGTCCTTTGCTGGAATTTTTGGTCAGAGATGTATTTTACTTGTAGCTTGATCATTGTCTATTACATATAGTCAGTTACTCAGTGTCTAGTTACTTTCAGAAAGGGGTAACAAATAGTTCGTTAATGATTTACGAGACAAAAAGTAGACATTTGGAGGGTACATGTTTTGCTTTGTCATAGGTAAACAAGGTTGTCATTTGTGAGTCTTATCTAAGTCATATGGACAAAGATGCTTCTTTTTAGTAAGCCATTTCTTAGAATATAAAAGGTTGGGAAATTTCAGAAAACAAAAGTTGGAGGGATTAACCATCACTGTTTACTGGGGGCACAGGATTCAGGTAAGGTTCATAACTGTGTTTTCTTCCATCTGCTACTTCTGTAGCTTTTCTTCTTCCTTCCTAATTACAACCCTTTAGTAAAATTCGTGCCTCATATCGAAAATTACCAAGTATCGTAATTCTTCTAAGTGCTAAAGATACCTCAAGACAAATGCTGGGCATAGAAGCCACAGGGCATAAATCTGCAAAGAACGACAAAGTGTTTTTAGCCAAACAGAAGCAAAAGAACTTAAGAACTGTCATAGAACAAGATGAGTTTAAATACTCTTGATCATGTCTAACAAATGAAAATCTCTGGAAATGGGGAGTAATAATAACAACTATCAAAAAGGTGGTTACGAGAATGGATGATAGCATTTTTTTTTCAGCTCTCTGCTTAAGTGCTCTTTCTACTATGTCAAATGCATAAAGGAGACGAGAAAGTTGACATTTAGATATATATAGTAACAAACCTCAGAAGCGTGACTTTCAGTGGGTGGCTTGACCATGCCCAAGGACTAGATAAGTGAATTCTTTCTTGCTTGTTTCAGCTAGAAAATGAAACCAAAGCTCGAACAAAATTACCAAAATAAAGGAATCACCAAAAATGAATTTACTCCAAAATTACTCCAGGTCACATCTCACTATATTCCTCATTAGAGCACTTCTTACCATGAACTTTCACTTTTTTACATATTAGATACAATAAGCTTGAACTATATGCTAAAATAATACTGGCCCCCCAAAAGGGTTACTGTGAGGATCAAGTGGCTACTATAGAAAAACCACCTTGAGTAGCTAGCTGCACAGTGTAATATTATACAATTTTTTTTCATGAGTTTCTCAGAAGTGTAGAAAAACAGTCCTTCTCTGGAGAACTATGCATTCTTCAAAGCATACCTTTCCAAGGGTTATTGGATTCTGATCCCATGAGGACTCTGCTCTTAATTGCCCTGGAGAGACTGTAGAACTCTGTAAATTGTAAATAACTGACAGCATTACAAAATAACTAGCGTATAAACATTCAAATGAATTCTGTCAATTGGAGGTTCAGTTGACTTCCCTCACCTACTATGGAAGAAGCCGTATTTTTAAAGAAGTTTTTAAATGCACAGAAATATACCTGATCTAAGATTGTCTGTTCTTTGGATTCTCCTTTGAACTGCTTGTAACGTCTTACTGATTCTCTCATTAAGAATGAGTTTAACAAAAATGTTAATGTATGATCATTTTATATATCTTATGAGTGCGGTGATTTTAATTTCTTTGAAATTATCCTTAAACAGGAGTTTATGCCTAAAAGTAAATGCAGTCTTAGATGGCAAATAAATAACGTCTTAATTTTGAAATAGAGGAACTTTCTCATTTTAACCAATGATTGATCTTACCTTTGCAGTTTGCTTTATATTTTTTTATCCCTATCTAAATGTTGTGTGATTTTTGAAAAGTAAACTGTGTTTCTTGATTTTGTGTGTGTGTGTGCATAAGCATGTAAGTATGAACAGAGACTCAAGGATCTGTAGAAATATCACCCTAAATTGATCATTTATATCACTGGAGTCCCAGGAGAGGAGAAAGAGGATAGGAAGGCTGAAAAAATATTCAAAGGAATAATGGCCAAACAGATTCTCAGTTTGGTAAAACACATAGCCCTACATATTCAGGGACTTGTGCAAATCCTAAACAAGGTAAACCCAATGAAATGTATGTCAAAACAGAGCACAGTAAAGCTACTGAAAAGTAAAGACAAAGAAAAATTCTTGAGGACAGGAGAAAAATGATACTTTGCCTATAGGAGAAAAACATGTGGATATACACACAAACACATGCTTGAATATACAGAGAATTACACTAAATGAAAAATGTCAACACCAAAAGCTTCCATACTGTATTATTTCATTTATATAACATTATTGAAATGACAGCATTATAGAACTGGAGATGAGATTACTGTTTGCCAGGGTTAAAGGATGAGCATGAATGGTTGGCTATAAAAAAGCAACATGAAGAATCCTTTGTTGGTGGAGAAGTTCTGTATGTGTTATCAGTGTTAATGCTGGTTGTGGTATCACACTAATTTTGCACTATATGACTGTTGGGGGAATTGACTAAAGGGTACAAGGGATCTCAGTCACTATACTATTCTTTACAACTGCAAGTGAATCTAAAATGATCTAAAAAAATCAAAGATTTGATTTTTAAAAAAACACCCGCAGTGGAGACTTCTTTTTTATTTCACAAAATGCCTTTCCTTCTCAAACTATCCTCTTTTCCATAAGACTTAAAAGCAGTTATTCCTAACCTTTAATACAGATCAGTAGCCCTGAGTATTTAAAAAAAAAAAAAAAGAAAGATTTTGGTTCTATTACAGAGTGCTTATATCATGATTTCTGATTCTGAGGCTTCACAGTATCTTTGTTTTTTGGTTGGTTGATTTTTTTTTTTTTTGCAAATTTCTATAGTGAGTAATTTCAAATACAAGGTAAAAAATAACAGTGTAACAAAAAAGTCCCTCTGAGCTCATCACCCAGTTTCAGAAGCAATGATAATTTGGCCTATCTTGTTTTATTTATACTCTTTACAATGTCTTCTTTTTTTGTCCCTTCCTTTGTTTCTTATTCTTTTTTTTTAATTGGGGTAGATTACTTTAAATTCAATAGTGCATATCTTTCCATTTCACTCATAAATAATTCACTACCCATTTCTGATAAATAGATACTTACTTTTTAGCATCCATCATCTCATACAGAATAAAAATAGAGAACAAAAAAAGAAAATTTTTTTTCCTGTGTTGAGAACTCTTGGTATTTACTTTCCTAACAACATTCATATATATCAACTTTCATATATATGTAGTATTGTTAATGATAGTCATCACGTTGTACATTACACCCCTAGTATTTATTTATCTTATAACTGTTAGCTTGTACCTTTTGACCACTTTCTCCCATTCCTCTCCCTTGCCCTGGCAACCACAAGTCTGATCCCTTTTTCTTTGAGTATTTTTTAATTCCACATATAAGTGGGATTATAAAGTATTTGTCTTTGTCTGATTTATTTCACTTAGCATAATGCCCTCAAGGTTCATCTGTGTTAACAAAAATGGCAGGATTTTGGGTTTTTTTAATGGTTGAATAGTATTCCACTTTATGTATATATCTAATACTAGTATGTATATATATATATATATATATATATATATATAACTTCTTTATAATGTCATCCATCAGTGGACACTTATATTGTTTTAATTGTCTTTTGTAAATAATGGTGGTATGAACATAGGGGTACAAATACCTTTTTGAGTGTTTTCATTTCCTTTAGATATTTTTCCAGAAGTGGAATCATTGAGTCATATAGTAGTTCTACTTTTAGTTTTTTGAGAAAATCATACTGTTTTTCATAGTGTCTTTACCCATTTACAATCTCACTAACAGTACACAAGGGTTCCCTTTTTTCCACATCCTCACTAGAATCTGTTCTCTTGTGTTTTTTATTATGTCCGTTGTACCAGTCATCAGGTGATATCTCCCTGTGGTTTTGATGTGGATTTCCCTAACGACTAGTGATGTTGAGCATCTTTTCATGTACCAGTTAGCCTTTCATATATCTTCTTTGGAAAAATGTCTCTTCAGGTCTTTTGCCCATTTTTAAATTGGTGTATTTATTTTTTTGCTATTGAGTTGTATGAGTTCTTTAGATATTAACCTCATATTAGACAAATGGTTTGTAAATATTTTTCCCCTCTCATAGGTTGTCCTCTCTTTGTTGTTCCTTTTGCTGTTCAGAAGCTTTTTGGTTTAATGTAGTGCCACTTGTTTTTATTTTGTTGCTTGTGCTAAAGGTGTCATATCCAAAAAAACCATTGCCAAGACCCATGCCAAGTAGCTTTTTCCTATGTTTTCATTTAGGAGTTTCATGCTTTCTGTCTTATGTTTAAGGCTATAGCTCATTTTAACTTATTTTTTGTGAATGGTAAGATGGGATCTTCTACATGTAAACATCCAATTTTCACAATTTATTTTCTCCTTGAGTATTCTTGGCTGCCTTGCCAAATATTAGTTGATCATATATGCTTGAATTTATTTCTAAGCTGCATATTTTATTTTTTCATCATGCCCATGCTGTTAAAAAACCTAATAAAATTAACAATAATTCCATAATACCTGCTCTGCAATCTGTTTCTAATTGTCTCAAAGATGTCTTTTTAAAGATATTTGATTTAGTCAAGTGAGGAGTTCAATGAAATCTACTTATTTTGTTTTCTTTTAAAAGTCTCTATTTTGTTCTTTTTAAATAGGTTCAAAATCATGATGGCAATTTTCTTTAAACTTGTAGCCATCTTGTTTATTTGAATTAGGAAACAAACTAAATTCATACATTATAACTAGCTAGTATGTTTTTTTAGGAATCTATAGATTCTCCTTCAAACATTTTTTCCTGCTCCTAATTTTATTTTTAAGAAACTATGTGCATATTCTGTGAAGTTTCCCAGTCTGGATTATGTTTATCACAACACCCTTTGTTGTCATTTCACGTATATTTCTGTCCTTCATATTTCCTACTAATTGGTTGTACAGCCTTGATCAAAATAAGATTTTTTTCTTTTTGGCTAGACTTCTGTAGTGTTATCATACATTTCCATAAGGAGCCACAAAAATCTTTGTGATATTACCATACACACAAAAAAGTTGATCCCTCCCTATTTTCACTATTTTAAAAAAGCTTGAAAAGTGGCAATATTTTACCATTCCTTCTTCATTCATTAGCTGGTAAATGGCTGTAAGAAAATCTTCCTTTCATCAGGTACTTGGTTACTCTGAAGAATACCAACTTCTATTTTAAACCATTTTCCAAAATAACAGAGGGTTTCTGGATATTACTCAGTGTGATTTTGTTTGTTCTTGATCTTGTGGGTTTAAACATTTTATGTGTTTGAATTCATTGTATTTTATACCTCTTGATCCTTATATGTACCCAGCATTGTCCCTTTGACATAATCCGTGTAAACTTCCATAGTTTTCTTGCTTTCGTTGTGAGTTGTTCCCAAATTATTTTGTTTACTTCCTACCCCTGCTTGAAATCCAAGAATTCCTGTTTGTTTTTTTAAAGAGAAATGACATTTAGAGGTCATGAACTCTAGCGCTGCTTGTTACTTTGGGGTTAGTCAGTGGTTATAGGTCTCTCAATAAATAAAGCTAGGAAATATATATTAAGTTTTAAAATACATAATGAGTTCAAATGCAAAATTTAAATTTAATTTCTGAACTGTATGGGTAATCAAGATCTCTTTCTTTCCACATTAAATAGACACCCAACATAATTATTTATTTTCTGTCTTAGAAAGCTAATTCCACACTAACACCACCAATGTGATACTAAAATCAGTTTTAACTCCCTGCCCCCAGTTTCACAGTAATCTTACGAGGAATAAGTCTAATTACTGTGTTTTAAAAAGCCACTTGAAGTAGTTCCTTAATTTGTGGTTACGCTATCAGCTCAACTTATTCATGTAACTTCATTTATACAGATGTTACTTTTAGTTACTTTTAGAAAATGCAATTTTGTTTTAAAACTTAAGAAAATGAGTTGCATGGTTTCATAGGCAAATTTATAAATATAGCACTAAGAAGTTAGGTTTTTATATTAAAGGCTTTTATGTACACTATGGTTTTCTAAATGAATTTCAACTCATATGCCTGCGTGGATACAAAAATATCAGAGAAAAACAACAATAAGTTAGAATCATTTCACTAACGACTCGTTTAAATATCGCATAATGTTCTCCAATGGATCTTATCAAATATGTGAAGCAGAAATTGTTAAAATTGTTTCAAGAGGAATAATAACCAGATGAGGCAACTTTATGCTTAGCAGGGAATCTCATTATTAGCTACTGGTTAATTTCCCTTGTTAGGATTTAAATATTTACTTTAAATGCAATAGAATTTGTAATTGATATATTAGAATTTGGGTTAGGTATTTCTCTCTCATGAATATTAGAATATTTTAGGCCAAAATATAATTATTTTTGAAATGAAAAAATGTTTTCCATTTTAAAATATTTGTTTTGGCTCTCTTGGGGAACATGTATCCTGGAAGAATAATAAGAATTTCTTCTGATTTCCATGAAATTAGAGTAGTTGGACTCATTTTTTAATATTTTCTCAAAAAAGATTAATGTTCTCAAATTCTTAGTGGTCTCAGTTCTTTTCAAAATTAGTACTTGAAGATGAAACTAGTGATCTTTGGGATTTTTTTTTTTTAATGACTTCACAGTAGTGGAAGAGAGCTTTTTTTTTCCAGAGTCCTGTATCTTTGTACTGACACTGCATTAAGTAGCCATAGCTTTAAGTTAAAAATGTTAGCAACCCTGAAGTCTCAAAGTATTTTAAGCTATGGATTATATGTGAAAAGTATGAAATACTTTGCCACCTTCCTTAGTTTGACAACACTAGATAATTATTAGATTTACAAAGTAGCTCTCATGTACATGTCCTTTCTACATGTCCTTTAGAAAACCTTGATACTAAAATTGAGACAATTGCTAATTAATTGAAATTAATTTTCTAGGTTATCTAACCAACATGACTTATAATTTATCCCTGGTCTAAAGTAATCTATTGGCTAACTGGCAATGTAGAACTATGTTAGATTGAAAATCGAAAAGTTAGGTAGCAATACTTATAATAAGTTGTACTTATTAAAGAATTAGGAGCACATTACAATTACTCTTTACAATATATTTGTTAATTTGTCACTGTTCGCAAAAACAATTCCTGTATGGTTTTTGTATGTAAGTACCTATTCAAGGACATAGAGTTTTTTACCCAAAACTATAAAACTGAATGCCAGAATCATTGGGAAATTACATGTAAGTAAATTTCTATATAATATAAGTTCACAAAAAATCCCAAACTGATGTCTTGCCATGACTACTGATAATATACGATATAATGATATAATGACTTTTATCAGTTTTAGATATAATTATTCTATTCAATAGGCAAAGCACAGGTAACAATAGTAATTTTATAGTAAAACATTGTCTCACACTAATAAAAATGATACTTTTGATAGATTCCTAATGTACATAGTATCAAAAAAGGTACAGTTTTATCACAAAGACTTCATGTAAAAGTATACAAGATGATGCAAAACTAATATCTGAATTGTATAATTTCTTTTTAAGATAATTTTATGATTTGGGAATAGGCTTGAATTACTATTTTATCTATTTAGCTATCTCTCCATATAAATTTATAGATAGATATCTTTTAGCTTATAGCAAAATTGATGCCATGGACTAAGAACATGACCTTAATCAAGAAGTCTCACCACATGGTTCTCTGAAGAAGCTTGGATACTGAGAGTTGATACTTCCCCTGAGTTTAGCATGTTCACCATCTCAAAGGGATTGGAGTTGGCATTTAGCTGAATGTGGAGCAAGAATAGACAGACTGCTATGCAGCTCTTCTGTTCAACAGCCTCATCACAAAGGACAGGTTCAACTTGGTGCAGGGTTTTGTGCTTGTCAGAATAGAAACCTACAGAAACATAGACAAATGTCATCATGAAAGCAGATATAGAACCTGTAACCTTCCTAGACAGGGCTTTGGATAAAGGAAGTCACAGGTTACTGCCTTTTGACATCTCCCACAAATTGGCCATGAAAGCTGTTTCCATAGTAATTTTTACTTTGAGCCATGACCTCCAATTCTCTTAGCTTTCCAGATACATCTTCCCATTTAATATAACCTTTGAGATACATGTTATTATGCATAATGTGATATTTGGTTGACAAGGTTTTATTAAACTAATTTTGATTATCCAAGTTAAAGAAATGGGGCTAGAAATAGCTTGGTTGATTTCAGTGTTAAAAAATAAGTAAAGAAATTGAAATGGTTTCAGGCTTAATGCATTCATTGTGGCTGTGAGACCTTGCAAAGTCACCTGTCTTGAATCAGGTTGCTGTTTGAATACATTTTTATTTGTTTGTAACATCTGTAACAAGTCTTTCAGAGCAAAAATTACAAAACGTGGACTTGCTGAATAGTTTTTTTTTCACTAGCACTTGTTAAGTACATGTTTGTTGACTTACATTCCCTTGAATAATAGCAAGTCATGTGTGGAAATATTTAATAACAGTCATCAGATAAATGAATAGCAATTTTGTCACTTGAATTAGAAAAAGGAGGAGGGCAAACCAAAGAAGGATACATTGATTTAAGCCCCATCATCATGTGTGTCTGAGAAAGTTGAAAGCTAATCAAATTCAATTTTATTATGAAGGAATGTGTCTGAGGCCAAAGCTAAATAATCAAAATGGAAATAAAACAACAATTAGATAATTACAAAATAGCAAAACTACTGACAATGTAGATGAAATGGCCCAGTCTAATCTCTGTATTAAACCTGGAATAACAGAGTTCAGAAAGTCATTTGATAGCGTTTTGGAGAGTAGAGATTTGCATATTATATTTGAAATTGAAGCACAGAATTAAATTGTGTGAGTTCATCTACTCACTTGTACTTTCTGTTAAAATGTACCCTTACAAACCATTTCACACCATTAATTATACATTTTCTACAGTGACATCTAAGATCATTGCAAAATTTTCACAAAAGGGAAAAATTCCAATGTGAGAATCCCTTGGATTTTTTGGGTAAAGGGAGGATTGGAATCTGAAAGTGACATAAAAAGATAGTGTGTCTTCTACATTGCATTGGAAGTTGTTTTAAAATATGTCTACAAGCTCTTTTACTCCATTTTGACAATGGAGAACCCTATACTTTTGACTTCTAAGCCAACCAGGAAATGGTGTATTCCCAGAGTGAGTTTCATTGTTCACATACATTTATTGAATTATGCAAGAGAGGTTATTTCCCCATAAAAACAGTCATTTTGAAAATGTGCCTGGAATTACCCTAAAATGGAGCTGGTGATTATATATATATATATATATATATATATATATATATATATATATAATAAGTATATATATATATAATACTTAGCTTAAAAGAAATTCATTTTTACTGCCTTCCTTGAACCTGACATTTAGTGGACCTTAGGAAATACAAATGGCCTAAAATTCTGGGATTTTTTTCTTGTTTTCATTTTACAGACAGGTATAGCAAGGTAGTGTTAACTCAAATGTGTATAAGCCACCTGTGGATCTTGGTAAAATGCAGCTAATTCTGTAAATTTGGGTTGAGGGTATGGGCGTTTGCATTTCTATCAAGTTTTCAGGTAATACCAAAGTTGGTAATCTATGGAGCACATTATCAATAGCAAAGATTTAAAAGCAGGAAACCATTGGGAGCATTTCTTGGTGCTCCACTCGATTCACCTAGGTAAGAACAGAGAAAGAGTGGTAGATGCTGAAAGAATAAACAGGCCAGGCAAAATTTATAGCTTTTTATATGCCAGGTGATGCCACAAGATGTTGTTATTAGAAAAGAAGAATATTAACTTTTGTAGCTTTCAAAAAAGTGAACGGTAAACATCAACAGTAACAGCAATAAAAATACACATTGTGTAACTAGAAGGCAAAGATAACTAGTACACCAGATCTGTTGAATTCTGAGCCCTTCAATAGCCAGCAGTTTAAATTTCAGAAGAACACACAAAGTAAGCAAACAAAAAAGGAATAAAACCCAACAGTGTAGTGTTGTAGAAACTTTTTCTGCTGTTTCTCTACTAATGATTCTTCTAGTTTGCAACACATAGACAGGTTTTACCTCAAAGTAGTGCATCTCAGACACTATGGGGAAAACAGAAAGAGAAATGTGTAAAGTTTAGGAGGTATTAACAAGCTCTGGCTCATTCAGTTGGAGATACACCAGTATGCGTTAGACCTTCCTTTTTGACCCCAACCTTGACCCAGAATAATCACTAAAAAGAATGTGTTAGAGCACTAATGCTGTCCACAGTAAATCTGTCTAGCTATGCCCATGTCCTCAGGCATCCATTGAACTTTCTTTCAAACTCATTTCACTTGGAAATGAAAAAATAAATACATGATTTATTCCACTTCCTGTGCTACATCTAATGCATAATGATGTTACTGGATTTATCTTTTTATAGTAACATAACCTATAGATTTTTTTGAGATTTTTATTTTAAATAAGTTTTTATATAGAAGCATTTAATTGTGGCATATGTGATTTGCTGTCTTCGACACATGCTGCAGTTGGCAGAAGAGATTACTTCTGTCATGCTGGTCAGGGACTCACCACGTGATGTGCTCTATTATTACCAAGTGATTTTATTGTATGGCACAAATATCAAATAACATCTCACAAACCATCCTTGTGTGTGTAATAGACTGTCAAGTTGAATGAATGAATAAATAACATACAAGTTTCATACAAATTAGTTCTTATGTATTTTTTCTTAACATTTTTAACATGTTTTGAGCAGTTATAATTACAGTAAATTACCAATTTGTTTTTGATAACTATCAGTGTTAGTATTCCAGTGATAAAGATTTTTAAAGTATAAACAAACAAATCATAAGAACAATAACAAATATGACATCAAGTTATGTAGCTCTTAAGCCCACTCAACAAATAACCTTATTTTTACACAGAAACAACAAAAAAGTATACAGGTGTGAGTATTTGGGGGACAAAGGGGCATGCCACACTCAATTCAGGTTATATGTAATACAAGCCTGCCATCTACTGACTACCTTGGAATGGAAACCTTCTCAAGACAAGAAATGAATGAATCACTTTGTAATTCTTATTTAAATTTTAAGGTGAATAAAGTAATATTCTATATTTTGACCAGTCTTCAGTTCCTAATAAGAAAACCTTAGCTTAATAGTCTGAGGTAAATTAGTATTCCTAGTAAAAGATTAAAAATATCTAAATACTGCTGAAATCATTAGGACAGCACTAAATCATCCCTAATAACAGTTTCTTAACTATAGGATAATCTGCAATGAAAAAACTTGTAAGAGAGATTATAAATCTTAAACTTACAGAAAGCCAATTCTTTCTCTGTTATGAAAAGAACTGGACAATAAAAGAATGCATACTAGACAATATATATATATATAATTACTAGGTTATTATCTTTCTGTTTAAAAAGAATGAGGGAGAAATTTATTGGAAAACAACCTTGTGTATGATGTGATTGTTAGCATAAAACATTTTAATATATTTTTTAAAAATTCACATCTATGCCAACATTCATCTCTGTATATTTAAACATGCACAGAAAATTTTATCTTGAAAAATAATATACCAAATTACTGATGGTGTCTACCATTAAGATGTAAGGAAGGGAGGAAATTTTTTTATTAAAGGCAGTATTTAGGAGTAAAAACATTTCAAAATAAAATAGATGTTATATTGGCCAACCAAGTTGTACTTTATTTCCCTTTGTATCATTAAGTTTAGTAATTATAATTTATTGTATATTTTGAATAGTTGTTTTTTATATTAAGCATCCTAATTTTAAATGTAATTGTGAGAACCAAATATGAGACATAATTATATTTCAGATTTTTAGTTTTTGGTTTAGTTTACTTTGTTTTTTACATAACAATCTTTGAGATGAAAATATTTCTTTAGAAATGCATACAAATGGACTAAGTGGAACAGAATAAATCTTTCCTTAAAAGTGTAGGGAAAACTCTAAAAGGATCAAATAAGCAAAAAATAGAAATCAAAATGTCAATCTCTAATAATTAATTTCTTGGTCATTCTCTGTTATTATAATACTTCAAGATAACATATGCTTATTTTCCATATCAAAGACTAAGAGTTTTCATTTTTGTTGTCTTCTATATTGAATGTAAACAAGCAATGTGGGAATCAAGCCATGCTTTAAAATAGAAAAATTTTAAGAATTAGAGGACTTATTAACTAGCTGCCAGGATTCTAATTTTATAGGAAATTAATTGCAGTTTGTAAGTTTTAAAAAACAATTTCATATTATCATTTTGTGTACTCAGCTTCATGTACTATGACATTTCATAATTAGTCCTTGTAAGTCTGGGGAAAGGAAATCAGGGGGCAAAATTCCTCTAAAAACTGAGATCAGTCAAAGGGAGAAATAAAGTTTAAACCTGGTTTATTGCTTACGAACTGCAGTCCAGTGCCATCTCTCTCCCCAGCTCCAGAAGGAAGCAAGCAAACAAGCAAACCAGCCCCTCCCTTTAACCTCTCAGGGTCAGACACGCCCTCGGTTGCCCAGTAATTACCCATTGACATGGAGATGAACTTCTCTCCACCCCTGAGGATATGCAAATGCACTAAAGTCAGGTGAGATACTCTGGAAATGTTACAATTTTACCCACAGTCCTTCAAGTAGAAATCCAATATAAGTATTTCAAAATATTTCTATATGGAACTACCTTCCAAAATACCACAATAAGTAGTATGGTGTATATAAGTAGTATAATAAGGAAAAATCAGGAATGTATTTTTTGTCCTTAACAACGTTGTTAACTACTAAGTAAAATAACTTTTGCCACACATAGACTTTACATGTGTGGGTAAAATTGCAATATTTCCAGAATCTCTTGCCTGGAATCTCCATATCAACAGGTGTTTCCAAGGGGTGGAGAGAAGTAGTCATCTCCATATCAATGGGAAATTACATGGGGGAGCAGGGTTTATCTGGATTGGAGAGGTTGAGGGGGAGTATTCACTCCCTTCTGTGGCAGCAGGAGAGAGAAAGATGCCAATGATTGCTTGTAAGCAATAAATGTGTTTTAAACTTTATTTTTCCCTTTGACTGACTTTGATTTCAAAGGTATCTTGCCCCAGGATTTCCCCTCTCTGGAGTTACAACATGGAATGCAGAATTAGGCCTTAGGAGAACAAAGAGGTAGAATAATATAGAGGAGAATATATTGCTGTAAACACCATAGTAGTTTGTAGTTTGTAAAACTTGAATAGTAAACTTAACGCTAAAGAGAAATCCATCTGTACCTTATGGAATTAATTAACAATTGATTTAGAGTAGCAATAAATGCATACTTGCTATTATGATTCTGATGAGTATTCTTTGGGGACTAAGTATGAAATAAAAGATTCCACTGTAAACAACTAAATTGCTTTTTAGTTTCTAATTTGAAATTCTTAATAGTATGTTAACAACATAGGACAATACCTAAGTACAATAGGAACTAATGCTCTCCGAGTTCACTAAATGCCCAGTGACATGGATGAATAGCGTAATTTGTCATAAGATACAGATAAGGCACAGAAGGAGGTAAAATGACAAGTTTAACTTATTACACCAGAGGAAAACACAAGAAGTATATTTGCTGCCAAAGCATGCGGGAGTTAAGAAGTAGACGTTTCATTTTAAATTACAATAAAAGACCATAGTGAGCAAGGCACAATGCCAGAGCAGTTTGCTAAGTTTAAATCTCATAGCAAGTAAACTCGGGTCAGAGGTGAGGAATACTTTATCTTTGCAATCTATTTTTTCTATCACTTTGAAAAGGCAATGTTTTTTTTTAAAGTAAGTTGAACTGAACCAAGTAAGAAATAATATGATATTCACATTTTTTAAAGCTACTTTGGAGAATAGAAATAGAAGATTTATTGGGATGAGGCAACTTTCACATTTTAAATACACATTTTTAGCTCATACAAGAAAGTACTTTGTACAATTCTGGTATCAATAACAGCAGAAGTCAAAATTGGCTATGGCACACATTCCTAGTATTTTGTATACATTTCTTGAATCCTTTGGCTTTAGCTGGTCATAGAGACAATAATTTTCTAATGATTATTGTACAGGTAATCCATGTGTGGCACATAGCATCATGCTCAAAAAAGTGTATTCCCATTCAATGAAAAGGTTTTTCTTTCAGTTTTAAGGTTTATATTTTTCTAGAGTCAATTACATTTTTCTCATGCAATATAAAAGTATGTTGGCAACTCAGGTATCTCAGAGAAAAATGGCTAACACAAAACACTTTTAACAGTAGTTAAATTAATATTTTTTATAGATTTAAGGTGGGACTCTATTGAATTTTAAACTGCAGGGCCCCTCACTCGGGATAAATTGAATAATGTGTTCTTTTCCAAGGGTCATTTATTTAATAAAACAACTTGGTATGCTTCAGTTTGAAGTATACAAACAAAACATATATTTTGTATATAATTGTGTAGGTGTTAAGCCTCAAAACATTAGAACCTGA
Source organism: Manis javanica (assembly GCF_040802235.1). Taxonomy (NCBI): domain Eukaryota; kingdom Metazoa; phylum Chordata; class Mammalia; order Pholidota; family Manidae; genus Manis; species Manis javanica. Next base: position 41,473,865 of record NC_133164.1, read on the forward strand.
TTTTGGATAGACAATTTTGCTGAACTACTGATTTTATTTTTCCTTTTCAGATTAAGTCATAGATTTTTGGATTTCAAAGAAGTTTAAAGAATCATTTATGTAAGCCATACTTTATGAGGAAATCTCTTTACACATATTTTAAAGTGTACAGTTATACTGTTCATACAGTTCTATAGAACAAAAATTGATAATACAGTAAAACTGTAGATAGTCTTATTCTTTAAATACATGTAAAATCTGTTACCAGTTGATTACTGAACAATAGAATTATATGAAAAGATATTTCCAGTTATTTCTTCAATCTTAATAACCAATTCTGACAAATACAGCAGTTACATGTTTACAAGCAAATGTTGAAGAATACCATTGGCTTTTATCTGGTGGTTTAATATCCTGCATAGGCAATAAGAGTGCAATGTAGATATTAATGGCTTAAAATGTGTTTATTACATGCATGCATTGTGAGCATTTTATTTATGGTTTTTCATAGAGCTGAAATATTGATCAATTAATTTTATGCAATATATTCATTCATTAATAATTTAGTGTACATGTACTTTGTTCACAATTCTACACTAGAATCTGTAGGAAAAACAAAATCATCAGCTTTTAAGTGGCCTGCAATTTAGTTGCAGAGATAAAACATGAATGATTCTACAATTAATAATTTTCTATTTTCTCAAGAAGCAGCCAAAATAGAACCTTGATGGAAATAAGTTGTGTGCTAAATATTCAGAAAGCATTAATCCCTCAGACCCTATTTTAATGCTCTTCATTCCACTCTGTGACTATGTGGTAAATATTTAAAGCTGATGAAAATTAGAAACAGCCAGATACCTTATTATTCTAATATTTTAGAAAGAGAACTGAGTGATTTGACTCGAATAATCCTTTCCTTTTATCTAGTGTTGCAGGAAGCGTAAGTAGATAGAGAGGCTATGGAAGGGCTTTCATAAACCTGGGTCTAAAAGTTAAAAGATACAATGTGGAGCCTCACAAACAGTAGCTTAAATGAAGAGGCATGTATCTTTCTAACTTAATAGACAGATGCCTATCTGAAGATATGGCATTTCTATGTTTGGTGCACCATTTATTCAAGGATATCCTTGTGTTACATGATTCCATCTTTCAAACTTTCATCCTCATTTTATATCAGGGTTGCAAGATGACTGCCTCAACTCTAGCTTTATGCCTCATTCTGGGGAGAAAGAGGGGTCATATGCCTTCTCATTGCAAGCATTTGACTCTTTAGCTAGAAGGAAAGACATTCTCAACAAATGAACTGTTACCATTCAGTGGCCAAACCTATTTTGTAAGCTACATCTAATGAAACTGGCTAGAAGAAAAGCATTTAACTTTCCATACACAAGAGTAGAGGAAGCAAGGTAGAGGGTAGTTTGGTTTCAGTGAGGAATGAATAAAGTTAGAGTAGATTTTACAATGAGTGGATTCACAGTGGATTGAAGAGGAATATATGGGTCTCATTTTTTCCAAATGCATTTATAAAGCTCTTCAATGTCTCATCAAAAAAGCTATTCTATAAAAAGGTAGTGTGCAGCATATGTAGCCTCTTCTCACATGTTCTATTTTATAATCATCATTACTTTTGTGTACAGTCTTTGATTGCTTTATCCTGGACATTTTCAGAGAGAAATCATAAGGGCTTTGAGATAGTTCCTGTTACAAATATTTTTTACAATGGATTGATGCCTTAGGTGGTGGTTACTGAAAATGGATGTACAGAATAGTTTTAATGTGGAGACATCTTCGGAATGAACTAAAATATTCTGAGCAGTTATAATCTAGTTTGCTAGGAACATACTGAGATCAGATAGTTTAAAATGTTCTTTATTATTGACCTTATGACCATTTAAATTGTGTGTACCTAGCTTAGGGATACTTCAGGTATTTTATCTTGGGGTAATTAATTTATTTAAAATATCTTAGGTTGAAATCAGGTCTTCATGTATTTAAGTGATTTTAGTCCCTGAATGTTGTTATTTTATAGGCTCCAGCATCTTCGGTCCTAGTCATCTTGCTTACTAAACATTGTAGCTAACACTTAAATCATACAAATGTTATTCTAGGCATCATTCTATATGCATTATTTGTATAAACTCAGTTAATCGTTGTAACAGGTCTCTGAAGTAGTAACCATTATTTTCTCCATTTTATAAATTACGAAAATAAGGCACAGGGAAGTTAAGTAAATTTCCCAAAGCCACATAGTAATTGGCAGGCTGGGATTTAAACTGAGGAAGCCTGCACCACAATTAATGCTTGTGGCTACTGCACAATTCTTCCTGTCTATTACATGAAAATCAATATTTTTTCTAGAAAACAAAATATTTTTGTTCATGCTTGCTTTTATCTAAATTGTTCAGATGACACTTTTCTTTAGATGTTTACCTTATTTATAGAAGGAAGATTTTGTAACAGTTTGCCTAAATGGAATTTAGGAAAACGCTTTACTCAGATTGTCTCTTTAAATATTTACTGGCTACATATACATATATCCAATATTTATGATATTCATGATTTATAAATAAGTAAATATAGTTTTTTGTCAATGAGAAACAAGGGTAAGCAAGTTGTATGTTTTGCTATTTTATTGCTAATCTCTTTGTGAAACTTTAATAAAGTGCAGTAGAACCAATGTGTGGTAAATTTAATACAGTGGGAGAGAATAAAACAACATCTGCCACAAAAATATCCATCACTAGTTCCATATTCTCAATGGCTCTGCAAGCTGGTAATAAGGAGATAGAAATGATTTGACTCTGCCAATTTCTAGTTGTGCAGCCAGTGTAAAATATAGGGATTATAAAATGTTCCTCTGTCACATATTTTGGTGGTGATTGGAGTATCTAGTGAAATGTGGGATTTTATTCTTAGCACTTTAAGTTAATAACAATAACTGTAAAACTAATATTGTTCTTTCCAGTAATTGCCATCATTCATCATACTGCCAAGTAATGTAGGAACAAATATGGACCACTTTGTTTCAGTGCAGGCTCCTGGGTAAAACTATGATATTGTTACTGAGTCTTTTCTACTTAAAACATTATTCAGAGAAATTATATAGTAATGAAATCATATATTTAATATATTTAAAGGGGAGCACAAAACTAAAAGTGTTATAATGGCTTCGTGTTTTACAGCAATCTTGCCTCCTACTCTCTGACCTGGTATGCTGAGAGTATCAAGTTGTTATAGTAGAACTCCTTGCAAAATAATAGGTAATGATAAGCCTCTGTACAAATTATGTTTTTTTAACATATACAGTATTTTTCAAAAGTGAAAAAGAAAAATGCATACTGTGGAAGAGACTTTTGTCCAGCACTCTTGTTCCCAAAGACATTAAAATAATCTTAATGAAATTATTTTGAGTCTAAAACTACTACATCATTTTTCTGTTCTTTTTATATGATGATATAAAATTGTGAGTAAAAAGGGAAATGAAAAACAAAAGCATATTTTTTTTCTGAGTTGATATTTATATTTACAGCAAGTTTCTAAGTGGAGCTTTTTTTTATTTGGCTCCAAGTGCTGCTGCTTTTCCACTAAGGCACCACATTAGTAACAGGTGACTTATTATTAATGTGCACTTTAAAAATAGCTCACCAGTCATAGCAAATGCCAACTCCAATATTCATTTGAATTTTTCAAAGTATCTTGGATGTTAGGTCTCATTTCACAATTACTTAAAGGTGAAAGGGCATGTTGCAATGGGAAAGTCATTAAATTTTCTCAGAAAAGATCAGTTGAGTAAACTTAAGGACAAAGAAAATTAATATAAGGCGTGGGGGTAAGGAAACTCATCGTCAATCAGGACTGGCCTCAGGCATAGCTGGACAAAGTGATCAGAGGTTGTGGGCAACGCCAGAATTCTTTTCTCTGGCTTTCTGCTCTCTTTTGTGCATCTAATTGTCCCTTATTTTTTACAAACTGGTTTGTTCATCTTTGTTCCACATGGTGGAAGACAGTCTGTGTTGGTGCTCAAATTCATAATGAATCTGCAAATGAGTCAAGCCAATTCTAAATTTCTGGGGAGGAAACTGTAGGGCCACCTTGGATGTGTTCCGCACTCCTATGGAATCAAAGGTCACCAGAATAGATGTAGTGAGTGCTCTAGGCTGAGTCTATAAAATCGCTTCTTTGAAGCCCTGACTGTAGATTCTCTCAATTTAAAGACTTTGGATCTCAGAAGTAAAGTTTCCCATTAAACTGAGAGGGGTGGCAGAATATGACACCCCAAAAATGCCACTTTGGCATAAGGATTTTTTTAAGCTAAAGGCACTTGAAAATTGGCAGGTGTATGCAGGACATTCCCAAAACAACAGTGTAAAAGATGCCCTCGCTGTGCCAGGAAAAAAGAGACATTCTTTAACAGGAAGTTATAGCTGAGAGAATTCTGTATAAACCAGTTGTGCCATATGTGTAACAAATTATTCTTTTTTTTTAATGAAGGTATTATTGATATACACTCTTATGAAGGTTTCACATGAAAAAACAATGTGGTTACTACATTCACCCATATTATCGTGTCCCCCTGATACTCCATTGCAGTCACTGTCCATCAGTGCAGTAAGATGCCACAGAGTCCCTATTTGTCTTCTCTGAGATACACTGTCTTCCCCTTGATCCCCCCGAAATCATGTGTCCCAATCATTAATACCCCTTAATCCCCTTCTCTCTCCCTCCCCACCCAGCCTCCCCTACTCATCCATCCTCTTTGGTAAACTCTAGTTCCTTCTTGGAGTCTGTGAGTCTGTTGCTGTTTTGTTCCTTCAGTTTTGCTTCATTGTTATACTCCAATATGTGGGAAATAATTAGGAACTTGTCTTTCTTTGCCTGGCTTATTTCACTGAGCATAGTATCTTCCAGCTCCATCCATGTTGTTGCAAATGGTAAGATTTGTTTCTTTCTTACAGCTGAACAATATTCCATTGTGTATATGTAGCACTTCTTCTTTATCCATTCATCTGATGGACACTTAGGTTGCTTCCATATCTTGGCCATTGTAAACAGTGCTGCAATAAACATAGGGGTGCATATGTCTTTTTGCATCTGAGAAATTATATTCTTTCGGTAAATTCCTAGGAGTGGAATTACTGGGTCAAATGGTATTTCTATTTTTAGTTTTTGAGGAACCTCCATATTGCTTTCCACAATGGTTGAACTAGCTTACATTCTCACCAGCAGTGTAGGAGGGCTCCTGTTCTTTGCATCCTTGCCAGCATTTGCTGTTCTTACTCTTTTCAATACTGGCCGTCCTAACTGGTGTGAGGTGATATCTCACTGTGGTTTTTATTTGCATTTCCCTGATAATTAGTGATGTGGAGCATCTTTTCATGTGCCTGTTGGCCATCTGAATTTATTCTTTGGAGAACTGTCTGTTCATATCCTCTGTCCATTTTTTAATTGGGTTATTTACTTTTTGGTTGTTGAGGCATGTGAGTTCTTTATATATTTTGGTTGTTAACACCTTGTTGGATATGTTGTTTACAAATATATTCTCCCATACTGTAGAATGCCTTCTTGTTATGTTGATGGTGTCCTTTGCTATACAGAAGCTTTTTAGTTTGATGTAGTCCCATGTGTTCATTTTTGCTTTTGTTTCCCTTGCTCGAGGAGATGTGTTCAGGAAAATGTTGCTCATGTTTATATCCATGAAATTTTTGCCTTTGTTGTTTCCTAAGAGTTTTATGGTTGTATGACTTATTTTCAGGTCTTTGATCCATTTTGAGCTTACTTTTGTGTATGGGGATAGACAATAATCCAGTTTCATTCTCTTACATGTAGCTGTCCAGTTTTGCCAACACCAGCTGTTGAAGACGCTTTCATTTCCTCATTGTATGTCCATGGCTCCTTTATCATATATTAATTGACCATATATGCTTGGACTTATTTCTGGACTCTCCAGTCTGTTCCTTTGGACTGTGGGTCTGTTCTTGTGCCAGTGCCAAATTGTCTTGAATACTGTGGCTTTGTAGTAGAGCTTGAAGTCGGGGAGTGTAATCCCTCCAGCTTTATTCTTCCTTCTCAGAATTGCTTTGGCTATTCGGGTCTTCTGTGGTTCCATATGAATTTTAGAACGATTTGTTCTAGTTAATTGAAGAATGTTGTTGGTATCTTAATAGGAATTGCATTGAATCTGTAGATTGCTTTAGGCAGGATGGCTATTTTGACAATATTAATTCTTCCTATCCATGAGCATGGGATGTGTTTACATTTATTGGTATCTTCTTTAATTTCTCTCATGAGTGTCTTGTAGTTTTCAGAGTATAGGTCCTTCACTTCTTTTGTTAGGCTTTTTCCTAGGTATTTTATTATTTTCATGCAATTGTGAGTGGAATTGTTTTCCTGATTTCTCTTTGTGCTAGTTCATTGTTAGTGTATAGGAATGCAACAGATTTCTGTGTATTAATTTTGTATCCTGCAACTTTGCTGAATTCAGATATTAGATCTAGTAGTTTTGGAGTGAATTTTTGAGGGTTATTTTAATGTACAGTATCATGTCATCTGCAAACAGTGACAATTTAACTTCTTCTTTACTAATCTGGATGCCTTTTATTTCTTTGTGTTGTCTGATTGTCATGACGAGGACCTACAGAAATATGCTGAATAAAAGTGGAGAGAGTGGGCATCCTTGCCTTGTTCTCAATCTTAAAGGAAAGGCTTTCAGCTTCTCATTGTTAACTATGATGCTGGCTGTGGGTCTGTCATATATGGCCTTTATTATGTTGAGGAACTTGCCCTGTATACCCATTTTGTTCAGAGTTTTTATCCTGAATGGATGTTGAAATTTGTCAAAGCTTTTCCGCATCTATGGAGATGGTCATGTGTTTTTTTTCTTTCTCTCTCTGTTGATCTAGTGGATAATGTTGATGGATTTTCTAATATTGTACCATCCTTGCATCCCTGGAATAAATCCTACTTGTTCATGATGGATGATCTTTTTGATGAATTTTTGAAATTGGTTTGCTAATATTTTGTAACAAAGTATTCTTGTTAAAATAATTCCTGTCATCTTTCAGGGTCCCCTATGCCCACCCCATAGTTTACTTTTCCACATTTGCTTCTGTTCAATCTAATATAAAAACATTGAGGTTTTACCCCTTCTTAAGAAGACTTCTATATCAGGTAAAATTTACATAAATGTGTATTATATGCTTTTCTCCTATTAATCTGCCTACTTGAATTTAATTGTCAAGCTTAGCTGAAAACCCCGAGAGGTGCCCTTTGCCTGTTGTACAACTGCAGGATACACCTGCCACTCAGTCACTTTGGGCTCCTTATGCCAAGAGACCAACAGATAAGAAATTGAGTCACAGTCGTGGCAGGAGTTATCAAGAAAGGTCTGTGGTTATATGTGAGAGAAGAGGAATGCATCTGGAACCCAAGCAATCTACTTGGACATATCTTGGTACTTCCCTGACCAGTTCTGGAAATGAATACAGCAGCCACTACCCAAGAAGGCCCTGATGACCAGTGGTCTACATCTCATGGGGACAGGTGCGTTTTTTACCCTACGAGGCAAGCCACCTACACCGACAAAAGGGAGGGAAATAGACATAGGTGGTGGAGAATGGAGATGATAAAGGGAAATGTCACTGGCACCAGCTGCACCAACAGGGATTATAGTTTTTCCTATTAGCCTTCTTTATTGTAAAAGTGTGCCGAGGCAAAGCCACCAACTGAAATCCTGGAGAAGCTGTTTCCACATAAGATGAAATTACCTTTTAAAGAAAAGGGTGTGAAGAATGAAGTGTAGGGGATACTCTGGGCATACAATCCAAACCAAAGCACTGATCCCCATTGCCAGGAGCTGCGTTATTCATGGTCACAGCCCCATCAGTGAGCAACTTGCACCAATTGCTGTTCTATGGACAAAGGGCGCCCCCTTGCTTTCATTTAAATATTCCTGGGACACTAGGAATGCCAACTGAGAATTTCTGAAACAATTTTGAACCTCAACTTCTTTTTCCTTTTCCCCTTTTCTCACTCCCTCACAATGGGTTATTTCTGAAAAGACTCCTCTTTAAACTTGCCAACACAAATGTTTATCTTAATATCCAATTCCCAAACTCATGATCTATTGGAATAACACTGTAAAAATGGAGCAGTAAAAAATATCTAAAGTCCCTAAAGTCCCTAGAGGTTCTGGTTCAAGATGGAGATGTAGGAAGATACCGAATTCAACGACTCCCATAGACACAGTGAGTTTACAGACAGATATGGAAGAGTGTCCTTTGAAAAACAAAACAAAACCAGCTGAGTACCTCTTACATCTGAATGAGCACAAACCCACAACAAACCAGGTCGAAGTGGCTGATACAATCTCTCACCATAAACTTCATCCCTAGCATAGCGACCCACAGTCAGGAGAAAACTCAAACCTGGGAGCTTTTCCCTGAGGCCCACAAGGTTAGAGTGAACTGAGACACCATTCTTAAAAGCCTCACAAATGTAAGCTTACCCCAAGGCCCAGTTCAGGGGAAGCTGTTTGAAAACCACTCAGACTTTCTGTGAAAGATGCTCATCTGCTTATCTTAAAGTGTCAACCTGAGGGGCAGGCATCTAACTTAATATACATGTTGAAACCTGCTTTTTAAGGATGGAGTCTGGTGGGGCCATTGTGCTATCCCTCTGCCATGCTCTGGAATACTAGGATTTCCTAGAGGGAAGTTTTTACATGTGCTGGTGCTATGGCTTTTATAGTTGCCACCTAGTAGACACCCTTTGTTCTCATGGCTCTACAGGGCAGCAGGACATAGGTTCCTGGATCCCACATGACTGTAACAATTTAAGAGGCAGTTATTGGCTGGCTACCACACCTAGGGCAGAACAAGAGGTTGTCCTAGTACTGAAGTCCCTAGTATTTCCTTGGTAGAGTCATTATTAGATTATCTTCACAACTACAGCCTGAGAGACAGACTTCTTTTAAACACACATCAAAGGGCCCACTGTTATCTTCTCCAGAGACCTTAGGAATTGGGCATGACATTCACATTTTCCCTCTAATGCAATCTAGAATACCACGATCTCCTGCAGGGGGCTTGCATGTGTCTAGTGTTGTGGTTTTTATGTCTGGCACCCTGATTCATGTGGCTACTGCTTCGAGAACACCCCTTAGTAGCCTGGCTCTGGTGACCAGCAGAGCTTGGTTTCCTAGGTGCCAAGGTTCTAGAACAAAGAGAGAGATAATTCTTGGCCAGCTACTACCCACATGGCGCAGATAACACAGCAGACTGAAGCTGAAACATGCCACCAGTCTTTCTGTGAAAGAAGCCTATGTACTTATCATGGACCTTTGGCCTGAAAAGCAGGCTTCTGGTTTAACACATATCTAGGGGACTACTGAGCTATTTTCCAATGATGGAGTCCAGTGGATGCCATCTTTATGCTCCTATTCTTCTGCCTCATTGCATTGTTACTATATCCAGAAAGGAGTTTCAACATTCATCTGGCACCCTAAGTATTGTGACTGCTACCCAGGGGACGACTTTACATCACCCAGCTCAGGTGGCCAGTGGGACTTAAACTGGTGGTCTCACAGGACTGTATAAATTTATATACTTTAAAAGCTATTGATAAGAACAATTAATATTGTTAAAATGTCCATATTACTCAAAGCAATCTATAGATTCAATACAATCACTATCAAAATACCAATGGGATTTTTCACAGAACTAGGACAAATAATCGTAAAATTTATAAAGAACCACAAAAGATCCCAGTTAGCCAACAAAACTGGAGGTATCACAATCCCAAATTACAAACTACACTAGAGTTTCAGTAAACAAAACAGTGTGAGACTATCACAAAAATAGAAATATAGACCAATGGAACTGACTAAAGAGACCACAAATCAACCTACATTTATGTGGCCAATTATTATTTAACAGAGGAGGCAAGGATATACAATGGGGAAAAGACAGTATCTTCAAAAAATGGTATTTGGGAAACTGGACAGTGACAAGCAACACATGAATGAAAGGTCACTGTCTTACACTATACATAAAAAATAAACTCAAAATGGATTAAAGACCTAAATGTAAGACCAGAAACTATACAATTTCTGAAAGAAAGCATAGGCAGTAAACTCTTGGATATCAACCTTAGCAATAGTTTTTCTGGATCTGTATCCCCAGGCAAGAGAAAAAGCAAAGAAAGCAAGATGATGGAATAGGACCTTCCCCCATCTACACACCAAGGAAGCAACTACGTCGTGAACATCTCTGGAAATGACCTCATGACCAGAGAACAGACCTGCTACTTCTAATGAAAAAAAAATATGTTTCCACATTGAGAAACATAAAGGGCAGAGCTGTAATAAACTGGGGCCCCAGCCCTTCCGCACCCTAAATGGGAGGGCATGAAGTACTGAGCAGGGGGGAGATAGAGGCATGGCACACCAGGCCCTGGGTAGCTGCTCTGGGAAGAAAAGTCCCCATAGCACTGGGCTTTTAAAATCAATAGATCTGAATGCCAGGGAGAACTGAAGGGGTGCTGGCAGCTGAGTCTGTACTCTTGGAGGAGTAACATGCTGTGTTGATTGCTTTGAGACCAAATACACAAGCAGAACTTTGAAAGGAGATTTACTAACTTTGGAATGTATGCCAGAGGGGCTGGGGTCAGAGAGAGCTCTCCCCAGAGGAGAAAGGGCAGGCAGGTAGCACTTTACAAGGCCTTTTCAGCTTAGCTGGCCAGATTTATTCATGCCAGTTCTAAAATCCTTCATCAACACTGCTTGCTCCACCCTGGCATTCCCCTCTACACCTGCCCCCCTCAGCATGCCTAACTCACAGCCCACCAATGGCATTCATGGCTCAGCCACAGCAGGTAAGTATGCACAAGGGACATGACTGGAGTACCTGATTCTGGGAGCTCAAGGCCTTGTGCTTTTGGGCACCACAAGACACCAGCTCATAAAGCCACTACTTTCAAGACTATGAGACCGAGCTGATCTATCAAATACATAGAAACATACACAGAGACCAGATAAAAGAAGGAGGCAAAAGAATAAATTCCAAACAACGAACAAGAAAAACCACCAGAAAAAGTGCTAAATGAAATGGAGATAAGCAGTCTACCTGATAAAGAATTCAAACTAATGATGATGCACAGTGAATGGGGGAAAAGGATAGATGATCACAGGAAGGACTTCAACAAAGACATAGAAAGTACAAAAAAGAACTAGTCAGCACTGAAAATAAAAGAAGAAATTAATAACAGATTGGAGGAAGCAAAAGAACAGATCAGCAAATCTGAAGACAGAGTAGTAGAAGGTAATCAAATTGAGCAACAGAAAGAAAAGAATTTTTAAAAATGACAAGCAGCTAAGAGATCTCTGAAACAACTTTAAATGAAAAAACAGTTGCATAATAGATGTCCCAGAAGAAGAGAGAAAGAGGCAGCAAATCTACCTGAAGAAATGATAGCTGAAAACTTCCCCAACTTTGGGAAGGAAACAGACATCTAGGTATGGAAGTGCCTAGAGCCTCATACAAGACGAACCCAAGGAGGTCTACACCAGATACTTTGTAATTAATTGGCAAAGATTAAAAATAGGGAGGATTCTTAAAAGCAGAAAAAGAAAGACAGGCAATTATTTTCAAGGGAAACCCCATAAGACTAGATGATTTTTCAGCAGGAACTTTACAGGCCAAAGGGAGCTGCATGAAATATTTGAAGTGCTGGAAGGGAAAATCTACAGCCAAGAATATTCTACCCCCAAGTTTATTATTCAGAATTGAAGAAAATTAAAATTTTCCAAGTAAACAAAAAAGAATTCATAACCACTAAATTGGCCTTACATGATATGTTTAAGGGACTTCTTTAGATGGAAATATTTTTAAATTTAAATGTATTTCATCAGCTAAGACAACCCTATAAAAAAAGGTAGTAGACTAACCACTTACAAAGTATGAAGTTTGGAAGACAAAAGCAGCAAAATCAACTATACACAAAATAATAAGATGTAAATTATGACATCTTATACATAAAATGTGGAGAAGTAATAAGAAAAAGTAGTACTTTGAGAAAATGTTTGAACTTAAACAGTCATCAACCTAATATAGACTGTTTTATATATATACAAAGCTAACCTGAACTTTATTGTAATCACACTTTAAAAGCCTATAAGAGATACACAAAAATAAAGAGAAAGAAATCTAAGCATAATACTAAAGAAAGTCATCAGATCAGAAAGAAAGTAAGAGAAGAAAGGAAAAGAGAAAAATTAAAATAACCAATGAACAAAATGGCAACAAGTGCATACTTATCAATAATTGCTTTAAAGGTAAATGGACTAAATGCTCTAATCAAAAGATAGGGTGGCTGAATAGATAAACATACCCATCTATATGTTTTCTGCAAGAGACTATTTTCAGACCTAAAGACATATATGGACTGAAAGTGAAAGGATGGAAAAAGATATTCCATACAAGTAGAAGCAGAAAGAAAATGCAGTAGCAATGCTTATATAAGAAAAAAATAGACTTCAAAACAAAGTAATAAGAGACAAAAAAGGGCATTACATAATGATAAAGGGATCAATCCAAAAGATATAACAATTATAAATCTCTCTGCACATGACACAGGAGCACCTAAATATATAAAGCACATACTAACAGACTAAAGGGAGATATTGATAAGAGTAATAATAGGGAAATTTAAAATCCTACTTAATGTTAAATGGCTAGACTGTCCAGATAGAAAATACATAAGGGAACAGCAGCACTGAATGACATATTAGCCCAGATGGACTTAACAGATACATACAGAACATTCCAAATAAAATCAGCAGAGTACACATTATTCTTGAATGTACATGGAATGTTCTACAGGGTAGATCACATGTTAGGTCACAAAACAAGTCTCAATAAATAGGAAGATTGAAATCACATTAAGCACTTTTTCTGACCATATCAGTATGACACTAGAAATTATAAGAAAAAAACTGAAAACAGCCCAAACACTTGGAGACTAAATAATTAATGGATCAATGAAAAAATCAAAAGAAAATAAAAAATACGTATGGATAAATGAAAAAATAAAATTAATGTTTCAAAATTTGTGGAATGCAGCAAAAATAATTTTCAGTGAGAAGTTCATACCAGTATAGGCCTACCTCAAGAAAACAAGAACAATCTCAAGCAATCTAAACTTGAAACTAAAGGAACTAGAAAAAGAAGAACAAAGCCCATAGTTATTAGGAGGAGGGACCTTATGAAGACCAGAGCAGAAATAAATGATAGACTAAGAAATGGTAGAAGAAAATGAATGAAACTAAGAGCTGATTCTTTGAAAAGATAAACAAATTGACAAACTTTTAGACAGACTAATCATGAAAAGGCAGGACTCAAAATCAAAATCAAAAATGAAAAGTTACAACCAACACCAAAGAAATTCCAAGGATTATAAGAGAATTCTATGAAAAAACATATGCCAATAAATTGGATAACCTAGAAGAAATTGATAAATTCTTACAAACATACAGTCTTCTGAGAAGGACCCAGGAAGAAAATTGGAACAGATTGATTATAAGTAACAAAACTGAATTGGTAATCAAAAAATTTGTAATAAACAGAAATGCAGGACCAGATGGCTTCATGGGTTAATCCTACCAAATATTTAAAGAAGAGTTAATACCTAACCTCCTTAAAGTATTCCAAAAAATGGAAGCAGAAGGAATACTTCCAAATGCATTTTACATTCCAGCATTACATACTAATACCAAAATCAGATAAAGACACTACAAAAAAGGAAATTAAAGACCAATATCCCTAATGAAGATAGATGCAAAAATCCTCAACAAATTATCAAACTGAATTAAAAAACAAAGGAATCACTCACTATGACCGAGTGGTATTTATTCCAGGGATGCAGGATGGTTCAATATGTACAAATCAATTAATGTGATCCACAACATTAACAAAAGGAAAGATAAAAACCTTATGATCATATCAATAGGTGCTGAAAAAGTATTTGACAAAATCTAGAATCCACTGACTAAAACACTCAACAAAGTGGGCATGGAGGAAACATACCTCAATGTAATAAAGGCCATATATGACAAACATACTGCTAACATCATACTCAGTGGTAAAAGCTGAAAGTTTTCCCTGTAAGATCAGGAAAAGGACAAGGATGTTCATATCTCACCCCTTTTATTCAACATAGTACTTGAAGTCTTGGCCTCAGCAATCAGAAAAGTAAAAGGTATTAAAATTGGTAAGGAAGGGGTGAAACATTCACTAATTGTAGATGACATGACACTATATATAGAAAACCCTAAAGACTTCACCAAAAAATAAGACTAGAATTAATAAATGAATTCAGAAAAGTTGAAGGATACAAAATCAACATATAGAAATCTGGTGCATTTCTACAAGCTAATAACAAAATAGCAAAAGGAGAAATCAAGAAAAGAATCTCATTTACAATTGCATCAAAAAGAATAAAATACCTAGGAATAAATTTAACCAAGGAGGTGAATGTACTCTGACAACTGTAGGACCTTAATGAAAGAAACTGATAACAATACAAATAAATGGCTAGTCATTCCATGCTTATGCATAGGATGAATTAATATCATCAAAATAGCCATACTGCCCAAGGCAATATGTAGGTTCAATGAAACCCCTATCAAAATGCCAAAGGCATTTTTCACAGAACTAGAGAATATAATCCTAAAATGTATATGGAATAGCCAAAGCAATTTTGAGAAAGAACAAAACTGGGGACATGAAACTCCCTTATTTCAAGCTATACTATAAAGCTACAGTAATTACAACAGTAAAATACTGGCATGAAAATAGGTACATGGATCAGTGGAATAGAATGGAGTGCCCAGAAATAAACACATGTTTATATGGCCTATCAATATATGATGAAGTATGCAAGAATTTACAGTTGAGAAAAGACAATATTTTCAGTAAGTGTAGCTGGGAAAACTAGACAGCAACTTTGAAGAGAATGAAACTGGATCACTGTCTTACACCATATACAAAAGTATCCTCAAAATAGATTAAACACCTAGAAGTAAGACATGAAATCATAAAATTCCTTAAGGAAAATATAGGCAATAAACTCTTCAGCATCTGCATTAGTAATTTTTTTCTGGATACATCTCCCCAGACAAGGGAAACAAAATAAAAAATGAACAAGTGGGACTATATCAAACTAAAAAGCTTCTTCACAGCAAAAGAAATCATCCACAAAATGAAAAAGTACCCTACTATAAGGGAGACTGTATTTGCAAATGATATATCTGATAAGGGGCTAATATCCAAAATATATAAAGAACTCATATAAGTTAAAAAAAATACAATTAAGAAATTGGCACAACCTGATAAGACATTTTCCACAGAAGACATACAGATGACCAACAGGCACAAGAAAGATGTTCAACATCATGAATCATCAGGGAAATGCAAACAAAAACCAGTCAGAATGGATACTACCCAAAAACCAGGACATGAGAAGTGTTGGTGAGGTTATGATGGAAAAGAATCCTTGTATATTGTTGGTGTGAACATAAATTGGTGCAGCCACTGTGGAAAGCAATACGGTGGTTTCTAAAAAATCTAAAAATAGAGATACCATGTGACACAGCAATTCCACTTCTAGAAATTTACCCAAAGAAAATAAAATCCCTGATTCAAAAAGATATATGCACCCCTATGTTAATTGCCACACTATTTACAGTAGCTAAAATATAGAAGCAACCTAATTGTCCACCAATAGCTGAGTGGATAAAGATGTGGTGCATATATAAAATGGAATATTACTTTGCCATAACAAAGAATGGACAAAGTCACTTGCAATCACATGGATGGGCTTAGAGGGTATTATGATAAGTGAAATAAGTCAGGCAAAAAAGACATATCATGTGATATCATTTATATTGAAATCTAAGAAACAATGAACAAAACAAATATACTCATAGATGAATTGAAGAGACTGAGGATTGCCAGTGGGAGTGGAGTGAGATGAAATATGTGAAGGGGACAGAGGCACAAAATTTCAATTATAGTATAAATTAGTCAGACAGTTGAAAGTACAGCATAGGGAATATAGTCAACATTATACTATCTTTGTATAATATAGGTGGTAACTATACATATAAGTGTGAATACTTCATAATGAAGATAAACTCTCAAATCACTGTTTTATATACCTGAACCAATGTAATGTTTTATATCATCTATTCTATGATAAAAACAAAACACACAAAAAGCCAAAATAAACAGTTGGGACTACATCAAAGTAAAAAAGCTTTTGCATAGGGAAGGAAACCATCAACAAAATGAAAAAGCAACCTACTGAATGGGAGAATGTTTGCAAATTATATATTCAGTAAAGGATTAATATTCCAAATATGTAAAGAACTCATACAAATCAATTTTTAAAAATCCAAGTAAAAATTAGACAGAGAACCTGAACAGATATTTTTCCAAAGATGACAAACAGATGGCCCAAAGACACATGAGAAAAAGTAAACATCAGGGAAATACAAATCAAAACCACTATGGGATATCACCTAACACCAGTCAGAATGGCTAGTATCAAGAAGACAAGAAATAACAAGTGTTGGTGAGGATGTGGAGAAAAGGAAACCCTTGCACTGTTGGGGGAAATGTGAGTTGGTGCATCCACTATGGAAAACAGTATGGAGACTCCTCAAATAATTAAAAACAGAGCTACCACACAATCTACTACCACACAATCTACTAATTTCTCTTCTGGTGTACCCAGAGAAGTCAAGAACACTAATTCAAAATGATATATGCACCTCTATGTTTATTGAAGTGTTACTTACAGTAATCAAATTATGAGAGGAACCCATGTCCATTTACAGATGAATGGATTAAAAAATTGTGGTACACACACACACACACACACACACACACACATACACACACACAGGAATATTACTCAGCTATAAAAAAGAATAAAATCCTTCCATCTATAACAACATGGATAGAACCACAGGGTGGTATGCTAAGTGAATTAAGTCAGAGAAAGCTAAAAAGCTAAACATATGATTTAGTAATATGTGGAATAAAAAAATAAAAACAAATGAACAAAGAAACCAAAAGACATTGGCCCATTAACACAGAGAACAAACTGATGGTTGACACAGGGAAGGGAAATGGAGAGAGGGGTCATTAAGTGAAGGGGATTAAGAGTCACAAGAATGGAACGTACAGCACAGGGAGTATAGTTAATAATAGTGTAATAACTTTCGATGGTGCCAGATAACTGCACTCACTGTGGTGAGCATTTCTTAATGTATGTGACTGTCAAATTGCTATGTTTTACACCTGAAACTTATGCAATATTGTATGTAAGCTATACTTCAATAAAAAAAGCCTATGATCAGAGGATCTATCATCCATTGATCCTGAATAGGTGATGACAGATCCTGCCCCTTAGAACACTGATAGATCTTGGTACACCTCAACTACTGGGAGATACTAAAACAAAATGGGCTGCTAGGACAATTACAAATGTTTGAGAGACAATTGAGAGGAAAGAAAGGGTTGACACAAAGGTTCTTCTTCTCCATGAGGCCATCACTCAAGACTGGGAAAGGTAGCTGTTTATCTAATGCACAGAAACTAATACAGAGAGCTAATATCTTCCAAATTTAAAAAATAAAATAAATTTCAGAAAAAGTCCTTCATGTAACAGAAATAAGTGAATTGCCTGATAAAGAGTTCAAATTAAAGTCATAAATATGCTCACCAAACTCAAGAGGAAAAGTGGATGAACATGTATGAACTTCAACAAATACATAGGAAATATAAGAAGATACCAAACAAGCCACAGAGATGAAGAACATAACTGAATTGAAAAATAGAGTAGAGGGGTTCACCAGCAGACTAGATGAAGCAGAAGAAAGGATCAGTGAACTCAAAGACAGGACAGTGGCACTCAACCAATCACAATAGCCAAAGAAAAGAATGAAAGAAAAGGAAGATAGATTATAGGGAGATTATAGGGCTTATAAGACAATATCAAGCAGACAACATTTTCATTTTAGAGGTCCTAGAAGAAGAGAAAGAAAAAGGAGCAAAAAACTCATTTGAAGATTTAAGGCTAAAAACTTTCCTAGCCAGAACAGACACCCAGACACAAGAATCTGTGGGAGTTCCCAATATGAGGAGCTAAAAGGGACCCACATGAAGATACATTAGAATTAAAAAGTCAGAAATTATACAAGGAAACTATCTCAAAAACAGAAAGAGGAAAACAACTTGTTCCGTAAAAGGGAAGCCCTATAAGATAATAAGCAGATCTTTCTGGAGAAACGTTGCAGGCCAGAGGGCATGGTTAGATATATTTAAAGGGCTGAAAGAAAAACATGCCACCAAAAATGCTCTACAGAGAAAAGATGTCATACAGAATTAAAGGATAAAAAAGTTTTAGACAAGTAAAACTGAAAGAATTAATCAACAGTGGATTGGCCTTACAAGGTATATTGAAGGACTTTTTAAGTTGATTAGAAAGGGTGCTATAGTCACAGGAAAACATGGAAATAAAAATATCACTGGTAAAGGTATATGGTAAAATTCAGAATTGTCTAATGTAAAGGTGGTGGATTAATTACCTATTGACCTAGTATGAAGGTTAAGAAGCAAAGGTAGTAAAAATAATTCTAACTTCAATTATTTGCTAATGGATACACAAAAGATACAAACTCTGACATTAAAGACATAAAATGGTGGGTTAGAGGAGTAAAAACTTAGAGCTTTTGTGTGCATTCAAACTTAAGCTATTATCATCTTTAAATAGACTGTTGTAAGTTGTTATATATAAGCCTCATGGTAAACACATGGAAAAACCTATAGGAGATACACCAAAGACACAGAGAAATGTGGAGAAAATGGAAATCTTATGGCCAGGATTCTCACCTCTCCTGAATCTAGTATCACTCATTGTATACATGAAAGAGCCTACTTGCATACTGGTGGGTGGCAGGATGCTACCAGCTGACAGAGATGGCCCAGGGGAGGGGTGGAGAGGAAACACACAAGTGCCTGGATGTAATTAGCCAGGTGTTTTCCAGTCACCACAGAGACAGGCCCACAGAGTTCTGCTGGAAGAAGCAGAGAGCTTAGGAGCCTAAAGGTTAGGAGGAAGAAGTAGCACAGCTCTGGTGCTATGAAGTGGAGAGAGAGAAGGCTGGCAGAGGGAAGCCTCAGAGCCCCAGTGCTAGGAAGGAAGGAAGAGGGAAATGGGGCCATCAAATGGGAGGCACCATCTAGGAAGAACACAGGCTGTAGTTGAGCAGAGGCAGAAACAGGTTTGCTGCTTGTACATAGCCAGGTGACCACAGTGAGAATGGAACATGGTATGAGCCCCTTTTAATCCCCAATCTTCTGTTGTTTTTATTTGGTCTCAGTAAATTCATAGCAAACTTGCCCAGAAAGGGGAACTTCCTCCTCCCAGACAACAAGAAAGGAATCGGAGCATACCACTAAACCCGTAAAAGATGACAGCAAGAGAGGAAGAAGGGAACAGAGAAGGGTTAAAAAACAGCCAGAAAACAATTAAAACAAGATGGCAATGAGTATACACTTACTGATAACTACCTTAAATGTTAATGGAATAAAATTCTAATCAAAAGACATACATGAGTGAATGAATAAGAAAACAAGACCATGTGTATATGTTGCCTACAAGAGAATCACTTCAGATGTAAAGACACAGACAGATGAATATGAAGATATGGAAAAGATATTAAATGCCAACAGAAGCCAAAAGAAAGGTGGGGTAGCAATACTAGTATCAGACAAAAAAGACTTCAAAGCAAAGACTGTAGTAAGAGACAAAAGTCAACACACAATAATATAAGGCCCAATCCAAAAAGAGGATGGAACTCCTAAAAATATCAATGTATCAACACAGGAACACTTATATATGTAAAACTATTATTAACAAAAGACTCTCCCCTAAAATCTTTTAGAAATAATATATGAATTCAGTGAGGTTAGGAAATACAGAATCAATATACAAAAATCTGTTGTATTTCTATACATTAATAATGAACTACCAGAGAAATAAAGAAAACAATCCCATTTACAATTGTATCAAAAAGAATAAAATAATAGAAATAAATTTATTCAAGGAGGTGAAAGACCTATACACTGAAAAGTATAAGATGCTGATGAAAAAATTGAAGAAACAATAAATAAATGGAAAGGTATTCTGTACTCATGGACTGGAAAAATTAATATCATTAATAGTCCAAACTAGCATAGCCATCTACAGATTCAATGAAACCCCTATCAAAATTCCAATGCATTTTTCAATTAAGTGGAACAAACAATCCTAAAGTTTGTATGGAATCACAAAAGATGTCATACAGCCAAAGTAATCTTGAGAAAAAACAGCAGAGGCAGAAGTATCATGATCCCTGATTTCAAACTTTATTACAAAGCTGAAGTAATTAAAACAATATCTTATTTCCATAAAAACAGACATATAGATCAATGGAACAAATTGAAAGCCCAGTAAGAAACCCATGCATATGTGGTCAGTTAATTTACAACACAGGAGCTGAGAATATACAATGGGGAAAGAACAATCTTTTCAATAAATGGTGTTAAGAAAACTACAGCCATATGTAAGAAGAATGAAACTGGACTACTATCTTGTATCAACCACAAAAATTAACTGGAAATGGATTAAAAACTTGAATGTATGACCTGAAATCATAAAACTCCCAGAAGAAAATGTAGGGGGTAAGCCCCTCAACACTGGTATTGGCTATGATTTTTTTAACATGACACCAAAAATAAAGGAATAAAAAGCATAAAGTCAACTACGTCAAACTAAAAAGCTTCTGCACAGTAAAGAAAACCAACAAAATGAAAAGGCAACCTGCTGAATGGGAGAAAATATTGTGTAACAAGTATCTGATAAGTAGTTAATATCCAAAATATATAAAGAATGCAAACAGGTCAATAAGAAAATAAAGCAATCCAATTTTTAAAAATTGCTGAAGGATCTGAATAGATATTTTCTCAAAGTAGACTTACAGATGGCCAACTGATAATGAAAGGTGCTGAACATCACATCGTCAGGGAAATACACATCAAAACCACTGTGAGATATCACCTCCCACCTCTTAGAATGGCTATTATCAAAAAGACAATATCAAGAGTTGCGAAGGATATACAAAAAAGGGAACTCTCATGCAGTGTTAGTGTTAATATAAATTGTTGCAGCCACTATGGAAAACAACACAGAAGTTCCTCAACAAACTAAAAATAGAATTACCATATCACCAAAAATTCTACCTCTAAGAATTTATCTGAAGAACATGAAAACACTAACTTGAGAAGATATCGGCACCATGTTTGCTGCAACATTATTTAAGACAACCAAGATATGGAAACAACCTCAGTATCCGCAGATGGATCAACAGATAAAGAAGTTGTGGGATACATACTCATGGATTATTAGACAGCCATTAAAAGTGAAAGAAATCTCGATTATTTGTGACAACATGGATGGACCTTCAAGGTATTATGCTCAGTGAAATAGAGAAAGAAAATACCATATTATCTCACTTATATGGGTAATATTTTCAAAAAAGCTCATAATAGGGATCAGATTGATGTTTGTCCAATGTGGGGGGTTAACATGGGCTAACGGGTGAAGGGGTTCAAAAGGTACAAACTTCTAGCTATAAAACAAATTGTCATGGCAATATAATGTCCAGAATAGTGACTGTAGTTAATAATACTGTATAGCATATGTTAAATTTCCTGAAAGTAAATCTTAAAAGTTCTCATAACAAGGAAATAAAATTGTAACTATGTATGGGGATGGATATTAACTAGACTTAGGGTGGTGGTCCTTTTGTATATAAACAAACATTAAATTATTATTATTATAATGTTAGTTTAATGTTATATATGAATTATATCTTGAAAAATAAAGGTTAGTCTCAAAATTTTGAAAAGAAAATGTCTTCAGTTTCTAAAAAGAAAGTCTCTAAAGTTTTCAAACAATATATGTTGAAATCCCAATTGTGTTTTTGGTTATACATCTGTGTAATTGGTCAGATATTTTATTTTTCTTTCCTTGTTTTTGTCTCCCATAAAATAAAGATGAAATAAGTTCTCATTAAAGAAAACTGAGACAATGATACAAATCCCTTAGATTTATTGCTAATTCATAATATCTGCAAAAGAAACCATAGGAAGAAAGTACAAATTTTATTATTTTTTTAAATAAGACTGCTGCTTTAGGGACACTTACCTGTGAAACCAAAGTACATGTGGGAAGGTGCAGTTATCAGAAAAGAATTTTTTTAAAAATCAATAATATCTACAATAATCACTAAAATGTTTTTCTGTATTGCATATATTCATTTATATAACATTCATTTTATATGAATGTACATGCATACTTACAATTAAATTCTTGCTTTTTCTTAAAATTAGTTTAATCACATTTCTAATATGTGAAACTAAAGCAAATAATGCAGTGAGGAAATGTATATTATATATCATAGTGGATACATTCATTAAAAGGTATATGAACATATTATATACTTTGATTACATCTTCTCCTTCATCTCTTTATGGCATTACCTATCTTTAAGAAAAAGGAAGAAATCTAAGCATATGTGACTAATATTTAATGACATATTAGTCAGTGAGGGCCATCATGACAAAATAACATAGACTGGGTGGTTTAAACAACAGAAATTTGTTTATTCACATAACTGGAGACTTGAAGTTTAACATCAAGGTGGCAGCAGAGTTGATGACTGATTACAGCTTTCTTCGAGCTCACAAGTGACCACTTTCTCACCATATCTTCACATGGCCTTTCTCTGTGTGCAGACAGAGAGATGTCTCTGGTACCTCTTCTTGTTCTTATAATGACCCCACCCTTTGACTTCACTTCATCTTAATCACCTCCTTAAAGACTATATTTTGAAATACAGTCGCAGTAGGAGTTAGGGATTCAACATATGAATTCTATATATCAAATTAGTCTATAACAAACAGCCTTAGGCCTTAAATAAGATTTAAAAGGAAATAAAGCAAGGTATGAAGCACCACGTTATTCATTAAATACATAATAAGAAATGGAGGCACACATTTCTAAGCCCAAATAGAATCAATTAGGCTATTTATTTATTAACTTGACATGCATGAGCATATAATTTTAGGACATAACAAGAGTACTATGATCCAGTCAACTTGCTCTATCTCATGAGAATGGATTGTGTGCATCTCTTTCCAAATCTGTTTTCAGTGACTCATGTTCAAAGCCTGAAATTAGCCACAGTTTAACAGAGAAATTTGGAAAAAGTCACAAATCAGGGGTCCCATAGCACACCCCCAGGTGGAGAGTACAGAGTTGAATTTAAGAAGAGGCCCTTGTAAAGAGAAAATATACAAATCAAAAAAGGAAACAGTGCTTGTTCCATAAA
Organism: Manis javanica; assembly: GCF_040802235.1. Lineage (NCBI taxonomy): Eukaryota > Metazoa > Chordata > Mammalia > Pholidota > Manidae > Manis > Manis javanica. The sequence continues at coordinate 41,497,338 of NC_133164.1, forward strand.
ATAGAATGACAGACAGTTGATCTAATGGAAGTAGCTAGAGATTATGGTTTTTACTCTAGGGAGTTTTTCTCATTTTATGATAGGACAAACTTCACAAAAGAGGGAAATTTTTAAGAGATCAATATCCCAACAAATTGCACATAGCAATACAATTTTTTCAATGCAAAGTGTAGCCCATAGTGAGACAGCATATCAAAGTGCCCTATCAGAATATATTTTAAGGCAATTAGTTCATTTATTCATCAAATATTGAATCAAATAGGTCATATGTTTTACTCTGCATTAGATATATAAGCTTGGAAGGGCCTCTTAAGGAGCTAAGAGTTCAGTGTTAAAACAGATATTACATAAATAAATAATAAATAATAAACAAACAAATAAATAAATAAGAAACTATAAGTGTAGAAAAATGACTTAAGATCATGAAAATGTGCCATGGTAGAAAATAACAATGGCAGATCTTACTAGAAACGATGTTTGGAGAAGACTTCTTTTAGAGGAGGATATTTAAAGTGAGATTTAGAGGATGAAATGAAGCAGGCTTTGTGAAGATCTACAGAAAATATACTCTTGGCAGACAGAACAGCATGAAAAGTCACTACGTAGTACAGCTCATGCCTTGTTGTATGAACTGAAAGCAAGGCATTTTGGCTAGAACAAAGGCTGTGACTCAAAATGCCTACCAGGGCCAGACAGGTAAATGTGTGAAATAGAGGGTATCTTTAGTTGTGTTCTTTTTACCCAAATATACTTCACTTGCATATTAATGGATCTCAATTGTATTCTTCCCAAAGGGACACTGTGATTGCAAATTAGACACACAGGAATATTTTTCACTAACCAAAGAAATATGCTCTGTCCTTCTGGAACCATCTTTTTTTTTCTCCTTCAACTTGGCAATACTGAAAACAACAGGGAAAATTCTGATAAATAACAAGTGTCAGTGTATGTTAACATCTGTGTAACAGTAAGGTGTATGTGCGTGTGTGTTGCAGGGGGGTGGTCTCTAGAAAATTAGTGCATACCTCTCAGGGTAACTATTTAACCCAAGTGATTATGCCATGAATGAAGGAGGGGTCAGGTAAGCTAAAAGTTATAATTTTTAAATAGGAGCTTGGATCTAAATTGTTACATGTAATCTCTACATCTTACAATACTGGCAATTAATTCAATTTAGTAAAAAACAAACAGCACAGTAATTACTATCAAAACTAAAAAAGACCTGAGGGGGCCCTGTGATTTTATCTTATCTATAGTCTAACAAGTTAGACTTTAACAATTTCATCAGTGCTACAAGATGTGAGATGCCTGAGTCAGGGACAGTGAACTGCTTGTTGCTCACAGTATAACATTATAATGGTAGGCAGATTATTAGTATCTGTGTTGGTTCCCCATTCTCATTTACCACTGATCATTGCAAGAGGGCTACCCCATGCCTGCATATACAGGGGACTGCATTACAGGAGAGGAATCCTAATCTTTGAAAACCTCAATCTTTTATAAAGGGCAGAAAGCAAGTCTACCATTTTGCTCTGGGGTCATTTGTCATCTTTATCTTCCAAGGCTTTAAGCAAATCCTTTGCTCTGGAGGGAGGCTAATTCTTATATCAAGGCTGTCTACTATATGAATATGCTTAAAAAAATGACTGGAACAATGGGCAGTCAATGCCTCTGCTTGCAAGATGTGTGAAAACACAGGAACCTACAGAGAATTGTCTCATAACATCCACAGGCCTCTAATATTCAACCTTTGCATTAAAGTATAATGAGTAAAATGGAGTCATTTAAAATGACACTTCCAGAGATAATCAAGAGCCAGACTGTGTACAGGCTTATACACCAGATAAGGTAGGGTCCTTTTTGTATCAAGTTTAATGGCAATCCACTATTGAATATATTGAGAATAAGAATGATGTGAATCACTTTATGTTTTCAAGAGAGCATTTTTATATGAGATGGGGAATGGACTTGACAGAGACCAGATTGACAAAGCTGGACCATTTAGGAAAGTCATTTCAAGATGTCTAGACATGATATGATAGCCTGGCTAGAATGGTATAAATGTTAATGGAGAAATTATTGATTTTTAATAAAATCTAGAGGTTGGACCTATAGAATTGAATAATAAATGGGGTGGGGTAGGGAACAATTGAGATACATTAATTAAAAGAGTCTCATAGTTTTTGGTTTTGAAATCCAGGACAATATTTGATTTTAGTTACATTTATTTGAAAGGGAAAATTAGTGAAGTAATATGTTACAGAGAAAAAAAGAAGACCATAAAACCTAGAAAACAATAGAAGACTTCTTTGAGAAGCGTAAAGGGGCAGAGCTATGAAATATTGGGATCCAAGCCCTTCCCTCACTACATCCCACAAGCAGGAATATGAAGAATATAATGAGTAGGGGACAAACACCCAGGAAACCAGCACACCAAGCCCTGAGGATGTGCTTTGGGAAGACAAGTCCCCACAGTACTGGGTATTAAAGACTCAAGGGGCTAGACATGAGGGAGAGTTGGAGCACTGTGGCGGCCAAGTCTCTGGTCACTTGTGGAGGACTGGTGTGTTCTGCTGATCCATCTGAGACCCATCACAGATGCAGCAGTCTGAAAGATTTTCTAGCCTTGAAAAGTATGCTGGAGGGGTGGGGATCTGAGGGAGCTCTCTCCTAAAGAAAAAGTGTTAGGCCAATGACACTTGTACAGCCCTCATTTAGCTCAGCTGGCCAGATGCTTGATGGAGCCAACTCTGAAACTCTCCACCTACCCCACTGACTTAGCCCCAGCATTCCCTGAAGACCTGTCTGGTTTAAACCAGTAATCAACCAACCCCTGCAGGCAGAAAGGCAGATAGAGGGCCCTGATACAGCACAACAGCAGTCGTGGTTTAGCTGAGAACAGCTCTAGAGCACCTGGCTTTGGTGAGCAGGGGAGTTTACACTTGGCACCAAAGGACACCTACTATATAAAGCCAATACTTTCAAGACCAGAAGGGATAGCTGATCTATCTAATTAAATGGAAGAAATATAGAGACCTAGACAAAGTGAGGATAGAAGAATATGTTCCAAACAAAATAACCAAAACACTAGAAAAAATGTCACATGAAATGGAGATGAAATCTACCTGATAAAGAATTCAAAGTAATGGTCATAAAGATGCTCACTGAACTGGGAAGAAGGATAGTTAATCTCAGGAAGGACTTCAATAAAGACACAGAAAATATTAAAAGGAACCAGTAAACTGAAGAATAAATGAAATGACAAAAACAATAGAAGTTGTGAATAGTAGACTAGAGGATTCAAAGGAATGTATCAGTGAACTGGAAGACTTAGTAGTAGAAGGTAATGAAGCTTAGGAACAGAGAGAAAAATTTTCTAAAAATGAGAAGATGCTAAGTGTCTCTGTGACAACTCCAAATGAAACAATATTTGCATAACAGAGGTCCCAGAAGAAGAGTGAAAGAAAGGGGAAAATAGTCTATTTGGAGAAATAATAGCTGAAAACCTCCTCAACTTAGGGAAGGAAACAGACATCTACATCCTGGAAGCACAGAGAGCCCCTAACAAGATGAACCCAAGGAGGTCCACACCAAGATATTTGGTAATTAAAATGGCAAAGATTAAAGATAAGGAGAGATTCTTATAAACAGAAAGAGAAGGGAAGACAGTTACTTTCAAGGGAAGCCCCGTAAGACTATCAGATTTTTCAGAAGAAACCTTAAAGGCCAGAGGGAGTTGCCTGAAATATTCAAAGTGCTGAAAGGGAAAAATATACAGCTAAGAATATTCTGCCCAGCAAGGTTATCATTCAGAACTGAAGGAGAGATTTAAAGTGTTCCAGACAAATGAAAACTAAAAGAATTCATTACTACTAAATCATCCTTACAGGATATGTTAAAGAGACTTCTTTAGATGGAAATGTTTTCAAATGTAAATGTTTTTCATCAGCAAAAAGAAATCCACAGTAAAGGCAGTAGACCATCACTTAAAAAGCACATATGAAGTTCAAAAGGCAGCTGTAGCAACACTGACTATACACAATATTAGTCAAGGGATACACAAAACATAAAGATGTAAATCATGGCACCATATACATAAAACCTGGAGGAGGTGTAAGAATAAAAAAAATAGTACTTTTAGAATGTGTTCACACATAAGTGACCATCAACCTAATATAGACTGTTTTTTATATATAGGAATCTATTTTGAACCTTATTGTAACCACAGAGCTAAAGCCTATAATAGACACAAAAAAAATAAAGAGAAAGGAATCTAAGCATAAGTAAAGAAAATCATCAAATCACAAGGAAAGAGAGGAAGAAAAGAACAGAGAACAACAACAGAGAAAACAACAAAATGGCAGTAAGTATATATCTATCAGTAATTATTTTAAATATAAATGGACTAAATGAACAAATCAAAAGATAATGATGGCAGAATAGATAAAGAAACAAAACCCATCCATATGCTGCCTACAGGAGATTCATTCAGACCTAAAGACAGACATAGGATGAAAGTGAAGGTATGGAAAAAAATATTCCACACAAACAGAAGAGAGAAAAATCATGAGTAGCAATATTTATATCAGAAAAAGTAGACTTCACAACAAATTAAGTAGCAAGGGACAAAGAAAGGCTTTACATAATGACAGAGGGATCAATCCAACAAGAGGACATTGTAATTATAAATATCAATGCACACAACATAGGAGAAACTAAATATACAAAGCAAATACCAAGAGCCCTAAAGGAAGAAATAGACAGGAACACAGAGACTTTAACACCATCATTTACATCAGTGGATAGATCATTCAGACAGAAAATAAAAAAACAGAGGCACTGAATGACACATTAGACCAGATGGACTTAACAGATACATACAGAACATTTCACCCAAAATCAGCAGAATACACATTCTACTCAAGTGCTCATAGAATGTTCTCCAGAATAGATCACATATTAGTTCACAAAACAAGTCTCACTAAATTTAAAAAGACTGAAATTGTATCAACATCTTTTCAGACCACAATGGTATGAAACTAAAAATCAATTACATGAAAAAAAACTAGGTAAAACACAAACATGTGGAAGCTAAACAACACGCTTTTAAATAATCAATAGATCAATGACCAAATTAAAGAGGAAATCAAACAATATATGAAAAGAAATGAAAACAGAAACAAAACTGTTCAAAATATGTGGGATACAGCAAAAGTAGTTCTAAGAGAGAAGTTCATACCAACACAGGCCTACTCCAAGAAACATGAACAATCTTAAATAAACCATCTAACCTTATAACTAAATGACCTAGAAAAAGAAGAAGCAAAGCCCAAATTTAGTATAAGGAGGGACATAATAAAGTTCAGAGCAGAAATAATTGATAGAGAGACTAACAATAGAAAAAAAATCATTAATTTTTCTACGGTTGCTTCCATATCTTGACTATTGTAAATAAAGTGCAAAAACATGACTATGTATATATTTTCAAATCAGTGCTATTATTTCTTTAGGTAAATTACCAGAGGTGGAATTGCTGGGTCATACGTTACTTCCAGTTTTTAGAGGAACCAACATACTGTTTTCCACAATGGCCGCATCAATTTACATTCCCACCACCAGTATAGGAGAGTTCCCTTTTTTATTTTACTTTGATTTGAAAAAAATCTATCATGTGAGAGAAGAGGCATCTCATTGAATGAAATTCCATGCAAGTACAGGTCAATGTTTGACCTTCTATACTGAAAATATCTTACAATTCTATGGGCTTGTCAGAAGAACAGCTACATTATTGAAAAATTCTGAAACATCTGACTCTGCTAAAGCTCTGAATTGTCATATGTTTACTCTTGACAAAATAGTTTGTTAAAGAAAATAACAGACAATTGTATGAATGGTGTCCTACTGTAAAGAATATTGGATTTATAAGCAAAATATATGTGACATTTTTAGAATCCTTTAATTTGTGTAGCTATAAATTTTCTCAAGTTGACAATACTATAGACATTTTTAGAGGCATAATTGTCCAATTTTTGTTTTTAAACTCACAGTTACATTATTCAGTGTTATATACTTTATGAAATATATGTAAAATGTCCCTTTTTGGGAAATGTACTATTTGAAAAGAGATTTAGACAGAAACAATTAGATCTGATTTGAATTAACAAAATGTAAAAATCCTTATCTATGTAGACATGACTTTAGCTTCCTTTCTACAAATTTTAATATTCTAAAGGCAAATGCCCAAACTCTAAAATGGTTAATCTGTATAGTATGTTTCCCTCTGGAGACGGTTCAAATAAAATGGATAGATACATTATCAACAAACAATTTTTAAACTATTTATTCAGTCTACCATGCTTCTATCAAGGTTTCTGGAATTTTCACGTTTTTGTTACACATCTATAATTTTCCTTCTATGGACACAATATTTACTTACTGAAATACTGACAACATAGAAAATGTGCAATTAGAATACAATACTGAGACAGGGACCGTGGGTTTAGGCAGAGTATAGTGAGGGCCTCTGGAGAAAAAGCAGAGCAAGATAATTACGGTCAGAACAATGTAGCAATGTGCAAAGCAGTCCCTATTGAAATTCTGTGGTAAGCATTACGCAAAGTCAGAGTCACACTAATTCTCTAGGGTAAAGATACCAGACTAGGAATAAGACATCTTCAGTGAGATCAGTTAAAACCCAAAAGGCCAGGAGTAACTTGGCCTGGAATGTTTGAGTGTTCTGCAGATAAAGAAAAGTGTCTCAGCATAACCCTTGACTTCACTGTATCAATTTAAATCATGATACTGTAAAATTTACCTTAGCCTGCTAAAAGGCCCAGCTTATTTTAACCATACCTATGTGCTATATTTCCTTCTCTGATCCTAACCAAGTAATCTGCAACCTAGAAAAAAGACTAATTTAGTAAGCAAGCCCAACTACAAACAGCCCAAGAAGTTAGGACGTAAGATTCTTAACTTACTTCAGCAAACAGGCAACAACCCAGCTCACCTTGGGGGCAAGGTAGGTGGTCTTAATTGACATGCTCCCAGAGGGAAACTGCTATCTTGAGAAAGAATCAGTAGAAAATTTCTTCTATTACTCATCAAGAATGAGCATTCTGGGACACTCAACAAGTCTGCACCCCTAACCCTTTACCCTCATTCCTGAAAATCCTCAACCATGCATAAAACCCCTAGACAATGAGCCAACCATGGATTCTCTTGTCCCCTCCTGGCGTGAGCTGGGAGCTCTGTCCTCTCACTTTATCTCTAAATAAAAGCCTGTACCTTGCCCTCCTACCTTGAGTGTTTGTGAAACTCATTCTTCAGCTTCGTGAACAAGAACCCCGGCATCAATACTACCATGAAGGAACTTGCAGTCTTATACAATGGCTACACAGTCAATGACTACAAATGAAATATAATAAAACATTCATGAGGCAGGTAAAATATCCTGAGGATTCACTATCCAGGTTCTGTTTTTCTGAAATATCCACAAGACAGTCTTCTCCACGATTTATAGTTTAGGTATATACACTTTGTTATATGACCCCAAATACCAGTCATTGTTACTGTCCATGAAGACTTAGATCACAGGAATGCAACATTAGAAATTTTGTGTTACTATTTAATATAGAGTGAGGCTTCTGGAAGTTGCTGTTCTAATGATCAAGAAACATTATTCAATAACAACTCAGAATTTAAAGTTAGATGATATAAAGAGCATCCATTGATTTAATAAACATTTCATGCCTTCTACCACTATAATAATTACTCATATAATAGTAAATAATACACTGTTAACCTAGATATCAACAGCATTGTCCATGGTACTTGTTTTTCATCACATCATTAAGAATATTTCCTAGAACTGTATGATGGTTATGAATGTTTTAAATCCATGGAAAACAGCTAAAGTACAGGAGACAAATAGAGAAAAAAAAATCAGAGCTATTTTGAAATGGTTGTAGAAAAATAGTGAATGCAATTGTTTATTCATGAATAATGGAAAGCAATAGACCATTTTGACAAAATACAAGGGAACACTTTAAGGGCAATGACGTTCAGTGTTCAGCGTACAGGATGTAAACCATAGAGCACTTGTTGGAACTGATGAGGCCTGGCCTCGTAAAGCATTCACCAGCACAGAGTGAGAACGCAGCTGTTAGGTTTTAAAGAGATGATGATGTTGTAGAATTTAGTTAAGATACTTCTCCTTTAAAAATATGAAACAAGACATCTGCTCAGAATACATACAAAATTGCTATGTAGACTGTCTACATATGTTTAAATGTCTGCCAGTTATATCTTTTTTTGGCTCTTAAATTTTTTAACTTTCGTTTTTGTACTTTAGATCAGGTGATTTATCTTAGTATTTGACAGTATTTAAATTGACAAGATGCCCAATGTCTGAAAAAAAGAGATTCCCTTATTTGTGTTATTGCTTTTTTCTAGTTAAGCATGAAAGACAGTATAGAATCCTCCAACCCCGGTGACTGACAGATCTGTTAAGGTGTGTGTTGCAGTGTGTGAGAGGGATTATCATTTGTTTCTACAAAGGTAAGCATGTCATTTAACTAGGTCAGTAAACAGGCAGCTTTTATCTGAGTTACCCAGATCATCCAACTTTAGAAGGTAAAAAATTCCAGCTTGGAAACAACAGAGCCTGTGGGTCCATCACAAAGACAGATGAAAAATATAAACAGCCATGTCATGGCTCAGTTTGGCAGCTGCATGAAGAAATACACGTAGTTACATTTGTTTCAGAAAGAAAAACGTTCTTTTAACTCTTGTAGAGAATGACAACTTTCATTGTATATTTTCACCTTCCAGCTTTCTTTTAGAACACTAAGTCCTTCAGGTACAAAAAAGAAAGGACACCGAATCGAAAAAATTAATGAGCATGAACAATTAAACCTATCAGTGAGGTGTTATAAACTACTTTATATGGGAATAAAGGGAGTCATATGTGCTTTTGAATTCCTTCAGAGTAAAAAACTGCTACTCAGGTCTCAATCCTGAGTTATTGGGGCAACAATGCATATCTTTTTTACTTAATGAATATGGAACTGAATATTATATGTAACCAATTAATTACTGAAGGAATTCAACAGTAGAAGAAACAGAAATATCTTTTTTTTTAAGGCGAAAAGTGACTGAAGATTTTATTTTTTATCTTGTTCAAATATTTGTGAAGGTCCAATTACCAAATGTGGTATTCATTTTAAATCCTGTAATAAAACAACAGTCTTCATATAAGACACATAATTAGCTGGAGCACTGTAAAATAGCACTGTTTGTTTTTAACATTTTATATGGGACATATAATGAAAATTTGAACATAATCCATGAAAAAATTCAGCCTTTTATGTATGAACCCATAAACTAAAGCAAAATCACGTTTGTTTTGTATTGATGTCCTTCACTCTCTTCTTTTTGACACCATTACATTCTGGTCAGCTCTAAGTACATTATTCTGTGGAGGGATTAATTTCATATCTCTGGGTCAATAGAAAGCTTTCTGGTTCAAATGTTTATTTCACAGTTACTTTATTCAAGACAGGCAGTGCATTCTGTGATGCCTGTAGCAGTGGAAATTGGAGTGTTAGAGGGAGAAAAAAAAAAAAAAAACACCGCAAAGGTGAAAGTAGCTTTGTCTCTAAACTAATGATTACATGATTAATCATATAAGGCATTGTCACTATTCTAGGGATTAATAGCACCATCTTTGTTTACAAGACAGATTAGTATTATTCTTTGTAATTCTCAACATTGAAATCACTACTGGCTAGTGAGAAACAGTAACTTATACTAAAAAAGTTCTTAACTTTGGGTTCAGTATAAAATAAAGTATATATTAATAACCAATGTACTAGACTTGTGAGTTCTAAAGGAATTGCCTTATTCACCATAGTTTTGCCACTATTTATCACAGTGAAAAGTATATAACATGTGCTTAATGTCTATTGTTTAATTAATTAGAATATTACACAATATGAAGTTAAACAAAAATTTCAAAGATCTGCTACTTCAAAAAATGATTGTATAAGTCACAGTATTAATGCTTGATAAAACAGGATATATAAAATGAGAGAGGGAAGAACACTGAATTTTTAATGGTTTCTTTAAAATATTGTTCATCAGAGGTCACCATGAGAACATTAAAATAAATAAAATACTAAAAGTGCTAAAATGCTTAACTACTTATTGCACATGGATAACCTACCATTTGGGTAAAGTTTCTCTCATCATTCATAACTATTCAATACCAAAGTGAGAGTAACACAAAATAAGTGCAGTTGGCAAAATTTAAGTCATTAAGAAATCTAATTACCATTTCAAAAATGCTTAAAAAAATAAATACATCACCTCTAGTATTTTCCTTGACTACAGCTAATCACATTAACTCATGAGTTTCCATATTTCACCCACTTACTATTGTTTTATTCATGTGTTAATGAAACTCATATGTAAACTCAACGGTCAACTTTCACACACATGAACATGGCAGCATTTTTCATTATACAATCACAGATGAAAACATTTTTCTAAGTTAAAAACATTGACCATTGAACAACATTAGGGTGAGGGGTATCAATCCCCATGCAGTGAAAAAATTGTGTATAACTTTGACTCCCCCAAACTATTAATAGCCTATGACCAGAATTACTGATAACATAAACAATTAACACACATTTTAAAAGATTATATAAAATGTATTGTATTTTTACAATAAAGTAAGCTGAGGTAAGAAAATGTTTCTTCAAATTGTTGCAAATCTTCAAAAAATGTTCCAATATGTATACAATCCATGTATAAGTAGGCCCATGAAGTTCAAGTCCATGTTGTTCAAGGGTCAGTGCATAGCCATACCCTTTCCCACACAAGAAATTAGTTGTTTCTTGTTAATCCTACCAAAAGTTAGATTTTTTGCAACCAATTTAATTCATGGATTTCCCTTTATCTCTAAGATTTACTTAGGGAGACTGTGATATACATTGCAAAAGATAATAGGACAAATTCAATAAAAGATACCAGATCAGTAGAATTCTGTATAATCAATGTTAAAAGTCTAGACATATTTTATATAACCTAAAAACAATGTTTAATATAGTCAAAAACATTTGGCATTTTGTACATGAGAAATAAAATGACTTTCCTACTTGTAAACTGAGAAATTGAAACTTCAGTGGTTTCTAAATTCTGGGATGAGCTATATCAGAATAATGCAGGAAATTTTTAAAAATGTAATTCCTGAATTACACCTCTGATTTAGAATACTGAAGTAGATAAAGGATTCTACAACTTTTAATGATCTTTAAGTGTTCTGATTCCCTATCAGCTTTACTTATTATTGTGCTGTTTATTCTCATAATTTTCTTTAAATCAAAGTCTTACATAGCTTTAAAATGTTACATTTTTTCAGATTAATTTTTGTGTAATTTTTGTTATTGGTAATCTTATCTTGAACAGAAAGGAACATGTGACTGTACAGAGTTAAAAAAATTGGCAATGATTTGATCAAATAGTCCTGTAAAGTGTGGTCTGGGCTCTCATGTAGGTGAGAATACTATACACTGAATGACTCATTTGAGATTCTATTTGACCCCTGTGACAATATCCCAATGCAAATGATCATTTTGTTTACTAACTGTAAAAATATAATGCTATTACTTCTTCATACACCTATTTTTACATATACCCAACTAGGCCTAGTTGGGGCTCTCCCTGGAAACGTTTTCTATCTGTAAAAAAAAGCTACCAAGGAGTGGGCTATCTACTAGACTCAGACAAATAGGTCAAAATATTCTGTCTTGACATCATCCTCACTGATTTTTAAATAAAATGAATTCATAAATTAATTATTGATTAATAAAACTATTTGAGATAAGTGTTATGTATAGGGATTAGAGGGAAATAAATGTCATTGTTATGGTTATTTTGGCTGCATAGTATAATAAGGAAAATTCTGTTCTTGAAATCAGGGATGGGGGGTAGAACCAAGCAAACTGCTTTTGTGAACTTGGGGAAGCTATTTTTCTTTGGTAACCTAGTTTTCTATAACTGTGTAATATGGCTTTTAATAATTTCCTTAAGTGTAATCAAGTGAGATTTACATGAGGAAACATACAAATATTACACAGAGTGAGTCCTGGCATTTCACCACCATCATCATAACATAAACGTAGTTTCCTGTGTCATCTGCATCCCAGGCAAAACCTGTAAGCCTAACCCAAGAGGAAATGAATTTGCAGCTCCATATAGATGTTTCCTGTATTCTGTACTTGCTTGTTCCACATCATCCATGTCAATCTTTCAGTTAGAATATGCTTTAGGATTTAGTGATGATTGCTATGTCATCAGTGAGAATTTAGAATTATATTTCCATATTTTTATCAAATAGTCCCAAGCAGTAATATTTGCTTAATGAATACTCAATTATCTAATTCTGGTGGCAACAGTTTGACATTTCATCATGAACAAATATGGCTTTAAATAAAGATTCTTTGAATTATAATGAACTCAATTTATATTTAGAGTATATGATTTTTCCTTCATAGAAAAACCAGATTGCTGTTGACATTTGATTGCTCCATATTTTAGATTATAACTTAATGTGCTCCAAGTATTTGTTAAATAAAATCTAGTTGAAATCAAAATTTTCATGTTATTTCCCAGAAACAATGTTTTTTAAACTCATATTTATTACATCAGAACTGATTTGGTAATATCCCACAATTAGAAAAGGGTAATTACTTGATAGTGAATTTTACTTCAGCTTCAAATCAAATATGAGATTTGACTCATTCTCTATCCTAACAATACTTTATTCATCCTTCTCTGTTTCTCAGTGGGTACCAGTGAGATATTCAAATTTTGTATGTTATCAGAGAAATTCCAAATTAATTCTTGAGGCCATTGCCATTGAGAAAATGCTATAATGTGAAATAAAGGTTATTACTGTGACAAAGAGATGATAACCATTTGGGTTTAATATTGTTAAATGAGGCTACATTACCGCTGTAACAGTTGGCTGTCTAATAAGCTGGAATATCTCCTCAGGAATATCATAACAAGATTGCTTTCAAGAGCCTGTTGGAAAACAATAGCTCGCTATAGCTCATTTAAGGTTCAGTATGATCACTCTCATTTGCCTCCTCTATAATGTCTATTTCCGCACGAGTAACAATGAAAACTAAGCATCGCACCCTTATCAGCCTCTAGCACCCTGACTTAGAGTTTTTATTACTTCCCAAAGAAGGTATGTTTTACTGAAAGATATCATGATTATCAAGAAAAGGAAGCAGGAGGGCAAATGAAGTTGCAAAAAATTGCTCAAATACAGAATGGAAATACAAAACCTATTAATTCAGTGACATTTCAGAGTCTGTTAAGCATTAGCCATTGAAATACGGGTATGCTGTATTCATAATTTTAGTGTCTGTCCTCAAGGCTTGTGTGAATCTAAATCTATCATTTGGATGAATCAGTATTTTTTAAATTACAAAGGGTCTTTTAATATAAAAAGGACCATTGTACATGTACTGTATATATATATACACAGTACATGTATTGTGTATATATATATATATATGGTGCGTGTATATATAAATTATATACTATTTACCATCTCATTTAGCATAAATAATATTAAATATTTTCTCTTTATATTTGGATATCAGTTTTTCCAGAATAAAAATATACTCACTGTAAAAAATGTACTTTTTATGTAAGGTATGTGTGTAGGAATATAATTCTAAGTCATTTCTAAAATGTTTCAGATTATTACAGATTTCTGTGCAAGATTAGGAAAAAACGTAAAAATCTCAGTATCAGTTAATTATTGCAGCGCCATAGATTTCACAAAAAGAATCTTTTCATTAAGAAGTTATATGTAATTTCAGTGACTCATAGTATACCTATTTAAGATTTATATTCCATTACCTTTTCCAGTTTGCTTTATATAAAATCCTGCATATTATAGTAATGTGCAAATTAAAGTTTCCAGAAATCTAATACACAGTGTATTTCTACTTTCAAGGATGAACAAAACCTATGCATTAAAAATGCATGCTATTCTACTAAAATTTTAAGAGGTTTTTCTTTTTTGGTGTGTTTTATCATTCCCAAAAGTGCAGTGAAGATGTTTGGTTTGAGATTAATAATATCCCTTGAATTTTCAAGACTGCTTTAAAACTTCCTAGTATGAAATCTTCCTATTTTGTTGATACATCCCTGGAAAAATGCCAGATCTGCATAAATGAACCAAATTAATCATTTCTCACTCACTGAATGTGACTTGCAACCATTCATTTAGTAATATTTGTTGAGTGCCTACTGTGTGCCCATCCTGCCTAACACTGAGGATTCCAGAGAAGTAGAAACAGACACAATCTTTTGTTTTTATGGATCTTACTGCTACTAGTAAAGAAGACAGTGATTAAAACAGATCAAAACCATCAGTGGATGAATTGATGATTGCAGACTGAGGAAAATGATGAAAGAAAAGCAAAAATACAATTCAATGAAATAGTACTGCAATGTTCTAAAAAAGTTTCTCAGGAAGTGTTGCTGGAGCTGACATTTAAAGGGTGATATTGTCCCATCATCCTTTAATGAGGTGAAGTGTCAATGGGTAATGTGTAGTGGGAAGCATTATGGAGGGACAAATCAGGACAGAAGTCCTGTGGTGTGAGGAAGCATTGTGTACTTGGGTATCTGAAAGGATCCAGGAGAGGAAATGGAGGGGGAACTTCTACACAACTCTTTCAGAAAGTGTGGTTATTAGGTTGAAATGACAAAGGAGATGATTTTGGAGCAGGACTTGTAATTGTGTGTCTGAAGGTATACTTTTATTTTTTCTTATAAAATTGAAGAGACATGAACATTTTTGAAGGTCACTGGGACAGAGTGTAGAGAAATTGATGGAATGAATAAGAAAAATATAAGATACATTTTCCAGGAAGAAGGTAAAGAAGAGAATCCAAGGAGCAGATGGAGGGCATGACTTCAGACAGAGAAAGGATCAATTCCTCTTCCATGGCAGCAGGGACAGGAGCCTGGTGGATTCATTTCTATAGTTCTTTCATGACAGTGGGCACCAGGCCTAATCGCTTGAAGTTCTGGCTCACTCGTCCTGGGCTGACATTAGTCTAGGCTGTGAAATCTCTGCTCACCTGGACTGGAGGTTGCTAAACAAAGAGACTGCTATATTATGACTCATCTGGAGTCATAATATAGATATGTTTTCACTCCCATAAATGATAACCCTCTCCAGTTCCTAATTATGGTTAGCATTTCATGGATATTTCCAAGGAATTCAAAGTTAATTAGATGCCACAATAAGATACTCGGTATTTCAAAGCCATTTCTAAAAATGAGAGTGATCATTTTGTAACTTATCCTCTAATAATACTGATAAAATTCATAGTAAAAGTCATGATTTATTTGTTTCTCAATAAAACAAGAAGACTTAAATTCTAAATTAAATGTTGTATCAGAAAATGTTACTTTATTTTTAAGCTTTGTATAGGAGTTATCTCATTTCTCCATTGCACAACCTGTAAGCTTTTACAGCAGCCAGCAAAATTTTTATGCATTTTTGCAATATATTTTTAAAACTTTGTCAAAGAATATCAAATTCTGAATGACTCTAAAACAAACACTCTCATTCTTACCAGGATTTGTAATTGGGATATATAAAATGTTTTTTAAACTGGTATTTTAAAATATTATATTTACACTGTTCAACTATTTCTTCCAGAATTCACTGATTCTGTGAAGCCTGGACTCTCACAAGAACAGCGTCTGCTAATACTCTATTGAAACAAGTTCTTGCCCTATACTTAGAGAACTCATCTTAGTCAACTGCAAGACTTGGATTCCAGGTCCTCAATCATACAATGGAGGGCCTGTTGCTTCCCTAGCACTGGTTATTGATTAGATGAATCTTTTATGTTGTACAACTGTCCCAAAGTGTTTGCATTCCAGGCCCTCCACCATGCTAAAGGGAGGCTGGCTGCTACCTCTAACCACAGAATCTAAGGTGGAAGTGAGTTCCAGTGTCGCATACCAAGGGTAGAGGTAAGGACTTCCCTAGAAAAGTAGCTAACAACCTCTTCAGCTCCTGGACTCTGGTATCCAGCCCTTCCAGATTTCTGTGAGCCATCCCAGAGTGGATTTACTAGTGGGAGTCTGGTGGGGATCAAATACCTTGTACTCGTCCTGTTTCCCCAGTGAGTGGTGCCCCAGCAGGTCTTTTATAAGTGCTGCCTCTCCAGGTGCCTCATGTGATCAGTAGTCCCCATTAGTCACCCTTTGATTCACCAAAGCATTTTCATATGCTCTATCTGGCAAACTCTAGGTGAGCATATAGAGGGTTAAAGATGATAGCACAAAAACGCCTGAAAGGTGAAAGACCTCCTATTGAAAAAGTAAGAAAGGTTGCTGGGTAGGAAGACAACCACCTTCATAAGGTCAGGCCTGACTTACTAGAGACCTATGATTCTCACCAAACATTTTTGTATGTAATTTTAGAAAAAGGACATGAAGCATGTGCTTCTATGAAAAGAGTACATAATAGACAATGTCAAGAAATATTTAAATGATGTTCTTGTCCTCAGTTCTGCTTACACACCCCAGATAATTCCCGTTTTCTGGCAGTGAAGTATTAAACAGGATGATTTGGAATCATTCAATTATAGGGATGGATAAAACATCATTTGTTTCCTCTTCCCTCTCTCTGTCTGTCTGTCTGTCTGTCTGTCTGTCTGTCTGTCTGTCTGTCTGTCTCTCTCTCTCTCTCTCTCTCTCTCTCTCTCTCTCTACTGCCTTTTCCACATATGCTTGGAAATGCAAATGTTTTCTTTCCTTATCTCCTTTGCAGCTCACTGGGGCCTGAAAAATAATTATGCTCAATGAAATACTTCAGGACATTTGAAGACCCTCTGGCATATTTCTCCTCAGTTTAAGAACCAGATGCCATACCTCCATTCTTACCTTTTTATTCTAATCCTTAAGATGAATGTGTTGTCTGCAGCTTGACATGGTCATGTTATCACAAAGGAAAGGCAAAAGAAACCCACTGATTCTGACTTTGTTGAACAAGAAAATTCATGCATCAGCTTCTTTTTGAATTTCTTGTGGAGAGGAGATATTACTCCTATATTTTTAAGTCACTGTTAGTTGTGTTTTTCATCTCTGGCTGCTAAATTCTATCCCAAATGATACAAGTGTTAAATCTTTACTTTTTAAATTCTCTTTCACCTTAATCAAAGGCTTCATGTTTGTTTTTCACAATTTACATTTTATCCCTTAGTTTCTTTTGTGGAACCCTTATTTTACTGTTGAGTTATTAGGATGTCTGCTAAAATCTTTCAAATTAATTCTTAAAATTAATGTTTATGGTGTACACAGAACTATAAACATGAAATATTTATATGTTTTATTATGAAACTTAAGATAAAAATGTCAAAGATAAATCTTAGACACTTTGACCAAAAGTAAGATTACAAAACAAAAATCATTTGTATGTCGAAAGAGGTCAAGAATCTAATGGAAAGTGTTTTGTAACTGCTAGTTAGAGCTTTTATAGCACTATCTCAATTATATGGAACAATTACAATGGCTAGTTTTTCTGTATGTTTATAGACATTAACTCATTAAAATTGAATCTGCTGGACTCTCTTAGGCAATTGTTATTTTCCCAAACAGTCTATTTTCCTCACTACTGTATGAATTCATGAGGAATTGATTTGTCAACATTTTTATACTTTTATTGGCTTTAAAGTTTGACTCTGTGCAGTAGTAATTCAGATAGTGCTAAATTGAGTTGTTGTTATGTGAATGGTAAGGCATTTGATATTTCTACAAGAAATGTATCTTGGAAAATGTAAGTATTAAATCATGCTTTCTTTCCTATTTATATAGAAGCAAACAGAAGCCTTATAAATAAACTTATTCAGAATATTATTCTGCACTAGATTTTTCTTAAGGACTACAAGCACAGTAGCTCCCAGAGACAAATTTCTATGTAAGAAAACATAACTATAACCCAGACTCATTACTAATTCAGCAAAAATTTACTAAGCTCCAAATGTGTATCATATACTGTGTCATTCTTAAAAACCTCTGTTGTCTGTTGAAGGATAGAGGAAAGGAAATAAGCTATTTTATATTCTCTAGCAGGATAGATGATACTTTGGATACACTTACGAGGGGCACTGAATCCAGTTTTTTGAAATGGATACTAAAAGAAGTAGGAGTGAGGTGGATGAAAAGAAATGAAAAGGATGACTAGACACTGGGATGAAGAAACTAAAAGCTGTAACACATTCCAGAAAATGTCCACTATTTAGTTGCATCCATTACCTAGGCTAAGGGAAGATGGTGATGATGAAGAAGGGTCAGGAAAAATTCATAAAAGGCTTGTATATTACTCTAAGAGATTGGACTGTCTCTGCAGGGCAACGGAGGACTATTGATAGTTTTAAGAAGCAGAATGATAGGATCAGGCTTACATTTTGAAATACCGCTCTTGTCACAGCACAAAGCTTGGATTTTAGATGCAGTAGAATTTGGAGAGAATCATCTAGGGGCAGGGCCTCCAGTTAACAGGCCCTTACAAAGATGCTGGTGATAGGCAGTAGTCACCTAAATTAAGAGTATCAAAGATTTGTGAATGAATGGATTTGCAATTAAAGAGAAAGCAAAATACCTGAGCCCTTTTATTTTCTCCGTGAGACAGATCACAACTTAAAAATGATGGGAGAAAACAGACCAGACAAACTGAAAAATAAATGTGTGGATAATAAATGAAAGATAACTGAGTAGTCTGGAGGGCTCCCGTACCTGTCATAAAATATGTGATTTTTTTCAGATAGGACTTTCCATTACTATTGCCTTAAATTATTAAAATGTCATTGTTTTTTAACGTATGTGACTTGGAGAACTACCTGGTGTCAGGCATTCAACCTTTCATGCACTTTTTTTTTTAAATTTAATCCTTTTAACAACACTGAAGAATTATTTTTCCATTAAAGCAGAGCAGAGTCTTGGCCAAATCTGTATATTTAGGAAATGCCAGAAGAGTTACTTATAACACAATTTTCTGATTCTAAATCCTCTGTGTTTATAAAAACTTTCTAGTTACTGCAAGTTTCCTCTACCTTTTGAAAACACACACACATGCTGAAAGTAACTCTTATTCTTGATGGTGGGGTGGGGGTGGGGTTTAGGGGCTTTCACTACTAATGCCCAGAGACTGCATACTTAAAAAACAAACAAAACCTAGGCAAAGGATGCTTTCTTTATTAGTATCATTTTGATCATCTAGGTTCATTATGCTAATGACTAGGCCCATTAGCAGTAATTTACCATCTGACTTACCCAGCAGGTAACTTTAATTTTGACTCTTGTCCTAGTAGTGTTACTGAATGTTAGAAAAGAGACAGGTGGAGATAAAGAGTCTCATAAGGTGAACTGCTAGCTTGACAATACTGTGGTTTTATAATACTAAATCCAGGCCACTGCACTAGGATAGTATTTAAAATCTTTCCTCTCTTTCCTTGTACTTCATACCATTTGTAGTAAAAATAATTGAAGATTTTAGCATACTATTTTCTCCACTGGCCAATTGCCCCTACCCTCTCAAGCTAAATAATAATTATTCTAGAAAAGAAAATTCTTGAGATTTAAGTTAGTCTTTTAGAGTGGACATGTAGCCATTAGATCTGGTGAAGGCTGGTGTTAAAGAAGCATAACATTAGTATGCTGACTGTAACATGGTGGAATTTTTAAGCCGTTGTATCTAAAACACTTTCTCTGCTGGCTTCTGAGAGCATCTAGTATATCTGGCATTAATTTGTTAAAACATCTATGTATCTTGCAACCAAATTAGAGTTTTGCACAGTCCTAGCATTAGAGGGAACTTAGAATCCATATACCACCACCCATTGCAGCATAAATGGCCCATTCATAAAATTCCTGAAATATAGTCACATGGTATCCAAATAGCTCTAGCCAAGGGGACCATCACAAACGATTTTCTTAATTATGAAATATTTCTAACAATTAGAAAAATGATCCTTGTACAGAAAAAAAAATTTTCTAGTTTTCCCAAAATTCATCTTGAGTATGTTTATTAAATCTGCCTAAAATTCTAGCACATATAGACATAAAACTTTTCCTTTTTCTCCATGGAAGTAGGGGAAAGAAAAAATATTAATTTTAGAAGTGGAGACTATGAAGATGTATTAACTATTTGTTCTTGTAAGATTTTCAGTATCTGATGGGACATACTGTAGTGTATAAAAGTTTGGCCTTGAGACTCAGATAGTCTTATTTTCATATATTAGTTTGTCATTTACTATCTGTGATCTTAGAAATAAAATTCTTGCTTCTGTGTCTTACAAAAACACTAATATCTACCTCAGAAGGTAAATGATATACTAATGAATATAACTTGTTTGTAATTTTATTTTATTTTAAACTAAAATATCTTCAAATATGAATAAAACATGCTATATAGGCACTAATGACAAATATATTTACATATTCCACACAGGTCATTTGAGGATGGGTTCCAGTGCCAAAATTATTCCATACTCATGAAACCATTGCAAAACTATGATCTTTTTTGGTTACCAGTAAAAAGTGATAATCACCTAAAATTGATAGAAGTCTAGATTTTTGACACAAAATGTAAGAATCACGTATCATATACTTATGAAATACTATAGAGTGGGAACCATTAAATAAATGAGTATGTTTAAAGTTTTGTGTGTACTTAATGTTTTAGTTATAGAAAAGTAAAAGATGTTAATTTTTCTGCATAAAAATGATCACTACTCATTAAAATATTTAAATATTGAGGAAATGCTAAAACCTGAAATCCTCCCCCCACAAAGTCCACAAAGTCACACTGATAAATAAGAATTTTCAATTTCAAAAAAACTACCTCTTAGATGCTTTTTAAAGTGCTTCATCTTGAATCACTTTAAGAAAATTTGATATAGGACTATCCATCTAACAATTTATATAAGTGACTCTGTATCTTGCTCTATTTTGCATTGTGGATGCCTAGATAAAAGACAGACTTTGCTTTTGAAAAGTTCAGTCTTGTGTTAAATTTATGAAAAAATAATGACAATTTAAGTAAAATGGCTAAAATCTTACTATGTGCTTAAGAAGTAATAAATAACCTAAACATTTTACAAATATTTACTCAATTATCCCTCAAAACAAACTTGGAAATGGGTACTTACATTATCATTATTTTGCAGATAGAAACTAGGAGACAGAAAGATTAAATAACCTGCCCAGCATCACACAGAAAAAGACAATAGGAAGAGACTTTGAACTCCAAGTGAAGAGTGCAAGATTCCTACACTTAATCCTTAAGCAACACTATGCTTAGAATGACAAAGGTAGGCATCAGATAGTCACATGTGAAAGCATGCATACTGGAGAAATTGGGCATCAAAGATCTTGCTTTGGGGATTGTGATATATAAGTTGTGGTTGAAAGGACAATGAAGTGAAAACGAGATGATTATAGACCAAGGGACACTGGCCCAGATGACTGAGTCTTGAAAGAACTTAAAATGTAAGAAATGTAAGAGTGTTTCTAGTACTACAAAACAGGTACAAATAAACAATAGGTACTGGTAATAAATACTGTATTACATACTAGCAAGTTGATACAAGAGTTGAATTTAAGTGTTCTCAGCATACACACATGAAAAAGGTAATTATGTGAGGTAATGGATGTGTTAACTAATCTAATGGTGGTAATCATTTCACAATATATACATATATCAAATCATCTCACTGTACACCTTAAACCTACATAACCTCATAATATTATATGTCAGTTATATCTAAATAAAGCTGAAAAAGAAGAAAAAGGCAAAGTGTTCTTAAATGCACACATTTCACTCTGAACTATGGCAATTATTTTCTATTTTAGCATTAAATGAAAATTTGTAAATAAGATTCTGTGTCCACTCAAATGAATATGCTTATAGATATCTCCAATTTGGAATGCTTTTTAATATAATATAATAAAGAATGGGGCTCATAAGATTTTGCTAAATATAATGGTGATTCATAACCAATTATCTGTGGACTTTACACATTAAAAAAAATCAGAGTATTTCAAGTTTTCAAGAATTCAAAAATTTACACACAAGTGTTGGTGTGACTATTAGAATAATTAAATATAAAATTATTAATGATAAAGATCATTTCCTCAGATTTATATTAAAAATTTATACTATATTTTTATATATTTACATCACAAATGTATATTAAAACAGAGTAAAAAATTTTATAATTTGACACAGTCTCCTAAGGTAAAATGTGTGTTATTTTATTTCCATTATAAAAGATATCAGGAACTGTGCCACCTACTGTAGTGAATAAACAAGCCTGTAGTTTTATAAAAGGGTTTGCAAATTGAACCCTGTTTTTAAAATGACATTGCATCTAAAACTGCATGTTTTCTATAAGGGCTATCTTTTGGCTTTACTTTAATTCATATAAAATAAACATTTGAAAATACAGTTGTTTTGTTTTAGTTGAGAAAAAATTAGACTCTAGAACAGAGTAGGTGTACATATGTAATCAATAAATGAAAACCTTTCAACTTTTAAATTCTAACCTGCAAAATTATCAGTTCAATGCTTGAAAATTTTCTCTTTTGCAGTTTTAAAATGCTGCAATGTCATCAACTGATTAAAACAGGGCATACTGACAAAATATGTGGAATTAAATGCAAGGGCTGGGGGCTGCTTGGTTCTAGCTCATTCAGTACACACAGTATTCACCTATACCCACCACTTCAGTCCAAAGAGAGCAGAATAGTTTTAGTTCTCAACTTTTTTGTTTGTTTGCTCTCACTCTGGATCACTGCCATAGCTTCCTTAGCTAAATCAATATTCTTTAAAATTTGAGCATCGATTCCCTGATTTCAATGCCATTGTTTTATCTTTACAACACACAAATTTACCTGATTTTTTAGATTTTCCATACTACGTCTTTTTTCTTCACTCTTTCTTGTTCTGTTTGGTTTCATCTATGAAGCCATTTTTCTTGTGCTTAACTGAAAAAGAATAACTGAATCTGATTCTTTTCACATTGACACGTGAACATAGGGCATGTGAATTCCCATATATACCTAACAACAGCATATGTGTGTTGACATTTGGAGCAATATGGAACAGCTTTCTTGAAGAAAATATTTATATATCAAATTTATGGATTTAGAATATGTTTCATTGTTAAACATCATTTTAAGTTTATATTTTAACCCTGCAAGATAGCATTTTAAGAAAGATGTACAAGTAATGGGGTGGTGACGAGGAGGGAGTGATTCAGGTGTGGTTCTACATATCAGGAGGAATCTTTTTGGCCTTGGAACTGTGCAGTGTCTTGATTGTTGTGGCAGACACAGAATCTACACAGTGACAGAACTTAATAGACACACGTGTGCAAAAACACAAGTAAAACTGAAAAGACGTGAATAACATTGGTGAATTGCATCAATGTCAATATCCTTCTAGACCATGTGGTCAAAATAAACTTTACCAGTGAAGGTCATATGGATATTGTGCACCTTCCTTCAATTCTCCAAACTTCAGTGAGCATGATTTTTAGAAATATTGTTTGACAATATCACATTACTTTTTAGTGGTCTTTGGTGCATTCAGAATTATGTTCAAAATCCTTAATATGTCTTACAAGGTAATTCAAGACCGAGAATATTTCTGGACTTCTTTGGATCAATTTTCTACATTGATATATCTTGTAATCAATATTAAACTTCTTTTAGTTTCTGTAAGATGTTGTGTTCTCTCTTCTCTACATATTTTCATATTGTTCCTCTGCCAACAAAAATCTTTTCCATACTTTTTGGGACTCACCATGAGTCTACAATTCCTTTTTATCCCATTCCCATATTCATAGCTTTTCTGATATGAAAACTTACATCCTTATCTGGTAAATGTTTCCATCACCTACTGTTAACCCCACTGGTGAGGATGGGATTCCCACCATTGGGATATGTGGATATCTGAACACACACAACACCCAACACTGCCCAGATGAAGTCAACACAGTTTCTCAGTTACATGTACTCACACCTCAGGGGTGGCGGTCACTGTATACCATGCAGAGCCTCACAGGGTTGCTTGAACGAACAGAGTGAACAGAACAACCAGGGCCATGTGAGATAAGTTTTGTGGTATCAAGAGGTGGAGGTGGCCTCTTGATTTCCACAGGAGAATGCAATTAACTTGTTTGAATAATTCTTCAGGTAGATGGGAACTGAAATTTGCTACTCAGAAATAGAAACTGTACCTGGTGCATGTGATAAGGAGTGCTGCCTGGTGCCAGAACCTTAACCATGAGAGCAGAATAGGGAGGGGCACTTGTGATTAGGCCAGTGACGGTCCTCCCAATTTTACTAGATCTAAAGGCAGCACGTTACCTCTCAATCAAAATTTGTAAATTTAATTTTCCTTTCTTCCTAGACCATGCTACCTCTTTGAAAATGCCAACCTCATCAACTCAGACATCCTGTGGACTCTGTAAAGTACTTGTGGCCTAAACTATGCCTTATAAAATTAGTACTTTATGTTTTAGAAAAAAAACACAAGGTCAAAATTTATATTGAATTTATTATTACTTTAAAATTAACTTCAATTCATTTACCATGATGTTTTGCAATACATATTTATGAGTCATCATTTAGTACAGGATGCTGATAATATTGGTATGTATATAAGATGTAATAATACCATAACTATCTAGGGTTTCATTTGCTAAAGCTTCCTGATGATACTTACTTAGAAAGTAAAGAAAAGGGAAATTCAAGATGACTCAAAAGTTTAACCTTGAATCAGCGACTAAAGAACATCCAACTATCCATGCACCTAACCAGAACCAAAACCAGTACGTAAGGGGTAGACAGGGAGAGACTCAATTATATTTTATCATTTGTATTAAAAAAATCATATACAAAAATCCTGATAAAAATGTACCTATCAAAATACAATATATATCGATTTGTATAAAAGTAGTCACATATCATAAAATAATTCTATAGTAGGGGTGCCAACTAAAGGAATGGAACATTATTGGTATGCTCATATTTAATCAAAAAGGAGAGAAAAATATTTTATGATATAAGCAACATTTTGCTTTCATTTGTTCATAAATTAATATTTTCATCTTTTTTATAATAGTATTTCATAATCCTTATGAAATACTATGTCACAGTATATATTAAATACTATGTCACAGCATATTTGTCATTGCAGCATGTATGTAATTTATATTTTGAAATTATATTTTAAAAGTTTATTGCAGTCCTTTCTATTATAATTACCAGATTTCTTTGTTACCAAGAAAGTGTATAATGGATTTTGATTTACCACATTTGAAATATTAAACTCAACTATTCAACTGTATGTAAGTTCTGATTTTTAGTCAAACCTAGTTGCAATGCTACATTTGTTCTCTATATTATTTATGGTGTTTGAAACCTCTGAAATGAAAGGTACAGCTTCTAGCATAATCATCACTTTTTAATAAAGACTTGAAACACTTTTGGTTTGTGCTTTGAGGAAAAACAATTTAAATATACACTTTTAGATGAGTTTACTGACATTTCATAGATGACATCTTAGAAAAGGCTTCAAGTAATTTTTTAAATGACATACTTTTATCTTCCACTTGAATGTTTCTCTGAAATGATCTCAAAATGTACTAAAATTAGGCTAAGACTATGATCATAACCTGAACAACTGTCTCCTTAAAAAATACCCAAAGTGCACCTCTCACTTATTCACTGATTTCATTAAATGAACATTTAATCTGGACATAATTTTCTAGTAAATGTTGAGCACAGAGTAGCAAATAGGACAGATGTGATTCATTTCCTAAAGTCACTGAAAATATAACTTATAGAAAAATTTTTTAGGAAATCTCAATATGCTTTATTTTGAAAACCTTATTTTAAATGGAGAAGTCACAATGTTATATGAAAGAAAGCACAACATAATAGCTACAGGAATCCAATATCAGTCAGTAGGAGATTAATTGGAATATTCAAATATTCACAGCATTACAATAACTAATTTTTCCCATGTAAATAACTAATTTTATTTTTTCCACTATTAGTATTAATTTATGCTCTTTATTTCTATCATGAAATAATTTTAGGTTAAGTCATTTTACATAATTCACATCTTGTGATATTTCACTGAGAGTAGAAACCAATAAATTTTGAAGTTTTATATCCTTATTCTGCCATTATGATGGTGATTATATCCTGGAATTTTTCATAGTATTTCCAATGAAGTTAAGATTATAGGTGCTGTGATGTTCAGCAAAATTCAAGGAATTTCAAGGAATATGCAGTATTTTAAATGCCCCTACTGAGGTTAGCCAGCAGAAAACATACTAAACAAAAGAAGGGAAGAAAATATAAAATAACCAATAAAACCAAGAACACATTAACAGATGTCTTTTAAAAAGAACACAAAGAAAAGAAGCAGCCTATTTTTTAAAATGACATCTATTTTTGCTTATATGGGGCTTTTAACAGTTGTGGAAATTACTCTAAAAAAACAGCATGATTAGTTCTATCAGGGTAACATGGGAAATAAAATAGTTGGTAGATGACAGAGTAAGGATCCAATCAACTGGCCCACTTCGGGGACTCCTAAAAGTGACTGTCTGAATGTGACTACAGCATTATTGTTAGGAAGAAGTTTAGTTCGGTGTGGCAGGGAAGTCAGGGATTGTGAGACGTGAGATGTGAAACTAAAGTCAAGAAAGCAAAGCAAGTTTTACTATACTTTGTAATAGAACAGCTGAACCTACTATCACACAGGGCCAGAATATTTCGGGAAAGTTCCTTTTTATGGGGCTTGCAAGGGGTTTTTAGGAGGGGTAGTGTTATGCAAACAATTGTTGACTGATGGGCTGTCAATGATGTAAACTGATTCTTACTGCGCATGCTCTTTCCCAGAATTCTCTCTGCCCACCAAGGGGGCTAAACCACAAAGCAGACTTATTTTAACGAATTTATAACAAGGAAAAGTCACTTCAGGACACCGCAGGAACATGCCCAGTTGGACTGTAGTTTGTGTAATTTCTGTGTAGTTTTTACTCCTCCTGCTGGGGATTTTCTCATTGGAGGAAGCTGTCTGTAGTCTCAACCTCTCTGTGGTCAACCTGACCTCTCCTCCCACTAATCTGGCTTCCTGCTGAACATTAATTTTTACACAATTATATAGAGATATTTTAGTTTAGCTTAAAAATTACTTGTTTGTTCTTTTTACAGTGGCCTAATTCACTAAAACAAAAGAATGAATTCAGAACACAAAGTAATTGAAAAGTGCAAGTGTAATTCACAACGTTGCAATAATATTTGGCAGGTTAAATTTTCACTCCCACAGTGACCTGATGAAGAGTTCCAGGAGAGACTGTCTGGGTGCAAAGCAGCCCCAAACAAATATTGTGAACACATGAGTCAAGCAACATACACGTAAAATGAAATTGACAAATTCAATATGGACCTATTCCCTAAGTATATTGGCAAATAGAGTCTGTGAGTTAGCTTTAACTGACTTAGGAGATAGGGGTTCTATTTTTCTTGTGTTTTCCGTTCTATGAAATATTTTAAAGCAATTCTGCAAATGCCACAGATTTATAATGTCTTTTTCTCACAATATGAATTCAATGTAGTTTTATTTACCCTTAAATATGATTACAATAAGACTGTTCTGGAGAAGTTCACAACAGTTCTTTAACAAAACAGTATTTAAACAGATACTAAAGAATACTTTGAGGTGGTTTCACTATCAATTATTTTTATAATATGAGGGTAAAGTATAGGTGAAAGTGTGGTTCTCAGAACCACCTCTTCTTCTTTTACATAGCAAAATTGGCTCTCCATGCCCACCCCACTCTGGCTATAGCTCACTAGGGATTAATAAACCCACCCCCATGTCAGCCACATACACTGTCATCTATTCCTCTAATAACCCACCACTGTAATGCAACATGGTTAGGCAGTTACCCCTCCTGAGCAACATGGACAGTGGAACCACATTGCCATTTCTGTACTGTGCAGAGCCTGACCAACATCTTCCTCCTTAAGATTTGTCAGAAACAAGTGGAAAAAGCAAGTTTCTTCTCCAAATAATGAAGAAACACTGACACCAAAGAAGTGATAGCTCCTGAACAGGACTCTACCTAACACTCTCTGTGACGAGAAACACGCCTGAACGTGAACTCACAGACTTAAGAAGTATGGCTCAACTGGCCTAGCACTCCCATTTCCCTAAAGGGGCCCCCATCAGGGCTAGTCTTTATCCAACTAGCACCATTCATTTGGAAAATTCCAGCACTGAGGGAGCTCCGGTAAGTAGAGACGTAGCAATCACGTACAGACACAGAGCAATTTTAAAGCACAAGCTTGATAAGAGGCCACAGATCCATCCCAAACTACTCTTGCGGTGGTGTATAACCAACTGGTAAGCCAAAGCAGACCCCTCAAGAAGCTAGCCAAGAATCAACAATCTTGGATGGCTACTGCTTCCTGTTCACAGAAACAACTGCTTTTAAATTTTAAAGCTGCTTTTAATGATGAGACTCAACACACTGGCACTCCATATAAATGAAAGGCAGAACTATATGCAGTTTACAGCTCTAAAAAGAAGGCCACCAGGTGTGACCCCACAGGGGGTTGCACCCTGGGACTCAATAACCTCAAGCCAGAACTGGGAGGGGAAGAGTGGTGGGGTTAGTGAGGTTTCGCTATCTCCCTCTAGTTTGGCTGATCTGAATAATTATACAGGCTCAGGAACATCTGGGGCTGTCCTTAGTTGTCTAGTACCTGGCCCTGGGATAAGTAAAACGCAAGTAATGACCCTGGGGTTTGAGATGCCTACACGGGAAGTGGTTGGGTGAGGACTTACCAGTTGTTCAAGGAATTGCCAGTTGGAGAAGTAGAACTGACCAGCGTCTAGTTAAAGGCTCAAAATGTTTTCCAGAGAAAGCCCAAGCTCTTTGGATTTTGAGAAAATTACACAGGCGAGCATGGAATATCCTGGGATGAGAAACAACTGGGCCTCTGTGACTCCTTACAGAGTCTGGCTCACACCACCTATCACGCCAACCCCAATGCTGGTGAACGCTTTGCCCTCCACGGAGTCACAGGTCAGCAGAGCCTCTCCCCCCGAGGTGCCGCTGGGTGGGGGAATGGGCCCAGACCAGAGGTAGGGCACCAGAGGGACCGCCTGAGGCCAGACCTGAGGGGACTGGGCGCACACTCCACAGTTTCATAGCCTTCCAGAAGCAGGAATGGGGCACATACTTACAGCGATTTTATAGTCTTTATTCAAGAAAAATTTACTCTTCCTTTTAATCAGTGAGTTGTGAAAACAGGAGGAACTGGGCAGAGTGCAAACTTCTGAGGGCCTGGAGAAAGCCCTAAGGCAGAATGTGGGATGACACACAGTTGTTTCACTTAGGTGAAAACCTGCCGGTTAAAGGTGAATCCAGCCTTTTACAGAAGCATCTCCTGCAGGTGTAGCTACAATCAATGTTGAGTTGAAGACTTATGATGAGGTCACTATCAGGCCTTTGCTACATAGCCTATCTTAGACGTTTTAATGTGGGACAAAAGTCTGGGAGAAACTGAGCTGAAGGTGAATTTCTTTATCCTTTATTAGATATTTCTATCATCTCACAGACATCGTTTCTATGATACAGTTTTCACTGCTGAATGTCTTTTTAGATCTCCTCTACTGTCCATAAGTCACAATGTGATGGGTGGTTTTCTCTGGTAGCCTTAATTGAATCTCAAAATAATTTTTCCTAAAACTTTCTCAGCACTGCTAATCCATCTCTTTCTTTATTCACAGTTTGTGGTGGTTTCTTCACTCTTATTGAGGAAGTGGTTTGGGTAGTCAGGTTTCCCTCTATTAAATGCTACAGGTATTGTGCAAAAGGAGCCTGGGGGATTGAGATGTTGTTACAAAGTGTTTGTAAGCTTTCTTTACCCCTTGAGGACGTAACAACAAGTATGTTCATTTATGAAACATAACCCATATAGTGAACTATGAGATTTGAACAATTTAATTGCTGTAAATATTATTACCTCTAGATTTTCTCACAATGCCCCTTATGAAAGATGCTCAGTAGGTGTGTACTGGATAAATGAATGAACAATATCCAGCATTCTTTGTACTCTTATCTTTGAATACTCCATTCTCCATACCCTCGCAAACTGCACTGTCAGCTCTGTACTGGAAAGGGTCTCAGTGCTCCAAACTCTATTTCTCCGTGTTCATTGTCCTTTACCATTTTCAGTGTCTACCTGTTAAAAAATTTCCTAATTTCCCTTAATTTTTTTTTCCACAGGGTCTCCCTCCCTACCATAAACCTCCACCATATACTATACATCTTTCATGGAACTTAAGGGGATGTTATCCCTTTAATTGTAGCTGTTTCTTACATGTATTCTACATTGCCTATATTTTTCTGTTTTCTTTTTTTTTTTTTTTTTCTGTGAGACCTCTTTTGGAGAATTTGTAGAGTATAAAAAGGATGATGGTAAAAACTTTGAGAAATATAAACAGAAAAAGATTATTTCTTTGAATATGGTGAATGGGCTGCTATGCAACAAACCATTTGCTAAACAGTAGTGAGATATACGTGATAGTAGTTCGCATGGAGCATCTGCTAATGAGACTGAAATATATGAAATATATAATTGTACAAGCACTAGAGAGACACCACTAAATTCCGTAAGTGAAAAGTCCAAGGCATTATGAAAATTTGTAAGTGTAAACAAAGAAAGGTTCCCCTGATGAAGAGGCTTAAATTTAAATTAATTCCAGAAAATTGAGTAAAAATTGCCTTAGTCCATTTGGGCTACTGTAACAAAATAATATAACCGGAAGGTTTATAAATATCATAAACTTATTTCTTACAGTTCTGGTGCCAGGGAAGTGCAGGATCAAGGTTCTGGCAGATTTGGTGTCTGGTGACAGCTGGCTTCTTTATAGAAGGCTGTTTTCTTATTGGTGCTTCACAGGCACAGGCAGCAAAGGCAAGGGAGCTGCTGAGGCCACTAATCCCATCAGGAGGGCTCCGCTGTCATGACCTTATCACCTTCCAAAGGCCCCACCTCCTGCTACTATATCACACTGGACATTAGGTTTCAGCTTATCAATTTTGGGGGGACATGAACATTCAGACCATAGTAATTACCAAGTAAGGATTTTCTTGTTGAAGTTACTTTGTTTGGTGTGGTACAGTGGTGGCCGCGCGTGTTAATATAACATTAGAAAGATGGAGCCTAGCTCCTTGGAAGAAAAGATGTAAGAAACTTCAACTGAGATACCCTGAAGGGATAAAGACAATCAGTGGCTCCACTGTCTATGGCAT
Source organism: Manis javanica (assembly GCF_040802235.1). Classification (NCBI taxonomy): domain Eukaryota; kingdom Metazoa; phylum Chordata; class Mammalia; order Pholidota; family Manidae; genus Manis; species Manis javanica. The sequence continues at coordinate 41,528,798 of NC_133164.1, forward strand.
TTTGGATGATGCTATAGATATTTTACATTCTAGGGTATTTCTGTGATTATCTTATCTACCAATAGTTTATCACAACATTAGTTCTAGTATTAAAAAGTAGAACATATACAATTGAAAAATAAATGATTGAATGTATGTCTTAATATGATTTACATTGTTAATAATTGTTTATAAAGTATTGAATGACATGAGAAAGAACTTATAAAGTTCAATTTAATAAAAACTAACACACAAGTGTCTATGCTATATAAACTTTTTACAGCAATCACAGGTATAGGAAGAATATGCACAGAAAAAGAAGTATGTGAAACAGTAAACACTGAATTTTTTTAAACTCTGATTTTACTTATTACTTTCTTGTGTAACCTTTTTGTTTTCCAAGTTCAGTAATAAAACAAATATTTTTATACCTTGTATTTTAGACAAAACCTTCTACATGTTAATATTGTATCCATGTATTTCTGGAATATGCTCTTCAACATACTTCTTAAGTAATTAAGACATCAAGATTGATCATATAGAGCCCTGGCTCACAAGAAGATTCACTTTATCAGAGCATATAGTTCATAATAATCCATTCAACTGTACTAATGCATAAAATAATTTCAAGAGGACCCTGAGAGGGAAGATGATATTGAAGTTTAGTCAAAGTATACTCAGAGAACATTAAAGTAGCAAAGAGCCTCAGAAGTAGTCTACACACTCTTTTATTTTAAACAAGGAATTTAAAGCCTGAAATGGTTATTTGTACAAATCATAGTGGGAGTAAAGGAATAAAGTCACACCTAGGAACACTATGTCTTTGTTTTATTTAGGAGCCCTAATATGTTTGGTTCATATACTAGAACTGGAATTAAGTTTCATGTGTGGAATTCCCCTGTTATTGAATTTTCTGTCTAGAAATATTAGTAAAATGCATTCCTTATTTCTTCTTTTCTTTTATTTAACTCTATTGCACTGTAACAGTAAAGTCATATTCTTCCAAAAAATAAACTTACAAAAGCATATGTTACCTGTCATACTATCTAACTCTCATCATTTTAGGAATAAAGAACACAAGTTACATCTATATGCAATAAAAGCATCAATTCTTTTGGGTATCTTCATCATCGATACCTGTTGTGGGGACTGAATCAGTCTTGAGGCAATCTGTATCAATTATTAAGACAGTTTAAATAAGTAGATCAGACATTTCGTGGAACACACTTACTTCACACATGTGACCATGACATTAGACTAAATCTATTAACCTTTTAAAACCTAAACACATCATCTTTTCAATGTACATATTTCTTTCTAGCACAGCCTGATCTTTTCACTGTTCTTTCCTCATCTTGCCTAAAGATTTCTTTCCTTATAGGTAGAGGAGGAACAAAGACTGAGATAATATGTTTAAAATAACATTTTTTTTTTACTTTTTCAAAGAATACTTACTTTCTTTGTTACTGTTCACCGTATTTTCTTATACAATTATGTAATGAGTCAAATGAAACATTTATTTTATAATGTTTTTACATGTATGTATATAAAGATATATATATATATATAATTTTACACAATTAATTCTCATTTGAGTATATCTTTCCACTGATACACTGAGCAGAATTTTAAAGAATTAATGTTGAAATTTTGAAGCATTAGTACTGCTAGTGATCACTGCTTAAAATGTTCTTTTTAAAATATTTATAGATGGCCATCAGAAGTTCAGATTCCTTTCCTAACAGAACACGCTTACATATTCTCCAGACTATATTGTTTCCTATGCACCTACATCGTCCCATTATTAAATCCCTTATTTAGTCCTGCCTTCAGAAAAAAGATTATTGTTTTCAGATAAACTAATAGTTTTTTAGGAGCCCAACGATATACGTATGATAATTAATTACAAGGTGTTGAATTAAAGTCAAATAGATAAGATAATAAAATGTGAAAATTGCTGTGAAAGAAGTAAAAATGCATTGCTTTCATAGAGTGAAAAAACTGCCTAATCTGAAGAGTAGAGAATAAGAAACAACTTTCTGGAGGAAAAGATCCTTAATAAAAATCTGAAAGATTAAGCAGAAGCTAAACAGGCAGCAGCTATTTAGCAAGAGCAAGTAGCAAGTTCAGAGTTAGAAATGTGAGACAGTATTTCTATATTTGTGATTAGGAGAACTTTCTTTTATTTATTTAATGAAAATCCATTTCACTTTAGTCTCTGCCAATTGTTCTGAGTCTATTTTCTAGACTCAATTAATTTAGCCAACCACCTTGCTGAAATCCAGATTAAATGTGTCTATTCACTTTTCTTCAATATAAGAGTATATAAATGCTGCAGATGATGAAAATGAGTCGAGTCCAGTTCAAATTAGGGGTAAATTACTAGAATATACTACTGATAAAAAATAAGTAGCTACTAGTTTGGTAAATCTGAGAAGTAAATATGTAATAAATAAGAGATGGAGATTATAATGCATAAAAGAACAAAATAAAATGCATAGTGTAAGATTCCAATATGAAGCCCAACAGAATACTGACATTTTTAAATTCAAGAAGCTTACAATTCTAAAAGGTACAGTTTAGTGAAAGAATGAGAAAAGAGATAGGGAAAGATGAAAATATTTAGGTGATGTAGCCACTCAGACCACAGATCATTAAGGGGTGATCTAGGAACACCAACAATCTCACAAACCTAGGGCGGCAGCCCTAACCTTATGTCAGCACCCAAAGAGTTTACTTACGGATGTGAGAATGAGAGAAGCAGAAAGTTTGATGGATTAGAGGCTGCAGATTGAGCCCAGAAACACGTATGGGAAAGAGGACATCAGCAAAAATGTAGTTGCCATGGAACCAGAGGTCTGAAAACAAAGTGTCCTGACTTGGAAAGCAGCATTTGGAGGTGGAGGGGAGTGTAAAACACTGACAAAGGGACGGAGTGCAGGGACCTGTGATTGAATAACACATGAACTCTCTGAGCATTGTAAACATAGTAACAGAGATGGTGACACATGCTTCTTCTCAAAAGGGTTAATGCTATAATATGTATGTATGTATAAAACTATTAATGATGGGCCATTAGGGTAAGACTCTCACATGCTACATTTAGATCAATGAATGCTTTTGAACAAAGAAGCTGAAATGTAATATAATGAAACCATATTTTGTAGAAAAAAGTTAAGTTAATATGAACTATCTCTGCAAAGGGCATTTCTTCTTATATATCCTTGGCAGCTTTGGTTTTGAGAAACTGTTATCTCTTTCCACTGAGAAAATAACAGAAAGAGAGAATTATTTCTTACAATATACAGAATTTAAAAAGAACTGAAGTAGGGAAATATTTCAAAAAAAAATGGGCATTTAAAAGGTATTAACTAATGTGACTGAGACTTCTCTTTGGGAGGCTTTAGTACCCTGTGAGATAATCACACATTTATTTTTTCAACTATATAGCTGGAGTCTGCATTTACCAAACTTGTCAAGAAGCCCACATTATCCTTCATGAAGCTCCCATATTCCCAAATCATTCTAGAAATTCAGGGTTATTTAATCCAAAGGGTAAGTCCTTCTTCCAAAACCAGAAGATGGGAAGTGATACATTACTGACACTAGTGATACTGCTATTATTGCCACATAGCATTGATAATAAAAACTGATCACATCATTCATCAGAAGCTTTTCGATGATCTGTTGAGCATTCCCTGCACCAGGCTTTACAGCCTCCAAAATAGTATTTCCTGGTCTGATTTCAGTAAATAAAAAAGGAAACTATAGCTACTTTAGTTTATATAAGCTCACCTATTGTTGTCAAGACCCAAACATGGCCTACAGGAGCTTCTAACTTCAGATACACTCTCGCATTCCACACAAACCCTCCCAGGCAAACTCATGACTAAAATCAAAACAGAGTTTTTGATTGGCCTAGGTTATCATTCCAGAATGCTGTAGCCATTTGTTTGAGTCACCCTAGGGATCCCATTTTTATAATGGTTCTCAATGGGGACTATCTTAATCCATCTAATAATACTGTCCACAAAAGGGGAGTTGTGGACTCGTTATTTTTCTGAAGCAGAATTCTTGAGCTCTCTTTAAATTTTTATTACCTGTTATTAATTATATATTACATATATATATGTGTATATATATATATATATATATATATATATAACCAATTATAACCTGCAAGTGTTTTGGAGGAGAGATTTTTTTCAGGACACAACTCTTTCTGTGCTCTTTCCCCTGGTTTAATATAAATGAATAAAATGGAACACTGAACATCAAGACCAATTGATTATAATCATGAAGCCAATTTAATTTCTGGTCATAGAGTACCTTTTGACTGACAAGTTAAAGATGAAAATAATTCTTCCCTTTCCTCTGTAAGAAACTGGGACAGGTCCCATAACTTTTCGGTCTCTTTTAGTTAATGAAATTTCTGTGGTCACACCAAATCACAATGCACATAATCAATTGAGTAATTAAAACTCTGGTCCAGTATCTTCCATCAGCACTTCAATCAATACGAAGTGTATTCCCTACCCTAATCAGGTATGTTGCATATGGGAACTAGATTTTCAGAATGTGTGAGACTGCTTTTCTGTTTTTCACTCACTTCTTTCTCCACTTGATAACTGTTGTCTTTTATTCTTCTGGGTGCAATGGAGAATAGAAAAAGAGGAGAAGGGGAAATTTGTACCTAACCTGCACTCTGTGGTAGGCAGGCACTTAGTACTGCCTCTTTCCCTCAGGTGATTTTGTGGATCCTCTGAGATGTCTTTCCTGTGTTCCTCTGGTTGTACATCCCTTGTTGAGTGATCTCTGCTTTGGAAGGTTGGTCCCCCTGACTCCTTGATTTTCCAGTGTTCATCTCCCTCCACACAGACTTTTCTGTTGTGGTGCATTGTACCAGAATGACTGTATCTTGATAAGTGTAGAGACTTTTTATGTTAAAAATGACATAACATCAGTGCATTCTTACACACACACACACACACACACACATACACACACACATCACTAAATAAAAAGCATTTGGATGTTTCTTATAGTGTAGAATCTGTTCTGAGTTTATAGGACATCAGTGCTTATAGTCACAGGAACAATGCTTTTTGTAAATCTCTTCCTGACTGGCTCTCTGTTGCATAGACACTCTCCTGTAAATCCTGTTGTCAGTATGTGTTCGATTCCTAATTGTATGATCAAATCTCATAAGAGCCTCTAACTCCAATTGTTTTTCAGTTATTTTGTCAGTCCACTTCTTTCTCTCCTTAACACTGTTTCTCCAGTCTGGTGGTTCCTCGTTCTCAGTACACACTGGAATCTCTTGGGCAGATCTTTAAAAGTGAGGCTCAGATTTCACTCCATAGATTTGTATTTTATTGTGCTGTAGTAGACCCCTGTCAATAATATATTATTAGAAGCTTTCTGTGATTTCAGTGTATATCCAAGGTGAGAACTATTGCTTTGGTCAGTGCTGGTTCTCTTGGTTTTCTTCTGACTCATCAATGACTTTCTTGCTCCATAGTGAGCATTGCCTGCCTCCTTTCAGCAAAAAAATTAGCCCTAAATTGTTATTTGTTAAAAAATTCAGAGAAGCAGGCATCAGACTATTAATCTATCTATTGAGAGAGAAAATGGTATGGCTACAATAACAGTCTTGAAAAATATCCAGACTCAAATCATTACTCCATCATCCCCTCATTTCCCCTCATTTGTTCAACTATTTTTTAAATGAATTCCTTTCCAAATGTTGTAGGCTAAACTTTCCCCCCACCAAATTCATATGTTGAACTGATAATCCCTAGTTCTTCAAAATGTGAACTGTATAAGGTCTTTATGTAGATAATTAAGGTTAAATGAGGTGATCATGTGGGTTTTAATTCAATATGGTTGGTGTGCTTATGAGGAGAGGTGGCTAAGACAGACAAGCCAGAAGGGATACCAAGTGAAGACACCAGAAGCCAGCCAGCTGTAAGCCAAGGAGAGAGTCCTCTAAGGGACACCAACCCTGCCGACACTTGATCTTGGACTTCCAGCCCTGCAAATTTTGAGAAAACGAATTGCTACTGTTTAAGCCACCCAATCTGTAGTGTTTTATTATGGCAGACCTGGAGAATTAACACACCACATATATAAATAAACTATTGACCTAAATTGGCCACAATAATTTCAAACAAAAACTGCATTCACCTGCTACATAGACTAGTCACATGCATGCTTCCAATCCATTCTCCAAAATGCAATCAGGATCAAGTAAAATATGACTATGACTACGCCATTCCTACTCAAACTTCTTAAGTGATCCATCTCCCAGTCCACATATTGCTGTCTTGACCTGAAATTGATTTTCTAGTACCAAAATGTTTCGATTTTTCTATGCCTAACCTCTTTTTTCTTTCTTCCTCTCAACTTATCCTAAACCCTTCTATTTTCTTTTTTTAAATTTAAACTTACTTGAAGTTCATCTCAGGAAAACTTCATAGAATACCTCCAGTCACCCTCTGTAATGATCCTAGTTGAGTCAATTCACTATGGTACTAAAATATCCTGTGCATACACAATTGTTACATGCATTTCAGGGTATTAAAATGATAAGCTTACATATGTGTCTTGATTTAAGGATTATAAAATTCTTAAGGGGCCAACTATTTCTTATTCCTTTTTGTAGTTCCCAGGTCTAATGCAATGTCAGCAGTAAAACCATTTGGTATGTATATAAAGAAACATTGCACTTACTTGTATGGGTCTATGTTCAATAAATAATACCACAGATTACCTGCATCCCTGACCCCTAACAGATAATGCAACCCCAAGACTACTAATTTGAAACCCTCATTAAATTTTACTTTGAGAAAATATGCCCTTCATGGAGGATTGTTTCAAAGGATGGTTTATTCCTTCTGTTAGATTTGAGTCCAAGTGAAAGATCATGGATATGTTTCATGGTATGTGAACCCTATGCAATAGTCTGAAAACTTTGGCAAGTTTAGTATTTGAATATGTGCTTTTAGTGAGAAGAGGTTCAGAGCTTTCATCCAGTTGTTAGATTTCTTGACCACAAAATTTTACAAACTGTAGATTATATATTTGTAGGTCTTATATTTTACAACAAGCTGGGCCAAAAGTTAGCTAGTGATGTAAATTACATTATCTTGAATCTTCCTGAAATACTTTGGTGTTTAGTCCTCTACTTCCACTGAAAATTACTATCTTCTAAGAAAACAAACATAACCAAACAAAACTATAACACAATCCTTTTGAAAGCATTTTTTGTTGAGTTTTAGTGAGAATACTTCTTGTTATATTTGTGCTCCCATCATGCTTCCCATATGAAACATGCTCACACACACTCCACTATTCAGCAAGTATTTGTTTCCTAGAGCATTTTGCATTGCATCAGAAGTAGGTTTAGTTAATAAGGCAGAGTTTCTGCTCTTTTGAAGAAAACATGCTAGAATAGGGAGATATGCAAACAGGTAACAGTATGAGGATGATTGCAAACATTTGAAGTAAGAAGAGACTGTGACTGGGCAATACTCCTTACTGGGTATGAAAGACAGTATCTCTAAGTAGATGACATTTAAACTGAGACCTGAATAGCGTGAAGGGAGTAGACAAAATTTAGAGAAAGATAATTATAGGCAAATGGAGCCTGTAGTGAATTGAAAAGTCACTAAAATGGAAAGGACTTTGGTAGGTCCAGGTAGAACCAGGTAGAAGACCAGAAAGTCTGGAGATTGGTGGAAAGAGGAAAGAGTGGCAGAAGATGAAATCCTGGAGGTCGACTGAGAAATCAGGTTAGACATTGTAGACTTTGGTAAAGAGTTTAGAAATTATTTTATATGAGACGGGAAACCAACAGAGGATTTTCAGCAGTAGGAAGCATAAAAAGTTCTGATTTCCACTTTTAAGAGAACTCATTGGCTTTTCTGTGAACAACAGATTTTATACAAGCAAGAGAAGAAGGAAAGAGAGCACAGAGAAAGCTCCTGAAGCACATCAGGATAGAGGTGACAGTGATTAGCCACTGAATGGCAGATGTGGAAATATAAAATAATAAAAGTAATGATTCAAGATATATTTTATATGTAGGATTTTTTATCTTGCTAATGAATCAGGGATATGATATGAGGTGAAAAAAAATAATGAGAGAAGACTCCTGGGTTTTGCCTGGGCAAGAGTGACTGGTGATGCCATTTTAATAAGAGGTGAAAGCCTAGGCAAGGAGTAGGCCTATTTAAAGCGTAGACATTCAGATGAAAATGTCAAGCAGCCATTTGCATATATGGGCCTTGAACTCGGAAGAAATACAGAGACAGCATATAAACCAATAAACCTGATCCTATTAATTAGAAAAATATGTTGATAGAGAACAAAAGGAATGGGTGAAAGAGTTATGAATTACTCCAAATTCAAAGGTCAAGAAAAAGAGAAGGAAGTGGCCAGGGACACTGGGACAAAGTAGTGAGGTCACCAAACAACAGAGGAAACAATGCTTCAAGAATGGGAAAGTGGTCACCTGTGTAAGGCCAATAAAGAGAAGCCTTTTAAAGATTTAGAAACACTGGAGTCAAGTCTTCTCTTCAAGAAAAATATTTTAAAAAGTGATATTTTTCTCTCAGATCTGATTAAAATATTAGAAAAATATTTTTATTTGAAAGAAAGAAATTCCCTTGTAACTAAAACTTCAAATTTCGTTGTTAAAGCCTACAGATGGTGTGTTGTGAAATACTCAGAGCTAAATAAAGTTAGTGCTAGTGAACTGGAGAAGCAACTTGACAAGCCAATTAATCAGAATGAAAATTTTCTCTATCAAAATGGGCACATTTCCTGTTCCATCATCCTACTCACTGTAAAACAGAACTTTCATATTTTACTACTGACTGTCTTTAAGCATTCAGTACTTTTAACTCCAAAGTGTATATTTATTTTTTGAATTAATGAACATTATTTTCAGACCAGTTTTATGTTCACAGTAAAATTAATGCTAAGTACAGAGTGCCCGTATATCTGCTGGTCCCACATACACAACCTCCCCTACTTCCCCGACTGCCAACATCCCCAGGGCACTGGTGTATTTGTTAGTTGATGAACCTACATGAGCACATCAATCATTACCACCCTTAGTCCATAGTTTATATCAGTGTTCACTCTTGCTGCTGTACTTTCGATGGGTACTCAAAAATACATGACATTCATTGTATGTAGCATTATCAAATCTTTATAGTATCACACATAATAGTTTCACTGCCCTAAAAATCCTCTGTGCTCTGCCTACTTATTTCTCTCTTGTCCCCAACCTTGGCAAACACTGATTGGTCTTTTTGCTGTCTCCGTATTTTGCTTTTTCTAGAATGTCAGGTAGGTGGAATCATATAGTATACAGCCTTTTCAAATTGGCTTCTTTCACTTGATAATATATATTTAAGTTTCTTTTCCATTTTTTTATGGCTTGATAGCTAATTTCTTTTTAGAGTTGAATCATACTGCTTTGTTTGTACCATACTTTATTTGTTCATTCTCCTTTTAAGACATGTTGGTTGCTTCCATTTTGGCAATTGTAAATGAAGCTGTTATAAACATCTGTGTGTAGGTTTTCTGTAGGGACACGTTCTCAATTCATTTGGGTAAATATGAAGGAATGAAATTGTTGGTATTTACTTTTTTAACATAGTTATTATTTGAGAAAATTCTATAGGATCCAATTGTGTTTGTTCCTACCACCCAGCAAATATGTTGTGTTCACAAAAGATGCACTTTTTCATTTAAGTTATTAATGACATTACTAATGTATATAATTGTATTTTCTCTTCCTTTGATTTTTCTCAAAAGTACTATAAAAGGTGAGGCTGGCTTTGCTTTATCCCATGGCTACTATAATTAACTATACCCATTTTGAAATCCAAAATGACATTGAATAAAAATAAAGATCATTTTGACATTATCAAAATCTACCTGTGGATTTAATACTTATGGAGACTTAATGGCTTTATCTATTACTTTGGCAGAAGTACTTTTGGCAAAAAGGTGAGGATGGGATCCCAACTAGAGAGGGGAGAAAGAGAACTGAGAAAGTCATCTTTAGATAATTCAAGAAAATTTGCCCTGAAAGCAAAAAGGAAGGATTTAGAAGAGAATTGTTCCCTCTTTTTTCTTTTCATTTTCTTTTTTTTTAGAGGAGCGATACTAGAAAACAGTATTTCTTTTTACAGCTACATGAAAGGAAGAACTTGTTTTCTTATGAGATCTGACACAAACCTCTTTATTAACAATGAACAGTATGTAAAAATACTATGTTTTTCTTTTTCATTTTGACTACTAGAACCATCAAGGCCTAATTTGAGACTCATTTGTAAGCAAATGTGACATAATTATGATAAAATTTCCAAGTCAAGAAATTATTTAATTAATGTTACAATCTGATCCTCATTCATTTTCATTTATACTTCATCATTTTTAGTTTGTGCTTCTGTCATATGTCATTCCATACATGTGAGAAACAAGACACGGTATAAATAAATAATATTTTAAATTAGTTTCTTTCCAATATATAAAGAGGTAGCAATATAGGAGGTATCTAGAGGTCGTTTCAGGGGCTTCTCATCTACAGGTTGATCCTAATTATTTAAGGATCAACTTTGTACCTTGTAATTCACTGAAAGGTCTCATACCAGCCCTTTCTCAACTGTATCTTCTGAAATAAAACTGGGGGCTGAAAGAGTTCCCATTTCTTTCTCTCACACATTTTTGTCCTGCCAGGCTTCCCCGATCTACATAACAGGTTAGATGAAGGCTTACATTTTTTTTCCCTGTATTTCAACACAGACAAGAATACATAAAGAGCAGAGATATTTTTTTTCAAGCTTGTTCCCTTTTATTAAAAATGTGGTACAGATCTACCTCTTAAAAATAAAGGTAATCCATATAAGTACTTTTTTTTTTCAATCCCCCTGCTTTCCTTTCCCTGCAAGGGCAAATAAAATGATATAACTCCCTTAGTTTAACTTTGAGTGTGACCCTTCAGAAAAAAATGTATCTGGAATTACTGTGCTAAGCAATCTTTGACTCTTTGATGGCCTTTCTTATATCTATATGCATAGCATTTAGTAATAATGATACTATGTTAACCATCCAGCATGGTGGAGAGATATATAGATGAGCAGGTGTATGTATCCACATATAATTCAAATAATCTACATTTGGTATTATTTAAGCCAATAGGTGGTGGTATTCAACACAAGCTAGACAAACTATGCTTTGTCATTTGAGCACTGCGAAAGAAGTGCCTCCATCTAGCCCTCCAGAATAATTAAACTCCACATGACATTCTTTTGCTTAAAATATTTCTGCTCTCTATATTGCTTTTAGGATAAAAACGAATTCTTTTGCTTAGCTTAATAAGGATAAACCTTAAGCCTCTTCATTCTGCTTGCGGTTCCCACCTTAACTTTTACAATAAGGTTGTTACAAATGATAGGCTACACCCATATTCAATTATTTTCTGTCCCTTAATGTGTTTAGTTAATCCTACTAATTTCTTGTCCTTGACATCTCAGCCAAGTAATATATTTATATAGGAACACTTTTCTTAATGTATCTCCCTGATTCCTTATCCCTAATATGAATTAGGTACCCAAACTTTATGCATATCCCTATTATAGCACTTAACTCACTATATTTTAAATCTACCTTTTACTTAAAATATTTTCATTTCCATCATATTTTGAGGGACAAAGCTGTATTTGGTTTGCAGTTGTATCTCACAATATCCAGCAACTGGAAAATGGAATATTAAATGGCTTCACAGAAATGTGTGGAGCTCAAAATTCATGGAGCTAAATACATGCGCAGAATACAAGCTAGTGAATTTAGTGGTCCATTACAGATATACTGGTAAAGAAAACAGATGTATGACTTGGGAATATAGCTTTTCGAACCAATGTCCCTTCTCTCTGCCAGACTAAAATTATTTCCTTCTTTTATTGCCTCCATTTCTATCAATCTAAAAAAATCTATTAGTAATTCATTTAGGTAAAACTAGTTCACTCCTTCAACATACAAATTTTCATAGAATGATTAGGGTGAATACTCATTCAATGTCTTTCAATTGTTTTACTTCTGCTGTTTTTCTTGCAATAAAAGGATTAGCAAGTCTAAGAGTGTTCAGTATTATGATATAAACTGAAATCTGCAGTAATTTCAAGAGGAAATACTGGAAAACTGTCTATTTTTTGCTGGGACTCAAATATGTTTAAAGGTATTAAATATTTAGTATTAGAAAAACTACTAATTTTCTTTTTGGTGTATTTTTCTACTTAAATAAAATATGTATAGATACAGATGTTTTTCCTAGGAACAAAATAAAGCTAATTTTATCACAACAAATGTTATTAACACAACAAAATAACCTGTGTAAAAAATTGACCAAACTTGAAATATATTATTTACCCTAAATTAATACTCATGAAAAAAATTATTGCCACTAGGTTTCTAACAATTAATTCATTGAAATCAGTCACAGTGCACTTGCCCGACTTTTATCCTCACCACTCTACTCAAATGGCTCTGTTAAGAATGCAAGTCTTTTACACTGCAATAGCTATTGGTCATATCTCAATTCTCATGATATTAAGTAGTCACTCACATTTGAACCAGAATTAGAGTGAACATGGATAGGAGAAAAAGTGATGAAACAACATTTTAAGGCATAAAATATTGTAGTAAGAGCATGGCATTGTGAACTGTCCAACTGCAAACTTTGAGAAGCTGTAAGAGGGCAACATGTTGTCAGGCTCTTAGTATTTGCCTCACTGTAGCACCTAGAGTAAGGGGATTCTCCACACAGGGCACGTTCCCTGTGAAACTGATGAAAGTGAAGGGCAAGATGGGCAAGTTGGAAGGTTTTTATTGCTTACAGCTCGATCGGGTTTGCTAGCCAGCCCCAACTCTGTCTGTCCCTTGCTGGTGTGCTCGCACTCTCCTGCCTGCTCCTTCCTGGAGGAACTCCGTGGGTGGGTCCCTGGTGACTGGCAGGCACCAGACCAATTACCCACCAGGAATGGAGGGGAGGAGAGAATGGCTGTTTTCCCCTCACCCCTTGCCCCATGACTGGAGGCTCTGCTGTGGTAAATATCCATTGGTATGTAAATGGACTGTTATCCAGACACTATGGAAGCTAGGTGAAAATTCTTGGTGGAAACTTCTACTTACTCCATACTCATATATTTTACAAGGTTGTATATAGGTCACCCCTGCCTGGTAATCCTCAACCACTGAAAAATAGAGGATGATCTACCAAATTCACAGACCCTAGTGTAAATAACTTCCACTTCTGGACCTTATCTTGGACAACTCCAACAGTGTTGAATCATCTACTCCAGCTGAAGTAGTATTTAACTTGCTTTCAGTTTGTCCACTTACACAATGGACTAATTAGTTGAAATATAATTCTATTTCTGTAAAAGGAAATGAAGAACAGAAATCAACTCTTCCTTTCTTAAAATTTTAATTCAAAAAATTTTTTTCTACTTCCTGACTTGTGAACTATTTCTGGTTAGCAAATGTATTAAAAGGAAAAAATCCTGTAATGGATTTGGCCTTTGACCTTTAATCAGTAGGCTTTATTTTCAGAGAGGTCTTCTTAAAATATCAGAATTGCTTTGAACAAGCATTTTGATTGAATATTTTATAATGTATCACTAGTTGCTATACTAGGATATAATTCTAAATCCTTTCTGAACTTGTTTAGTTTTCCCATGTGTGGATGGGACCTCTAGATTTTCAAATCTAAATGTCTTCTGATGAACAAGACAATGAGCAAAATTTGTGTTGGTATACTATTAAAAATATACAAATCTGATTCAGGGCATCATTAGCAACTTCAAGACTCCTTCTAACTGCTATAGATAAAAGAGTTGTCAAAACACTACGTTTTCCATTGCTCTCTTGCCTTTCTCTCTGAATAAACCCAAGCCAGACTTTTATCCTGCCACACCAGTAAAATAGTTCTGTCAAAGATGTGCCTTTCACACTGCAATAGCTATTGGTTGTATCTTAATCCTCATCTTACTGGAGTGCTCACTCACATTTGAACCAGAATTCTTGGTTCAAATGTCCAAAATACTCTTGCTGACAATTTTCAATGGAAATCTAAGAAGAACTGCAAACTTAACCTATTTAAAAGTACAGTTTTATCTTTTGCCCCAAATTTATTTATCCTGCAGATATTCTCCCAATTCATATAATGGCAACCCTACTCCTCTAACTTCTGTCATGCAAATTTTTCTGGAGTAGTCTCAGTTGACCTCTTTCTCTCTCCTGCCCCAGCCATTCAACAAAAAATGCTCTTGGCACTATTTTCAGAAAGATCCAGAATTGTATCACTTCTTAGCCTTTCCCAGGTTATTCTCTGGTTCAAACTAGTGTCCCTCACCTAGATTATTCTAAGAACCTTAGAAAGGTTTCCTACTTCTGTCACTGTTGAATGACTGCATGACTTTCTTTCTTACTTTCTTCAGTTCTTTATTCAAAATTTATCCTCATGGCAAAGCCTTTCCTGATAACTTTGTTTACAATTCATCAAGGCATTCCATATCAGACACACACACACACACACACAGGAATACACACATATCACTTTTACCTGTGTTAAGTGTTTCCTACAGCACTGATTAGTGTCATCAGACAGAGGATAAGATATCTGTTGCATATCTGCCAGCAAAAAGGGAAGGGTAAGTCTCCAAATTCTTTATTAATTATAATAATAAATGTGAATTTGGTGTTTGGGATACAAATAAAATATCACTTCAAGTTATAGGTCACTGCACACACAGAATGACCCAGTAGAGCCTCATCTGGATCTAATAACATTTAATGACAAGAATCTGACATTTGAGACTAAACTTCATATTGTAATGGGAGGAGACTATTAGAGTTTTGAGAAGGATTGAATATATTTTACATGTGTAAGGAACATAAATAATTTATAATCTGAGAGTGGACTATGTTCAATTAAAGATGACTGGAAATACTTTGCCCTTTTCCCATGGAAATGTGGAACCCATTTTTCTTCCCCTAGAATCTGGCATTGCCCCATGATTTATTTTGACTAATAAAATAATAATAAGAAACAATGTTTAAATGATGAGACAGGGCCTTAAGATGTCTATAGCTTCTGTCTTTTCCATTTGAAATGCTCCTTTTTGGAACACCAACACTGATGCTGTGAGGAAGTCTAAGAACCTATGTGCAAAGGCCCATGTGGAAGAGAACTGAAGCTTCTGGCCTGCAGGCCCACCTGGGGTCCCAGCTGGCAGCCGGCACCTACTCCAGCCAGTGGGTAAGGACATTTTGGATTGTTCAGCCATCTCAATCCTTCAATTAACACCACATAAAGCAAAAGAACTGCCCAGTCAACCCAAGGAAATATGAAAGATAATAAATTGTTGCTGTTTTAAGCCACTTTTTGAGATAAATATTTTGTAACACAGTATATGACAAAAACAATTTTACTTTAGGGTCCCATGCCTCCCTCCATTTTGTTTCTCTGCTGTCTTCTAGAAACATGGTGTCCTTCTGTGGATTCTCTGTATGCATGTAGGAGATGAGAAAACAGAAAAATGGGAAATTATAAGGGTGACATTATAGGAATCATACCTGAATGGAACATATCTCTCTGCTTATTAGCCAGATCCTAATCTAAAAGGCCACATGCAACTTCCAAGAAGCTCAAGTCTTCAGCCTAGCAGTGTCCCTGAAGAACAGAAACACACTAGCACTCCCCACAATAGGATAGAAAGCTACATTCTTTCCAATAACACAGGAAGTGAGAGTGTTTGCAAAGAGCAATGGTTATAAATTTTAAAGTAGGAAGCTTGGGTAAGTATTAATAATTAGAAATAAATCTTTGGTAGAGTGAATGGCAACTAACTTTGGAAAGATTTTCTGGAATTCAGTTGGGATTGTAGATCTTAATTTCATAATGGTATGGATATTTACAGTTCCTTCAATCAATAATCTGCTTAAGTTATGGTAAATTTGGGAAACAAATAAGATTGTGCCAGTGACTAGGGTTGAGATTTTGGAAAAAGATATGAGACAGTCAAGGAACAAGAGAGAACTGCGTTGGCTAGAGAGCTGGCAGGCACATCATGTCTAGGATGGCATAACTGTCATAAAAAAGGGTAACGAAGACAAAGACAAGGCACACAGAGAATAGTAACATGAGTAACAAAGTTATACAACTATCAGTGAGGTAAAACATCGTGTCCAGTGGGATTAATCAAGTGAAAAAAAAGAGGTAAATATTTGAGAGAATTAATTATTTTAGAGAGAGTAAAATTGCAAATGATGACAAGGTTTTCTATGTACCCATATCAGTAGGTGACTGAAATGGGCTGAAGTGGAGTTCAGAGAAAGATTATATACATGAAAAAGTTACAAAGGTTGTGTAGGTCATACCTAGACATATTGAATATTATTCAAGCTTATTCCAAGTCTTGGGTGGGAAGTTCTATTATATGTAGATGGTCACATTTTGATAGATGTAGGTAAGGGTGAGGATAAAAAAAATATTTTTAATGAGGTGAAATAGCAAGGAAGAGATTCTTGATATAAGTCTCAAAGAAGAAATTGTTAATCTTTTGGTGACTGAACAATAATCTGGAAATTATAATGGAAAATCAGGGAATGATGACCTAATAAAGAATTTCTACTTTCAAAGTCTGAAAATAAAGCAGTTGTGGAATTGTGAATTGTATGTGGGCATTTCTGCATTGTTAGGGCTCTCTGATAAATATTTACTGAACCTGGGACCAGAATTAAAACAAGCTTTGGCATGCAATTTATGACTGATTAAACAGAAAGAGAACTACATATAGATTTCCCTCTCAGATATGTTTTACACTTTGGGGGGTGGGGGATGTTGATACCAAGTACTTCTGTCTCCCCTGAAGAAATTTATTTACAACCTAAATTAGAGTAATAACTCTGAATTCTTTGGAGCAAAGGTTTTTCTTCTCCTTTCAGTAGGGAAGAGAGAAGCATGTATATAACCAGATAATATTCATATTTCTGTGTTTCTCATTTATAGTACAGTCCCTGATATGTGTAGGATAACAGATAGTTCTCAGCATATGGACTCAGGAATAATAAATGAGGTGAATGGGAAATGGCACAATTACTATGTAAGTATTAATAATTCATCTGTCCAATACAGAATCCTCATGTGTGTGTTCAGGATAATATTAATAAAGTAGATAGAAAGACCTAACAGCATCATAATAGGGGAATGTCAGGTTTAACTTATGACCTGTAGTAGGTGGGAGAACAATACAAGTCAAAAATATAAAAGAGCTTAATTATGGAATAGGGATTCCAAATATTGGTGTGAAATGTTTTGAACAAGGATAGAGGAAACACAAAAGAGTATGTGAGTGTGAATCTAAGATCAAACCAATACATAAAGCTTCTATGAAGTGATCAGTCACAGCAAACTGAATGTTACTGAGAAATTGTGCCCGTAAATATGTCTAAGAGAGTTGCACAAACTAAAGGCTTTAAATCTCTCTGATTCCTGACCTTACAATCACACAAGCACCAATTTTCAGAGCAGAACAAGTCACAGTTGGTCTTGCCTATATTTGGCTCCACTTCAAAGGAAATCCTAGCAAGATCCTATTGTACTTTCAGAAAATGAGATCCAGATTCAAGACTGGATGACCCAGTTTTGCCATGGTGAATAAGAGTGGGAACAGTATCCCAGACAAGGAACTTCATGGAGAAAGGCATATACTGCTACACTGGGCACATGACTTAGAGCACAATAATTTTATTGTATACACAGAGAAGAAATTCAGAGTCACATCCCAAGAGTTATTTTCAGAAAAATTATATTTTTAAAGAGTGAGATTTCTTCATCTGTGATTTCATAAGTGATTTTCACTTAATCAGAATACCAAGTCCCTCTATTCTGCAAATAAAGTACATACAAATATTAAATTAGAGTATGGTAAGGAGAATAGTGTTGTCAACCTTGGTTACATCTCTATTATGATCATTGAACAACATGGCTGGATTCTTTAAAAGTGAACAAAGAATTACATTTTATTGAAAGATAATTCCTAATTAATTCTAGAAGGCTGTTATAAGGATCAATGATCTAATTTGTTGAGGTGTTTATAAACATGTCTGATCCAGTGTCAGTGCTGTATAAGTTGAATGAACACAGTGTAAGAAACCTTTCGTCTTTCATCTGAGACCTCAAAGAAGCAACTACTTAGTTCACATCAGATGGTTTGGGAAGAAAGTATTCCTGAGGTTCAGTTTGGAATTCTGAGTTTTCTATGAGAGCAACTCTGTGTGTGTGTGAGTTTGTGTTTTGTTTGTTTCTTTAGGTCTGATTTTTCCAAATGAATTATTCTAGAATTTTACTTAATACCAAAATCCTGTCTCATTAATTGGAATATCTGAGAATATATTCATATTTCTGGGATTCCTATCTGAATTCAATGGTCACAAATAATTAGCATCTATAATAAATTTTATAAGTACTATCATTCAGATTACCTGGAATTCTATATCAATACCCTCCCTGCTGCACATACTTGAAAGGTTTATATTCAGAATTGTCTTGAAATTAAAATTGGTCATATATGTACTATTAATTCTGGAGAAACAAAGGAAATCTGTTTAAAATATTTTGTATATTTTAGGTTAATTAAATGCAGGTATCAAAATGTAAACTAACTTTAGCTTTTCCCTGATGAAGAAATGTGAAGACTAAATTATTCATTAAATTTAGTATTAGTTTGAGTTTTAAGTATGACTTTCAAATAGAGGTAACCAATTCTTCTTAGATAGGAAAAGAGAGAAGTCTTTAATAAAGTTTATATGTCCTTCAACAAGAAAGCATAAAGTCAGTAAGAATCCCAATGAGCCAATTTTCCATGTATTGCACCATGGTTTAGCTCCATAGTTCTCATTATGGCTAATTGGCATCAGGCAGTTAAACTTGCTATACTACACTAAAAATGAAACAAGTACAATATCAAGCTGTGCATATACTTCAAATATGTTTAATATCCTATTGCTGAACTTAAGTTTTACTTGCTAGGACAAACTTCACTGAGGTTTGCTGTCTTCAAAAGAGAATAAAATCACTTTGAAGTTTCTTCTTTGAACAGTAAATTCCAGCAGAGGAAAATAGTCAGGCTGTGTGGACAAATGATGTACTAGCCTCACAAACAGCCACATAAATACTGTTTCTCTATTGCTGTGTGACAGATGATCACAAACTTCACAGTTTATCAACACATGATTATCTTGTTTTCCATGGGTTAGAAGGCCAGGCATGGCATTGCTAGGTCTGTTGCTCAGGGTCTCACAAAGAAGAAGAAATGAAGGTGTCAGCCAAGCTGTATTTTTGTCTGGAAGTTGACTGGGAAGAAAGTGCCTCTAAGCTTATTCAGTTTGTGGGCAACATTCATTTCCTTGTTGTATGACTAAGGGCCTGGCTTCTTAGTGGCTTTTGCAGGAAGCCATTCTCGGGTCCTAAAGTCACCCACAGTGACCTGCCATGTAGCGATCTCACAGAGCCTCTCAAGACATTGTAATTTACTCCTTCAAGGCCAGCAGGGGAATCACTTTCTCTAGGCTGCTAAGACAAAGTATTCTAATTACAATACATAATATATATAATAATGGAAGTGATCATGCCATTGCATTTGCCAATAGAATCAAATTTCAGGGTCTTCGGCACACAGGATTATCCAAGGATGTACTGGAGCTTACCTTTTGGAGTGTCAGACACAAATCCGTATCTGCTCAAGTTAATCCTTAGTTGTGTTTCTTCACTCCATATCAAATGAAAATTCATTGTTTTATTTAAACTTCCCTTTTTCACTTCTTTCCTTGAATTTCCTAATTTATTTCCTCATAATTTTCATCTTTTTTTCACTGTGGCTTTTAATCTTCCTTTATTGGTATAGGTCTGTGAATTATGTCTCACTAAGGCTTATCAGAGACCATATTTCTTCTTAATCCAACAGGCTTTTTTTTTTCTTTCTTCAAATTACTTCTGTAAATCACTACAACACAACCGGGTGAACTACCTTTCTCTTCAAGCACATTATGTCCTACAAATAGCCAAGACTATTCTGTTCTAATTCTTTGCAAAAATAGATCACTGTAATATGATGACACCTGAGCAACAGAACAAAGTCTCTGGGATTATTTATCATGATTAACTAATAATCCACTAGATTGTATTTCAGTATAAAGAAAACATATGAACATCACTAGGAAAATTCTTGACTAGGTAAAAAGCTTTTTTATTGGTGGGTGAACAAATATGAAATTACTATCTGATTCTTATTTCATGAGTGAACACAAAAATACTTTACATCTATCATTAACAGGTTTATATTAAGAGGATGGAAATACAAATGTCATTTTGTTTTGTCACAATTAAAGTATTATAAAATTCAGTACATACAATTTATTAAGTCCTATAAAATTAGTTCACATAAAAAAAAATTGAATTGTGCCTTTTACTTCTGCCCTATAACAATATGACATCTAAATAAGGGATGCTCAAGAAATAATTTTGGTGGAATTATTATTACCATTATTATAATTTCTAACTTTGGATAAAACATTTGTGGGATTTTTCTCTTGATCTGAACATTTAGAGATAAATAACTGATCCCTGTGGTCTATGATTAAGCCAAGGCCCTTGCTTCACTATATAGCTTTATACCTTCACCTCCAACTAGCAAAGAAAAGAAATAACAGAAGTTGCTTCATCATCAACACAACTTCTGCTGGAAGATTTTTTTCTAGCCTACCGCCCTGAGGGTAATTTATGAGCTCCTTTTCTGAGTCCCCAATGCATTCCTTGAATACTACTTCCTTTGACTATTATTCTAAATTTTATTAAATCTTCTTTTTGTCTAGCACACTAAATTAATGATTCCATGATGGCAGGGATTATCTCGTGCAGTCTTCATTTTTAGATATGCAACATTGTATCTTGCACATGAATGTGATGGTTAATTTTATGTGTTAACTGGGCTAAGGGATGCCCCGATAACCTGGTAGAAAAAAATTTTCTACATATATGTACATATATATGTAGATGTACTGATATATATATATATATATATGCTGTATTGGTTCTGTTTCTCTGGAGAATCTTAATACAATAGTAAACTTCCAATAAATATATTCTGAATAACTTAAAATGATTTGATTCTTTTTTTAATCTATTTATAAATTCTTGCCAAATTAATTGAAGTACAAAAATTATCATTATGGTGTTGTAAAAAGATAAGAAAGATACTGCATGAGATCTCAAGGACTTCAAGGACCTTGGAATATCATCAGAGATGTTGATACATAAACAATTTTCTTATTTACCACGTTGCCCCAGAACATCACAAAAAGATATGTTGTTTATATATCATTATCACAAGATATTCAGAATTTCACTATTTTAATTCCTTGCTAGCCAAATTATAAGCAAGCAGTAGATTCAATCTCTCTTCATCTGTAAATAATAAAATGCACATTACAGAGTTGGTTTGAGAATTTAAAACAATAAATTTGAAGTGTAAGAAACTCAGTAGTTACTCAACAATTAAATAAGTATTATTATCATACTTTATACTCCTTTTCACAATTTAAGAAGCTAAGCAACAAATTGTATGTTGTGGTAAAGGGAACCAAGATTTGAGATCAGGTAATCTAGATCGAAATCCTAAATTTGTGTCTTTGAAGCAGCTCTACTTTCCTTCTGAAGAATTAAACTTTTAGATTTTTCTGTTTACTCCTTAGCTCACTTCTTTCAGAATTCTACATACTCATTAGGAAACCTTGGCTACTTCTAGTTATTTAAGTGCTAGCTATAGTCTGATGATACCACATTTCTCTTTAATATATACATCCAATAGCCTATTGACATCACTATTTCATTGTCCCAAAGACACTTCATATTTAACACACTAAAACTGAGTTTTTAAAATCTACGCACAATCCTAAAATTTCTAAATATTTTTCTTCCCCTTACCATCCGTTCTGTTGTACACACACCTTCTTCTGATAGCAACATGTGTATTTTCTTTTACACCTTGCCCTCCCTCATCACCTAGTGCAAAGTACTCATTAAATTATGTTAAACTTCCAAAATATATCTCAATCTCTCTATTCCTTCATCTTCATTTTTATAAACATATTCACATCTACCACCATCTCTTGGTGTGATTATTAAAAAAACTTCCTAACTGCTTACACTGTGATCACTCTAATTTACTGTCAATTCAGAAATCTAAATTCAACTTTTCAAAAAACACAAATTAGATCATATCCTCCCTCTACTTAAAATTTCTAGTATCAACAAATGGTGTTTGGAAAACTGGATATCCACATACCAAAAGAATGAAGATGGACCTTGATACCATGTACAAAAATTAACTCTGAATGGGGCAGACCTAAATGTAAGAGCTAAAAATATTAACCAGTTATGTGTACTAGTTACAAAAAGAATTTTGATTGACAATTTTTTACTAACTCTCTTGTGGCTATGAGAATGGATATGTTCCACATAGGTGATAATACTTCAGGAAAGAGCCCAGTATGACAAGACATGCAGAACAGAGCCAATTAGAGATTAGAGGAGCAACCATAGTAACAGCTGACATATAACATTAGCAGCAAAGAAATTTTATTGTTACAGGCCTTTATGACAATGGGATTGCCTGTTGCTACCACAAAGCTGACTACCACAAACCTACATACATATATAAAAGTCATACTATGACATAAATCAGATTTTTATAATATATGTAAAAGTTAATTAACTCGAAAGCTATCCCATTGAGAGGATGATCTTAAAACAACTTAGTGCTTCTCCTCACTTGTGTAAAATCTCAGCAGATAAAGCATACACCAAACAAACAGTGCTTAATATTATATGTTTTTACTCTTATATGATATTGGTTCCCTTTCCAGATTCTAGAGGCCAAAGCAAGGAAGCAAGAGGCCTCTAGAAGTTGGAAAAGGCAAGGAAAAGTATTCTCCCTTGAAAACTCAAGAAGGAATACAGCCCTGAGAGTGCCTTGATTTTGGATGACTGACCTCAAGAACTGTAAGATAATTAATGTGGGTTTTCTAAGCTATGAAATTTATAGTAATTTGTTTCAGTAGCAACAGGAAACTAACACAGATTTCGGTATCTGGAAGTGTGGTGCTGTTGTTAACAAATACCTAAACATGCAGAAATGACTTTGGAATTGGTTAGTGGATAGATGCTGCAGGAATCTTGAGGACCATGATCAAAAGAGCCTATATTGCTTTGAGAAGACTGTGGACAGAAATAGAGATGTTACAGATTCTACCAGTAAGAGTTCAGAAGAAATGTATACCAAAGTGGAGAAAAACTCTATTATCTCAGACAATATAAGTCATCATAAAGAGATTATAGGTTGAAATATGATATTAAACATCCTCCTATTGAGGGCTCAGAAAGCAGTGGGGAATATGTTACTGGAAACTGGAGGAAAGGGGATTCTTGCTATTGTTATTGACATAAAGATTAGTGAAATCATGCCTACACATATGTGGAAAAAAGACCTTGTAAGTGATGAATTTGGATATTTAAGTGAAGATTTCTAATCAAAGTGCTGAAGGTACAGCTTGGTTCCTTCATAACAAGATGCAAGAGGAAAGTGAAAATTAAACAGATTAAGCAAAAGGAATCCAGACTTAATAACTTGGGGGAATTCTCAGCCTATCTAGATAGCAAAAAGATGTTAAAAATGAGGAGATTCACTGTCAGAAAAGTGCTTTCTGGAGAGAAAGCCAGCAATGTAGCTGGACAACTTTTTGCATATGCCTTAGAAGGATCAAAAGTCTAGTTCATTTACATGGAGAGTTCATGAAGGGAAGTTGATGTGATACAGAAGCAGAGAAAGAAAGAAACATGAAGACAGAGAAACAGGGCCAGAAGAGAGGGACTGGAGGAAGAAAACTGTATAGCTAGGTTTAAAGACGTTACTAGTAGCCAAGGCAAGGAGACAGACTGTATTAACTAGCAAAACCAAGGGAACCAGAAGGAATCATGACTACTGTCATAAGGGCTTCAGCCTAGTCAGATGAATTTGGATTTCTACCATCTAGAAATGTAAGAATAAAGTTGCACTGTCTTGAACCACAAAATTTGTGGTAATTTGTTACAGCAGTAACAGGAAACTAATATAGGCACATATATAAACATGCATATATTTAAAATATATTTCAATTATTAACATAATATTGTCTTAGATCTCAGTATTTTTTTCTAATGAGAAAAGGTAGTTCTGAGTTACCTGCTATACAAAATATTGAAAAATCAGCACAAAATTATGTCTTATTTAATTACTGATATAGTTATTACTTCTATAATTCTGAATATATCAGAGTTATAGTTTTGTCACATTTACACTTAAATGTATACAGCAGACTATTAGATCATATATCATATATTTATTAGCATAAATTTATAAATCTTAATTCAGTTTTCTTTTTTAAATAAATTGAAAAGTTATTGCTTCCACGTTTTGAAGGTGAATATACATACAATGGTAATTAAGGGGGCTTAACTCTCAAATAGTATTGCAATATATAAGGGAATTGAATTCATTGCAGAAGTATACTTTATTTATATCAGTTTTTAAAATTTATACTGCAAAAATATTTTCCAAATTTAAAAATATACAAGAAGGCCCTAAGTTTTTCAAAATTAGCAAAAAAATACTTAGTAAAGAGAAAAATCCACAAATTGTCTAATCATAATGCATATAATTATCCTAATCATAATAATTTGGATCAAATCATAAAAATGAGCTAATTATAAAAATCATAAAAAATAGGTCACATCATTTTGACAGGGATATGAATATTAGTTTGTCTTGAGTGTATACTAGATTAGAATATTGGAATTAGAATATTGGAATAGATTAGAATCCCTTCTGCAAAATAGAAATACACAATCCTAATTATAATTTAAAACACGACACAAGATCTGAAAAGTGTCACTTATCACTTTAAGGTTCTAATAGGTCAGACAATATATTTTATCTGTTTCAAATCTCTTCATATTTAATAACTTTTGGAAGAAATGTTTTCTGTTCCATAGTGATGAAGGGAAATATATAAAATATAATATGTTATTTTTCACATCTAGTTATAATATAATTATGAAACATTTGAATAATAGGGAAAATAGAATAAAAGGGAATGGACTGACTAAAACAAGCTAGTGTTAGTATAAACACGGGGTTGATTATTAGGCAAAGCATTATTTCAATTACAAATATAAACCATTATTGTCAAAATATGGGATTAACATTCATTGCTATTAGATTGAACACAACTAAGTTGATGATTTGGAGTTTTCTTTAAACTGGGTATTGTTGGATTTTTTATCATGACTTATTTAGTTGTATCATTGTTGAAATAGGCCAGTTGATAAAATTTATTATGAAGATTATCAAAGTATCACATTTCATGAAAGATTTGTTTAGATTGAAGTAAAGTAACAGATCATTTTTAAAAAATATACCTGTTACTGCTATAAATAGTGCATTTTTACTTAAAAGTTATTTAACATAATCTCATTATGTCAGTGATTTTTAAGTCCTTTATTCATTACCAAGTCATAACAAAAGCATTACTGTAAATGTTCTGCAATTTATCAATTTCAAAACAAATTTTTTTCTCTAAATAATTGAATCCCAATATATGATAGATAATTCATTTTGAAAATGATTTCAGCATGTAACATGGACAATTACAGTCAATCAATATATAATATGGTATAAAGATAGGTAATATGTGATCTTAGGTGATGCTACTTAAGAAATATATTTAAAGAAATTACTTAAAAGAGCAATTTTATTCAGTTAGAATTTCATTGCTAGTTATTCTATTTTTTATTTATAACACATATAATTATATAAACTATATGCTATAATATATATATATATATATATATATATATTATACTATAATAAATAGATCAGCCATATATTAGTTTCTACCAGTTATGGTAGGCTTGGAATTTAGTCACATAATTTAACAACAGAAATCACAATCACACCTAACAACTTTTCAAAAATAAAGATTTTCTAATGACTAGAAGTAAATTTCTTAAAATATAGGAAGAAAGATTTTTAGAAAATAGGAAATTGATTTTTTAAATGAAGAGAGTAAACTAATAAAAAGAGAACATAAAAGAAATAATATATATTCAACTGACCAATTTTTGCTATTACAAGACATATCATATTCTAAAGATTTGTATATAAATATTTCCCAGAACATGATAAATTAAGTCTCCAAATTACCTATATATTTTACATGTATTAGAGAAATACAGTAAATATCCTATCGTGATTTATATACTGTCCAGAAGCTTTTACAAGAGTAAATATTAAAATGGATACATATACCATGATTAAATAAATCTAGGCATTCTAAGCAGTTATAGTAAACAGAAATACCCAATACTGCTAATTTCAATAGTCATGCACCTGTTATTTGAAGCATGCCTTTGGCTTTAAACTTCTAGTTAATAGAGAGGAAAAAAGATGACAAAATAGGAAGGTAAGGCAGACATCTCCTCCCACACAGACACAAAGAAAGCAACTACAGAAAAAGCCCTGAGACTTCAGAATGGACTATCTATAACTGGTGAAGAAGAGAAGACCACATAGAGAAAGGTAAAGTGGCAGAGCCTTGATGTAGAAGGGCTGCAGCCCTTCCCCCATCCCAGCCCACAAACAGAAGGGAAAAGAGCAGAGCTACGAGAGATAAGCACTCAGAAACTCTGCACACCTGGCCCTGGAGGTCTGCTCTGGGAACACGAGTCCACATTGCATTGGGATTTGGGGACTTGGGGCTGGACACCAGGGAGAGTTGGAGCACTCTGGGAGGCTGAGACTCCTGTTGCTTGTGGAGGACAGCCATGCTCTGTTGGTCCAACTGAGATCAAAACAGGAGATGCAGTTTGAAAGATTTACCAGTAGCAGGAAATGTACCAGAGGGGCAAGGAATGGATGGAGCTCTCTTCAGAGAAGAAAGAGCAGGTGGATGATGCTGCTCCAGCTCTCCTTCAGTCCAACTCATTAGGCACTCAGGGGAGCCCCAAACACTCCATCCCTGTCGCTGGTGGCTCAGCCCCAAGGTGCTTCCCTGTGTACACACCTGCCAGGACTGCTTGGCTCAACAGTGGTCAGAATTTGCTGTCTAGCAGTCAGAGGGAGTTTTCCTAGTTTTCTTGACTTTTTTTAGCCCAACTGGGGTGGTACCTGCAGGAGCCAGCTTCAAACTCTCCTTCCTCTGAACTAGAGGCCCAGACCTATGCGCCATTCCCCTGCACTCCTTTCCCATCAACCCTATCAGACATGCAGCAGCAGTGCAACCATTTCTACAGGGCAGGCAGAAGGGAGCCCCATGCACAATGATCCCAGCACAAGCTTCCCTGCTCAGTTCGCAAAGGGTCCACTGAGGTGGCTAGCCCAGCAACAGCAACTGGGGCTCCACCACAAAGGAGAACTGGGTAGTAAAGAGTCTTGAGCTTCTGTGCACCAGAAGACCTTCCTCATTTAAACCATTATCCTCTAGCCCAGGAGGCATAGTGGATCCATCTAATACAAAGGAAAAAACAGAAACCCTGACAAAATGAGGAGGCAGAAGAATATGTTCCCAACAAAACTACAGGATAAGATACCAGAAATAGGGCTAAATAGTATCATCATTGGTGAACAGATCTCACCAATCTTCTTGATAAGGATTTCAAATTAACAAAAATAATATGCACACTGGTCTGTGGGAAAGTAATGTTGACCTCAGGGAGGACATCAACAAAGAGAAGAGTTAAAAAAGAACCACTCAGAACTGAAGAATACAATATCTGAAATGAAAAATACAATGAAGGGAATGAAGAGTCGACTGCTGCAAGTAAAGGAGATCATCAGTGAGAAGGAAATTAGAAATCAGGAAAACAGTGAAGATGAGGAAAGGAGAGAAAAAAGAAACCCTAGAAATGAGAGGATGCTAAGAAAGCTGTGTGACAACTCCCAATGAAACAATATTTGCATAACTGAGGTACCAGTATAAGTGAAAGACAAAGGAGTAGAAAGTCTTTTAGAGGAAATAATTTCTGAAAACCTCCCCAGTCTGGGGAAGGGAATAGACGAGGTCCTGGAAGCAAGGAGAGCACATAACAAAAGGAACCACAGGAAGACAACTATAAGACAAATATAACAATTTAAATGATAAAGTTTAAGGATAAAGAGAGGGTATTGAAAGCAACTAGAGAAAGCCAAAAAATTTTTATAAGAGAAAGTCAATCAGGCTATCAGCAGACTTCTCAGCAGAAACTTTACAAGCTAGAAAGGGGTATCATGAAATATTTACTGTATTGAAAGAAAAGGACCTTCAACCAAGAATTATCTACCCAGCAAGGTTATCATTTCTGTTTAAAGGAGAGATTAAAAGTTTCCCAGATAAATGAAAGCTGAAGGAATTCACCACCACTAAAAGAGCTTTATAGGATATGTCAAAGGACCTTCTGTAGATGGAAAAGTTGTTAAGCCTAATAGTTTCACCAATGAAAATAAACCCATAGAAAAAGGTAGTAAACCACTTACCAAGAGAGTACGAAGTTAAAAACAAGTCAAAAGTAGTAAAACCAATAATGTACAAAATCAGTAAAGGGATACACAAAAAGAAAATATAGATTATGTACATCTAAAACATAATTGGTGTAGGGAAAGAAGAATAAAAAAAAGAAATACTTTTACATTGTGTTTGAAATAGAGCATCATTAACTTAATACAGATTCTTATATATTTAGGAAAATATGCAGGAACTTAATGGTGTCCACAAACCTAAAGCCTATAATAGATACACACACACACAAAAAAAAGAAATCCAATCACAACACTAAACAAAACCATCAAATAACAAGAGAAGAGTATAAGAGAGGAAGAAAGGAAAAGAGAGGAACTACAAAAACAACCAGAAAACAATTAATAATATGATAATAGGTACATGCCTATCAATAATTACCTTAAATGTAAATAGACTGAATGCACCAATCAAAAGAAATAGAGGGCAGAATGGATAAAGAAACAAGGTCCATCTATATGCTGTCTATAAGAGACTCATTTCAGACCTAAAGACATATATAGACTAAAAGTGAAGGGATGGAAAGAGATAGTTCATGCAAATAAAAGGGAGAAAAAAGCAGGAGTAGCAGTACATATGTCAGACAAAATAGATTTCAAAACAAGGAAAGTAAAAGAGATAAAGGAGCATATTACATAATCCAACAAGGGAATATAACAATTGTAAATACCTATGCACCCAATATAGGAAAACATAAATATATAAAACAAATACTAAAAGATGTAAAGGGGAAAATAGGTAGCAACACAATCATATTAGGGGATTATAACACCCCACTTACATTAATTGACAGATCATTAAGACCAAAAATAAAGAAACAGAGGCATTGAATGACACAGTAGACTAGATGGACTTAACAGGTATATATGAACATTCCTCCCCAAAGCAACAGGATACAAAATTTTCTCAAGTGCAGATGGAATGTTCTCCAAATAGATCACATATTAGGACATAAAAAGAGCCTCAGTAAATTAAAAAACATTGAATTTGTATAAAACATCTTTATATGCCACAGTGGTATGAAATAAAAATCAATTACAAGAAAACACCCCACAAACATATGGAGGCGAAACAACATGCTTCTAAATAATCAATGGATCAATGAACAAATCAAAGAGATAATTAAGCAATACATGGAGACAAATAAAAACAAAAATACAACAGTCCAATATTTGTGGGATATTGCAAAGTGGTTCTAAGAGGGAAGTACATAGAAATATAGGTCTACCTCAATAAAAAAGAACAATCCCAAATAAACGGTCTACACTCATAAGTAAAAAAAACTAGAAAAAGAACAAATGAAACACAAACTTAGCAGAAGGAGGGACATAATAATTATCAGAGCAGAAATAAACAAGACAAGAATAGACTTGAAAAAAATCAATGAAACGAAGAGCTGGTTCTTTAAGAAGATAAATAAAATAGACAACATGCTAGCCAGACTGACTGAGGAAAACAAAGAGAGACACAAATAAACAAAATTAGAAATAAAATAGGAATATTCACAACTGACAGCACAGAAATACAAAGTTATTAGAGAATTATATGATAAAATTATATGCCAATAAATTGGACAACCTAGAAGAAATGGAAAAGTTCCTATAAAAGTACAATGTTCCAAATCTGATCCAGGAAGAAACAGAAAATGTTAACAGACCAATTACCAGTGACTAAGTTGAACTGGTAAACAAAAAACTCACAACAAAAAAAACTCCAGTACCAGATGGCTTCAAAGCTGAATTCTACCAAACATTTATACAAGAGCTAATTCCCACCCTTCCCAAAATATTCTAAAAAGTAGAAAAGGAGGGAATATTTCAAAACTTTTTCTATGAGTCCAACATCCTTCTGATACCAAAACCAAAGACACTACAAAAAAGAAAATTATAGACCAATATCACTGATAAACATAGATACAAAAATCTTCAACAAAATATTAACAAACAATTCAAAAATACATGAAAAGTATCATCCAAGGATGGTACAATATTTGCAAATCAATAAATGTGATACACATTAACAAAAAGAGGTATAAAAACCATATGATCATCTCAATACATGCTGAAAAAATCATTTAACAAAATTCAACATCCATTCATGATAAAACTCTCAACAAAATGGGTAGAGAGGGAGCATAACCACAATATAATAAAGACTATATTTGACAAACTCACAGTTAACATCATACTAAATGGCAAAAAAGCTAAAAGGTTTTCCTCTATGATCAGAAACAAGACAAGGAAGTCCATTCTCACCACTTTTATTCAACATAGTACTGGAGTCCTAGCCACAGCAATCAGACAACACAAAGAGTTAAAAGGCATCTAAATTGTTAAGGAAGAAGTTAAACTGTCACTATTTGCTGATGACATGATACTATAAATAGAAAACCCTAAATATCACACCCAAATCTATTGAAATTAATAACTAGATTCAGCAAAGTTGCAGGATACAAAATTAATACACAGAAATCTGTTGCATTCCTATATACCAACAATGAATTGGCAGAAAAAGAAATCAGGAAAACAATTCCATTTACAATTGCAGCAAAAAGAGTAAAATACCTAGGAATAAACCTAACCAAGGAGGTGTAAGACTTGTACTCTGAAAACAATAAGACACTCATGAGAGAAATTAAAGTAGACACAAATAAATGGAAATCTATAACATGCTCGTGAATAGGAAAAATTCATACGTCAAAATGCCCATTCTATCCACAACAGTTTAAATACTCAATGCAATCCCTATCAAAATACCAACAGTATTTTTCAATGAACTAGAACAAACAATCCTAAAACTAATATGGAACCACAAATGACTCCAAACACCCAAGCAATCCTAAAAAAGAACAAAGCAAGGGGTATTATATGGCCTAACCTCAAGATATACTACAAAAAGAGTATGGTACTAGCACAAGAACAGATCCATTGATTAATGGAACAGAATAAGACAGCCCAGATAGAAACCCACGTATATATGGTCAATTAATAGATGATAAAGGAGCCATGAATATACAATGGGAAAAAGACAGTCCCTTCAATAACTGGTACTGGAAAAACTGGACAGCTACATAAAAGACAATGAACTGAATTTCTGTCTAACTCCATGCACAGAAGTAAACTCAAGATGGATTAAAGACCTAAATATAAGACATGAAATTACCCAAAAACCATAAAACTCATAAAGAAAACATAGGCAAAAATCTCTTGAACTTAAGCATGAGCAATTTTTTCTGGACACATCTCCTTGAGCAAGGGAAACAAAATAAAAAATAAACAAGTGGGATAAGAACACCATCAACACAACAGAAAAGTAATCTACAATATGGGAGAATATATTTGTAAATGATTTATCAAACAGGGGTTAACATCCAAAGTATGTAAAAACTCATATGACTCAACACCAAAAAGACAAACCCATTAAAAAATGGGTAGAGTGCCTGAATATTTTTCCAAAGAAGAAATACAATGGCCAACAGACACATGAAAAGATGCTCCACATTGCTAATCATCAGGGAAATGCAAATCAAACCACAAAGAGATATCACCTCACACCAGTCATAATGGCCACTATCAAAGACAAGAAATAACAAGTGTTGGTGGGGATGTGGAGCAATGTGAACCCTCCTACACTGTTGGTGAGGGTGTAAATTGGTGCAGCCACTGTGGAAAGCAATATGGAGGTTCCTAAAAAAACTAAAAATAGAAATACTATTAAACCCAGTAATTCTACTTCTAGGATTTACCTGAAGAAAACAAAATCCCTGATTCAAAAAGATATATGCACCCATTTATAGACTCACTATTTACAATAGCTAAAATATGGAAGCAACTAGAGTGTCCATCAACAGATGAATGGATAAAGGTGTGGTACATATACACAATGGAGTATTATTCAGCCATAAAAAAGAAAAAGAAATAAATCCTGCCATTTGTGACTATGTGGATGGACTTATAGGGTATTATGCTAAGTGAAATAAGCCAGGTGGGGAATGAGAAGTACCATATGATTTCATTTATTTGTGGGATCTAAAGCCAAAACAAAACAAAATGAACAAAATAGAAGTAGACTCATATTCACTGAAAAGTGACTGTTGGTTACCATAGGGGAGGGGTTGGGTGGGTGGGTAGAGAGGGTGAGGGAGATAAAGGGGCACAAAAATTACGAATCATATTATAAGTTGGTCACAAGGATAATAGTATAGCATGGAGCATACAGCCAATGATTGTTTCATCTTCCTATGTTGACAGATAGTAACTGCACTAGTTTCGCTGAGGATTTAATAATATGGATAACTGTTGAACCACTGTGTTGTACACTTAAAACCAATGTAAGATTGTCTATCACTGTATTTCAATAAAAAAAATAAAACATAAACATCCAGCCATGCTGCAGTTTATCACATATAACACATATAAGAGAGACCAAGGATGTAATCTTCAGTATAGAGTTTGAAACATTTTCCAGGGAAACCTGAACTTTAAAAATGTATCACACTGCATGAACTGCCCAGGAGTGGTTTTCTTGTTACAGAAACACCATGCATTGAAAGTAAATATAAAAAATCTGCTACTCTCACATATTCCTAGCTTGGAATCATTTTTTTAAATTATACACCCTTTGCATGACAAGCCATTAAACTCCATCAAAATTACTATAAGAAATAGATAAGCTTAGAGATTTTTAAACAGTGCCTCTAGAAGACAGGCATATACATAATACTAACATTAAGTTGACAAAAGATGATTGAAATCATTGTCTACCCAATATTTTTGCTTTAGAATAATAAAATATATTATTTTAAAATAACATGCCAATTAATTCAGAAAACAAAATCAAAATCACATCAATCTATAAATAATCTGACTGAAATATTCTATAATGCTTTTGTTAAAATGGAGAAGTAAAAAAATACAAGTTCTCCTTAAATTATGCCTTTTTCATTCTTCCAGTCACAGTCCACACCTACACATTTGCTTTCCAAACTTCTATTGAAATAAGAAGGGGTTTATGCATATGTTTATTGGTTTATTTCTTTTTTAACTGAACTATCAAATTAGGGCTTGCAGATGGAAATCATCCTAAGGTGATGGATTTCTGATGTGACTTTGTCCGTGATTTAACAATGAATGTAGGTGGGTTTTTACGTGTCACATGTGTATATGCATTTGTAACATATATTCAATCTATTTGATGCAGAAAATTGGAAATGTACTCTTCCATAGTTTATGTAACCAATGCTTTCTAGTTTTAAAAAAGTACATAATGTAAAGCCTATAACATGAACAGAGTAAATAAAATGACACATGCAAGCAGTCCCTGCCTTTTAAATAAAAATATGTACAAATCAGTGAATTTTAAAAAGCAGAACTTATTTCAGAGCTCTTAGATCATTAAAGATAAAAACAAAAGAGCAGGACTTAACGTTTCTGGAAGAAACTGAGAGAACATGATCAACCTGATTGGGTGTCTGATACCTGATCTCTAATGTTAGAAAAATTGCAGTTTTTATATTTCTTGCCTTTAAATTAAGGTATGAGACTCCAACAGCTTTTCCAGATTTGTGTCCATCAATGTACTAGTAGATATTATTTTCAAAAAAGTGTTCTGTGATCAAATAAAATTTGTGAATAACTTGGTTAAACCAAGTTAAACATGTTTCCTTAAAATGTTTTCTTAAATGCTAATTGCACTGTGAAGAAGGTAAGCAAATAAAATACAAAATATATCCAACTAAATTTGAATTTCAGATAAATAATTTGAAATTCAAATTTACTTGGACATATTTTATCTCAGATCCTAATTGTGAATATCCAGATTTAACTGGGCCTATTTTATTTGACAACCTTATTTGTGAATATCCACTGAAGGGACATAGCTTTCCCCAATCAGAAGCCTATTTTTGCAGAATATTTGATGAGGATGAGTTCTAGAGCACATCAAGTTTGGAAACAGCTCTAATCATCATTAACTCTATTCAGCTGAAAAAAAAAACTATGGGAGTTAATTCAAGAATTGTGAAAATAGTATTAACATCTAATATTTATACAGTATTTGCTCAGGAAAAGAATCATACATGGATTTCGTCATTAACTCCATGCAACAACTGCCATAATTCTTATTTTTCCAATGAGAACCTGGGGCCTCAGGAAGCTGACTAAATCTCTCAAGACTTCAGTTTATAAATCGTGGGGCTGAGATTTGAACACTGGCTGTTTTGGACAGAGTTCTATCACTACCAGAGCTTAACTACTACTGCACACTTCCACTTTACTGTGTATCTTAATAATTATAATAAATATTTTCAAAACTAATTGAGTAGATTATTTCAAATAAGGAATTCCTTTTGTTTCAATTTTATTTTCAAGGAGGTTTTTTGGTGATTTTTTTCAGTACTGTTTATAAGAACCTAGCTGCCACTTTAAATGTACTTTGTAAATAAATCTTGGTGGCAGTAGTGATGTGAATGTGCACTGGTAAGCCTTAAAAAATAACCAATTCACCTTTTCTCTATCTTAATGAGAAAAAACTTCCAAGCCATTCTAAAATGGAGTTACTTTAAAAAATTAAGCAATCTTTGCACTTAAAGCACTTAATGTGGATATGTATTTAAAGTTGTAAAATACAGGAGCAATAGAATGGGTTAGTTAACAACTATTTGAATAATGATATTGATATTTAACTGCAAATAAAGACACAAATTTGGGGGTTAATTCTAATTTCTTGATTTTTCTTTTATGGTAATATGGCATTATTATTATACATATTTTTTCCTTTGCAGAAAGAAACTTCTAATACATCTTCTAAATTTGTTGTCGATTAGTCATTTCAAACTGCTTTACAGAAAGAAAAAAAAAAGAACTTGACTATACTCCTGAATTCTGGATGACTAGGTCTGTGTCATCACTTAACTGGGGTCTTACAGGGATTGTTACAGACTTTTTGTAGTTATGGGGAAATAATGGTGGATGTTGCAGGCATAATAAGAAATTCTGCAGGCTACTTTTTAAATTACAAGAAATGAGAAGCCAGAAATTGTTAGCATTACTGAAAAAGGTCTTTTTATAGCTGGATTGTCCTTTAGCCTGCACACACTGTGCATCTGTGGTCAAATTAACACTGCTATCTAGTCATTGCAGAGAATTTGAATTCACATAAATTCAAAAATTGTGGAAAAACTTACCAGACTAATTTTCTTCCTTAATGATATTCAGGAAATAAAGGGAGAAATCGATTATAATAATGCTGTTATTTTTTGATCACACGTTTCTTATTGTTACAAATTCTAGAAGAGACAAAGTTGGTATTTTATTCAAGGAACTATTTGTCTAAATGTTTAAAAATTAAATGTATACTGTTATAAGGTATAATTTAAATGGAATTATGCAATGTCAAGAATAGGTAGAGTGAAGCACTCTGTTTAATAAAGAAATAAATGGATGGTTTTAAATTTTTAAAGACTTTTAATCTTCAGAGCACCCCTATAGTTTAAAGGTAACCTTAAAAATCACACATGAACATATATATATTCGCAGATAACTTGGTAGTATGAGAGTAATATGATTTGACCCTATGAAGACATGAATATCATATAAAACATAGAGCATGTCCACCCAAAGAGTATATAAAGCATATATCACATCTGGCAAGTCCTAAATAACTCACCTGTAATTCTTCCTGTAATCGAGATCCTGTTCCCAAAAATATCATGTATTATTTGTATTAGTTTCCTACCTGCCTTTCCTCAATAATATTAAAAATCATGATAATAATGCATAAATAACTATGTTTTGATTGTGTTTTCTTTGTATTTCCCCCTGTGGAGTGTTTGGAGGGAAGTCTGAGAAAATTGTGAATGGCTAAAAGACAGTACCGGCAAAGCCACTGGGACAACTTCACCTGGAAAACTGACATAGCAATTTTCACCTAGAAAAATTGACATTTTCATATGTCACAAAAGGAACTTTGAATTTTTTGAAAAGGATCTTATTATTGGGGTGGGCTTGCATCAAATCTTAAAATAAAATATGCAAAAATATACCCAAATTTTTTTCAACACATTACAGAATCAAAGAAATAAGTAATAACTCAATTTGGGAAGGTCCTCCTATTTACAGAAGATATGTACAGGAATACATCACTTGATTCCTGTTTATATCAGTTAATCTTAGCTGTATTTCCATGATAAACAGAAAACCCTTTACAATAACAGAAAACATTTATGAATTTATCTAAACCTTAAACTGTAGGTACTTTACCTCATATTTATTCAAATGGATGTGCTGCCCAGAGTTCAAGGGGATGAGCCCAGGAGCCACAGACCCTGTCAGTTTTCTTGTTAACTTGTGGATCAAATCATAGACAGAAGATGGCTGTTGGAACTCTAGCTTCAGCTCTGAGTTCCACGCAAGAAAAAGAGGAAAGGGAAAGGCATTTTCTCTTAATAAAAATGGTCTTTTATTGTTATTTTTAAGTTTTTTAATGCATGCCCTGCTCAAGCACTTTCACCTTCTCTTCATTGTCCAGTTCTCTTCTATAAGATCACCATACAAGCAGGTAATGTAGGAAGGCAGATATATAAGTTTTCCAACCATAATGGTATGAAAAAAAAAAAAAGGAGAGAGGAAAACTGAGAATGGCTTTAAAGTATCAAATTCATTTCACCTTCCAAAGAGATATTGTCAGATATATTATACTTGTCTTTCTCCGTCACTACTGTTATTTAATACCATTAATGGTAAATATTGACTACTGACTTTTTTATTAATATTTTAAAAGGAATAATATGAGAGAAATGTATCAAGGATTTTTTCTTTGCTCCTGTATTTTCAGAGCCATCATACCTATATGTTTTCCCCTATATGAGAAGAGAGACAGAATAGATCTTAGCTATAATAATAGCTTAAGGAAATTGTGGTATGTGTTTGTATACTTACAGGACATAAAATAAATTTTTCCTGAAAAAAAGTATGGTCAGTGAACTTTATTCTGAGATAAACTGACTGCTTAAACAATTTTTACATCTTACTATTAGTTTCCAATTAAAAACAGTTGCACATAGAATCCTGAGTTTGTATTAAAAATATTAAAGTTTCTTCATTTCAGTGAGTCTGCACTGAGTTTTTATTTTTTTACAATTACATTACATAAGAAATTAAATACTCCTTTTCAAATAGTTTGAATTTTTTGAACCTGGCTTTATAAATTATAGATGACAGAGAAATCTCCGCCTATTTCTCTATTTGATTTTTTTGGGGGGAATATGTGTTTGCTTAAAGACTCTGGGCTATACTGCATCCTTAATGAAATCAATAGTCCTGTGCAGAGATCAAGGATGGGTGAGAGCCCTACCTACACATTTAAGTTGTGAACACTTTTTTCTACACAGACCTGGGATCACTGCCGTCATGTGGTATGTAAGATTTCAATGCAAGCTCTTAAACGTGATTCTTCTTCATCCTGCGGAGACAGTTCCTGAATATTAGCAGAAATAACTCATTCTCTCACTTGTAATAGAAATGTCAAGGTAAGTATTGCAAGAAAAAGAGAGCTGTTAGTGCTAAAGTGTTCCAACCACTCTAAAACTGCCTCTCAAAATATGTGCAAATTGCAAAAACAAAAAAAAAGGCAAACATCTTCATTATTAGATTTAATGTTAAATCAAGGCTGGATTCAATTAGAAATATCTTATATTCATCTTTACCTCATGTTTATTCAAATGGATATGATTGGCTACACATAATAGAATTGCTAGGCCACAGTAGGGTATGGCTTTAGTTACTCGGATTGCGTGTTTAAGAATAGAGAAACTGTACTGGATATTTACTGAGCAATGAAGTGTTTGCATGTGGGTTCAACTTAAAAGAAATAAGAACTACCCTGCAGGCAGTCTTTGATGATAGTCTTCTGGATTTAGTTCCAGGGGTTGTATCTGAATCTCTTTCAGGCAGAAAGCTTCATACATGTTCAGTTAGAGAGTAAATAAAGTTTTTCTTCTATATTAAAAATAATTAGTCATTGCTCATTTATATCTAGAAAACAAATCACTAACAAGTGTGTATGGCAGGGGGTGGTAGGGGTGGTCTAATGTACCTTTGATTGTGTTTGAGATTTTTTTTTAAAGCCTTTCCATTTGTATTTCTAAGCAAGTAGAACTCTAGAGATAAAGCTAAACAAAATGACTGATATTTTCAGTAAAAGACTACAAGGAAACTAAGTATTTTCGTTAAAACAGTAGTTAGATTTCTGACTGGTCATTAGTTATGTATATTCACAATGACTTGAAGTTTAATTTCATTTTAGATTGTATTTCAAAAGATAGCACTTGATTATTTCAGAAACTGAGCAAACAGACATTATTTCATTCTCCTAAATTCTTGCTGGTATTGCTTATTTCAATCTACCAAAGCCTCTTCTTAAGTATTATGTTTAATCCCAACTGTCATCTTTGTTGTATTGAACATAGATGTCCTTTTAATGAAATGCCCAGAACTTAACTGAAACTAGCTCTCCTCTGAGCATACAGCTTCCTTCTGTTTGAAGTCCTTGGGCTGGGGTGGCTGGCTCAGATTGTCGCAGGGCCTCAGGACTGTTTTCTCTTAGTTTCACTCCAGTACAATTTTTTGCTCTTGTTTTAGCTTCTTGCAATATATACACACATATTACTTTGGGGCTTATGTCATCTGACTATATTATCATCTACTTTCCATGTTGTCTTCAGCTTTCTGGATTATTTCCTTGTATTTGTTCAAAACATTATATATCATGTGTGAACTGTAAATTTTCTTCACTCCTTATCTCTTACAAATACCCTGGCACTTTTTTCCTTCTTAGTGATAGGTATACCTGGTGAACCAAAGCTAATTACTACAACTTTCTCTCAGACTCTCCTATTCATCTGTCCAGTGAACTTGCTTGACTTTCAAGGTAACCTAAGTCTCACCTTCTCTGTGGAGCTAAATTCTTATTAAAAGAGTCCTAAACTGGCATCCTTTTAATTGTTTTACTTCCTTGTATTTTCATCTTTCTCTGTGCTCTTCAATATTACAATAATTATCACTCTACATTGTAATATTTTTTTCCTAGCATTTTAAATACACTTTGAACTACTTGAGTGTAGGTAGGGCATGAGTATTATTCAACCATTTTCCTTCAGGTGCAACAAAGAATCTATTCAGTAAACTCTTGTGGATTGTTAGAGAAAAATAAGAAAGGATATTCCAAATGATTAATTCTTCTTCTTTTCTCTTTTATTGGTAAGCTGACAGTTTTTCAACTTTCTGTAGTAAAATATGGCAAATAGAATACATGCATCTAAAAAGACATTGAAATTATTTGCTTACCTTAATAAAAATTTCCCACTTTTAACACCAAGTACAAGAATTTACAAAAGCATATAAAACTCTAAAAATTAACCAATTTGGTCAGACCATGTCACCTGTTCAGATGTCTAATAAGGCTCTTGACTGAAATTTTGTTAATTTAAGGCTTAGAAATTTTCTATAACATTATCCTCAAAATTCAAATATCCTAAGCCTACCTATTCTCCTTCAGAAGCAAATGATGAATTAACAAATAAAGAATACAAATTGTATTTATCTACTGATATTTCAGCCTTAACTGTTAACTTCTAAATCTGCCTTTGAGATTACTGTTTCTTGTCACTAATTTTCCACATGCATTATGGACTTAACATGCATCTAAAGAAAAATCTTCCCAATGGTTTTAAAATTTTTAAATTTACACGTTTGGTTATAAATAAGGATAAATTATTAGAAAAACCTTACAAATTGGCACAATACTAAATTGTCAACTTGTTAGTGTATATGAGGGATGAGGAACTATTAATTTTCATTATAGTTCACTATAGTTCATAATATAGTTTTCATTATAATAAACATATAAGAAACATTATAATGCTGTAGCATGTGGGACATTAGCATTATTATCTGTCAGTGAATTGGATTACATGGCACCATAAAAGACTACATAGCAAAAAGAGATTATACAATTTGGTGGTTTGAATTAAGCATAAATTATTTAAAAAGTATTAATTATAAAAGAAGAAAAGTGATAGAATCTGGACCTGAGTACCACCTTTTGAATAAGCCCACTCACCATCACAGAGAGACCCAGGTGTCATCTTACCTAGGCTACAAGCATTCTCCAGAGGACACGTCAGCAAGCCACAGGCCCACCTTTCCCTTGACTCCTCCCCTCGAAGAGCCCGCCAAAAACCCTGACCATAAAAGCCTCTTGACTTGTTAGTGACCCCTTTCCTTCATTTGCTGACCAGGACAGAGGGGTCCCTCTCAGGTTCAGCAATAAACCTGCCTGGACTGTTGAGGTTGCATCCCCTCTTTTTCTTTCATCTATTCCCTCTTTCCCTTCCCAAAAGTATTAACAAAATATAATTAGAAAGATATTAAATGCATTCTTCTTGGAAAGGATAGGAGACATTTTGCATTCAGCTTTTTTTTTTTTAGTAGTAGAATGAAATAATTATTTTGCCAGTGTGAAATTGGGATATAAGTAGAAAGAGAGGGAGGCTACTTTATCAGCTCATGCACCTAAGCTTCAGGAAAGACAATGTAGCAGCTGAGATCCAAAAGTATCTCAGGTCAGGATGTTAATTCCTGACATTTTTTCCATTTTGACTCTTCAGCTTTGCTTTTATTCTCAAAAAGCATTTTTCATCACGAGTATAAACATATGACAGCACAGCTCAGCCATATTATATGGTGCAACTTTACCACAGAAAGGTACTGGTTCCTTCTTTTTCTAATTCAAAATTAATAAATATTGTCTCTGCTTACAACAATGGTGTCTCTATACTGGGTTGAAAGAAGTTTTGCCAGGCAGCTGTGTCTGTGGGGTCTCTCCCTGTGCACCAGGTGAAACCTCAGCCTACATGGGGAGGTTTCTCGACTCTAAATGAGAAAGAATTCTCAAGCAGGTCGGAAGAGTGTAGGTAAGGAAGGAATTCATTAAAGTGAGAGTAGAAATTAATGGCAGCAGCCTTGCAGGCAGCTGAGAACAGGAAAATGCAAAGGGAAGAGGGAAAGTTTGTTTAACATGTTCTTGGTTTAGGGAGTCACTTGGCATCCTCGTCTGCTTGGATCTGCACTGTGTGGGGACTAGCCCCTACCACCTTGGGATTTGGGGAGCAGCAGAGCACTGGATGGAGTGAGATTATGTTCTGAGAATTTACCAAAGAAAGAGAATTTTCATGCAGGCTCCTGCAGCTGAAGTTCTGTTTGGGTCGTCCAGGTGATAGAAACTTGCAGGCCCAAATCTGAGTTCTCAGCAGCCCCTCTACTTATCAAGAGTTAAGTGAACACTGAAAAATACAATGAAATAGCAAAACTTGTAAAGTGGTCTCATAATGCTTATCTCATGTGAGAGACATTAAGTCTCTTCTATTATCAGTCCTCCAGAAAATTCTGCAAATTTAACAAACAAAAGAATTGGTCAGTTCCGTGCCAGGATAGCAGCTTCCCTCTGGGAACATACCAATCAAGACCACCCACCCTGTCCCCAAAGAGAACTGAGTTATGTCTGTTTGTTAAAGAATATGTTAGGAATCTTATTTCCTAACTTCCTGTTTCTTAAAATGGAATCTTAACTTGAAGATGAAATCCTTCCTGTTCTTACTATACTGCTTAGATCTCAGCATTTTTAATTATAGGCAGGAAAAGTTAACTATGATGCTTGTCCCAGGTCCCTGCTCTACATCAGAAGGATTCTCTGGAATTCTGATATACATTTCATTTCAGTGTTTTAAGAATATTTTTCACTACCATCAACTCAGGAAGAGAAGCACTAGATTTTATATGAATAGGGTGAACATATGATTAGCAATCAACCCATTCACTCAGTCATTTCATCAGTTTCCTCATATATGACATCGGTGCAACCAAAATGTAACATTACTAGGGCCAACTGTCATATTAGAAGGGAGGTGTTTATCAGAATTCTGTATTGTAATTAGAACTCAAAATGTAAATACTATCATTGTTTTCATTAATAGTAAATCATGAAAAGGCAAGGGGAAAATAAGGTTGAGAAGAGGCATCAGATAGGCAATATGCTTGAATTGTTTTTTAAAGGGCAGAAGGAAATAGCAGCAGATAAGAGCCAAATCTTGATTTACATTAGAAAGAGCATCATATCATAGAAAATAACAATTTTATGCTCTCTGAATCTTAGTTTCCTCACCAGTAAATGTGCATAATAACAGCTACCTCAAGGGGTTTCTGAAACCCATTAAAAAACCCATATGAGAAGTGTGTAATACAACTCTAGCAAGTGTACATGGTTTAAAAAGATGTTCTATTAGTAAGGGTTTTACTCCATGTACAAAATTAAAAAAAAAAGAAAGAAGAAATAATTTACTCATCTTGCCTAAATGCCCTAGTTGCTGGAATGCTGAAATGAGATAGTGCTTATGAAAGACCTTCATAAAACACAAAGTACTGTAAATAGTAAGTATAATATATAGTAATAAAATGTTAACGCAAACTTGGTGGTACTTTAACTCAATTTTTGCAAGCTTTTCTCCTTTCTATGTATATTTTAATATTTATCTTGCAATAAATGTTTTGTATATTTGTATGGCAATGGCAGACTTGGCTACTTTTTATATGGTTTTGAAACATTTTATTTTCTGTGATAGAATTAATATTTACCCACAGGACCAAATTAATCATGAATTATTGCTGACTCTGGAAAC
The DNA here is from genome assembly GCF_040802235.1 of Manis javanica. Lineage (NCBI taxonomy): Eukaryota > Metazoa > Chordata > Mammalia > Pholidota > Manidae > Manis > Manis javanica. The sequence goes on from NC_133164.1 coordinate 41,572,230, forward strand.
AAAAAAAAAGTTAGAGCCTGTTTTAAAATACATCAACTCAATTCTGTTGTGAAACTGAAGGTTTTTCCAAGTTAACTATTCTATTTCATAAAACACATCTGTTAAAATATTAATGTTGAACCTCTAAGTTATTCGTGTTGACAAATAGCAAAGCACAATTCCATTTCACCTAGGAATTTCAGTTAATTAAACACCAGTTGATCCATTTTATGCTTCTATGATGTTTCATAGTCATAAAAATGTGAAAACATTTTATGGCAAACATAAGCCGTTTCATAAAAAAGCTGCTGAAACTTTTTGTTCCACTTTTGAAAGTTAGATATGTATTAAAAGCTTTTGAACTAATAATACAATGATTTCCACTTAAATGGTTAGCAATAGTCATATAGGAACAAAACATACTGTCACAGAAGCTTATTTATAAAAAGGCAATATAAGAATTCCCACAAAAGCATTTACTTTGGGATTCTTATAGCTTAGGGGAACTGTCAGAGGACCAGGAAGCTGTAGATGTTTTTCTAATACCAGATTTACTATGTATAAAATGTGCAACCCTAGCAGGTAACTTCCGCTCTCTATGCTTTAAATTCTTTCTTTGTAAAGAAGATAATACTTATCTCACTATGCAGGAGAATACAGACTTTTAATTTGTTGAGAAAAGCTCTTCTAAGTTGTTTTTAAGTGTATCAGTATTTAGAGGGCCACTTTGACCATTCCAAAATTTTACTACATCTTCAAAGATGAGAACAAGGCACAATAACTATAACTAAGTTCTAAAGAATTGTGCTAGACACAACTTGGTCAGTCTAATTAAGAGGTGCCCAAAATCGTCATTCCTCAGTCTGCTGCCATCACACATTTACTCTTCATTAAGGAAAGATCAGATACTTGAGGAGATTCTTTAAGGAAATCATAGACTTAGAGAATGATCGAGCAGTTTCTCTCTTTTTGTCAGGGAAGGGACTGCGTCCCACCCCTCACCCTTTTCCTCAGTCTAAGCCAGACAGTCTATTCATAGACAGTGGGCTTAAGAGAAGATTTTAACACACACCCTCCCTAGGTGTTGCAGAACTATGGTGCTCTACACACCCATATGCTGGGTGTGGAGATGTGAATCCAATAGTTCATTATCTCTGGGAAAGCTTGATGTCAAGAGGCTGCCCCTGACAGCCAGGCACTACATGAGGGGAGAGCAGTCAGCCAATCTGCATTTTCACTATTCAGCCAGCCAAGGGTGCATTTTACTTAAATAGAAACAAAATGGAAAATGAGGAAGGTGGCCACATGGAAGTCATTATTAAGTAATTTATTCAGTATGACAACCAGCTGGGGTGAGGGAATCCTTACTGAAAGGGTGTGATTGAAACTCTTGTGGCAGGCATTGAGAGGTGGGTTTTATGAGGTTGTCTGGAGATTATATCACCTGTCACATCAGTAACGTAAAAAGAAATTGCACTTTCCCTTTTCTTCCTTCTCCCCTCCCTAACCCTGCAGTAACACGTGTTCACTCCAGGAGAGAGAACAGACCACATGCCTGCAAGCTTCTGCCCCCACCCCACAACTGCTGGTCTCTGTGTCACTAGCACGTCAGATGAGCAAATGGGAGGACTTGTAATTGGGCAGGAGTTTAAAGTTTTGATTATACCTATTCATGGATAACTGTATTTTCTTATAGTTGCAAGTTACTAAGAAGGTAAAAGATTTGCTTGAAATATTATTAAAAATGAAAGATGATTGATGCAACAAATGTTTAACATAGTAGTGGGAGAAAACACTGTTTCCTGATTATAATCTACCAAATGCAGCCCCTAATATGTATTTAATCATGAAAATAAACCTATGCTATAGGTATCCTTGTCCTCATTTTCAAATAATAAAATTCATAGCTACTAACTGTTGGAGCTTAACCAGTTATTAAAACCAATATTTGCCAATCTTGAAAGCCCTTGCCATATTCTACCACTCATTTATTGAGTGGTATTATAAATTTTATAAATCACCATTATTATTTTATTTGAACATATCAAGTGGAAGCTCAGGGAACTTTCCAGATCCTTTATTAATGTCAAATCATGTTACTCCAAATGAATTTGAAAGTAATTTCTCACATTTATTCTCCCTTTCCTGCAAGATTAGCCCTCTGACTGTCTCATACATAAGCCTGTATTATTTCTGTCTGTGAATATTATTCTTTGCTCAGCTGTTCCCTTTTCTGATAGCAATGTGACCCTTCCCGTGTGCCTATTCTTAAAGTACATGATTTTAAGATCCAGACCAACTCAAGTTGCCCAGTCCAAGTGGGCTTAACTTGACCTACTTTTGTCCACACTCTAATTACAACATTAAGAACTATTCTTTGAAAGAAATGTAAAAGAAATACTTAAATGATTATTAAAATATGATCACACAATCATGCATTCTCATTTACGTCAATTCATTTACTAGTCAAATATATTTTGTTATTATCATCTTGTTCTCTAGTACAAATTTAGGGTGTCTAAGTATAGCAAGAAAGAGAAAGCTGATTATGGAAAGATATCAAAATAAAGAGGTGTTTCATGATTTAAAAATAGAAATACAATTTAAAGCATTAAAACATTAGATTATATATGAAAAAATTCCTTATAATCCTAAAACTCTAGAAATGGAAATAGGTGGAACAGAAATGTATTATTTTTAGTTAGAAAAATATGTGTTAAATTATCGGATGGCTACACTCAATTACAAAACAAGTTTTAAAGTAAATTTTATTTTCTCCAGACCTATTAGAATTTTAGATTATAGATGTGTGTATGTGTGTGTGCATGTATATAACATATACATTGCTATCATTCAGTTACAGTGATTAATGACTATTGATCATTAGTAACTGAAATGTGTAGACCATTCACATGAAAAACACAAAAACACAAAAACACAAAACATCATGCGAAAGAAAATCCTAATATGAATGCTGACAACGCTTTTGATATCAAATTGCTTTTATCCTTGAATATGTTAGAATTAAAGTGAAAACATTCGAATTAATTGCTCTCTCTCTGTCCTTTATATGCAGCAGACTTTTAAAAAAATGGGACAGAGTGATTGACTCTAATAATAACAATGGATTCATTTTATCTTTTAATTTGATTACATGGTGTTATTAGTAAAAGAATGTACAAGGTAACAATTATATTACCTTAGTTGTGGATTTGATCTTCAAAACAACTTCAGCTAGGCTTCTTAAATTTACTCACCAATAGCACACAACCCCTGCCCTGAATCTACCACAGTATGTTGCTTGTTTTTCTTTGTAATTTGAAGATACGCAGAAACTCCTGCTAAGATGCCAATAAAAGTGCAAAGAGAAAAAGTGAGACAGAAAGACAGAGATAGTGAGATCCCAAAAGAAATTAACAGCCCTCTTACTGCTAATTAAAAGCTCTTTGCTTTCTCTCCACATGGCCAGTACATCTGCTTCACATCCTATCATTGCAAAGGAAACACATAAATTCAAAGACAATACTGAGAACAGCACCTGGTTCTGGGTGCACCTGCCGTGATGAGAGTATATTTCATATTGTCAGTAAATTAACATTTTCAGGGGGTCCCAAAAGATTATATTTTTTTCCTCATTCAACTTCTTCCACTGTCCCAGTGGTGAAGAATCAGTAGTTGTGCTTCCATTTTCGATACTAAATATATCATATTGTTGTTTGCTTCACTGGTGCAGACACCTGCCTCCTGCTGTAAATGCTGTGTTCCAACTCTGAAAGATTTCCCCTGGGCTTCTCATTCAAGTATTGGCTTGTAACTGTGGCTTAATATCATGTCAAGATCTCTTAAGGAAGATGCAGCCTGTCAAGTCATTTCAAGATTGAACCTTCATCTACTGAGATTCTGAAAATGTCCTTTGAGTGTTTGAAGCATGAGCAAACAAATAAAAGGCTAACAAGTCATTTGTAAAGATAATAGCTAACAGCATGCATTCTCTTTTTCCTCTTTCCATTAAATGTTGATGAAGAAAAAGAGAGCAGACTGCAGGGCCCCCAGTCTTCCTTGCTTATAAACAGGTCAGAGGAAACTTAAAACTGTAGTGTTTTAGACAAGGAAGCAAAAATATCTCCTACACTCTGTGAGGGTTTAATCATCACTGGAACATGGATGAGATGTCATTTTTCCAAACGAAATACTTCAGCAGGTTTGGGGTAGAGATGCTCCTGCTAAAACAGATTTATGAATTTTTAAAAAATATTAATTGCTTTAGAAAAAATAAACTATGTCCACATCTAATCCCATGGTTGCTTTAGGGGGTGGTCTGAGGAGCTCTAAGAAATGCTTTATGAGTTGGGAAGCATATTAGCAAATTCCACAGACTTTGGTAGGTAGGAGGGTTAATTTTATATACTCAAATTCAGTTTAAACAAATTACATAAGTGGCAGATGAATGGCTTTAATCTTTGTCTTTCTGGAGAATCAAAATTTTCAATATAGATAGATAATAGAAATCTAGGGCCTCTTAATTCAACCATCTCTTTCATTACATGGAACCAAAATGTGGGTCCCTCATGTGTTGGACACTTTAAAAATATTTTTGATACATACATATAAAGATATATAAAAAGCTGACCTCTTGCTATTATTACTGAAACTTCTCTCCAAGAATAGCTATAACTTTTTGGGTTGGGTGCACTGAATTTTAAATTCCCTGTTTTCTATAGTTGATTACCTATGAAAGCAAGAGTGACTGATAATCAGGCACCATAGTAAAGTATATATAACTTTCCATCACTTGTCCTTACAGAAAGTACAGGAGAGTAAAAATGTTCTTTGCAAAGCAGACTAACTTGTCCATGTAAAACACTCATTTACTCACTTTGGAATTATACCAACTTTTCTAAGTAGAGCCTTTAAATAGTGGGAGGAAGGGTGCCTAAGATCACTAAGCTCTGTGTTTAGACACCATATCAGTTTCTCCTTTCTACCAGTCACTTCTTTCATTTAATCCACAAGTTATTTTAAGCAAAAGAGAAACAGTAATTGTATCTCTTTATAATTCTCAATTATGTTATCTATCATCTAGGAAGAAAGGCAAGACCAGCTTCAGGGCTCTAGATGTAATATAACTGTTGATCCTTAAGTACCAATGATCTTTCTGATTTTGGACTTTATGCTGGGCTTAAGACAAGAGAGTTTAAAATAGTTGTTTATATTACTCAACACTCATAGTGTGAATGTAAACCAAATCACTATGGTGTGACTATTTCAAAACTCATGTGAATTTTCTTTAGAAATTAAATGTAATTTAGAGAATTAACTATGAAGATAATCCTTAACTTTGAACACTGTATTCATTTGGAACAGGAAAACAAATAATGTTTTCTATCAGTGATAAAAGAAATCACCAAAATCATTTTCTCTTTTTCCAGAATAATGATTAGTACAAAATCTTGCCCCTATTCTCTGCGAGGGTTCACAGGTTTAGTTACCGCTATTCTCAGAAACTGGTTTAAGTACAGATTAAGTCACTACTAATCCTAAATTAATCCAGTGGTGTCATTACTCTGACTAAAAATAATTTTCCAAATATCTTCCTAGCTTTTTCAATCATTTTAACAAAAGAAATCCCTGTTGAGTACAATAATGTTAAAGGTAGATCACTTGCATGTTATTGTTCTTTTACCTACATGTGGCATATTAAAGGTGGCCACAAATTTTCACAATATTCCCACTAAAAGATGGGGTCTTTGTCTCCCCCCTTGAATTTGAATAGGCCCCATGACCATTTTGATCAAGAAAATAGATGTTCAGTCATCTTGTCTCTTGGAACACTTAAATTTGGAGCCTTGAGTAGCCAGGTAAGAAGTCTGAGAGTACTGTAGTGAAGATATCATGGTGCAGGGAAGCTCAACCTGGCCATTAGGTCATATGTGGTGTTGCAAGAGAGAGAGAGGGTTTATTCTCAATCTCTCAAGGCATCTATGTGCACAAGTGATTTAGCTTAAGAAATTAAAATTCAGCCTTCCTGAAAATCAGAATGTGACATTTCTAAAGAACATCATCTGGTTTCCAATGGGAAGTAGGTCAACAGAAAACAATGTTTCTAACACAATATAACAAAAACCACGCCCAAACTGCAAAATAACCGAGAAATCATTCTTACAGGAGAGTGATGATATCATTCTAATGGTATCCCCAGGTCTACTTCTTCCCTTACAAGTCTTGAACTAAGATTACTGAGATACCCAATTGCTTAACTGCCTCTCTTTTAAGCAACATTTGTCCACATCCTGCTTCCTTGATCATTCATTAGAATCGCTCAATAAAAGTCCAAAGCCATTGAGAGCACCCTCCCTACTCATCTTTCCTGAAATGCAATATGGTTCCTCTGGTGTGCATTCCTCCTTGATGCAGTAAGCTGATAAACCTAACTGTTTGAACACAACTATGTTTCCAGTAGATCTGGCCAGTTGGCTTTATCAGTGGAGCTTTGCTATTACTTGCCTGAGAGCTTTGCTGACAAGAGACTAGGATTCTCTACTAAATTTCAGAGCAAGACTCTTGAGTTTCTACCTGCTCACAGCCACCTTGCTTCTAATAGTGAGACAACTTCTGCCCTGGATCTCAACTCTGAACATTTTGTTGAGGCCATTTGGCATTAGGTTTATTTTATTTGTTATAAGAATAAAGACTCCAAAGCTTTTTTTTTTTGTTATCTCATCAGATTTGTGCTTATCTCTTTTCTAACTTTTGACAAACCATGGATTTGCCCCCAACTATTCTGTTTGCCTAATTGCTATCTGAACCACTGTTTGTATGTAAGAAGTAAGTTTATGGAGAATAGAACATGGACAGAGGTTTTGCAAGCCCGTATTATGAGCCAGTACTAAAGATGAACAAGTTCAAAAGTTGATTTTCATTTCAAAACTTAGTATGATATCACTTACATGTGAAATTAAAAAAAAAACAAATAAAGAAAACAAAGACTCATAAATACATGAAACAAACTATTGGTTACCAAAGTGAGGAGTATTTGGGGGTCAGGAAAATAGGTGAAGAGCATTAAGAGGTACAAACTTCCAGTTATAAAATAGTCATGGGGATACAATGTACAGCATAGGGAATATAGTCAATAATACTAGAGTAGCTTTGTATGGTGACAGGTGGTAACTACACATCCTGTGGATCATTTCATAATGTATAAAAATATGGAATAATTATGATATACAGCTGAAACTAATAGGATACTGTAAGTCAATTACACTTCAGTTAAAACAATAGGAAGTTCTTCAGTCTTTAATTTGTGAAATTTGTTTTGAGAGCAGCCTCCTATCCTCTCATTTGCTCAGCAGGAGACAGTTTTCTGACACAAAATAAGCACGTTAAGTAATTTTGCTTTTGGCTGACCAGGAGCAGTTTCTCATGGGTTTGTTCTCTAATAAATTTGTGCTACTTTCTGTAAGAATTCCTATACTATTACTGTGTTTATCTCTCAAAATGGCCCAACTTTGGAGAATTTCAAATTGCAATGGCTACTGTGGGGGGAATTTTTTGATACCAACAAAATTATTAAATTGAAAATTACCTTAGAACAAAAAAGAAACACTCATAGAGAAATTCTATCTCTGAGCTATGTGAAAGTGAGATATTTTGTTTAACATAGGAGACACTCATTCATTTTTATATTCAGCAATAATTAGTGCTAATATTTTAATAGTACCTTCTTGAAGAAACTATCAAAAAACAGGTTCTTGATTACACTATCTCTATCTTTTGAAATGCTGAAGACCTGTAAAGTTAAATCTTTCTCCCTCATTGCAAAGGAAAGATAATTAGCCTTCTACAGTGGTAATTACATGTAGATTTATATTTGTGCATCTGGCTTTATCCAATTTCCCCTCCTTTTTTTTTTCTTCCCCTCTCTCACTTTTCTCCGGGAAAATTTCATGATATATTAATAAAATAAAATTCCTTCCAATATGCTATTTTGAAGTCATACATTTTAAAGTATTGAGGCTATCTTAATATTGACTCATCCTGAAATTTATTCAAGGTAATTGATGGACTACAATAATGAATGGTTATAATTAATCCATACTATAGCCTCAGAATACCATATATCTGATTACTGAGTTGCATATATTACCTCTTATGATTTGTGTAATTCCCTTTGGAGGTGATTACAAAATTGACAACCAAGAGAAACAATCATTGGAATATCTCACCTTTACTGCAAAGATGCATGCATTTCCAACTTAACTGTACTTGGGTGCATTATCTTTAGCAGAATCCTCATAAAAATTTTAACATATCCAGGTCTAAGCATGGGTTCTGGGTGGTCTTCAAAATGAGAATTAGATTTGTGACAGCAAAGTCTATCAATTACAACTCACAACATAATAGTTTTCTTATATTGGAAAACTAATGTCTGTCATCAGGACAGTCCCTGATAACACCCAGGGTGTATTTAGATCAATCAACTTCCCCTATCAGAAAAGAAGATTTTTAAATAACTTAACCTAATAGAAAACAACCTGAACCTCAATTTGAGGCTTTTTTTAACTAAAGGAAGCATAATACAAAAAAAAAGTCTATTAAATTACCCAGATCAAAGGCCTTGCTATGTGGTAGATATGCAACAAATAAATGCTAATGTTCCATAAATATCCTCAGTGAAAGTTTTAAAGTTAAATCCACATTTTCTAATCTCCAATCCATTCTTTTCTATACTGACTCAATTTTAGTTCTTATTTTTGAAACTTGCCTGAATATTTTTTGCTTGAATGTCACTGAGCAAGAGGAAGCAAATCCAGTCCCAGACCTTAAATCTGCTGCTATCTTATACACGCAACATAATGGATAAACCCTGTTTCTCTATTCCCGGATTTTGTAAGTAGTACATTTTGTGCTAACAATTTAGATTCTACTGGCATATTATTTTTTGCCTGAATGAGTAAGGGAAGATAGTGTTTTCTGGAATATGAACGCATAGGTGTGTGTCCATGTGTGTGTGTATGTGTGTATTTATCTACCCTTTATTTACACTCACTTTCCTTCTGGAATAAAAATGGAATAAAAATATGTTTAAACATATATATATAATATATGAAATGTAGATCCTTAAACAGTGTATATTTGGGTTCAAATGGGTGAAAAAAAATAATATGTAAGGCATGCATTTTAAAATATACCATATAGTAGCAGATTATGATGCAAACAATAAAGCCTTGATTTTAGTGTAATGTATCTTCTCAAGGAATCATGGAACTTTGGAAATTGCTAGGGCCCCATCTAATTTTCAATAGCTTGAATATGATTTGTCACTGAAATCAACTTTTGTTTTTTTTTATATGTGCTCCAAGAGAGGCAGAGAAGGCATCCTAGGAAAAATTCTGAAAATTAACAGTTACAGGCAAGGAGAAAATAGAAAAGGAGTTGGGAATAAAACAAATCAAGTTTGTAAGAGATACTCCTAACTTTACTGATTTTAAGATTCTCTTCCAGATTGAAAAACATCATCTTCTTTCCTGTAGATTGTGTTTTATTTAGTAAGAGTTTATTCTTTTTTTCCTTCCAATCTTTGCTCTCAAGATCTTACTGAAATTCATTATTTCAAAATAATCTCTTTTCTTCTCTCCTCCCTCCAAACAGTGACCTACATTCCTGTGTAGTTTCCACAGTTTCTGTAAAAGATGCCATAAATGATTATTTTTATCATCTACCAGCTTCCATAGTCAATAATAGGGAGCTCATAATCCAGGCCAAATTAGTCACTATACTACTATGCATACACACACACACACACAAATAATGCAATGTTATTACTGAAGTATTGAGATGGGGTTTAGTTCTTCAATTTGTAATTTATTAAACTGAAAATAATGATTTACTTTTGCTTATGACTTACCAATATAAGTATCTAAAAAACATACTGAGATATATTCTCATACTTGATATATCTCCCAAAAGACAGGATTTCTGCATTCTCAAAACCAGTATTAGCATATTTCTACTCATATAAACATTGTTCTTAATTATTTTTCTCAATGAAGTCTACCAAGAAAATTTATTTATATTGTAGTTTTGGGTAGAAATCCAATAATAAGTATGTGTACACAGTATTCAGTAGCATTGGTTTTCCATTTACATACTTTAAAGAAAACAAACTATGTATGTTTCATGTATATATATAAAACTATATGACATACCTATATATAAAATATATATAATTCTATTTTATGGAAAAATATATCAAATATTTTGTATAGATCATACATTTCAGTTACTATTATTTATTTTTATCTCTTCTCTTCCCATGATAAAAAGTTGTTTTCACTTTTAGTTCTATTAGCACAACAAAGTTTTGATTACTACTGAATTTTGGTTTATTATCATTGTTGAAACATTTATTTAAAATTTATCATTTTTCATTTAGGTACTTCCAGTAATATTCATGAAGGTTATTATAAGGAATGTCAGGAAACTACTGATTTCTCTGGATTTCATTTCTGGAATTAAGTAACTTAATTACACAAACAAGCAGAATACCATTTTTCATAGTACTGCTTGTTGGGATGTAAATGATAGCCAACAAAGAACCTAAAACAACCATATAAAGGGATTTTCAGTTCACTGTATTCATCACATCTGCACTCATCACTCACTCTCCCAGTCTACCATCAGATAACTCCACTGGTTTGGGAAGGAAAATAAAATAGACCACGACTTGGTACTAACCAAAAGCATCTTTTCCCTTAGGTTACCAGTGGTTACTCGTTCTCCGATAACCTATAGCAATAATCTTTAACATCTCCTGATGACTTAATATCTTAATTATACATACACACACACATCTCTCTCTTCACAAGGGGGTTCCTATGAGTTCAACAGTAGTACAATTTTACTGAGATCATACAATTAAGATTGTTAACAGTCACTTAAAATATTATTAATTATAAATTATTTCTATATTTTCTTTATATTTAAGCAGAATTGGAAGTCCACTGTATAATTTAACCCCAGGTTTTATAGTTTACCCAAATATTCTGTTTGCTATCAATCTTAGTATTCATAAGTTAAGGCTGTAGCCATAATAAGCGAATGTTAAAATGTTGTGGAATACATCTCTGCAAATAACAAAGAAATATGCACACATGCATTCTATTGTTAACAAAGAAAAACAAGCACTTGTTACACTACCTAGAGTAACTACTGATAGTTTACACTATGTAAAAAATTCCTGGTTTTACTACTACTTTTTCTGTAAATAGCCTGGTTTTTATTCCACCTACTGCCAGCATGTTAAGATCAGCATGTCAATGTCTCTGGGTTCCTGTAACTTTGTTGTAAAGCTAGTTAGTTGACCTAACTAATCACTATGTGACCTTTTAATTCTGACATTCTATGATTTGTAATAAAGTTTGGTATTTTATAAGTTTACTCTTTTGTTTAAGTCTTTGACGACTTTACTAACATTGTGCTATATTGTTTATGTTATGTTTGTTCTTCATAAGTATGTGTGTTTCGTATTCAAAAATGAATAATATGTTTGAAACCAAGGTGCTAGTTCAACAAATATTAGATGAGGTTGTTGCATTAGACACAATGTCTGTTTGTCTATTTATATATGTATCATCTCTCATAGGCAAATATAAGTCTTTTCTCTTTCTACTTATAGCTGTACATAAGGACAAAAACATTTCCTCACCTAGAAAATATAAGTTCTTAGTTCATTTTTGGCTATTTTCCCACTCTATTCTTAGTCAATACCACTTTTTCTTCAGAAACATTGTTTTGAATGTCTATTCTGAGCATTGTGTGGAATAGCTCCTTCCTGATTGCTAAGCAGAATAATTCTACCTTTCTTGTAAAGAACCAGTAAAAATGAAACTTTCTGAGTAATTGCCTAATGGTGGTTGTGTTGGTAAAGTTCTAAATACTATGATAACTTTAAATGAAAAGTCAGGGAGCTTTTACAACAGACAGTTAAACATCCTTTTAGTTGGTATATTTTATGGTTGAATTGCTTTATTGCAAAGATGCATTATAAATCCCTATGGCAAAATGCAAATTGCCTTTACTTGACTTCAAATGTCTCTGAGGTAAAAACACAATAGAATTTCTCAGTAGACAGGTATGAAGGTGATAAAAAAAAGATACTTCACACATATATAAATTGTTTATTTTTCATACTTTCTCAGTATTTCCTCATGTGACTAAAATACAGCGCATTCGTAGATAAGCAAATACTCACTATCCTACTTATTCTTTTAAATAGGCTTACTTGTCATGTGTAACACTAAATACCTGGGTTCTACAGGCCAGGGGAATGAATTTGTGTAAATTATTTAAATGGATTGTGACGGTTTTTTTTTTTTTTGCCAATTTAAATCTGAATTCCCCCATCTAATTTTTCAGTAAACCCATAATCAGTTTACTTTGTCTTTATACCATACTCTGCCTCAATATTTCAATTTAGATCAATTTTATATCACTTTCATTTAAAACTGATGTTATTTTCATGTGTTATTCTTGATGAATATGTACAGACAAGACTTCCTGCTATATAGGCATTTAAAATCTAATAGGGATGTTCAGTCAATGCACAAACACACAAGCAAGATAATTTCAGATAATGATGACTTCCATGAAGAAAATTAAATCTGTGATGTGGTATAGAAATAGGGGAGAAGTGAGGGTTATTTTTATTGTGGTGTGGAATATCCTTCCAGAACAGATGTTGAAATCTAAACAATTTCAAGGAGTCACTTATGTGAAGATCTGAAAGAAAAGCTTTCAAAAGCAAAAAAAGTGTTTAAATCTTCTATTATTTTCAAATTTTACTTCCTATGTAATAAATGGAAATCTATTATTGTTAAGCCTAAATTAGTGGGAATCCTACATGGGGATGAATTCAGATATGTATGTACAGGCTGGCTCATAATATAGCCTTATATTGCTTGGAAAGTTTTAAGAAAGAATGAACTAATCTGACTTCGGTTTTTTGTGTATTTTTTGTGTGAATATTCTTTTTTTTTTTTTTGGTATCATTAATCTGCAGTTTTGTTTACCAGACTCCCGGCATCATCAAGTCCCTCCCGTATACCCCACTGTCCATCAGCATAGTAAGATGTTATAGTGTCACTACTTGTCTTCTCTGTGTTGTACAGCCCTCCCCGTGCCCCCACACACATTATGTCTGCTAATCATAATGCCCCTTTTCTCCCTTATCCGTTCCTAGCCACCCATCCTCCCCAGTCCCTTTCCCTTTGGTAACTGTTACTCCATTCTTGGGTTCTGTGAGTCTGCTGCTATTTTGTTTCTTCAGTATTTTTCTTTGTTCTTATACTCCACGGATGAGTGAAATCATTTGATACTTGCCATTCCCACCCACCTGGCTCATTTCAATGAGCATAATACCCTCTAGCTTCATCATGTTGTTGCAAATGGTAGGATTTGTTGGCTTCTATGGCTGAATAATATTCCATTGTATATATGTACCACATCTTCTTTATCCATTCATCTACTGATGGACACTTAGGTTGCTTCCATCTCTTGGCTATTGTAAATAGTGCTGCGATAAATATAGGGGTGCATATGTCTTTTTCAAACTGGGCTCCTGCATTCTTAGGGTAAATTCCTAGGAGTGGAATTCCTGGGTCAAATAGTATTTCTATTTTGAGTTTTTTGAGGAACCTCCATACTGCTTTCCACAATAGTTGACTTAGGTTTTTATAAGCATTACTTCAGCCGCAAAAAAAGAAAAAGCGAGGGATTAGGGAGAGTACTGGAGGACATCATGAATTTAAGTAGAAATGGCAATTAAACTCTATTAGGCTTTTCCAAGGGAGAAATAGTAGTGCACTGAATTAGGATGACAGTAGGGGAGAGGGTGAGGGTTATAAAATTATACATTGTAGATACAGTTTGGAGGTAGAGTTAAAAGAAATTCCTTTTGAAGAGCAAGTGATGAAAAAATGAAAAGCAAGAATTAGAAATTTTTGAGTTGAAATATTGGATCATTGGTTGAGCAATTCACTTACATTCATGAATATAGTAAAAGTGCTAAAGATTGGTGGCGGGGCCTAGCCAGACCCTGGAGATCCCTCCAGTCAGTCATTTTTAAAAATATTTTAAAAGACACTTACATGGTATTTTGAGTCAGTTAATTTACTAATTAATACAGTTAAGAAATTAGAGACTTAAAGATCAAACTGTGGGGGCCCTTGGGCATTACATGGTATTGTTGCAAAGGGGGAGCCCACAGAAGACAGTGAGTAAGAAGGGAAACCAAAGGGAATATACAAAATAGTACAAAATGAATATTGGATATTAACATTAAACATAGATATTTCAAATGAATACTGAATATTGAAAATAAGAAATGAACTATTAAAAAAAGAACAATAATTGGTTAACTGAATCAAATGCTGATGTGGTAACTAGTAAAGTGAAGAATGTAAAGGAATTACTTGGTTGCTTTCTTTCTTGGAGTGTACCTCTTCCCCATTTTTTAATCAATTAAATGATTCATCCTTGAAGACATTGTTAAATGCACACTGACTGCTTAGGGTTTATGCAAAGAAAAAGTATTGGAACTCATTAAAGCTCAGTTTACATCCTATATTCATTAATTTGTCGAAGAAATATAATTTTCCTTGGATTAGAATTGAATCAGCAAATTTTATTTTCTTACTTAAGAATGTAGAGAAAAAGCCAAGATAAGGTTTCTCAGTGTATCTGCTTAAAATGTAAGTTTATCCATATATATTAGATTTGGTTACCCAAAAACAATTAATGAAGTAGTAAGTAGCAAGTTAATTATCACTATCCTAGTTTGTTATTGAAACTTTGGTAATTAATTGAATTGCCTACAACAAACATTCTTAACAAATTAAACTTCTATTAACAATCATATTGTGAGTATATTTAATTATGAATGACAGTTATGTAAAGGAAGCTTTTCAGTTGCTATAGCCTCAAGGCCAAGATTACATGTCTTTGATGATAAAAATACAGTTTTAATAGCTTAAGGAGAAAAACCTTTAGTAATATTATGTACATGCTATGTTGAAAAAGTCTTTCAATGCATCAAGAACAACTGCATAAAATAAATGCATTATTTAAATGGACAGTTAAGATTGAAATAATTTTTTTTAAGTCCAAAGACTAGGGACGGAGGGAGCTGAGATAAATATGAGAAGAATGTTTAGATGACGTCAAAAGTATGGCCCTTCTGCAAGTGTTTGCTGATTTCAATAACCAAGAGACTGGAGTATTACAGCCAAGATGAAATAAGACAAAAGGACTTGGGTGAATAGCAGAGTATTAAACCTGAAGCTCCTATCTGAAGCAAGGATATCAACCTCTGAATAGCTACTTTAGCAAATTATATAGAATAAAATATATCACTAAATGACAGAGAGACAACAATAAAGCTTTTCTACTTTCCCAGGGCTTTATTTAAAGAAAAATAAAAATTTCCATGAATTAGATATAGATACACACAGATATGCAAGTCTGAAACTGACACGGGTTTGTAGTTCATACCTAATCTATTTGCATAGTCTGAGTTTTCTCAAATTGAGAATATATAATACAATGTGTTTCTAAAAAGGTGGGCACCAAGATACCAAGTTGAAATAACAATATTTTCTTGATGGGCAAAAGCTCAGATTAAAACCCCAATAACTTCTATAGGTAAATACTCAGAAAATACTAACTCAAAATACAAAATTACTGCATACATAAGCAAAAAAGGTACCATAGACTATTTGACAAAACAAACAAACAAAAGCAGATATTAATTGAGGGTAAAATTGCAATATTTCCAGAATCACTTGCCTGGTTTTAGTGCATCTTCACACAATAGGTGTTTCCCATGGGTGGAGAGGAGTAGTCCATCTCCATACCAATAGATGATTACAAGGGCAAGCGAGGGCTTATCTGGACCAGAGAAGTTGGGTGGGGGCTCCTTTTTCTGCATCTGGATGGTGAGAGACACTGAAGGTGGGGTGGGGGGGAGCTGAAATGGACTGCTTGTAAAAGAATATGGGTTTTTCCTACTTTATTTCTCCCTCTGACTGATTTTGGTTTCAAAGGTAATTTGCCTTGGGATTTTCCCCCAGAGTTACACTAATACTCTAGGTAAAATTAACATTATATTAAAAGAGGATGAAATCATCATAATAACAGAATTCTAAAGTACATGTGCTAATTGGGAAGTGAATAGAAATATCAATTAACTTTAAAGATTAAAAAGTAGGCATACTAGCATTTTAAAGGAATGAATCATAACAGTTGATACTGACTATATATAGTTATTCCAGTAGAAGAATATAAAATTATGTAAAAAGTAAAATTTAGCCAGTCCAAAATGAGACATAATGATGTAAATCTTTATAAAAATAAGGTATTAGGTTTGGAAAAAAGATGATGGTATGAGAAGTGAGGCAGAAATCTCCTCCCCAGACCACATATAATATGAAAATACCGCAAATACAACTATTCCTAAAACAGTGACCAGAAATAAGATTTCACAAGGCAGTCTATATCTGGGAAAAGAGAACAGAAAATCAACATCATGGAAAATCTATGCCATGGAAAAGGGTAAAGTAACAAAGCTACAACCTGGCAGGACCTGAGCACTACCCCCACCCCAGCTCACTGGTGGGAGGAAGAGAAATAGGACAAGGAAGGAGTAGAAGCCCAGGACTGCTAAGTACTCAGTCCTAGAAATCTATTCCAGGAGCACAAACCCACGTTGCATGGTGCTCTGGAGATTAGAGGAGTTGAACAATAAAGTCAGAGACTGAGATTCCAGCCACTTATGGAGAACAGGTTCCCACAGCTGGCTGCTCTGGGACAAAATAAAGGCAGGCACTTTGAAAGACTCCCCAACAGTGAGAAGGCCACTAAGGGGACAAGGATTACAGATAGCTTGCTGCTCAGGAGAAGAAATAAATGGACAAAATTGTCTGGGCACACTCAGCCCAGCAGGTTGGAAACTTTCAGGAGCTTCAGGCACTCCATCCCACTGGCTGGCAACACAGCACCAAGGCCCCCTGCCACAGTGATAAGCAGCCTGTCACTCCTTCCTCCTCACTGGCAGCTGCATGCAAACCTGCTGATCTCAACATAGGGCCAAGCCAGCTAGAGGGCAGCCCCATTGACAGTAACTACACAACAGGCTTAACACAGAGGCTGCTGCTCTTTGTGCGTGAGGCTAACTGGCCCTAACAGTGAAGGCAGGCACTGCAGCCTGGAAACAGGAAAGGGCACTGTTCTCCTGGCAGGCAAAGGCACTGGTCACTTGTGAACCCCACCATCACTCCAGACCAGTTCCAGCCTGCAGCAGTTTAGGGGATTAACATAGAGGTTGCTCCCTGCACATGGCTCACTGGCTCTGAGAGCAGAGGCAAGCACTGCAGCCTGGAAGCAGGAAAGAATTTGCTCTTTGGGGTAGGCACCGACACCACTGGCCTGTGAACACTAGTATTTCCCCAGATGCTGGGCAGCTGTAAAGGGTGCTGCCTACACAAACCTAATATTTCTTATTATGCAGTAGTATTATGAAAAGGCAGAACCTTGCTAAATCCATAATCCCTGAAATACCAGAGTGTTCAGTGAAACTGAAACACCAATCTTCCTAGAAAAGAATTTAAAATAAAAGTCATAAGCATGCTAATGGAGCTACAGAAAAATATTCAAGCTCTAAGGGGTGAATTCAGGAGGGAGATAGACACCTTGAAAAGTACTGTAGCCAAAATGAAACATACAATGGAGGGATGTAAAAGCAGATTAGATGAGGTAGAGGAGACAGTAAATGGAATAGAAATTAGAGAACAGGAATACAAAGAAGCTGAGGCACAGAGAGACAAAAGTATCTCTATAAATGAAAAATATTAAGAAAACTGTGTGACCAATCCAAACAGAACAGTATTTACATTATAGGGATACCAGAAGAAGAAGAGAGAGAAAAAAGGATAGAGAGTTTTTTTGAACAAACAAGTGCAGTAAACTTCCCCAATCTGAGGAAGGAAGTAGTCCCTTAGACCATGAAAGTGCACATATCTCCCAACACAAGGGACCCAAGTAAAACAACACCAAGACATATGATAACTAAAATGGAAATGATCAAGGACAAGGACACAATATTAAAAGCAGCCAGACAGAAAAAAAATGATCACCTGCAAAGGAAAGCCCATCAGGCTATCATCAGTCTTCTCAGCAGAAACCTTACAGGCCAGAATGGAGTGGCATGATATATTCAATGCAATGAAAAGGAAGGACCTCAAACCAAGAATACTCTACTCAAGAGATTATCATTTAAATTTGAAGGAAGGATTAAGCAATTTCCAGATAAGCAAAAGTTGAGGGAATTTACACCCCACAAACAATCTCTATGGTGTATTTTAAAGGGACTTCTCTAGATGTAAGTGCCTCTAAAGCAAAATAACTGTTACCAGTGAAAATAAAACCACAGTAAAGGAAGTACACCAATTAATTACTAACCATGTGCAAAACTAAATCAGCTACCCACTATGTCAGTCAAGGGATACACAAAGAGTACAGAATACAATACCTAACATATAAAGAGTTGAGGAAGAATAAAAAGAAGGGATTAAAAAAAAGAATCTTCAGATTGTGTTTATAATAGTATAATAAAAGAGTTAAGTTTGGCTGTTAGAAATTAAAGAAGCTGCCCTTGAACCTGTGATAAGCACAAATCCAAAGCCTGTAATGGCAATAAGTTCATATCTACCAATAATCACCCTAAATGTAAATGAATTAAATGAACCAATCCAAAGACATAGAGTTACAGAATGGATAATAAAGCAAGACCCATCTATATGCTGCCAATAAGAGATTCACTTCAAACCCAAAGACATACACAGACTAAAAATAGAGTGATGGAAAAAGATATTTCATGCAAACAATAGGCAGAAAAAAGCAAGAGTTGCACTACTTGTATCTGACAAAATAGACTTCAAAACAGAGTAACAAGAGACAAAGAAGGACATTATATAATGATAAAGTGGTCAATCTAACAAGAGAAAAAAATCATTATAAATATTTATGCACCCAACTTAGGAACACCCAAATATGTGCAACAAATACTAACAGAATTAAAGGGGGAATTTAATGCATTTATTTTAGGAGACTTCAACACACCACTCACTCTGAAGGACAGATCAACCAGACAGAAAATAAGTAAGGACACAGAGGCATTGAACAACACATTAGAAGAGATGGACCTAACAGATATCTACAGAACACTCCACCCAAAAGCAACAGAGTACACATTCTTCTCAAGTGTACATGGAACATTTCCAGAATAGATCACAAAATAGGCCACAAAAAGAGCCTCAGTAAATTAAAAAAGATTGATATTGTACCAACCAACTTCTCAGATCACAAAGGTATGAAACTAGAAATAAATTGAGCAAAGAAAATAAAATGGCCCCAAAACACATGGAGGCTTAACAACATGCTCCTAAATAATTAATGGATCAATGACCAAATTAAAACAAAGATCAAGCAATATTGGAGACAAATGAAAACAACAGATCAACAGCCCAACTTCTGGGGGATGCAATGAAAGCAGTTCTAAGAGGAAAGTATATAGCAATCCAGGCCTTTTTAAAAAAGGAAGAACAATCCCAAACGAACAGTCTAAATTCACAATTAATAAAACTGGAAAAAGAAGAAGAAATGAGACCCAAAGTCAGTAGAAGGAGAGACATAATAAAGATCAGAGAAGAAATAAAAAAAATTGAGAAGAATAAAACAATAGAAAGAATCAATGAAACCAAGAGCTGGTTCTTTAAGAAAATAGAAAAAATAGTAAACCCCTAGCCAGACTTATCAAGAAAAAAAGAGAATCTACACACATAAACAGTATCAGAAATGAGAAAGGAAAAATCACTACAGACATCACCAAAATACAAAGAATTATTAGAGAATACTATGAAAAATTATGTGCTAACAAAATGGACAATCTAGTAGAAACGGACAACTTACTAGTAAAATACAACCTTCCAAGAATGACTTAGGAAAAATCAGAAAAACTTAACAGACCAATTACCAGCAATGAAATTGAGTAAGTAATCAAAAAACTACCCAGGAAAAAAACCCACAGACCAGACGGCTTCACAGAGGAATATTTTCAGACATTTAGCAAAGATGTAATACCTGTCCTCCTTAACATTATCCAAAAAGTAGAAAAGGAGGGATTATTTCCTAACTCACTCTATGAAGCCAGCATCACTCTAATATCAAAACCAAGCAAAGACACCACAAAAAAGAAAATTACAGATCAATATCACTGATGAACACAAATGCAAAAATACGCAACAAAATATTAGCAAACCAAATTTAAAAATACATCAAAAAGATCAGCCATCATGATCAAGTAGGATTTATTTCAGGGATGCAAAGATGGTACAAATTAGAAAATCCATCAACATTACCTACCACATCAACAAAAAAAATAACAAAAAACACATGATCATCTCCATAGATGTTGAAAAATCATTTGACAAAATTCAACATCCATTTATGATAAAAACTCCCAAGAAAATGGGTACAGAGGGCAAGTACCTCAACATAATAAAGGCCATATATGATAAACCCACAGCTAACATCATACTGAACAGCAAGAAGCTGAAAGCTTTCCTCTGAGATCAGGAACAAGATAGGGATGACCATTCCCCCCACTGTTACTTAAAATAGTACTGGAGGTCCTAGCCACAGCAATTAGACAAAACAAAGAAATACAAGGAATCCAGATTGGTAAAGAAGAAGTTAAACTGTCACTATTTGTAGATGACATTATATTGTACATAAAAACCCTAAAGATTCCACTCCAAAACTACTAGAACTGATATCGGAATACAGCAAAGTTGCAGGATACAAAACTAACACACAGAAACCTGAGGCTTTCCTATACACTAACAATGAACCAATAGAAAGAGAAATCAGGAAAACAATTCCATTCATAATTGCATCAAAAAGAATAAAATACCTAGGAATAAACCTAACCAAAGAAGTGAAAGACCTATACCCTAAAAACTATAAGATACTCGATACTTTAATGAGAAATTAAAGAGGACACTAACAAATGGAAACACATCCCATGCTCTTGGCTAGGAAGAATTAATATCATCAAAATGGCCATCCTGCCCAAAGCAATATACAGATTTGATACAATCCCTATCAAATTACCAACAGCATTCTTCAACAAACTGGAACAAATAGTTCAAAAATTCATATGGAAACACCAAAGACACCGAGTAGCCAAAGCAATCCTGAGAAAGAAGAATAAAGTAGGGGGGATCTCATTCCCCAACTTCAAGCTCTACTATAAAGCCATAGTAATCAAGACAGTTTGGTACTGGCACAGGAACAGAGCCACAGACCAGTGGAACAGAATAGAGACTCCAAATATTAACCCAAACATATATGGCCAATTAGTATACGATAAAGGAGCCATGGACATACAATGGCGAAATGACAGTCTCTTCAACAGATGGTGCAAGCAAAACTGGACAGCTACATGTAAGAAAATGAAATTGAATCACTCTCTAACCCCAAACACAAAAGTAAATTCAAAATGGATCAAAGACCTGAATGTAAGTCATGGAATCATAAAACTCTTAGAAAAAAACGTAGGCAAAAATCTCATGGACATAAACATGAGTGACTTCTTCACGAACATTTCTCCCAGGCAAGGGAAACAAAGGCAAAAATGAATAAGTGGAACTATTTCAAGCTAAAAAGCTTCTGTACAGCAAAGGACACCATCAATAGAACAAAAAGGTATCCTACAGTATGGAAGAACATATTCATAAATGACAGATCCGATAAAGAATTGACATCCAAAATATATAAAGAGCTCACATGCCTCAACAAACAGAAATCAAATAATTCAATTAAAAAATTGGCAGAGGAGCTGAATAGACAATTCTCTTTAGAAGAAATCCAGATGGCCAACAGGCACATGAAAAGATGCTCCACATCACTAATCATCAGAGAAATGCAAATTAAAACCACAATGAGATATCACCTCACACCAGTAAGGATCGCCATCATCGAAAAGACAAACAACAACAAATGTTGGAGAGGTTGCGGAGAAAGGGGAACCCTCCTACACTGCTGGTGGGAATGTAAATTAGTTCAACCATTGTGGAAAGCAGTATGGAGGTTCATCAAAATGCTCAAAATAGACATACCATTTGACCCAGGAATTCCACTTCTAGGAATTTACCCTAAGAATGCAGCAGCCCCATTTCAAAAAGATAGATGTACCACTATGTTTATTGCAGCCCTATTTACAATAGCCAAGAAATGGAAGCAACCTAAGTGTCCATCAGTAGATGAATGGATAAAGAAGATGTGGTACATATACACATTGGAATATTATTCAGCCATAAGAATAAAACAAATCCTACCATTTGCAACAACATGGATGGAGCTAGAGGGTATTATGCTCAGTGAAATAAACCAAGTGGAGAAAGACAAATACCAAATGATTTCACTCATATGTGGAGTATAAGAACAAAGAAAAACTGAAGGAACAAAACAGCAGCAGAATCACAGAACCCAAGAATGGACTAACCATGACCAAAGGGAAAGGGACTCGGGAGAATGGGAGGGAAGGGTGGGATAAGGGCAGGGAAGAAGAAAGGGGGTATTACAATTAGCATGTATAATGTTGGGGGGAGAAAAAGGGAGGGCTGTGCAACACTGAGAAGACAAGTAATGATTCTACAACATCTTACTACGCTGATGGACAGTGACTGTAATGGAGTCTGTGGGGTGGACTTGGTGAAGGGGAGACCCTATTAAACATAATGTTCTTCATGTAATTGTAGATTAATGATAACAAAATAAAATATATATACATAAAAAATTATCAATAGGTAGAATATAAACATATTACCTTGCATTAGAAAATACACATTCTTACTAATTTCACATTTCTTTCTTTAAAGGAGATGAGAGTGTATTGAGATATTAAGCAGATTTCAGATTTCAGTGATGTCATATAAACCATTATCCCCTGACTAATACAATAACATTAGAAATCTTTAATAAAGACAAAATTTTTTTGCAAATTAAAAATCATATGTCTTAATAATTTATAGCTCTTAAAACAAAATATAGTGTCAATTCCTCCTTAACTCAGCCATTTTGATGACTTCTTAGAAGCCCCAGAAAGAAATCAATTAAAATAATAGAGCACCTGTTCAGAGAAGATAGTCTGAGTAAGGCCAGAAAACATGGGGAGACCTCCAGCAGTGGGGAGGTGCCCATTAGGCTGTGGTTCTCTGGGTGCACTTGGGTGTGTATCTCAGAGAGGGAAGGGAATAGAAGATGGAGGATCTTACGGGGTGCTGAATTTAAATATTCTTCATCCTTAAATCTGCATTGCTAAGAAAATGTATGCCCTTCAGTTTACATATTGATTTGCATGTTGTTTTTTTTCAGTTTATATATCATTTCTTCTTTAATCTAATATGTTGAAAATATCATGTCCATTTGATGGAAGCAGACTGTTTAGAATTGCTTATATGTTTATCGATTTCTTTGATTATAGGTTTTCTTTAATATCAAAACCATTTACAGGTTCTTTTTGTTTTGCTCATTACACCCCCCTGCCCACCCCACACATACACATATTTTATTTCTCTAAACATTTCAAATAATTTTTTCTGGATCTCGTATTTCTAATTCAGAATTACTTGGAAATCTGAATATGCTTTTTTGTTGTTGATTTGAACTCATGTAGCTTAGTTCCTGATGTGTTTTGTAATATTTTATTTAAATATCATTTTTGAGACTTAATCCCCATTTCAGTAAATGATACTAGCCAGTTGCTCAGGACTCAAATGCTGGATCATTTAGACTCCTCTTTTTCTCTCACACCCCAGACCCAATCCATCAGTCAGCCCTGTTCACTCTGTCATCTAACTGTAGGCAGAATCTGACGCACCTTAGGACCACCACCTCAGACCACTATAATCTCTTGCCTGGACCATTGTGACAACACCTTACGTGGTCTTCCTGATTCCACTTTTGTCCCACACAGTCTGTTCATGCACCATCTATGAGTGAACCCCTTTTAAAGGGAAGTGACACTTTAATAGGTTACATGAAATAATCCAATGACATTTCATCACACTTAGTTTTCTCCTTTACTCAATCTACTCCAGCCATTCTGACCTCCTTGTTTTTCTGTAAGCACCAGACTCTATTCTCTATCAAGACTTTGCATTGCAGTTCTTTTTGTCTGAAACACTCGTTATCACATTTAAACAGGCTAAAAAGGTTCCATTTAAGCTTTTGGAGAAAATTAAAATTAAAAGGTAGACTTCAAGTGGTCCAAGACTATGTGGAATTTTAAGATCAAGATTATAATCATTATTTTGAAAACATTGCCACTGATGTATTCTAAGCAAGGTAACTTTGGTTGTAAAATATGTGTTGTGGAAAATATATAGCTGCAGTGGTGATGAGGAAAAAATGGAGGGAAATATTGAAGTAATCCACTAAAGAAGCTAATATGGACTCAAAGAATTGATGATGGGAAGAGATAATAAGAAATGCAGAAAGGAGACATTAAGCAAGGCAAATTTCCAAGGCATAGTGATATTTTGTAGTATAAACTTATAAAGGAAAATACAGAATGACTTTCAGGTTTTTAACTTAACAGGTTGGATGGTGGAAAAAGTCCTAAGGATAATAATATGAGAATTGATAGCCTCTAAAAATCTGCAAATTATTTTTGGCAATGGATAAGAAAAATCCAAAGAAGATGAGGAGTTTATATGTATGGAATCATTACCAAACAAAATAATGGCTAATACTTGCATAAGGCTTTCATTTCACATAGAATTTTAAAACACAAAATAACCAAAGATATATAAATTTATCTATGTTAATATTATAACCATTTTATAGAGAAGATTGATGGCTAGATAATTGTTGTCATCCACTACCTCATGCACTACTGAAATCTAAATAAGCTCAGGAATACATACAAACCCAAAGATATTAATTCTAAAATATGTTCCTAGATTTCTAAAATTGTAGTTTTTATTTTCATACCTATAATTACTTCAAGAAAGTTTTAAACTTTAAAATAGTAATAACTTCAGTCTTTTTTAAACGTGAAGAACACATTTATCATGATTTAACAATGTATCTATTTATTCTTTACAGTATAATTATAAGTTAATTTAATATTACAAAAGCTACATTTTCATTCATTCATTAATATTTGTCTGTTTTTTACTTTCTACCCCTTTTTAGTCTTTCAGTGATGTGTGTGTTTGCATGTGTGGTGTGTATGTGTGTGGTGTGTATTCTTTGGGATATTACATATTTCAGAAACTGGCTTTGTGGAGGTCTTCCAGAATGGGGGAGACACAGATAAATAAAATATGGTAGCAATAAGCAATATTTTTAAGTTATAAACAAACATAAGTATAGTCTTAATTTGCTTTAATAAATCACAGCAGGAATTGTTTGAAAATTATCCAGGTGTCTTCCACTTTATTACTAAAGTTTTTGCATAAACAATTATCATATAATTTTATAAAAATTTGAGATTTCAAATATTACAATAGAAATGGCTGATTTATTTTTTCTTGGCTTGAGATTTTCTTACCTGATTATTGTTAATCAAATAGAAGGTATTTTCTGAGACATCTAGCTAGTTTTCTGGCTTTATCATTCAAGGAAAAGTTTCACACTTTACTGACAGCAAAGTATGAGCATAATCATTGTATATTGGCATCCATGCAAATATTCGACTCTTTTCCCCCTAAATTTTAAAAAAGATTCTCTTTTGATATCAGTTTGCTGAGATATAAAATATCCTATGGCCTCTCTAACAATGTCTGAAAATTACTTGTAAAATATTGAGTTTTATCGATTCTCCTGGAGTTATAAGATAGAAACCAATATAAACTGAAATCAAGCACTATTTTTGTGTATGGTTTTTTTAAGCTGTATGAAAATTGTTCCAGATACATTTTCTGGGAATGAGTTTTCATATTGTAATTTTGGACATATTTCCCAACTCATTCTTAAAATGAATTGAATTGCAGTTCCTCTAAGGACTACTAAATATATGAAGCCAGTTTATAAATTTTTCAGAAACCCCTCAGGGTCCCAAATACGTTTTGTCATTTGTTTGTCTAAGCTTTTTAATTCTCTTTGAAATAAACAGAAACAGCAGAGACTGCCCTGCCAAATAGCTCTTGCCATTTGAAAGTTTTCTTTGTGAACTACAACAGTTTATAAAGAGAATGCATATTTAGAAATAATAAACACTAAAATATTTTAAGGGATAAAGATGGAGAGAATTAACAGTAAGAAAAGGTTATGTGCCCAAACACTTTACTGAAGTATCATAAGAAGGATCATATAATGGATTCAAATATTGGAATCCTTTGTTCTACTCTGAGCACTATGCCTTTTCCAACCATTTAAGAATAGGAGATAGAGGTTAATTTTGTTTCAATTTTATTTAGGTACAGATGACAATTGAAAGTTGTGTATGTCTAAGATGTACAACATGATGTTTTTTATGTGTATACATTGTGAAATACTATCTACAATCAATCTAAGTAGCATATCCATCACCTAATGTCGTTACCATTTGTGTGGGGTGGGAACACTTAAGACCTACTTCAGCACATTTCAAGTATACAATACAGTATTATTAACTATAGTCACACTGTTGTACTTTAGATCTCCAGAACTTATCTTACAAAATGAAACTCTGTACCCCCTTTGACCAGCATCTCCCCATTTTCCCCATCCTTCAGCCCTGGCAACCACCATTCTACTGTTTCTATGAGTTTGACTCCTTTTAATTCCATGTATTAGATAAATCACACAGTACTTGTTTTGCTGCATCTGGCTGACTTAGCATAATGTCCTGCAGTTTCATCCATGTTGTTGCACATGGCAGGATTTCACTCTTTTTTAGGGCTTAATTATATTCCTGTGTGTGTATGTAACATTTTCTTTATCCATTCATTTGTCAACAGACATTTAGTTGGTTTCCACATCTTGGCTATTGTGGATAATAGTGAGATGAACATGTAAGTGCAGGTATGTCTTTGAGATACTGATTTCATTTTCATGGGATATATACCCAGAAGTGGATTTGCTGGATCATAGAGTTCAATTATTAAGTTTTTAAGGAAAACCAGGTTTCCATAATGACTATACCAATTTACCTTCCCATCAACAGTGTACTAGGTTTCCATTTTCTCTACATTTTTACCAACACTATTTATCTTTCATTTTCTGATAACAGCAATTCCTACAGGTGGGAGGTGATATCTTATTGTGCTTTGATTTACATTCCACTGACAATTAGCAAAGCTGAACTCCTTTCATATACTGAGGTTTAGTTTTCCACTAAGTCAGTTCATGGTTGATTCTAATGATGCTGATGGAGATAATTTTTCTGACCTCAAAGTTAACTTTAGGATGCATAGACTAAAAGTGAAGTGTGGAGAAGAAATTCAAAATAACCACACTGATCAAAGCATGGTCTATTAAAAAAATTATTGATCTTGTATTTTTTTAAATTATTAACTCTTTCAAGAAGAAATGTGCTAACTAAAGTACTATCACTTATTTTAAGTGTGAGTACAATACTGGAATGAAAACACTTAATTGCACTTGATATCCTTTTAGTACAAATGCAAAATTGGAAGTTTGGACTGAGACACTGTAATAGATAATAATTAGATACAAAGCAAATTTTCGTACAAAATTTTACAAAGTAGTTTCACAAGTATAAAAATCTCACCTTAGTGAATATTAAAATGGTTGGAAGATTGAATATTGAGAGAGGACATGACCAGGATTTCCTAGAAAAGCACTCTTCTGTGAGTACCTCCATTTTGGGTTGTGAGTACTGGACCCAACCTTATGTAAAATAGAAGAGCTCTTTCAATAGAATGGCTAAGAGAGCTTGACCTATGCCCCAATAGTTAGGCAACTGCTGTCTGATTTCAACATGGAAGGTAAAAGCAGAGTTACTTTTATATTCTGCTTTGGTCATAGAGCAAAGTAGAGTTGCTTCTCTATTAAATCAGCCTGCAAAAGAGAATTCTGGGGCAAAATGATTCTTTGCCTTTAGGCAGATACATTCAAGAGAGCTGCATTGATGTCATTTAAAATCATCTGGTAGGACAGCCAGGAGGTTGTACAGCACTGGAGAGAGGGAGAGGAGGCCAGTGGAAAATAATGGGCTAATTTTACTTGTCCAAGGAAAATTAGTCACCTGGGTCATGGAAAGTATAATGGAGACTCACACACAAACACACATGCAAATCACAGATAAACATATGGCAAATGTAAAGAGTGTATGACCACATTCACAGCTATGCTCAATCAAGAACGTTTCTGTCATATTTCCCATTTTCTGTCTCTCCAACATTTTGACCTTGAGGGGGCAAGATGGGAGACTGGGTCGAAACTTCAGGCAAGACAGAGAAAAAGCTGACCACAACTCCTTCCCACTAGCATAATGCAGCAAGGGGAGAGTTGTATAATTGTAACTAAAGGAAGTAGGAATGGTTGCTGCATGATTCTAGGTGTCTTCAATGACTTCACCAGTTATAAAGCTTTATTTATGCTTTGCAACAACTGTATATTTATTTATTATGTTGCACAGAAAATTATGAAATGGCCTGACTCTAAAGGCTGAAGTAATTAGTACTTCTTCAGAAATGTATCACAGAGGATGATTACAGAACATTTCTTTCTTTTTTTTTTTTAGAGGGCATCTCTCATATTTATTGATCAAATGGTATTCTGTATAGTGCAGTCAATGCTCAATGCACAAACATTAATCCACCCCCAGCCTAATTCTCATCAGTCTCCAATCTTCTGAAGCATAACGAACAAGTTCTTACATGAACAAATTCTTACACAATGAATAAGTACTTACATGGTGAACAGTACAAGGAGTGTCATCACAAAAACTTTTGGTTTTGATCATGCATTATGAACTATAATCAATCAGGTCAAATAGGAATATTCGTTTGATTTTTATACTTGATTTACATGTGAGTCCCACATTTCTCCCTTTATTATTCTTGTTATTATTTTTTTAAATAAAATGCTAAAGTGGTAGGTGGATGCAAGATAAAGGTAGAAAACATAGTTTAATGTTGTAAGAGAGCAAATGTAGATGATCATGTGTGTGCCTGTAGACTATGTGTTAATCCAAGCTAGACAAGGACAATAAAACATCCACTAATGCAGAAGATTTCTCTCAAAACAGGGGGGGTGAGGTTCTAAGCTTCACCTCTGTTGATCACAAATTTCTCACCTGATGGCCCCCCTGCGACTGTGCCTGTCTTAGGTTGTTCCTCCCTTGAGGAATCTTACCCGTCTCTGGCTAACCAGTCATCTTCCGGGGCCATACAGGGAGATGTAAAGGTGGTAAGTGAGAGAGAAGCCATATTGTTTGAAAAGGTTAGCTTTTCACTTCTTTGCATATTTATGCCCTGTGGCTTCTATGCATTTGTCTTGAGGTAACTTTACCACTTGGAGGAATTATGATACTCAGTGAATTCGATATGAGGCATGAATTCTATTTAAGGATTGTAATTAGGAAAGAAGAAGAAAAGTTATAGAAGTAGCAAGCAGAAGAAAACATGGGAAGATTGATTATTTCTTTGACATATTTTCTTGTAGAGTAACTTAGGCATGTATAGGTTTTAAACCACTAATTAAATTGTGCACACACATTAACATAATAGGAGTACAGTTACGTAACTAAAGCAGATCTATAGTTATCAGCCATCTCCAGTGAAGCCAAGAAAACCAGTTAGGCACCCTAGGCATTTGTGAAAATTTGTCTATGATATAATGGATATTGTCCAACTGAACTTGAACAGTCTGGGAGAAATCAGACAAATTAAAACAACCCATTCCTGGGAACTGTTCACATCCTATATGTTCTTTTAACAGTAGATAGTCTGTAGTTGTAAGATTTTGGAGTGCTACAATTTGCACTTCTCCTAATTCTTGGTTGAGTTCCAACAGTATAGATCCAGTCAAATTTGTTGTTTTACTGTATGCACAGGCCAGCTTAGATATCTCCTTCTTCATTCCAATGGCAAGTCCAGGAACCGGTGGGGTGGGATGAATGCAGCTATGACTGCGCATTGCCTGGATCTTTGTTAAGGTTTTTTGATGATCATCTTCTGGTATGAGTCTTCCAGAGAGTGCTGATGTTGGAAGTTCTTCTTCATATCTTATCTTAGTTCATTTTCTGGGTAGCCAAATTAGGCTTTGATCCTCTGTATAAACACAAACAGACCCTTTGCCCACACTTTGATATGCCTTTTATACCATTGTGTAGAACTCACTGGAGGTCACCACACAGGAACAGTTTTTTTTTTTAAGAGAAAGGAATATTATCAGAAAAGTGTACCTCCATAGCTGATCATCTGACACCCTTTAAGTGATCAAACTTAAGGATATTTAAAGCATTCATTAATCGTTGAATTACAGTTAGTTTTATCCTATCAGGGAGTAATCCCCCTTCTCTTACTTTCCTTTATTTTTGTTATCTTTAATCTACACTTACATGAAGAATATTATGTTTACTAGGCTCTCCCCTATACCAGGTCCCCCCTATTAACCCCTTTAAAGTCACTGTCCATCAGCATAGCAAAATGTTATAGAATCACTACTTGTCTTCTCTGTGTTGTACAGCCCTCCCCTTTCTCCCCCCCATTATGCATGCTAATCATAATACCCCCTTTCTTCTTCCCCCCGCTACCCACCCACCGTCCCCAGTCCCTTTCCCTTTGGTACCTGTTAGTCCATTCTTGGGTTCTGTGATTCCGCTGCTGTTTTGTTCCTTCAGTTTTTCCTTTGTTCTTATACTCCACAGATGAGTGAAATCATTTGGTATTTCTCTTTCTCCGCTTGGCTGATTTCACTGATCATAATACTCTCCAGCTCCATCCATGTTGCTGCAAATGGTAGTATTTGAACTCTTCTTATGGCTGAGTAGTATTCCATTGTGTATATATACCACATCTTCTTTATCCATTCATCTATCGATGGACATTTAGGTTGCTTCCAATTCTTCGCTATTGTAAGAAGTGCTGCGATAAACATAGGGGTGCATATGTCTTTCTCAAACTTGATTGCTGTGTTCTTAGGGTAAATTCCTAGGAGTGGAATTCCTGGGTCAAATGGTATGTCTGTTTTGAGCATTTTGATGTACCTCCATACTGCTTTCCACAATGGTTGAACTAATTTACATTTCCACCAGCAGTGTAGGAGGGTTCCCCTTTCTCCACAGCCTCACCAACATTTGTTGTTGTTTGTCTTTTGGATGGCAGCCATCCTTACTGGTGTGAGTTGATACCTCATTGTAGTTTTAATTTGCATTTCTCTGATAATTAGCGCTGTGGAGCATCTTTTCATCTATCTGTTGGCCATCTGTATTTATTTTTTGGAGAACTGTCTTTTCAGTTCTTCTAACCATTTTTTAATTGGATTATTTGATTTTTCTTTGTTGAAGCATGTGAGCTCTTTATATATTTTGGACGTCAAGCTTTTATCGGATCTGTCATTTACAAATATATTCTCTCATACTGTAGGGTTCCTTTTTGTTCTATTGATGGTGTCTTTTGCTGTACAGAAGCTTTTCAGCTTCATATAGTCCCACTTGTTCATTTTTGCTGTTGTTTTCCTTGTCTGGAGAGATATTCAAGAAGAGATCACTCATGTTAATGTCTAAGAGGTTTTTGCCTATTTTTTTTCTACGAGTTTAATGGTTTCATGACTTACATTCAGGTCTTTGATCAATTTTGAATTTACTTTTGTATATGGAGTTAGACAATGGTCCAGTTTCATTCTCCTACATGTACCTGTTCAGTTTTGCCAGCTCCATCTGTTGAAGAGACTGTCATTTCGCCATTGTATGTCCATGGCTCCTTTATCAAATATTAATTGATCATATATGTTTGGGTTAATGTCTGGAGTCTCTAATCTGTTCCACTGGTCTGTGGCTGTGTTCTTGTGCCAGTACCAAATTGTCTTGATTACTATGGCTTTGTAGTAGAGCTTGAAGTTGGGGAGTGAGATCCCCCCTACTTTATTCTTCTTTCTCAGGATTGCTTTGGCTGTTCGGGGTCCTTGC
Organism: Manis javanica; assembly: GCF_040802235.1. Classification (NCBI taxonomy): domain Eukaryota; kingdom Metazoa; phylum Chordata; class Mammalia; order Pholidota; family Manidae; genus Manis; species Manis javanica. The sequence goes on from NC_133164.1 coordinate 41,604,409, forward strand.
CGTTTCTATATGAATTTTTGAATTATTTGTTCCAGTTCATTGAAGAATGTTGCTGGTAATTTGATAGGGATTGCATCAAATCTGTATATTGCTTTGGGCAGGATGGCCATTTTGACGATATTGATTCTTCCTAGCCACGAGCATGGGATGTGTTTCCATTTGTTAGTGTCCTCTTTAATTTCTCTTAAGAGTGACTTGCAGTTTTCAGAGTATAGGTCCTTCACTTCTTTGGTTAGGTTTATTCCTAGGTATTTTATTTTTCTATGCAATTGTGAATGGAGTTCTTTTCCTGATTTCTCTTACTGTTGGTTCATTGTTTCTGTATAGGAAAGCCACAGATTTCTGTGTGTTGATTTTGTATCCTGCAACTTTGTGTATTCTGATAACAGTTCTACTAGTTTTGGGGTGGAGTCTTTAGGGTATTTTATGTACAATATCATGTCATCTGGAAATAGTGACAGTTTAACTTCTTCTTTACCAATCTGGATTCCTTGTATTTCTTTGTTTTGTTTGATTGCTGTGGCTAGGACCTCCAGTACTATGGTAAATAGCAGTGGGGAGAGTGGCCATCCCTGTCTTGTTCCTGATCTCAGAGGAAAAGCTTTCAACTTCTTGCTGTTCAGTATAATGTTGGCTGTGGGTTTATGATATATGGCCTTTATTATGTTGAGGTATTTGCCCTATATTCCCATTCTGTGAGAGTTTTTATCATGAATGGATGTTGAATTTTGTCAAATGCTTTTTCAGCATCTATGGAGATGATCATGTGGTTTTTGTCTTTCTTTTTGTTGATGTGGTGGATGATGTTGATGGATTTTCGAATGTTGTACTGTCCTTGCATCCCTGGGATGAATCTCACTTCGTCATGGTGTATGATCCTTTTGATATACTTTTGAGAGTTCGGTTTGCTAATATTTTATTAAGTATTTTTGCATCTACATTTATCAGGGATATTGGTCTGTAATTTTATTTTTTGGTGGGGTCTTTGCCTGGTTTTGGTATTAGGGTGATGTTAGCTTCATAGAATAAATTTGGGAGTATTCCCTCCTCTTCTATTTTTTGGAAAACTTTAAGGAGAATGGGTATTATGTCTTCTCTGTGTGTCTGATAAAATTCTTGGGTAGTTTTTTGATTACCATTTCAATTTCTTTGCTCGTAACTGGTTTGTTTAACTTTTGTGTTTCTTCCTTGGTCAGTCTTGGAAGGTTGTATTTTTCTAGGAAGTTGTCCGTTTCTTCTAGGTTTTCCAGCTTGTTGGCATATAGGTTTTCATAGTAGTCTTTTATAATTCTTTGTATTTCTGTGGAGTCTGTTGTGATTTTTCCATTCTCATTTCTGATTGTTGATTTGTGTTGATTCTCTTTTTCTCTTAATAAGTTTGGCTAGAGGCTTATCTATTTTGTTTATTTTCTCAAAGAACCAGCTCTTGGTTTCATTGATTTTTGCTATTGTTTTATTCTTCTCAATTTTGTTTATTTCTTCTCTGATCTTTATTATGTCCCTCCTTCTGCTGAGTTTAGGCCTCATTTGTTCTTCTTTTTCCAATTTCGATAATTGTGATGTTAGACTATTCATTTGGGATTGTTCTTCCTTCTTCAAGTGTGCCTGGATTGCTATATACTTTCCTCTTAAGACTGCTTTCGCTGCGTCCCACAGAAGTTGGGGGTTTGTGTTGTTGTTGTTATTTGTTTCTATATATTCCTTGATCTCTATTTTAAATTGTTCATTGATCCATTGATTATTTAGGAGCATGTAGTTTAGCCTCCATGTGTTTGTGAGCCTTTTTGTTTTCTTTGTAGAATTTATTTCTACTTTTATACCCTTGTGGTCTGAAAAATTGGTTGGTAGAATTTCAATATTTTGGAATTTACTGAGGCTCTTTTTGTGAGCTAGTATGTGGTCTATTCTGGAGAATGCTCCATGTGCACTTGAGAAGAATGTATATCCTGTTGCTTTTGGATGTCTATTAGGTCCATCTGCTCTACTGTGTTGTTTAGTGCTTCCGTGTCCTTACTTATTTTCTGCCTGGTGGATCTATTCTTTGGGATGAGTGGTGTGTTGAAGTCTCCTAAAATGAATGCATTGCAGCTTATTTCCCCCTTTAGTTCTGTTAGTATTTGTTTCACATATGCTGGTGGTCCTGTGTTGGGTGCATATATATTTAGAATGGTTATGTCCTCTTGTTGGACTGAGCCCTTTATCATTATATAGTGTCCTTCTTTATCTCTTGTTACTTTCTTTGTTTTGAAGTCTATTTTGTCTGATATTAGTACTGCAACCCCTGCTTTCTTCTCTCTGTTGTTTGCCTGAAATATGTTTTTCCATCCCTTGACTTTTAGTCTGTACATGTCTTTGAGTTTGAGGTGAGTTTCTTGTAAGCAGCATATAGATGGTTTTGCTTTTTTATCCATTCCATTACTCTGTGTCTTTTGATAGATGCATTCAGTCCATTTACATTTAGGGTGACTATTGAAAGAAATGTACTTATTGCTATTGCAGGCTTTAAATTAATGGTTACTAAAGTTTCAAGGTTAGCATCTTTAGTATCTTACCGCCTAACTTAGCTCGCTTATTGAGCTGTTATATATGCTGTCTGGAGATTCTTTTCTTCTCTCCCCTCCTATTCCTCCTCCTCCATTCTTCATATCTTGGGTGTTTTGTTCTGTGCTCTTTCTAGGAGTGCTCCCATCTAGAGCAGTCCCTGTAAGATGCCCTGTAGAGGTGGTTTGTGGGAAGCAAATTCCCTCATCTTTTGCTTGTCTGGGAATTGTTTAATCCCACCATCATATTTAAATGATAGTCATGCTGGATACAGTATCCTTGGTTCAAGGCCCTTCTGTTTCATTGCATTAAATATATCATGCCATTCTCTTCTGGCCTGTAGGGTTTCTGTCGAGAAGTCTGATGTTAGCCTGATGGGTTTTCCTTTATAGGTGACCTTTTTCTCCCTAGCTGCCTTTAAAACTCTTTCCTTGTCCTTGGTCTTTGCCATTTTAATTATTATGTGTCTTGGTGTTATCCTCCTTGGATCCTTTCTGTTAGGGGTTCTGTGTATTTCCGTGGTCAGATTATTTCCTCCCCCAGTTTGGGGAACTTTTCAGCAATTATTTCTTCCCAGATACTTTCTGTCCCTTTTCCTCTTTCTTCTTCTTCTGGAATCCCTATAATACAGATGTTGTTCCTTTTGGATTTGTTACACAGTTCTCTTAATATTGTTTCATTCCTGGAGATCCCTTTATCTCTCTCTATGTCAGCTTCTATGCGTTCCTGTTCTCTGATTTCAATTCCATCAATGGCCTCTTGCATCTTATCCATTCTGCTTATAAATCCTTCCAGAGTTTGTTTCATTTCTGTGATCTCTTTTCTGGCATCTGTAGTCTCCCTCTGGACTTCATCCCATTTCTCTTGCATATTTCTCTGCATCTCTGTCAGCATGGTCATGATTTTTATTTTGAATTCTTTGTCAGGAAGACTGGTTAGGTCTGTCTCCTTCTCTGGTGTCTCTGTGATATTGGTTTGCCTGTAATTTTGTCTTTTCATGGTGATAGGAATAGTTTGAGAGCTGGTACTAGTGATGGCTGGAAGAACTTCCCTTCTTGTTGGTTTGTGGCCTTCCTCTCCTGGGAGAATAGCGACATCTAGTGGCTTGTGCTGGGTAGCTACATGCTGACAGGGCTTCTGCTTCCTGCCCGCCTGCTGTGGAGTTTATCTCTGCTGTTGCTGTGAGCGTGGCCTGGCTCGGGCTGCTGCTCCAAAGTGGTGGAGTGGCATTGGAGGGGGAGCGGCCAGGAGGCAATTTATCTCCGTAAGGGGCCTCCATGCTCCCTGCAGTCCAGGGTATTATATTGCCCAGAGATCCCCGGATTCCCTGCCTCTGGACTAAGTGTCCCGCCCTGCCCCTTTAAAACTTCTATAACGCACCCACCAAAACAAAACGACCGCAAATAAATAAATAAATAAATATAAATATAAATAAATAAATAAATAAATAAATGGCCACTCATTTTTCTTTATTCTCTAGCGCCAGCCTTGGGCACCTGCTCACCAGATTTGCTGCCCTGTTTCCTTAGTATTGGGGTTCCTGTCCCTTTAAGACTTCCAAAAAGCACTTGCCACAACAAAACAACAACAACAACAAAAAAAAGAAAAGTAAAACAGGTGGCCACTTGCATTTCTTTTGTTCTCCAGCGCCGGGTTCCGATACCCGCTCTCCGGTCTTGCTGCTCTCTTTCCCTAGTATTGGGGTTCCTGTCCCTTTAAGACTTCCAAAAAGCACTCACCACAACAAAACAACAACAACAACAAAATGATGGCTGCTCGCTTTTCTTTTGTCCTCCAGTGCTGGCATCCAGTACCCCAGTACCCACTCACCATTCTTTCTGCTCTGTTTCCCTAGTATCCAAGGCCCCGTGCATGCACTGTGTCTGCACTCTTGTCTATATGGCTGGGGCTGTGTGTTCAGCAGTCCTTGGCTCCTTCTCCCTCCCGCTCAGACCTCTCTCCTCATGCTGGGAGCTGGGGGGAGGGGTGCTCGGGACCCACCGGGCCGGGGTTTGTATCTTACCCCCTTTGCGAGACACTGGTTTCTCGCAGGTGTTGATGTGGTCTGGATGTTCTCCTGTGTCCTCTGGTCTTTATTCTAGGAAGAGTTGTCTTTGTTATATTTTCATAGATATATGTGGTTTTGGGAGGAGATTTCTGCTGCTCTACTCACGCCGCCATCCTGGCTCCGCCCCCAGAACATTTCTTGTTTATTTTTTTCCTTATTAGACTATAAGCTTCATGAGGAAGGGATTTTGTTTGTCTTACACATGTTTGAGTCTTAGTTGCCTTAAACTGGTGCACAGCTTCTCAATAAGTACTTGTTGAGCAAATGAGTAAATGAGCAAATGAGGTTTCTCAGAAAGTCATGTTTTATCCTAACCAATTTGTCCAGGCTACTTAAAATTATGTACTTACACATACAACTATTTGGACAACACAATTCTATAACATTCATAGAAAGACAAGTGAAAAGTAAGCATTCAAATCTAGGAGGTAGAAATTTGATGGCCAGCTTTAGTCTTGGGTAGATTGATAAAAACCAATAGTTTTTCCACTGATTCGATATAGAAAAAAGAAATACTAAAAGGTAGATACTGCCATAAACACATCTAGGCAATTCTTGTTCAGGTCTATCTCTCAATTTGGAAAACAAATCTGGGGAACATGTAAGAGAAAAGAAGCTCAGTGACATATTTAAAATATGCACCCTGCTTTCTGCATTTGAACTGGGAATTCCAGTCACATTCTTGTTGCATCCATTTGTATTGGCCTGTGTGATGTTTAACACAAATAGGAACGTATGTAGGAACTTGGGGGTCATGCTCAGCTGTGTCACGTGATATCACAGAAAGCAGCAGTGAAATAGGGCCACACAGATTAAAGAAAGCCACTCCCCATCTCCCCATCTGCATTTTATCATTTTAATAGTAATTTCAATACGTCTTTTTTTTAAGACACTGCACTCTTTGTAATTAATCTTAGCTCATGAAGTCTTAAAACTATGTAACTTCCTTGTTATAAAAATTACATTTGCTTTGCCTAAAGATTATTCATCAGTTCACTTTGCATCCTTCTGAAGCCTTAAGAACAAAGACACTCCCAAATATCTGCAAAAGTAGTTTTATATCAAAACTTCAATATAACATACTCTCAGAGTTCTGAGCTCAACTGATTCTGGAAAATTGCCTTGTTCTGATGAAGTAATCTACCTCTAGATTTTGTCACCATGGTAAAAACAGCTTCCTTCAAATTTGTTTTACAAGGAAATTGGTACTTTGGAAATGATGTTCACTTCTCTTTAGAGAAAAATGCTCCTTTGAAAAATGTGTTTTTTTCTTTCAAAATGAAACTGCTGCTCAAAATTTCTTGATATACTTCCATTTTTTTTAAATTCCCTTTTTCAGTGATTGGTGCAGAAAGATATTTTGTGTCATAAGTAGTCTATAATAAAAGGAACACAGCAGATTGTGATCTAAATCAGCAGTGTATGAATTTTATATAAAAATATTGATTTATGTGTCTGAAAGTAAAATGTTTTTGAAAAGTGAAAACAGTTGTTGCTTAAACTGAGTAATAAAATATGCAATGTACAAATTAAAAGTATACATTTTCCTTATAACAAATATTCACTTTCTTAGTCAGTTTTAGCATTTTGTAGCTTGAAATCATCTGGCAACTTAAACACCCAAAGAGCTTTTGATGTGGCCAAGGAGGCATGGCCATCTGGGGACAGAATCTGACACCTGATACAACTTTGCCCGTGCTTCTCCTGCTCCTTCTACTACGGTAAGCCCGCAGAGTCATTCTGAGGGGTAAAGGGGAGTGAACATGAATCTACAAGTAATTTTTAGACCTTATTTTTCCGGCATTTTTTTAACTTGAACATAAGGCAGTTTTGTGTGACAAGAGTTTGTCAGGCTGACTTAGATTTGAATATAGGTTCTACCTCTCACTGACTGCGATTTTCACATTGATTTCCTCAAAACAGACATTCAGTAAAAGGTAATCATCATTATCTTGACCCTGTCAATATATACGCCAATTGAAAGACAGAGTTGTGGTTACTTACATATATGATAAAAAACATATGTAAAAAGTAAAACATAATAAATAGTAAAAGTATACAAATATGAGAAGTTAAACAAGACAACCACAGAATTTTCAGAGTGGGATGTGGATTTCAGAGAATCCTAGAGATTATTAATGTCTTCTGGACATTTGTACTGAATCTTCAACAAATATTTAGTTAACAGCATCCCGAGTCTAGGGTATGTATTGGGCATGGGGTTCAAAGTTAAACTAAATACAATCCCTTTCTTTTATGGGAGTTAGGGCAGATAAACAGCAATTACACTGTAATGAAACAAATCACAGATGCTGAGAGGAAAGGACTGATTTACACTTTGTGTGTGCATACATGTATTGGCGGGGGTGGGGGCACAGTGCACATGTGTAATGCAGCAAAAGTTAAGGACAAGTGAATGATGGTTCAGAGGAAATGCTGGAGAGCTGAATTAAAATGTACCCTTAGCACCCTATAATTTTCTTTTTTGACACTTTGCTTGAATGTCATTTTATGTGCACAATTGTTTACTACCTATGCTCTCCAAGGTCCCAACTAGCTCATGTAAACTTCTAATTAGCTCATGTCTGATTCCCATTATTATTTATACTAGCTGAAAACCACTGAAAAGTTTTAAGCCTATCCTTAACTCAACAAATTGTCATTAGTTTGGTATCAACAAACTGTTATTTATTTGTGCATAACATTCACTGAGCAAGCATTCGGGAAGCTAGGGAAAGAGCTTGCAATTCATGTAGGAAGTGCCGTAGTTCACTTTTCTGCATAAGGACCCTCCAGTGACCCAGCAGAGAGACACTGATATTTTCACATCCTGCTCTCTTTATGAATTCTCTCATACGAATTTTCCCCAAAACTTTTTATCACAAATCTTTCAACCGTGATCTTTTTAAGTAGCTCACTAGCTGATACTATTGTTAGCCACTTCCCACAAATCAAAGTAGAACTTAACTTCACTGTCTCTTTTTTATTTGAAAAGTGATCATAAGATAAACTCATTGATATTCTTCCCATGGGGAGAATTTATATTTTCAACTGGCCTTCAGATCCCTTCTGAGTCTGGTCCAGAAACTCCAGAGCAGGAGGATTCTGACTTGTGTTAGCCTACTTTGCAGGGCCATTTGCGACAGCATACTCCCCTCCTTGGTCACCTCACATAGATGATCCCCCAAGTAGCTGTGTGTTAAAGGAGGAATAAAAGTGTAGCAGAAGTAGGCCAGTGGAATACCGAATCATCTGCTTACAGAACTTTATGTCTTCAGAATATCAGAAACCCTATTTGGAATATAATTTTTAATTGTTAATGTAGTATTGCTGATTGTGCCTGAGTTCAAATCTTAGAGAAATCACAGGCCCAGAGAGGAGCTGGAAAACATCCTGCCCAGACCTCAAGAACATCTGCGGGGCTCAAGTTCCACCGACCACAAACAGAAATTCTTGCACCTGCATTCTGCCCAGATCCTTGGAAACATCCCCTTGGCTAAAGACTGATCTCTGAAAAACCAGAGAACCTTTTTCCTTTGGTGCTCTCGTCTCTCTGACTTAGCCCTTCACTATCTCTGTAGTGAAGTCTTCTATTAAATCTTGCTGCCTCCAGTCTGGACTCCAGTGTTTCTTTGGCTTCCTCGACCTAACATTTGGTGGCCCTAGGGGGTTACCTCCTTCACTTTCCTGCACCATCACCAGTGAAGCTCTTGAGGCAGAGGTGAGAGTTTTTGGGACCCCTTTCAGGAGTGGACAGCCTCTCCAATCAGAAAGCCAAAGTCCTAGTGCTAGGCCTGTCTACTTTACTGCTCGGAGCTGGTCCCGAGAGACTACCCAGGTCAGGAGACATCCCCTTAGTGAGCCTCTCATTAATTCCAGAACAGAAACTGCCATGGGGGATGCCCTTCACTAGCCTCCTTTCTCCTCTGAGAAGTGGATCCTCCTAGAAAATCTTTCCTTCTTTACCTCTTAGAGGCTATTATGGGAATTCCCTTTCTGCCATGAGATTGCTGCCTTGGTCAAGAACCAACTTAAGCTCAGCTTCTCAGACTCCCAGCCTAGATGCCTCGCTTTCCCTAAATTGAACTCTCAATTCAAACATACTCTGAGACATCAATAATTATTGTCCTCATCTCGGGAAATGGAGTGAGATTCCCCATGTTCTTGCCTTTTTTTGAACTCCTTCTCATTTCAACTGCACTCCAGGCCTGAGATTTTTCTAAGAATTGAACTCAAAATATCACAATTAGTTTTCCTGCTCATAAGTTCTGCTCTGCTCATAAGTTCATTTGGCAATATCTTGTGGATGAAAGCAGAACAGATTGGGAGTTTTTTACTTTACAGATAAATAGGAATTTAGAAACCTAGCCATATGTTTTGCTTCATAATCCCTCATGATCTCTCAGCCTCCACCAAAGAACCTGCCAATCAAAATGTTTTCATTACCATTCTCCAGCCTTACTTGTTTTGGGGAAACAAAGTAGTGATTCTGGGCATGTGCCACGCCACAATGCCAATGCCCTCCTTGTAAGGAGGCCCATTTCAATAGCACCACCATCCACATTATCATTGCTGCAGCATTTATAAAGTACACTGATGCTCTCACCAGTGCATTTATTATTGTTGTTTCACAGGGCACAATTAGAGAGTTACAGAAGTTATATCCACTCCAACATGTCTATTCAACTTGTAATTTGAATTCTAGATATTCATTCAATCTGGAAGGTTCAAACCCAAGTTGCTTGGTGTATTTCTAATCACTTCTTATGTGGTTGAATTTTATGGCTGAATTGGAGTTCACCACCCAAAATGAAGATGATATGTCAGAAAGTCTTTATTATATTTACATTATAGAATCTGAAAAACATACCCATATAATTTTTCTGAATTAAGCTTGTGTCCTCCCTCATACCATGTCTCCTTCAACCTTCCTCACCCTAATAAATGATAATATAACTCACCAGTTTCTCAAATTAAAAACAGTGTCCTTCTTTATTTTTCTCTTACATTCCATTCCATCAACAAGTCTTACTGACTCTACCTCCAAATATCCTAAGTCCAATCATCTTTCTTCCATGTTTGCTTTTTGGAAGTGGCATTCTCTGAACAGCACTAGGAGATATTTGATGCTTTTTAGGGTGCACAGCATTCCAATGATTTCCCAAAATTATAAAATAAATTCCAAATTTCTACCATAGCCTACGCCACCTGGCACCTATCTCTTAAGCCTCATTTCCAGTTTTCTCCCTCTTGCAATCCATGTCAGCAACACTGTCTTTTTCATTATATGTCAGAATTCCCAAGATTTTCTCCTTTACTTTTCCTGATACTTGAAAGACTATTCACTCACACATATTCCCCATCCCTCTTCTCTTTCACATCATGCAGGTTTTCTGCTTAAATTTTACGTCAGAAAGGTCTTTCCTGATTACTCATCCAAAATATCGCAATGCTGCTTCCCCATCATGTTGTTACCTACTACCCTTAATTTTTTCTTAATATTTATATTATTTACTTTCTAGGTATAGTTTCTTGTTTTCCTCCAAGACAGTGTAACACCATGAAGGCAGATAGGTGTCTGTCTACCACTTTGTCCTCAGCAGCTGGACCAGTGAGTGGCACATAGTGGTTCAAGAATAATTTGTAGAATGAGTGAATGAACAAATAAATAAATAAATATTATACTCAAGGGAAAATAATAAAAGATTCTGAGTCAGGACAGCAAGAATTAATATGGAAAAGAGTGAGCACAAAATACTGCACATCAAGAATTTATGACTCTTAAAAGGTAAGATATAAAGAAAGAGAGAGAAAAGAGTGGAAGATATTTTTCATTTTTGGTATTCCCAGGAGGATAATGGTGGCATTATCCTAGGAATGACAACATAGTTTTTCAATACATTACCAATTTTCATGTGTGAAATGAAATGGAAGACTTGAGGTTGAAGAAGGATAAAAGTCAATTGGGGAAGAAATGAAATTATTCTCACTAATTTATATAAAGTTCCAGTAAACCTCTTAAAGTTAATCATTTTCTAAAAAGTAGGAAATATTTAATGTGTTCTCTTTATCTACTAATTCAATATATGCAGTGTGCTTAGTGGTAATAACATATCAAGGAAATTGTCAATAGAGGAATGGATAGAATAAGAAAGATTTCAGAGAAGCAATATTTAGCAGTATGGATTCACTGCTGTTCAGAAATGAGAAATAACTGGGGGAATATGAGAAATTTGGTCCCCTGATAGTGTTCTCTGCTCTGTGAGGTAAGAATAATTTACTAGGCTTCTTCATGAAATAGATGAACTATCTCTTGAGGGTATCTGCTTCTCTATTTGTTCATTCTGTGGTCAGCAGGCAGCCATTTGATCAATAATTAATTTTCTTATATATTTCAAATACCAGAAAGTGAGCTGCTCTAGCTAGAAATATGATCACGGGAATAAATTAATAAATTGGAAATCTGATTTATTTATCAATCTTTTGTGAGCTTAGTTAGCATCAACTCAATTTTGGCTCAAAAGCTTAAAAAATCCAAATGGTTGAGAAATCCAGTTTCTGAGCAACAGACTCACAGACTCCAAGAAGGGACTATCGGTTACCAAAGGGAGGGGTGGAGGAGAGTGGGTGGGGAGGGAGGGAGAAGGGGTTTGAGGGGTATTCTGATTGGCACACATGGTGTGGGGGATCATGGGGAAGACAGTGCAGCACAGAGAAGGCAAGTAGTGAATCTGTGGCATCTTACTACACTGATGGGCAGTGACTGCAATGGGGTGTGGCGGGGACACGATAATATGGGTGAATGTAGTAACCACATTGTTTTTTTCATGTGAAACGTTCGTAAGAGTGTATATCAATAATACCTTAATTAAAAAAATCCAGTTTCTGGATTTCTAAGAAAGCAAGGATATTTTTATCTTGGAAGTTATAAGGCTGCTTACTGAATGATCAGCCTAGCTATTTAAGCTACCCATACCTAATTATACACTTTCTTTCCTATTTCAACAAATTCTTACTTCCCATATGTTTTAACTATGTAGCAATTGAGGCTATTAATTTTTCTTAAAATAATTGACGATTTGTAGAACAATGGCTGGAGCTATTAGAGCTCTGTTAATAGTTTAGAAAGGAAAGGTCATATTATTCAGGAACTCCTATCCAAGCAAATTTAATTTGGCAATACTTAATGATTAACTACAGTCCTTTTTGTTTTCCCCTTTTCTTTGGCTTTTCTCTGGGAAATAAGTGAAAAGGTAAATTGTTGTAGAGTAAAATATCAGTGTATGGCTAAATTTTCACTATGAACCTTTTTGTTCATAGACTTTCATTATGAACAGTGGTTTAGAAATTTTGTCAAAAGTCTTTTTGAATTTGTCCAAGTTGCTATAATTTAAATGCTTGTACAAATGTATACTTAAAATCTCTACCATATCTTAAATCCTTAAAATTTATGCTATTTATTTTTGAATACTGCATAGAACTTGACAAAATATATAGCATATAACATGTGAAATAATGATGAAGTATTGCGGGCCTGAAAGCTCTGTGTGTCAAGATTTCTTTGGTTGCAATCAACAGGCTAAATTAAGCAAAATTGGAAGGATAGGGAAAACTCAATGATTAAAAGGAAAACACCATATGGTAATGACTTAGAAATAAATAGAATAAGGGTAGTCCTGTAAAGAAACTTCAGTATATTTGAGCGCATATTATAATATACGTTAAAATGGAGAAATATCGTTAGTTTACTTTTTATCACCAGTGGTAATACCTTGGAACATCTCATTTTCAGTCACTTAACCCATTTTTAAAATTTGTTCCTGTTAATAATGTCTATATTTCAAAGCCATTTATGTTCTGAATAAAATGATCATAAAAATTTCATGTTAAATATGTTCCCTCTATGTTCCCCTATTAAAGGGTGTTCATGATTTTTTCCTTTTGTGTGTTACAAAATGAAATAAGTGAGGAACAAATTACTATGCAATAGAAAACAGTGATGCAGCTGTGATAAATGTAGGTTGCAGATAGGAGCAATCAATAGTTTAAAGGAGCCTTTGTAGCAGAAGTACTGGATTAGGAAAATAAAAACAATAACTTGCAATTTCCCAAATAGGTTCTAGTAAGATACAATGTCAAAAGTAAAACCCCAATCAGCACTATTGTTTCTTAAGTGAACAGTTACAAATGCACATCCATCAAATAACAATAACTAAAAATATATGCATAAGGGGTAATTAGAAAACTATAATTTTAATAACAATAAAACCTGTAAGAATTTCCAAAACACATGACAATAAACTTTGTTTTAACTGGTAGATTTTTAGTAGAGATTTAACAACTGAAACTTAATTATTGAAAAAGACATAGTCTACATGTGGCTGTGGTAATAATTTATGTAAAAAATGTAACAGCATCACAGATATGGTTTGGTATATATATTTTTGTATATTATATATTATATAGTATGTATTATATAATATGTGAAACTATATTTTATGTAATATATATTATATAATATTATATATATATATATATAAAATGATATTCAGCGTCTGGTTTATATTGGTGTCATTTCTGGTATCTTTTGATTTATTTTCCCTTCATTTTGGGTCATATTTTCATCCTTCTTTGCCTGTCTGGTAATTTTTGATTCACAGATAGACACATTGAATTTTACATACCTGAAAATACTCTTAAGATTTGTTTGCAACCCAACTAGGTTACTTGGAAGTAGTTTGAACCTTATATAGACCCAGAGCAAGTCTTTAGTCTGAGCTAATTTTACTTCACTACTGAGGCAATACCTTTCTGAGTACTTTACTCCATGCCCATGATTTACATTTTCCTACTTTGGCTGGTGGAACACAAACTACTCATTGCCCTGTTTGAGATCTGGAGATTTTTTTCTAAACATGCTACATACTCGAGTAGAATTCTCTGCCAATCTCTGAAGCTCTTTCCGCACAGCTTACCTCTTACTGTACTCTTCCCTAAATGCTCTAGCTGCCTCCATCTCCACACACTCTCAATTTCAGCTTTTCAACTCAGGTGACAGCTCGTTCTGCCTGGGCCCCACTTTGCTGCACTATTGCCAGGAAAGTCTCTTTAGGCAGTTAGTAGGGGCACTTTTAGGGTTCACTTTGTTTATTTCCCTTTCTCAGTTTTGCACTGCCTCATGTACAATGTCTAAAGCCATTCATATATATATATATATTTGTTCCAATTATGGTCTATTTCCTTGCTAGTGAATATTGACTTTGAAGGGGAAGTCCTCTGAATAATGAATTTCACATCATCTGAAAAACTGTTTTGTGAATCAGTACTTCCATGCACTTCCGATACTTAGGTTTGCATTTCTGTTTGGGGTTGCAATCGTGTCAAGTAAAACTGACCAGAAAGGCTCTGAGTGTCTTGCACCAGATCAGTCCCAGGTGAAATCTCAGTATGGTGTATATTATTTCCTGAATGCCTGCTTCACGGCCAGCACAAGCTGGGAAAGCTGGCCTGGAAGTGCCCCTGCTCTATGACTGCAGCTGGGTGCCCTGCGGATAGATGACCTGGGGCTGTCAGAAACACTTCCTCCAGGCAGTCTGCTTCTCCCAACACTCCCTGGCTTGCCAATGGGTTTCAGCCCCAGATAAGCTCATTATGGGTTCAGTGAGACCTAAAAATGACAGTAGAATGTTCTTGGTGTGAGAGAGTTTATACCCAACTTTATTCCTACAGTGATAGGTCAGTCACTGGAATCTCATCCACTCAGAGCACGTCTGCATGAAGCAAGCCGGGCTCTGCCCCTGCAGCCATCTCAGTGTTTGTGTTCAGCGCTGCCACCACTCTAGTCTCCTCTCCTGCAGCCCTGCAGACGTGCAGCTGTGCCACTTTGTGGCCCAGAGCTGAGCGCAGCTCATTACAGTCAATAGCAAAGTATTGCCTACACGTGTGTAGTGAGCTAGCCGACCAGGGCCAGGTGAGAATCCTGGCCATAGGAACCTTCACTTTATCCACACCCACCTAAACTTGGGGCCTGAGGCCCAGGGCTCCAGCGGGTGGACCCGTACCATCAGGAGCAGAGGATTTAGGACATCCTTGCAGGGCAGGCTGGGAGCGGGGGCTCCTACTGTGGAGCTACTTATACTTGCAAATGCATTTGGCAGGGCGGCTGGGGCTGGATTCAGGGAAAGAGCATTGCCCTGCAAGGCCCTCTGCCACCCATCCTCCATTTCTTCCCCACCCTCTGACCTGTGTGAGATTTGGAACAACTCCTTCCAAGCATGTCGGAGCCGGAACCAGAGGGTGCGATCTCCAGAAGTGGTTTCACCTGCTTAGAGCGACTCCAAGGGTTCTTCACCCCTTCACCATCCCTGTGGCACTCTGGGAACTCCCTCCTACACTCTCATCACCTTCTCTCCTGAGAGCCCCCTTGTGGATAAAATGAAGGTTCCGGTGGCCAGGATTCTCACCTGGCCCTGGTTGGCATGCTCACTACACACGTATGGGCAATGCATTGTTATTGACTCTATATATAAAGAACTCCACCCAGTGCTCTGGGCTACATGGTGGCATGGCTGCAAGGCTTCAGGAGAGCAGAGCAGAGGCTGGAGTGGTGGCAGTGCAGAGGACAGAGCCAGAGGATGGCTGTGTGGGCAGAGTGGCCAGGAGGCAGAGACCGGCTTGCTGCATGCAGACTAGCTCCGAGTGAACGGGATTTTAGTGATTGACCTGTCATTGTGGAAATAAAGTTGGGTATAACCCTTTTACCCCATGAATGTTTTACTATCATTTCTTTGGTCACACTGAATCCATAGCAAACTTGCCCGGGGCTGAAACCCATTGGCAAAACAATCCTCTTCTTCCACCTCTACTCCTGCACTCCCACCAGCTTTGGTCCAGGCTGGGCGCCTCCTTAGAAGAGCAGCACACTAGCGGTACCTGAAACTTGCACATTCTGTTCCACGCCCCCTCCACTGCTCTGCTTTCCCCACCTGGAAGGCAGTGGGGGCTGGGAGTGTGAGGTGACCAGCCCCTTCCTACCTTTAAGGCTGGTGAGGCTCTGATGGGGAACTGCCGGTGCTTCTCAGGCAGTGCACACCTCACCACTTCCATGACAGGGGAGATGGTGACAGCCCTGGCCTCCAGCTCCATGGTGGTGCCTCCAATAAAACAGCAGTTGACGTTAAAAAAAATAATTAGAAATTAAATACTACATTTTTTTTAATTAAATTTTTTTGGTCAAATAATTAAGTATTCTGGCTGAAGAAGACCAAAAACTATCGTGTTGTTTTATCCAAACAGTGTCCTGGCATTTACATTTAAATTTTGGGGGTGGCATAGAACCATCAAAAGGCACAATGTTAATCATGATAAGCTCAAAAAAAAGCTGCATTCCCAACTGCCAATTATATCAGATTTATTCTGCATGCAGCAATTTAATGTTAGCAAACTAGACCTCTTCCACTGAATTAAAATTGCTCATTTTAATTTTTGTTTTCTACTCTCATTTGTATATAATCATTAAATTGTCTGATTCATATTATACCTAGATTTGTGTTTGTACTTAAAACACGATAAATGATATGGCAAATAAACACTGTGGTATATACTACTTTATTATTACTGTGATTATTATTATTCCTATTAGAGGGATTTTAAATTACTTATATTGGAGAAATATGATACAGTAGGAAACTAATTGGTATCAGGAGCAGGGATGAAGTTCCACAGCTTTATTGGACTTTGCGTCAGAAGGCTTAGCACATAGGCTATCTAGGAGATTAAGAATAAAGCACAGGTTTTTCAAATATTAGTGTTCATAAGAATCACCAGAGCCAATTCCCAGGCTCCAAGGTTTCTGATTTAATAAGTCTAGGGTGAGATCCAAGGACACATATTTTTAAATTACTTCCCTTACGATTTTGATGCTGTGGCCTATGAATTACTCTGTGAGGTCATTCTGGTCTAAAAATCAAGATGAATAACTAAATGTGGGGATTTGGACAAGGATTGATTATAGTTATATAGAATCAAATAGAAAGAGTACCTAGCCCCAATTCGGGAATAAGGAAAGCTCCCAGGACTTAGTTTGAAGAATGCTTAAAAAATGTTGCAAAAGATGAGGATCTTTATAGTAAATACTTTAAAGATAGAGAGGCCTGGGAGTAAGAGCAACTATAGGAAAAAATAATTGTTAAATGTAGCTGGACATTCATAAGCATTTGCTGATTAAATACAGGGCAGATTGCAAACAAAAAGATCAATGTACTACAAAGGAATCAATGTATTGTACTCTTAACCCTACATTTACCAGTATCCAATGAGGAGTTGTAGTCCTTACATAAATATTGTGAATTCCTTACATAAATATTTTAAATGTGACCATATCCCTTAGTATATTTGGGTAAACATTTATGAGAATATTCTCTTTTTGCATAATCCACCATTATTTGAAACATTTTATATGTATAACATGATTCATTAAGTTGGCAATCTTCTAAGACCAAATTGACTTATTTTTATGGCCAGTTGTCATTTTGCATAGGTACCACAATACATAAGATTTCAGTATAGTTCCCCCAAATATTTTTTAATCTTTGAGATCATAACCTACCTAAATTTTGTTTTTGTAGAGTCAATTAGAGTTTAGCAATCCTTGTTTTACATTATAGTCATGGCAGAGAGATTTTAAGAAGCTGAACACCCATACATGATATGGTATGATTTTCTATTCTTTCTCCACAGAAATGACATGTCTAGTACCTGCAGGTTTGTCTAGAAGCCATTGCTCATTAAGTTCTGGATTCCAATTGGGTCTAGAGCTAACAATATCTCAGCTATGATAACACAGGCTTCCATTTGCCATTAAGTAACGCTTCTCACTTTAGCCCCATAGGGAGGACATAGTATGGTCCTTCATTCCTGGCATGGACTAAAATAAGTTCCTTACATACATAGTTCCTTACATAAGTTCCTTAACATACATAGTATGTATACACAGTACCTGAGTTAATAGAAAACACCCTTCCCCAGCACGGTTGATATCTGTGGTGTCCTTTCAATTTAACATGTTCAGTTTATCATAAATGTTTTATTTTCTTTCTATGCTGAACACCAGTTACAGCTACTCTTAAAAGAGAGCTTCCATTAGTGCACATACTAAGATTAGCAAATATTTTCAACATGATGACGGGCCTCTCATATTTAATTTTGGTGTGATTCTGAATTCTGAATTTCATTCCTAAAGCTCCTTCCATGGCCTGTTGGAGCTAGTACTGATTAAACTATAATATATATTTTTATCATATGGAAGTAAGGGAATGTGTATAATATGAAAGTAAAAAATGCACCCCAAGTTAGGGGTTGCCTTACGAAATTGTATAGTGGACAGTAAGGTCCAACATAGTCCACTTAGCATTGTGTGCAGGTCTTTGACCTCAAGGAATTCGAGGTCTACCTGCAGGCACTTTATTTCCCAATACAGTAAGTAAAATCCTTAACACAACAATGGTTTACTGAATACAAAAGGAATATTTCATCATTTGCCTATTTTTGGGTTGAGTGAACACCATTATATTACCTTATTCTATTAACCTTGGCGTCTGATGCTAAGGATCTGCCCAAGGCCTTGGAATCCCAATCCCAAACCCCTCCTGTGCCAACTCCTGGGTCTTAAGTCTTCCTCTAAATTTCCACAAGAACTTCCATAACCTAATACTCTGTATTGGTATAGTGTCCAATTATCTAGGATCCATTTGCCTGCCTGCATCTTAAGGTTATTAATAATAGCTAGCCCAAGAATCTGTAAATATTTTAATATTTTTCTGAAGATATATGTATATATATAATTCCTCTTGCATTGCTCAATATTGGGCATTCAGCTGTCTCTATGGTATGAATTTATTCCCACCTCCTTCCCCAAAACTTGACTTGCAGGGCTTTTTCTCACTGATTTCCAAACAATTGCATGGCTTCGGTTGCAAGGGAAAATGTGTTTCACATCACACAACAATATGAGGAGGAAGGCCTTGGGGCCTTCATTACTGGCCATAAAGGAACTGAAGCAAGCTTTTCATTTCCCTTAATGTTTCTTATCACATGATCTTGAATCTTGCACTGTTGACATTTCGTTCAAATATTTCTCTGATGTTTTGTGACATGATAGGTTTTTCTGTTTTCAGGTTTTCTGATGTCCTTTTGTCTTAAAGCAGTCTCTCTGTGTGCCCAGTAACAGATACCAATTGTCTTTCAAAACAATTACATAGAGTGATTACAATAGGCATATTTCAAAGCCGTTACTCAAGCATCTTTACAGAGGTATAGTTTCCAATTCCTGCCCAAAGGCTCCATTATTTATTCTTTCTAATTTCAGAAACTTTTAATAATTTGAATGTTTAAAGCACAAGGTCCTACAAGCAAAGTTTGAACTATAGTCATTTTAAATCTTAATTTATTTTCAGACCCCATTCATAGATTTCATTTAAGTACAAGTCTCAGGACTGTGTGGATACGGTCCAGCATTATCCCTAAGTGAGAAATGTGTTTCACCAGAACCCAGATGGTCCCATTAGTTTCTGTACTTCTTACTTTGTTGTACAGGAGTCAACATAAAATATTAAAGTATGTTTTGTTTTTGGAGAGATACTCCAGCTCATGAATGTCCAGCATTTCACAGAATCTGAGGGATCATAAACTTTGCCTGGTTCAATCAGCCAGTCAGTATTTGTCATATATGGTGACTACTGTCCTTCTGGCTTCCTGTCTCTCTAAGGAAGCAATCATCATTATATTTTCAACTTAATGCATCAATGGATTCTAAGGATTTTAAGTTTAAGTGCTATGTACTTTATGACAGTATGCTGATGAATTAAATATTCCTTTGGAAGAATAAAAAATATATATACTGAAGTTCACTCCATATAAATACAGATATTGTTTTCCTATATTACAAAGAAAGGGAGTGGGTAAGAAGGGGCTAGTCAAATCTCACATGACATATCAGTAACCCTTGTCTTGTTGCATTTCTTGTTATATAGGCTTTGCCATATCTGTTCTAGACAAATCTCTTAGGGAAATTGCCTTCTTTGATCCCAATAGCCTTACTATCAGTCTTTATGAACCATCTGCCTTGTTTATCTACACCATGGAGTTGTTAAAAAGATAGTGGAAATCAATACTTTCACTTCAATCTCTTTCTTACTCAGAGGAATAATCTCTTGTTGCCATCTCAGAATTCTGTATTGGTTAGTATTTATTAGAGGAGAGGGCCAGGGAAATTTCAAAGGTTTCAGTTCATCTCCAATTTAAAAATGGTAGATTCAGATCTCTTCATTTGCACATAATACCATCTCAATTATAATGCAAGGGTGACATACACAAAACATTATCCGGTCATTTTTTTCAATTTTCTGCCAGAGCATATCTATATTCTCCACATTTTACCTTTGGGCCTCTTAGAATGGTCTCGCCATCTCCCAAGGGCATTGCACATTTACTGCTTATATATGGTCATCTTACAAGTTTCACATGTTCCTTGTAGACATTTATCATATACCACTGGCTAAGACCTTGGCTAGAAGATACTTGTCTTTAAGTTGATCATTTTCAGATTCTTTCCTGTTTAACTGAAGGGGGAGGAATTTGGCCCCTCATCAGCCATTTTATGTCTTATTTGTGATTCTCTAATTGAATTTCAGTTAATCCAAAGTAGACCATATAGAGCAAATGTTATGGCCAGAGTGGAAGTTGGTTTAAACCACTCAACCACCGATGTTGTAGTATGAGTTCCTAAGTAGCAACTCCACCAATGTTCTTTGTTTTTAATTCCATTTTTTCAATAGCCATCTAACAGTTTCACCTGGTTTAGCTCTTGCTCCTTTTTTTCATTTTCACTTTAATGGCACCTTTTTAAGAATGAGATTGCTGAAGAGGGAACAGTACCAATCTTTACTGATCACCTGACACATGTATGATGACTACCCTCTGCATATCTTTTTGCCACCTCCAAGGCCAGTTACATCAAGTGCCAGAGACTGGGGATGAGACAATTCTATCAACAGTACCAAGTGGGGACTATTCCCTTGTTAGCGCATTGCTGCTGGAGTTCTGCTGGTGTCCTTAACTTTCTTATGTTTTCTTATGGTTTTGGAAAGAGTACGCTGTTACTTGGAGAGACAGGAGAGTAGTTTGCCTCTCTCAGGTTGTTGGCTAAATTTCCACCTGCACCAACTGCATCTGCAAGTAGTTAGTTATAATACAATCCTCACAAAAGTGTGTAGGCACATTGGGAATGGAATAATTCTTTCTATTCAGGACGTACCTGAGATAAGTGATGTACTCTTCTAATCATTTATCCTGAGAATCCGTGCTTGCAAGGATGCATGATCTTCTGCAAGTACTCACATTAAGATGTCCCAGCTCTTTAGCAGCATACGAGAGCTCATGAACCTATATGATGGTGATATCTAGTTATGTTCCCTATTCACCTGTCAAGTCTTTGGGATTATGAATAGTTATGAGCGACCTGTTCAGAAAATATCATTTCTAGTCAAGTAGCAACAAGAAAAGTATCAGAAGGTGTCCCAGTAACTGGAAGAACCAGTACTATTTATTGTCTTTAAGTTTCTATATTTATTCCATCTTTACCATTTTTTGTTTTTGTTTGTTTTTTCTTTAACAGTGCTGTCACAATAGCTAGGAAATAGTCCAGTTATTTTTCCCCTGTATTTGGTGCTCCTTTGTTCATACTTTAACCAATTCCTAGGTCTGTCATCCAAATTTTGTTAAGACTTGTCCCAAATAATCTGTTTCAAATACTCACCCACATATAAGCCATGCAAGGATGCATAGACTGATATGCTGGAATCAAAATATCACATTTTTTTCTATCCCCCCCTTTCTTTTTTGACGAAAAGTACATTAGTAATGATTGGAAAAAAAATTCCACTGTTGTAACCAATTACACTATCACAAAAATGTTAAATTGTAAAAATGAATGAATAAATGAGTGGATGAATAAAAGAGAAGAAGGAAAAGAGAAAAGAGAAATAAATAGAGAGAGAGAGAGAGAAGAAGAGGGAAAGAAAGTGAAAACATTCCAGGTTTTGCATAACATGGAGCTTTCTTACGGATTTTGGGGGGATACAGTCCAGTCAGTTCTGGTCTGTGAAAATCAGATACAGCTCCTTAAGGTCCCCATTTGCTGCACTGGAATGCATTCTGGGTTCACAGTCTGAGACCCAGATTTGTGAGGAAGGAAAGTCACTTAGGAAAGAACTCTTTTTTTTTCTTTGTACCTCACTAATTAATTGACACACTTATTTGCTATTTATTCCCCATCCAAGTGCCTCTTCATTTTCCCTTCAGTGAACTTGTCAAATGCATTTGGTGAAGACCCTTTCTTTGTGTATCCTTAGCCATTGTTTATGTGTATTTTTAGTTTCATTGCAATTGACTTCATCGTTTTTATTTTTATAAAATCAAATGAATTTTTTAAAAATGTCTATATTGCTTATGAGTACTAACAGTGCTCAACCATGCTTTATTAAACTGTCCTGACTCATTGCCCTTGGGATGGACAACTAGATTTTTTTCCCTCATGTCTCAGCACTGCAATCTATACTAGTATATATACTCATTTTAACTTGAGTAAGAATTTCTCTGGGTATGTACCAAAATATAAGATTCCTGGATCGTAGTGTTCATGCTCTTAATTTGGCCAAATGCTGCCAGATTGCTTTCCAGAATGGCTGCCTGTGCCTTTTTCATTGCCAAGAGTACATGAATCTTCCATACTCCATACCCCTGATGACACATGGCATATCTAACTTTATAATTTTTGCCAATCTGAAAAATGCAAAATATAGAGCAAAATTGCTTTAAAATAATGTTAACTAATGAATGGGCTTGAGCACATATTTTTCTTTTACTTTTTGCCTTTATTCTTTTATGTATTATATATTTTTAACATATTATTCTTTTTTTGGGTCCTCCTTTTCCTTATTGGTTTTTAGGAGCTTTTACATAATTTAGATGTGAGCCCTTCTTGCTTTTAGATATCTTTCTAAATATGTCATTTGTCAATTAACTCTATCTTACCATCATTGAATATAACTTAATTTTAATCATATATTAACTTTATTCTTCATGGTTTGTGCCCTTGGAGTCTTGTTTAAGAAACTACATTTCAAAAGAGTTTAACTTTGTTGTGTGTGAACTATTTATACATAAATGTTAGAATGATGTTATGGAGATTTTTACTTCCAGCTGGAATTTGGATTGAGATTGCATTAAATTTATAAATTCATCTTAGAAACATTAATATCCTTATATAATTAAGTCATCCAAACCAATAGAATGGGAAGTATTTTCAAGTCCTCTTCATTACTTTCTATATACCCCTTAATATGCTAACATTTATTTCTCTTCTTTAGAGCTTAGGTATTCCCTCTTAATTTCTAAGTAATTCAGATTTTGTTGTGTGTTATATTTTCTAGATGGATATTACTGGTTTTGACAAATACAATTGACTTTTGTAATTGGATCTTCTTTAAATTTATTTTTAATGGTCGTATTTGTTTGCTGATCTTGTTGGTTTTCTTGGTCAAAGATGAGTGGCTATGAACTCCGGAGATATGTGCACCAGGCATTACAAACTAGAATCAACCACCTCTCCTGACTCTCAAATGGCAATGTCTCTGGGTAAAGTCTCAGCCATAAATCACTTAGGAAAAAATTAGAACTGGAAGTATTAGACCGTAATTCATCAGGTCTAGGGTAGAAGTTAGTCCTTTCCACAGGGATCCTTTATTCAGCCCTGACATCTTCACGTCAACAATAAAATGGGTGGTTTGAGTTTATGAGAAAGATGTAGGAACAGAACTTGAAAGTTATCCAAACTTCATCTCCACTGCTTCTCTGGGGCTGTTCTGTTACCAGCTCCTGCCACTCCACATGAGTCCTGGACAGTCCTTCATCTACCTTGCAGTTTCTCAGTGTTTATATTTGTTTTTCAGATCCATTCTTCTCTCTCACTTCTGTAGTTTACTTAGGACTGGTATTAAGGGAAGAGGTCAGCAGTTTATGCCAATCCACCATTTTATGA
This sequence comes from Manis javanica, assembly GCF_040802235.1. NCBI lineage: Eukaryota > Metazoa > Chordata > Mammalia > Pholidota > Manidae > Manis > Manis javanica. The sequence goes on from NC_133164.1 coordinate 41,628,114, forward strand.
TGTACATGAATTCTTATGTTTGAACTTTCAATTTATTTCATATTTGTGTGAAACCTTAAAAATTGCTAAAGTTAAAATGCATTATTAACATAATCACAGAATGTTTTTCATTTATTTAACTATCAATTACAAGTAAACAAATTTATTGTTAGGTATTTGCAAGCTTAACTATCAGGAAAAAGTAATGAATGACAATTTGCTTCTCCTTTAAGAAATCTTTCCAGATTTTGAATTCTGGATTAAGCTGCTCTAATGGAGGAAATATTGAGCTTAATTATATATCTATTTCCTTGGATTTGGATTGCCTATTTTTAGTCTTTTAATGTCAATGTTTTTTTAGGGCATTTATTTGATTCTATGTGTCTCAGTATACATAAGGCTCAGGAGCAAGGCCTGGCAGGTGAATTCACACTACTTGTATAAGTACGTATGCATATATATAGTAAGTACGTATGCATATATATATATGTCTGTAATGTCTGAATAACATAAATCATGACCATCTATTCTCTGATGAATGAGCATAGAACAATAGAAGTTCATAGTTGGGGTATTTTTTGCATACTTACAGTGCATTATTATAATTATACTTTAATAATGGTTAGGAGTGGTAAATCTCACTAAACATGAAATCCTGACTCTTCTAATTACTTAGAAACTACAAGATCTGGATCAACAGAATTAACCTCCTTTTCAGATTCTTCATTCACAAAAAGAGGACACTGATAATACCTACTTGTTATATCCTATGTGTGCTAAATTATTAAAAACAGACAGTATAGATGGACTTCCATAAAACAACTGGCCTGCACTCTTCACAAATGTCACTGCCACACAGAAATAACAGCTGAAACTTTATTCTGGATGTAAAGAGACTAGAGATCCATGGAAACTAAACATAAGTCATGTGCATTTCTTGGATCCTGAATTTAAAAATAGCTATAAAGGACACTTTGGGGACAATTGAGGAAATTTTAATATTGATTTTCCATTAGCAAATAATTAGTATCCCCCTTCTTCTTCCCCCTTCCTTATCCCCCCCCTACCCACCCATCCTCCACAGTCCCTTTCCCTTTGGTACCTGTTAGTCCATTCTTGAGTTCTGTGTTTCTGCTGCTGTTTTGTTCCTTCAGTTTTTCCTTTGTTCTTATACTCCACAGATGAGTGAAATCATTTGGTTTTTCTCTTTCTCTGCTTGGCTTATTTTGCTGAGCATAATACCCTCCAGCTCCATCCATGTTGCTGCAAATGGTAGGATTTTCCCTTTTCTTATGGCTGAGTAGTATTCCATTGTGTATATGTACCACATCTTCTTTATCCATTCATCTATCGATGGACATTCAGGTTGCTTCCAATTCTTGGCTATTGTAAACAGTGCTGCGATAAACATAGGGGTGCATCTGTATTTCTTAAACTTGATTGCTGTATTCTTAGGGTAAATTCCTAGGAGTGGAATTCCTGGGTCAAGTGGTAAGACTCTTCTGAGCATTTTGATGTACCTCCATACTGCTTTCCACAATGGTTGAACTAATTCACATTCCCACCAGCAGTGTAGGAGGGTTCCCCTTTCTCCACAGCCTCGCCAACATTTGTTGTTGTTTGTCTTTTGGATGGCAGCTATCCTTACTGGTGTGAGGTGATACCTCATTGTAGTTTTAATTTGCATTTCTCTGATAATTAGTGCTGTGGAGCATCTTTTCATGTGTCTGTTGGCCATCTGTATTTCTTTTTTAGAGAACTGTCTGTTCAGTTCCTCCGCCCATTTTTTAATTGGGTTATTTGTTTTTTGTTTGTTGAGGCGTGTGAGCTCTTTATATATTCTGGATGTCAAACCTTTATCGGATCTGTCATTTTCAAATATATTCTCCCATACTGTAGGGTTCCTTTTTGTTCTATTGATGGTGTCTTTTGCTGTACAGAAACTTTTCAGCTTAATATAGTCCCATTTGTTCATTTTTACTGTTCTTTTCCTTGCCTAGGGAGATATGTTCAAGAAGAGGTCAGTCATGTTTATGTCTAAGAGGTTTTTGCCTATGTTTTTTTCCATGAGTTTAATGGTTTCATGACTTACATTCAGGTCTTTGATCCATTTTGAGTTTACTTTTGTATATGGGGTTAGACAATGGTCCAGTTTCATTCTCCTACATGTAGCTGTCCAGTTTTTCCAGCACCATCTGTTGAAGAGACTGTCATTTCGCCATTATATGTCCATGGCTCCTTTATCAAATATTAATTGACCATATATGTCTGGGTTAATGTCTGGAGTCTCTAGTCTGTTCCATTGGTCTGTGGCTCTGTTCTTGTGCCAGTACCAAATTCTCTTCATTAATATGGCTTTATAGTAGAGGTTGAAGTTGGGGAGTGAGATTCCCCCCCCCACCTGCTTTATTCTTTTTTTCAGGATTTCTTTGGCTATTTGGGGTCTTTGGTGTTTCCATATGAATTTTTGAATTATTTGTTTCAGTTCATTGAAGAATGTTGCTGGTAGTTTCATAGGGACTGCATCAAATCTGTATATTGCTTTGGGCAGGATGGCCATTTTGACGATATTAATTCTTCCTAGCCACGAGCATGGGATGAGTTTCCATCTGTTAGTGTCCCCTTTAATTTCTCTTAAGGGTGACTTGTAGTTTCCAGAGCATAAGTCTTTCACTTCTTTGGTTAGGTTTATTCCTAGGTATTTTATTTTTTTTTATGCAGTTGTGAATGGAGTTGTTTTCCTGATTTCTTTATCTGTTGGTTTATTGTTAGTGTATAGGAAAGCCACAGATTTCTGTGTGTTGATTTTGTATCCTGCAACTTTGCTGTATTCCGATATCAGTTCTAGTAGTTTTGGGGTGGAGTCTTTAGGGTTTTTTATGTATAGTATCATGTCATCTGCAAATAGTGACAGTGTGACTTCTTCTTTACCAATCTGGATTCCTTGTATTTCTTTGTTTTGTCTGATTGCCGTGGATAGAACCTCCAGTACTATGTTAAATAACAGTGGGTAGAGTGGGCATCCCTGTCTTGTTCCCGATCTCAGAGGAAAAGCTTTCAGCTTCTCGCTGTTCAGTATAATATTGGCTGTGGGTTTATGATATATGGCCTTTATTATGTTGAGGTACTTGCCCTCTATACCCATTTTGCTGAGAGTTTTTATCATGAATGTATGTTGAATTTGTCAAATGCTTTTTCAGCATCTATGGAGATGATCATGTGGTTTTTGTCTTTCTTTTTGTTGATGTGGTGGATGATGTTGATGGATTTTCGAATGTTGTACCATCCTTGCATCCCTGGGATAAATCCCACTTCGTCATGGTGTATGATCCTTTTGATATGCTGTTGAATTCTGTTTGCTAATATTTTATTGAGTACTTTTGCATCTACATTCATCAGGGATATTGGTCTGTAGTTTTCTTTTTTGGTGGGGTCTTTTCCTGGTTTTGGTATTAGGGTGATGTTGGCTTCATGGAATGAGTTTGGGAGTATTCCCTCCTCTTCTATTTTTTGGAAAACTTTAAGGAGAATGGGTATTATGTCTTCCCTGTATGTCTGATAAAATTCCGAGGTGAATTCATCTGGCCCAGGGGTTTTGTTCTTTGGTAGTTTTTTGATTACTGCTTCAATTTCGTTGCTGGTAATTGGTCTATTTAGATTTTCTGTTTCTTTCTGGGTCAGTCTTGGAAGGTTGTATTTTTCTAGGAAGTTGTCCATTTCTCCTAGGTTTCCCAGCTTGTTAGCATGTAGGTTTTCATAGTACTCACTAATAATTCTTTCTATTTCTGTGGGGTCCGTCGAGTGTTTTCCTTTCTCGTTTCTGATACTGTTGATTTGTGTTGACTCTCTTTTCCTCTTAATAAGTCTGGCTAGAGGCTTATGTATTTTGTTTATTTTCTCGAAGAACCAGCTCTTGGTTTCATTGATTTTTGCTATTATTTTATTCTTCTCAATTTTATTTATGTCTTCTCTGATCTTTATTATGTCCCTCCTTCTGCTGACCGTAGGCCTCATCTGTTCTTCTTTTTCCAATTTCAATAATTGTGACATTAGACCATTTATTTGGGATTGTTCTTCCTTTTTTAAATATGCCTGGATTGCTATATACTTTCCTCTTAAGACTGCTTTTGCTGCGTCCCACAGTAGTTGGGGCTTTGTGTTGTTGTTGTCGTTTGTTTCCATATATTGCTGGATCTCCATTTTGATTTGGTCATTGATCCATTGCTTATTTAGGAGCGTGTTGTTAAGCCTCCATGTTTTTGTGAGCCTTTTTGCTTTCTTTGTACAGTTTATTTCTCATTTTATGCCTTTGTGGTCTGAGAAATTGGTTGGTAGGATTTCAATCTTTTGGAAGTTACTGAGGCTCTTTTTGTGGCCTAGTATGTGGTCTATTCTGGAGAATGTTCCATGTGCACCTAAGAAGAATGTGTATCCTGTTGCTTTTGGATGTAGAGTTCTGTAGATGTCTGTTAGGTCCATCTGTTCTAGTGTGTTGTTCAGTGCCTCTGTGTCCTTACTTATTTTCTGTCTGGTGAATCTGTCCTTTGGGGTGAGTGGTGTGTTGAAGTCTCCTAAAATGAATGCATTGCATTCTATTTCCTCCTTTTGTTCTGTTTCTATTTGTTTCAGGTATGTTGTTGCTTCTGTATTAGGTGCATATATATTTATAATGGTTATATAATGTTGTTGGACTGAGCCCTTTATCATTATGTAATGTCCTTCTTTGTCTTTTGTTACTTTCTTTATTTTGAAGTCTGTCTTGTCTGATACCAGAATTGTAACACCTGCTTTTTTCTCTCTGTTGTTTGCATGAAATATCTTTTTCCATCCCTTGACTTTAAATCTGTGCATGTCTTTGGGTTTGAGGTGAGTCTCTTGTAAGAAGCATATGGATGGATCCTGCTTTTTTATCCATTCTATTACTCTGTGTCTTTTGATTGGTGCATTCAGTCCATTTACATTTAAGGTGATTATTGAGAGGTATGAACTTATTGCCATTGCAGGCATTATGTTTGTGGTTACCAAAGGTTCAGGGTTAGCTTCTTTACTATCTTACTGTCTCACTTAACTCACTTGTTGAGCTATTATAAACGCCGTCTGATGATTGTTTATTTCTCTCCCTTCTTATTCCTCCTCCTCCCTTCTTCATATGTTGGGTGTTTTGTTCTGTGCTCTTTTTAGGAGTGCTCCCATCTAGGGCAGTCCCTGTAAGATGCCCTGAAGAGGTGGTTTTTGGGAGGCAAATTCCCTCAACTTTTGCTTGTCTGGGAATTGTTTCATCCCTCCTTCATATTTAAATGATATTTGTGCTGGATACAGTAGTCTTGGTTTGAGGCCCTTTTGTTTCACTGCATTAAGTATATCATGCCATTCTCTTCTGGCCTTCAGGGTTTCTGTTGAGAAGTCTGATGATAGCCTGATGGATTTTCCTTTGTAGGTAACCTTTTTTTTCTCTCTGGCTGTCTTTAATACTTTGTACTTGTCTTTGATCTTTGCCATTTTAATTATTATGTGTCTTGGTGTTGCCCTCCTTGGATCCCTTGTCATTGGAGTTCTGTGTACCTCTGTGGTCTGAGAGGCCATTTCTTCCCCTAGTTTGCGGACATTTTTGGCAATTATTTCTTCAAAGACACTTTCTATCCCTTTTTCTCTCTCTTCTTCTTCTGGTACCCCTATAATGCCGATATTGTTCCATTGCAATTGGTCACTCAGCTCTCTTAGAATTCTTTCATTCCTGGAGATCCTTTTTTTTTTTTTTTTTTTTTTTTGGTGCACCGTTCCCGGAAGCACTGCAATACCAGGTCGATGCGTGGAGTGGACGGAGCAAGCTCCCACTCCATCTCCCCGCTCCAAAAATCCACCCAATATACTGTCCTCGGATAGAGGACGTATCAGATATCAAACTGATAAGAACAGATACTACACTTGATCTCAGCCAAAAGGCCGAGAAGCGATTCCTGGAGATCCTTTTATCTCTCTCTGCATCAGCTTCTCTGCATTTCTGTTCTCTGTTTTCTAGTCCATTAATGGTCTCTTGCATCTCATCCATTCTGTTTTGAAGTCCTTCCAGAGCTTGTTTTATTTCTGTATTCTCCTTCGTTAGTTCTTGCATATTTCTCTGCAAGTCCATCAGCATGGTTATGACTTTTGTTTTGAATTCTTTTTCAGGAAGACTGGTTAAATCTATCTCCCTAGGTTCCTTCTCAGGGGAAGATATAGCAGATGCCGAAGCTATCTTGGTTAGTCTTGTCTGGATCGTATTTTTTTGCCTTTTCATGTTGACAGGTGCTATTGACTGTCAGCTGGGAGGGCCAAACTTTCCACTTGCTACTGGCCTTTCTTTACTGGGACAACTGCGACCCCTAGTGGCTGTGTTGGGTAATTGCATGTAGACTGCGTCTTTGTGTCTTGCCTGGCCGATATGGAGGAATTCCCCTTTCTGTGCTGGTGGTCTGCCTTAGGCTGTTTCTCTGCTTTCGCAGCACCCGGCGGGGGGGGGGTAACGGACGGGCGGGGGCTGTTTGGCTGTTTATCTCCGTGAGGGGTCTCAGAGCTGTTGCCCAGGGTGCTAGTGTGCCTGGTTTTCCCTGTATTTTCCAGCCACTGGGCTGTGACCTGTGTTGTATCCATCCAGCTCTTATGTCCCTGTCCCTTTAAGACTTTCAAAAAGCACTCACTTTTCTTTGTCACAGGGGCATCAGCTTTGGAACCCACTCAGAGGTCTTGCTGCCCTGTTTCCCTAGTTTCCAGCCCTCCATGCATGCCCTGTGTCTGCACTCTGGTGCGGATGGCTGGGGCTGGGTGTTTAGCAGTCCTGGGCTCCCTCTCCCTCCTGCCGGTAGCTGGGGGGAGGTGTGCTCGGGTCCCGCCGGGCCGGGGGTTGTATCTTACCCCTTTCACCAGGCGCTGGGCTATTGCACATGTGGATGTAGTCTGGCTGTTGTCCTGTGTCTTCTGGTCTCTCTTTTAGGATTAGTTGTATTTGTTGTATTTTCAAAAAATACTTGTTTTTGGGAGGAGATTCCCACTGTCCTACTCACACCGCCATGTTGGTTCCACCCCCCCTGTTTACTTTTGACTGGTACATTTCTTGCTTTGGTAGTATTAATGTTAAATTTTCTGAGTTTGGTAATTTTATTATGATTATGTAGGACAATGTCTTTGTAATTAGAAGATACTTAAGTGTTCAGGGGAAAAACATCAAATAATATGCAACTATCTAATGGTTTAGCAAAATGGGAGTGTGTGTGTGTGTACATATGTAAGAGACCAGGGGCAAGAGACAGAGAGGAGAGATAAAGGGAGGTAGAAAGAGACAGAGAGAGATGTTAGTGAACTACCAAAACATAAAACAGATTGTACTTTATAAGACTATATATACAACCTATTCCCACACTTGCTGTAGTGATTCTTTGAGCATGATCTCTTTATCTCTTATTAATTATAAGAAAAGCTTTGTTTCTCTGTAGTAGTTGGCTCTGTGATTATTTTCTGATAGATAAAAATGATCAAAATACTTCTGTCTAAGCATTATAGTATATGGTTATGTTACCTCTAATCTATCATTTGGGGTGATTAATTAACATTTGAAATACATTAGTAGAATCAACAGATTTGCTTCCCAGACACATTAAATATTATTATTAAAATCTGTACTAGAAAGTACGTCTATTAACCTGAGAGATATTAGAAATTGATTTTCATTGGTGAAATAAATGGTGTTCAAAAACTGTTCTTGTTTTTATGGTTCTCAGAGATTTATGAGACTCACTCCTGTTACATGAATGAGCTATAAGAAACTGGAAAGCTGATTATTCTAATTCCTTCTGAGTAGGGTTCATACTCTAAATCTGGATAGTACTGGCTTTTCATCTGTTTCACAGAGGACCCTGTCTCCTAACTTGACTTGTGCTTCTGGATAAAGTGTAGGCCTTTCACTAAACCTATTAAAAATAGGTCTAATGTATCATTGGCAGAATTTAGTCTAAAATTTGCTCTTTTTCACACACTACATGTTCATGAAGTTGGAAAATAACTCTGTATGGCCTACCACTATAAGGGGCTAATATTTACCAAAAGAACCTGACAATCATGAACCTCCACTAGATTGATTTCAGTCACTTTGCAACCTATTGTGAGGACTGAAAGATAATAAATATATGTTGCTCATAATATTATATATGTTAAATTTCAATAAAATTCATATATTACTTTATACTAATATTAAATATACGTGCTACTTAATATAAAAAATTTGGTATTTATAAAAAAATTAATGGCAGTCCTCTCATCAAAACAAACTTTTTAGTAATACACTTTATCAGTCAGTGTTACTGAGGAAAGAGAATTCCCCCAGATGGTACAGAGGAAGGGACCATTCACAGATTTATGATCAGGGTTAGGTGAGGACTGAGGAAATTGTGAAATATCCAGAGAAAGGTACCCATGAGATGCTATTCTAACACCAAAGTCTGGAGCCTTAAGGGAAGAAAACAGTGTTACAGGAATGTGATGATGCCAAATGCTACATAATTAAAGAATAGCTTCTGAGGAAACATCAAATCTAGGACACTGCAATGATAAAATGATAATTTCTAAAGAGTGAATACAATATATATTAACCTCCTTTTCAGATTCTGTTCAGACCTCAGAAACAGTGACACTGGTGCTTCAGAGTGCTATAGCTGGAAAAAGGCTCTACCAAAATATTAAGGGTGTGTTTTACATACCTTCTCCAAATATTAGTGCTCCTAGGAAAAGCAAGAGAGCTGTTCCTCAGCAGAAGCCCATCCAAGATTGAGCATATCTCACCTTGAAGATTTGTCTGTGTAGCTTTTGTTGGACTGGGTAGACTTCAGTACTCATAAAGTTTTTAAAAGATTTAGGTATGAAGAAACATTGCCAGCTTGAACTGACAAGGGACAGAAACCAGACACAATGAAAAGAGACCTTTGCACACCCCCTCATATTCCACTATTGGGAAGAAGGCTGAGAAAATTACTCAGCTGCAGACATGGGACACCTTTCATACAGAAGGAGAATGGCTGAGAAGGTGAAAACAAGAGCCCAGACTGCAGAGCTGAGAGCCATAGAGAGTTTTTCCCATGCTTCAAGAATGAACCAAGGTACTTCTAAAAGTTGCCTGGCTGGATTTCAGAACTGCTGTGGCTGAGGTTCTGCCTTGTGCCTCTGATTCCCCTCACTTTGGGACATGTAGGTCTATAGTGGACTTCCTATACATATTCCACCATTATATTATAGATGAGTGGGGGTCAAATAACAAATTTCACAGGTTAAGAGAAGCCATAGTTGAGCTGTACTAAAGGAAGGAAACCAAAGAACTTAATCCAGTTTTAGACCTAATTTAGAGGATGAGATTCTGGATTTGGAGGTGATGCTTTCATGAGATTAGATTTTGTGAGCCTGGGGAAGTTGTTGTATATTTGCACGAGGCAGATACATTAATCTTTAGGGCTTAAGGGCAGACTGTAGTAGCTAGACAGCAGATAGGACTCAGTGATTCCCACATCCTGGTAATCATAGCCTTGTGTAGTCTTCTACCACATTACATCAGGATTTGTCTGTGAGATCAATGACATACACCAGAAGTGACAGATGCTACTTTCGAGATTACGTTACAAAAGATTGTTAATTCCAATATGAGTGGCCTCTCTCTCATTCTCTCTGTTTCTGATCACTTGTTCTAAGAGAAACCAGCTGCCATGTCATGAGGACACTCAGGCACCCTATGGATAAACCCATCTGGCATGGAACAGAAGCCTATGGCCAAGAGCTCACAGGGATTGAGACCTGCTAGCAGCTGATTGCCAGACCTTGGTAGCAGATTCTCAAGCTCCAGCTGAGTGTTGAAAGAGCCAAAGCCCAGGCTGAAAACATGCCTGAATGTCTGCGAGTGTCCCTGACCTAGAACCATGCAGGTAAGACATTCCTGTATGCCTGAATCTCAGAAAGTTTGTGAAATAATAAATACTTATTAAGTTGTTAAGTTTTGGGGAAGTGTGCTATTCATGAATAGATACATCTAATGTATCTTCTGCCTGAAGAATTTCCTTTAATATAGTTCTGTAATGCAGGTGTGATGGTGATAAATACTTCCTGCTTTTACATTTCTGAAAAAAATCTCCATTTCATATGTATTTTATTTGCTAAGTATAGAATTCTAGGTTAATAGTATCTTTTCCTTTAATATTTTAAAGATGTTGATTTTCTTTTCTCTCTACATTGCTTTAAATAAGAATTCTGACATCATATTTTTTCTTTCTTCCTCTCTCCATAACTGCTTTCATTTCTTCCCTCTGCTTGCTTTAATTATTTTCTCTTAAATACTGAATATGAGCAAGTTTATTATTGTAGTAGTCACCCTCTAAAAGACCCCCAAGGATCTTCACCTAATGGAATTTAAATGCTCACGGAATCCCCTCCCCTTAAATGAGTATGTCGAAATTGTGACTTGCTTCTAACCCATAGAATATGACAAAAATGATGGGATACTATCTCTATAATTAAGTTACATAAGAGACTGACTTTACCCTGTTTGCAGACTCTCCTTCTTGCCAGCTTTGATGAAGAAAATTGCCATGTTGGAGAGTCTCATCAGGCAAGGAACTGAGGCTGACCACCAGCTAACAGCCAACAAGAACTGAAGCCCTCAAAGCAACAACTGTTGGAGAGCCGAATCCTGCAAACATGTGAGTGAACTTGCCTCTGGATCTTTCCCCAGTGGAGTCCTCAGATGAGACTTAAGCACCCACAGATACTTTGACTGAGACATGTGAGAGACGCCCAAAGCAGAGGACTCAGTTAAACTGAGCTCGGATTCCTGACAAACAGAAAATGTGAAATAGCAGCTTTGTATTTTCTTGAGCCACTGTGTTTTGGGGTAATTTGTTATGGAACAATAACTAAATTGTAGTTATAAGTGCATTAATGAAGTTTTCTTCAAATTTCTTGTGCCTGTGATTCATTGTGATTTTGGGACCAGTGGGTTAATAATAGCTGTCATCAAATGTGGGAAGTCTTCATCCATTACTTCTTCAAATTTTTTTTTTGTTACTTATCTTCTCTATTCTCTTTTATGGAATCTGTATTGCATATATCAGGCCACCTAAACTTTTCCCAAAGCTTTCTGCTGCTCTTTTATTTTTAATTCATTTTTCCTTCTGTGTGTCAATTTGGATGTTATCTGTTATGTTTTCAAGGTAGTTTCTTGAGTGATGGTTCATAGGCCATTAACATCATCCAATGTAATTTTTTATCACAGTTTTTATAATTTCTGTATCTAGATGTTTGATTTAGATTTTCATGATATATTCTATGTCACTAATATCTTCCATGTCTCTACTTTACTTTTGAACATACAGAATTCAATTATAATAACTGGTTTTGGTCTTGTCTATAAATTCTTACATCTGGTAAGTTCAGAGTTTTATTGACAATCTTTCTCCTTATTATGGGAAGAATTTTCCTGCTTTTTTAACATGCCTATTTATTTTTGTTTGAATGACATAAATTGAAAATTTTATCTTGTGGAGTGATTGATGTTTTTGAATTCCCATAAGAATATTGAGCTTTTACTGAGATGTCATTAAATTACTTCAAAGCAGGTTCTGGTCTTGTTTTTAAAATTTGCTAGGCATCAAAATAGCAGTGTTTAGTCTAGAGCCAATTATTCTCTACTTCTGAGGCAAAACTATTCTGAACACTCTAGCTGATGCCCAGTGAATTAAGATATTTTCCAGTGTAGTTGGTGGGAACACGCACTATTCCCACTCTTATATGAACAGAGAGCACTGTTCTCTCTAGTATATTCTAGACATTCTTTCCATGCATCAGGTAATTACTTAACCTGTTAGTTCTAGACAGTATTCTGCTACCCAGGTTGAAAAGGACCCTTCACAGATTTCCAGAATCCTTCTCCATACAAGTCTCTCCTCTCTGATGTGTTGTCCAGTAAACTCATATTACCTGGCTGTCCTTGAATATTCGGGCAGTCTCCCAACTCAGGAAGCTCAATGGACTTCATCTGAATTATCCTTCTCTGCACCATAGCTTGGAAATTCTCTTGAGGCAGTAAGTTTTTGCAATAAAAAGACTCACATTATTTGTTCCCTATCCATCAGAGATCATTGTCCTTCACTGTCTGATGTTCAGTGTCTTGAAATATATTGTTTCACATACTTTGCTTGCTTTTTTCATCTCAGATGGAAAGATACAGTTTTCATGACATTTTTCATGACATGTCAGGAGCAGAAGTCCTGAACGACATCTTTAAAAGTTTTATTTTCCAATTGCTTGTTGCTAAAATATAGAAATGCAATTGATTTTTCATAGGTTAGCCTTGCCTTCTGTGATCTTCCTAAATTTACGTCTATGCTCTAATACTTGTTTCTAACTTCAGGGAGAAAAGCTTTCATTATTTTATCATTAAATCAAATGTTAGCTGTTGGTATTTTCACAGATGCTTTTTACCAGGTTGAGTAAGTTATCTTCTCGTAGTTTTCTGAGAGTTTATGTCATTAATAGGTGGTGGTGTATTACATTGAGTATTTTTGTGCACCTTTGAGAAGATCATAGGTCTCTGCCCTTTAATCAATTGTCAACTTTATTAATTGATTTTCTACCATTAAGCAAATCTTGCATTACTGCAACATGCCCCACTTTTTCAAGTTGTATTATCACTTCTAAATAGGACTTAACTTTATAATATTTTGTTGAAAATTTTGACATATATGTTCATGAGCAACATTAGTTAGTAGGTTTTTTCTTCTAGCCTTTGAAATGCTTAGAATATCAGACTCACAGATCAAGCTGGAAAATGTTTCCATTTACACAAATTAATAAGGATTGCATAGTGAACAGTTATTCTATTTCTTATAACCTTACATGTCTTTTGATTCAGTTGCCAATGGCAAATTCTAAAACTTGCCAATTTCCTATTTTTTTTTTTTACAGATAGATTTCAAGTCTCTTGATCAGAGCCGTCATTAGGAAAAGAAGTCTAAATGTAATTTTTGAATACTACTGTGTTTTACTTTTCATGAAATTTTATGTTTATGTTGATAATAGTAGTGGATTTTACTTAATTGTTTTATTATAAAATGTATTTGTAATTGTATTCATTTAATTATATATACAAATTTTATAAATATTAAATAATAAATCTGAAAAGTGGCATGAAGGAAAGACCTGGTTTGTGAGAGTAGCACATAAATGAGAAAACTGGGAAACACTGTATTAGTACTCTGTCTCCTTATACAAATTATGCATATTAATCATAAGTATCCCAATTTTATTGATTAGGAAAATGAAGATTACGAAGGATAAATAACTTGTTCAACTTCTTAAAACAATCAGGGCACAAAGATAAGATTTTAATTTACTTTGTCTTGTCTTTAGAGTTTTGCCTGTTAACTGATATTTGATTCATTCCTAATTATTTTTGCTGGAAACTTGTTTTTCTTCTTAAGAAATAAGAATTCATATCCATAGCTTTATCAAAGAAATTGAGCAAGTATTATCAGAACTGATATATTTGTGTCATGTGGATAAGGCTGAAAACTTGATTGTTCTTAAGATGTGCAACAGAAGGTGTAACAGCAGAATGTTTGTACCTATTTGATGATCCTGAAAATCTATTTAGATATCATCTGTATTAAAATTACATAGTCATTTATTTTTGCCACATAACTTAGTGGGTGGATATATATATATATTTGCTTTCTGAAATATCTATTTGAGACATTTTGAACAAGTTTTCATTTTTTTATTCAAAGCAACTATTATAATAATTGACTAGAATGTTGTTCTATTGGGAAAAGCCTTTGATATTGTCTTTAAACAGCCTTTTGATAACTCATGTTTTCCAAGATGGCAGAATTAATACTATTAAGTGTATAGTAATTCTTTTACTAGCAAGTGAAGTATAAATTTCCAACCAAATATTTCATTAAAATATTTTAGTAAAATTGATATGAAGGATATTTGGGTTTTAACTGTTTGGCCTTTCTATTCAAAAAGTTATTACAATTTTATGAATCCCATATCATAGATTTTTACTGGACTCCCAATTCATTTTCCTTTGTAAAAAAAAAGTTAAAGTAAACATACATGTGTCCCTTTCCTTCTATGTCAATGTCATTATTTATGTTTCACTTTGGGAAGTCTGCCAATTCTTCCTCATTTCACTGGAGTGAATGTCCCAGGCCCACCTTTTGCACAGAGAAATTTCTAATCAGGTTACCCTGAAAATTAGAGAATTGTCCAGTGAAGTCTGGAAATCAAACTCCAATTTAAGAATAACTGCCAAATCACCATAATAATGAAGTCATTGAAAACTACAATCAGCAAGGCAGCAGAGAAGATCGGTTTATGACTTCACCACATGGGGCAATTTGCCCAAGAAGACTGGTTTATATTTTAAAACCATTCTTTATACTGACTTCTTGCTCATTTTAAGTCACAAGTTTCTTAAAGATTATTGGAAATATAATGAGATTGTAAAGTGACATTTATTTGAAGATTCAAGTGAGAATATTTAAGGAATCTAAAAAAAAATCAGGACAACTCTGATTATTATTTTTTTCTTATTGACTGTATTGACAGACATCCAAACTAAGGAAACAAAAACAAACAAGAAAACCTCTTTTAGTTCTGAGGGGAAAAAAAATGCTATTATTGAAATATATTAAAAGTATATCTTTTTATGTTATTTCATTAATATCAGAAATATCTTAGCTGTCTCTTATATAAGGGCATATATCACTGGAACATTTTCCAGGACTTCCTTAGTGGGTCCCATAATGGCTTGTCCATTAAGAAATCCAGCCTATGCCTGGTCTGCTGGCGAGGAGTCCTTTGAGGCTCACACAAGCAGCTGGGCTTCAGCTTCCAGGGCTTCCTCACATCCTGGCGGAAAAGCCCACCTGGAAGTTGACTGGCAGCCCCTATAGGGATCTGTCAGTCAGGAAAAATTGTAAACATCGATTTGAACAGTTGTAGTTACATATTAAGGAAAATGGAAGAATTGAAAATTTGGAAAGGGATTGGTATAAAGTAACAGGTTCCAGACTAATTTGCAGGCTGATACTAAAACTTCCTCCCCAGGCAGGGTGGACTTTAGATTAAGCATGGTTTTCTATTGAAATAGGAAACTTCTCCCTACAGTTATCACTCTATATGTTCATAATAATTAATTTCATAGAAATTGTATTAGTAATCATAAAATGAGGCTGGTCTTATCAGATTTGACCTGATTCTTTACACAGTTGTAACAAGAATGATAATTTACCATATTGCCCTCCTTCAGTTTTCAATGTTAGAAGTTTTTATCAGGAATCTCAGATTGGACTTTTAAAACCTCCTGAGGTGAGGAAGCCGAGCGAAGTTCTCACTGTGACATTTTACCTACATTACCTTTAAATTTGGGCGAATTCCTCTCTTCCTGAGGTCTTCAAATATCTTAAGAACCCTGGGTTTGCCAAGAACTGACCTTCCTTACTCACCTGTGAAACAGGTAACACATAAATCCACAAACACTGTGACTCAGGCAGCAGGCCAGTTTTCCTAAAATGACTCCGTGAAGTCAAGCTTATTAGTTCCTTAGAAATGCCTAGCTATTATATCTATTAAATGAGTATCATTCTCAAATACGACATTCTAGGTAAGACTTTGGATACATATCTAATGTTTCTAAATGAATTCCTAGTAAAAAGGATGATAGAAAGGGGCGGAGCCAAGATGGCGGCGTGAGTAGAGCAGTGGAAATCTCCTCCCAAAAACACATAGAGCTATGAAAATATAACAAAGAAAAATCTTCCTAAAATAGAGACCACAGGATACAGGACAACATCCAGACCACATCCACACCTGCAAGAACCCAGCGCCTTGTGAAGGGGGTAAGATACAAGCCCCAGCCCGGCGGGACCCAAGCGCCCCTCCCCCCGGCTCCCGGCGGGTGGAGAGAAACCGGAGCGGTTTTTTTTTTTTTTTTTTTTTTGGCGAGCGCTTTTTGGAAGCCTTAGAGGGACGGGCCCCCGTTGCTGGGGAGGCAGGGTGGCGGGACCGGTGAGGAGGTGCCTGGGAACGGCGCCGGAGGACAAAGAATATCCCGCATTTCTCCCTGCGAGACCTGGGGGCGGGTGCCTGAGACCGGTGCCTGAGGACGGAGGAGGTCGCGCGTTTTTCCCCTTTTTTTTTTCTCTCTTTTTGGCGAGCGCTTTTTGGAAGCCTTGAAGGGACGGGGACCCCAGTGCTAGGGAGGCACGGTGGCGGGACTGGTGAGCGGGTGGCTGGGACCGGCGCCTGAGGACAAAGAATATCCCCCGTTTTTCCCTGCGGGACCGGTGGGCGGGTGCCTGAGACCGGCACTTGAGGGCAGAGGAAATCGCGCGTTTTTCCCCCTTTTTTTTCTCTTTTCTGCGAGTGCTTTTTGGAAGCCTAAAAGGGACAGGGACCCCGGTGCTAGGGAGGCAGGGCGGCGGGACTGGTGAGCGGGTGCCTGGGACCGGCACCTGAGGACAAAGAATATCCCGCATTTTTCCCTGTGGGACCGGTGGGTGGGTGCCTGAGACCAGCACCTGAGGACGGAAGAAATCGCGCATTTTTCCCCTTTTTTTTCTCTCTTTTTGCCGAGTGCTTTTTGGAAGCCTTGAAGGGACAGGGACCCCGGTGCTAGGGAGGCAGGGCGGCGGGACTGGTGAGCGGGTGCGTGGGACCAGTGCCTGAGGACAAAGAATATTGAGCGTTCCTTCCCTGCGGGACCGGTGGGTGGGTGCTTTTTGGAAGCCTTGAAAGGACAGGGACCCTGGTGCTAGGGAGACAGGGCAGCAGGACCAGTGAGCGGGTGCCTGGGACCGGCACCTGAGTACAAAAAAAAAAAAAAAAAAAAAATCGCTTGTTTTTTCCTTTTTTTTTTCTCTTTGTTTCTGTTCCCTCTCTCATTGTTGCTGCTGTTGTTTTGGTTTGGAGAGTGCTTTTTGGAAATCTTAAAGGGGCAGGACAGGTCACTTAGACCAGAAGCAGGGAATCTGGGGATCTCTGGGCACTCTAACCCCCTGGGCAGCAGGGAGCACAGAGGCCCCTTACGGAGATAAATAGTCTCCTGGCTGCTACCCCTCCAACGGGGCTCCACCATTTTGGAGGAACAGCCCCAGCCAGGCCAAGCCCACAGCAACAGCGGAGATAAACCCCAAAGCAACTGGGCAGGAAGCAGAAGCCCTGTCTGCGCACAGCTGCCCAGCACAAGCCACTAGAGGTCGCTATTCTCCCAGGAAAAGGCTACAAAACAACAAGAAGGGAAGCTCTTCCAGCGGTCACTTGTACCAGCTCTGCAAACTATCTCTATCACCATGAAAAGGCAAAACTACAGGCAGACAAAGATCACAGAGACAACACCTGAGAAGGAGACAGACCTGACTAGTCTTCCTGAAAAATAATTCAAAATAAAAATCATGAACATGCTGACAGAGATGCAGAAAAAAATGCAAGAGCAATGGGATGAGATGCAGAGAAAAATGCAAGAGCAGTGGGATGAAGTCCGGAAGGAGATCACAGATGTCAGGAAAGAGATCACAGAAGTGAAACAATCCCTGGAAGGATTTATAAGCAGAATGGATAAGATGCAAGAGGCCATTGAAGGAATAGAAGCCAGAGAACAGGAACGTATAGAAGCTGACATAGAGAGAGATAAAAGGATCTCCAGGAATGAAACAACACTAAGAGAAATATGTGACCAATACAAAAGGAAAAACATTCGTATTATAGGGATACCAGAAGAGGAAGAAAGAGGAAAAGGGATAGAAAGTGTCTTTGAAGAAATAATTGCTGAAAACTTCCCCAAACTGGGGGAGGAAATAATCGAACAGACCATGGAATTATACAGAACCCCCAACAGAAAGGATCCAAGGAGGACAACACCAAGACACATAATAATTAAAATGGCAAGGATCAAGGACAAGGAAAGAGTTTTAAAGGCAGCTAGAGAGAAAAAGGTCACCTATAAAGGAAAACCAATCAGGCTAACATCAGACTTCTCAACAGAAACCCTACAGGCCAGAAGAGAATGGCATGATATACTTAATGCAATGAAACAGAAGGGCCTTGAACCAAGGATACTGTATCCAGCACGACTATCATTTAAATATGATGGTGGGATCAAACAATTCCCAGACAAGCAAAAGCTGAGGGAATTTGCTTCCCACAAACCACCTCTACAGGGCATCCTACAGGGACTGCTCTAGATGGGAACACCCCTAAAAAGAGCACAGAACAAAACACACAACATATGAAGAATGGAGGAGGAGGAATAAGAAGGGAGAGAAGAAAAGACTCTCCAGACAGTGTATATAACAGCTCAATAAGCGAGCTAAGTTAGGCAGTAAGATACTAAAGAAGCTAACCTTGAACCTTTGGTAACCACGAATCTAAAGCCTGCAATGGCAATAAGTACATATCTTTCAATAGTCACCCTAAATGTAAATGGACTTAATGCACCAATCAAAAGACATAGAGTAATAGAATGGATAAAAAAGCAAGACCCATCTATATGCTGCTTACAAGAAACTCACCTTAAACCCAAAGATAAGCATAGACTAAAAGTCAAGGGATGGAAAAACATATTTCAGGCAAACAACAGTGAGAAGAAAGCAGGGGTTGCAGTACTAATATCAGACAAAATAGACTTCAAAACAAAGAAAGTAACAAGAGATAAAGAAGGCCACTACATAATGATAAAGGGCTTAGTCCAACAAGAGGATATAACCATTCTAAATATATATGCACCCAATACAGGAGCACCAGCATATGTGAAGCAAATACTAACAGAACTAAAGAGGGAAATAGACTGCAATGCATTCATTGTAGGAGACTTCAACACACCACTCACCCCAAAGGATAGATCCACTGGGCAGAAAATAAGTAAAGACACACAGGCACTGAACAACACACTAGAACAGATGGACCTAATAGACATCTATAGAACTTTACATCCAAAAGCAACAGGATATACATTCTTCTCAAGTGCACATGGAACATTCTCCAGAATAGACCACATACTAGCTCACAAAAAGAGCCTCAGTAAATTCCACAATATTGAAATTCTACCAACCAATTTTTCAGACCACAAAGGTATGAAAGTAGAAATAAATTCTACAAAGAAAACAAAAAGGCTCACAAACACATGGAGGCTTAACAACATGCTACTAAATAATCGATGGATCAATGAACAAATCAAAATAGAGATCAAGGAATATATAGAAACAACTGACAACAACAACACTAAGCCCCAACTTCTGTGGGATGCAGCGAAAGCAGTCTTAAGAGGAAAGTATATAGCAATCCAGGCACACTTGAAGAAGGAAGAACAATCCCAAATGAATAGTCTAACATCACAACTATTAAAACTGGAAAAAGAAGAACAAATGAGGCCTAAAGTCAGCAGAAGGAGGGACATAATAAAGATCAGAGAAGAAATAAACAAAATTGAGAAGAATAAAACAATAGCAAAAATCAACGAAACCAAGAGCTGGTTCTTTGAGAAAATAAACAAAATAGATAAGCCTCTAGCCCAACTTATTAAGAGAAAAAGAGAGTCAACACAAATCAACATAATCAGAAATGAGAATGGAAAAATCACGACAGACTCCACAGAAATACAAAGAATTATTAAAGACTACTATGAAAACCTATATGCCAACAAGCTGGAAAACCTAGAAGAAATGGACAACTTCCTAGAAAAATACAACCTCCCAAGACTGACCAAGGAAGAAACACAAAAGTTAAACAAACCAATTACAAGCAAAGAAATTGAAACAGTAATCAAAAAACTACCCAAGAACAAAACCCCGGGGCCGGACGGATTTACCTCGGAATTTTATCAGACACACAGAGAAGACATAATACCCATTCTCCTTAAAGTGTTCCACAAAATAGAAGAAGAGGGAATACTCCCAAACTCATTCTATGAAGCCAACATCACCCTAATACCAAAACCAGGAAAAGACCCCACCAAAAAAGAAAATTACAGACCAATATCCCTGATGAATGTAGATGCAAAAATACTCAATAAAATATTAGCAAACAGAATTCAACAGTATATCAAAAGGATCATACACCATGACCAAGTGGGGTTCATCCCAGGGATGCAAGGATGGTACAACATTCGAAAATCCATCAACATCATCCACCACATCAACAAAAAGAAAGACAAAAACCACATGATCATCTCCATAGATGCTGAAAAAGCATTTGACAAAATTCAACATCCATTCATGATAAAAACTCTCAGCAAAATGGGAATAGAGGGCAAGTACCTCAACATAATAAAGGCCATATATGATAAACCCACAGCCAGCATTATACTGAACAGCGAGAAGCTGAAAGCATTTCCACTGAGATCGGGAACCAGACAGGGATGCCCACTCTCCCCACTGTTATTTAACATAGTACTGGAGGTCCTAGCCACGGCAATCAGACAAAACAAAGAAATACAAGGAATCCAGATTGGTAAAGAAGAAGTTAAACTGTCACTATTTGCAGATGATATGATACTGTACATAAAAAACCCTAAAGACTCCACTCCAAAACTACTAGAACTGATATCGGAATACAGCAAAGTTGCAGGATACAAAATCAACACACAGAAATCTGTAGCTTTCCTATACACTAACAACGAATCAATAGAAAGAGAAATCAGGAAAACAATTCCATTCACCATTGCATCAAAAAGAATAAAATACCTAGGAATAAACCTAACCAAGGAAGTGAAAGACTTATACTCTGAAAACTACAAGTCACTCTTAAGAGAAATTAAAGGGGACACTAATAAATGGAAACTCATCCCATGCTCATGGCTAGGAAGAATTAATATCGTCAAAATGGCCATCCTGTCGAAAGCAATATACAAATTTGATGCAATCCCTCTCAAATTACCAGCAACATTCTTCAATGAATTGGAACAAATAATTCAAAAATTCATATGGAAACACCAAAGACCCCGAATAGCCAAAGCAATCCTAAAAAAGAAGAATAAAGTAGGGGGGATCTCACTCCCCAACTTCAAGCTCTACTACAAAGCCATAGTAATCAAGACAATTTGGTACTGGCACAAGAACAGAGCCACAGACCAGTGGAACAGATTAGAGACCCCAGAAATTAACCCAAACATATATGGTCAATTAATATTTGATAAAGGAGCCATGGACATACAATGGCAAAATGACAGTCTCTTCAACAGATGGTGCTGGCAAAACTGGACAGCTACATGTAGGAGAATGAAACTGGACCATTGTCTAACCCCATATACAAAGGTAAACTCAAAATGGATCAAAGACCTGAATGTAAGTCACGAAACCATTAAACTCTTGGAAAAAAACATAGGCAAAAACCTCTTAGATATAAACATGAGTGATCTCTTCTTGAACATATCTCCCCGGGCAAGGAAAACAACAGCAAAAATGAGCAAGTGGGACTACATTAAGCTGAAAAGCTTCTGTACAGCGAAAGACACCATCAATAGAACAAAAAGGAACCCTACAGTATGGGAGAATATATTTGAAAATGACAGATCTGATAAAGGCTTGACGTCCAGAATATATAAAGAGCTCACACGCCTCAACAAAAAAAAAACAAATAACCCAATTAAAAAATGGGCAGAGGAACTGAACAGACAGTTCTCCAAAAAAGAAATACAGATGGCCAAGAGACACATGAAAAGATGCTCCACATCGCTAATTATCAGAGAAATGCAAATTAAAACTACAATGAGGTATCACCTCACACCAGTAAGGATAGCTGCCATCCAAAAGACAAACAACAACAAATGTTGGCGAGGCTGTGGAGAAAGGGGAACCCTCCTACACTGCTGGTGGGAATGTAAATTAGTTCAACCATTGTGGAAAGCAGTATGGAGGTGCATCAAAATGCTCAAAACAGACCTACCATTTGACCCAGGAATTCCACTCCTAGGAATTTACCCTAAGAACGCAGCAATCAAGTTTGAGAAAGACAGATGCACTCCTATGTTTATCGCAGCACTATTTACAATAGCCAAGAATTGGAAGCAACCTAAATGTCCATCTGTAGATGAATGGATAAAGAAGATGTGGTACATATACACAATGGAATACTACTCAGCCATAAGAAGTGGAAAAATCCAACCATTTGCAGCAACATGGATGGAGCTGGAGAGTATTATGCTCAGTGAAATAAGCCAAGCGGAGAAAGAGAAATACCAAATGATTTCACTCATCTGAGGAGTATAGGAACAAAGGAAAAACTGAAGGAACAAAACAGCAGCAGAATTACAGAACCCAAAAATGGACTAACAGGTACCAAAGGGAAAGGAACTGGGGAGGATGGGTGGGCAGGGAGGGATAAGGGGGGGAAGAAGAAGGGGGGTATTAAGATTAGCATGCATGGGGGGGAGGGAGAAAGGGGAGGGTGGGCTGCACAACACAGAGAGGACAAGTAGTGACTCTACCACATTTTGCTAAGCTAATGGACAGTAACCGTAATGTGGTTGTTAGGGGGGACCTGATACAGGGGAGAGCATAGTAAACATAGTATTCTTCAGGTAAGTGTAGATTAAAAATTTAAAAAAAAAAAGAAAGAAAGAAAGAAAAGGGGGATTACTCCTTAACAGGATAAAACTATTGGTAAATCAAAGATCAACGCATGCTTTAAATATCCTTAATGTTGATCACTTAAAGGGTGTCAGATGATCAGCTATGGAGGTACTCTTTTCTGATAATATTCCTTTCTCTTAATTAAAAAAAAAAAAGAAAGCAGTTACTGTGTGCTGACCTCCAATGAGTTCTGCACAGTGGTATAGAGGGCATGTCAAAGTGTGGGCAAAGGGTCTGTTTGTTTCTACGCAGAAGATCAAGGCCTAGCTTGGATACCCAGAAAATGAACTAAGATACGATATGAGGAGGAGCTTCCGGCATCAGCACTCTCTGGAGGACTCGTGCCAGGGGATGATCATCAAAAAGCCTCCACAGGGATCCGGACGATGCTGCGGTTGTGGCTGCATCCAGCCCACCGTCTCCTGGACTTGCCATAAGAAGGAGGAGGGAGATGTCTAGGCTGGCATGTGCATACAGTGAGACAACGAATTTGACTGGATCTGTACTGTTGGAACTCAACCAGGAGTTGGGAGGGGTGCAAGTTGTAGCACCCCAAAATCTCATGACTATAGACTATCTATGGTTAAAAGAACATATGGGATGTGAACAGATCCCAGAAATGGGCTGCTTTAATTTGTCTGATGGTTCAAGTACAGTTGGACAATATCCATCATATCATAGATAAATTTTCACAAATGCCTAGGGTGCCTAAATGGTTTTCTTGGCTTCACTGGAGATGGCTGGTAATTATAGATTTGCTTTGTTTATGTCACCATATTCCTATTATGTTAATATGTGTGTGCAAATTAGTTAGTAGTTTAAAACCTATACATACTTAAGGTACTAT
Organism: Manis javanica; assembly: GCF_040802235.1. NCBI lineage: Eukaryota > Metazoa > Chordata > Mammalia > Pholidota > Manidae > Manis > Manis javanica. The sequence goes on from NC_133164.1 coordinate 41,651,580, forward strand.
ACAAGAAGATATGTCAAAGAAATAATCAATCCTCCCAAGTTTCCTTCATATGCTACATCTATAGCTTTTCTTCTTCCTTCCTAATTACAAACCTTAAATAGAATTCGTGCCTCATATCGAATTTACCGAGTATCATAATTCCTCCAGGTGGTAAAGATACCTCGAGACAAGTGCTGGGCATAGAAGCCACAGGGCATAAATCTGCAAAGAAGTAAAAAGCTAACCTTTGCAAACAATATGGCTTCTCTCTCACTTACCAACTTTACATTTCCCTGTATGGCCCCGGAAGATGACTGGTTAGCCAGAGACGGGTAAGATTCCTCAAGGGAGGAACAACCTAAGACAGGCACAGTCGCAGGGGGGCCATCAGGTGAGAATTTGGGGATCAACAGAGGTGAGGCTCAGAACCTCACCCCCCCTGCTTTGAGAGAAATCTTCTGCATCTGTGGATGTTTTGCTGCCCTTGTCTAGCCTGGATTAATACTTAGTCAATAGGCACACACCTGATCATCTGATCATCTACATTTGCCCTCTTACAGCACTAAACTATGTTTTCTACCTTTATCTTGCATCTACCTACCACTTCAGCATTTTATTAAAAATAAAAATAATAATAATAATAGGAGAAATGTGGGATCAACATATAAATCAAGTACAAAAATCAAATGAATATTCATATTTGACCTGATGGTTTATAGGTCATATTGCATGATCAAAACCGAAAGTTTCTGTGATGACTGCCCTTGTACTGTTCACCATGTAAGAATTTATTCACTCTGTAAGAATTCGTTCACCATGTAAGAACTTGTTCGTTATGCTTCAGAAGATTGGAGACTGACGAGAATTGGGCTTGAGATGGATTGATGATTGTACATTGGGCGTTGACCCCCCTATACTGAATTTTATTGTTGTTAACAACCATTTGATCAATAAATATGAGAGATGCCCTCTCAAAAAAAAAAAAAAAAAAGGATGATAGATTCATAATGAACCTATGCAGACAAGCATACCGCTATGTCTTAAGAAAGCTTACTGAGAGTTCCCAAATTCTGGAGGAGTCAGGCAGGAGGAGAAAAATATATGATTTTAAAATGTTTAATTTCTGTTTGCAATAACAGTCTACTAAATTGTCATAATTTATATGTAGCTTAAGGGAAAATAGAAGTCTTTATATATTCAGAAAGTATAACAAAAGGTCAACAAAATTTCAAACAAAACCTAGAATCAGTTCATTCCATCCTATGAACTTCTTGTTCTGCTTCACCTTGGCTTGCAGTCTCACGAATCTGTGCTGCTAGGTTAGTGTCCCGGAACTTCTGACTCAGTCCACTAGCACAGTCTCACAGTTGTTGAAGTGATTCCTTAACTTACAGATGATGCACAGACACCTCTACCCAAAAGTACACTTTTTCACAAGACAAATATTCATACTGTAGTTGATTGCAAGAGCTTTCAGAGGAGTATCAGAGCAAAACAGCAGTAAACGTTACAAAGTACTTACTGCTAACACATCTGCAATGGTTGTCAAATGGCTTTGCTGATATTGGCAGGGCTCCTTATATGTTGGGGTGTGGATCAGTAGGCTATCAGCTTTTCTAGGCGTGCCTAGGCTAAGACAAGCCTGACTACCTGATAAGAGACGGTACACATGTGGAGGACTGCCACGTCGCCCAGTCATCCTCTTGATGGCAGAAGCTGCAAAGTCAAGTGAGTTATTAGGTTTAAATATAGAAAAGGGTGAGGAATTAGAGCCACCAGTGAAATCAGTCTATCATAAAGAGAATTAACTGGTTCAATGTGTGTAATGAAATTATAAAATATCTGTATCTTTTAATAAATGTTTAATAAGTGAGTGAATTTTTTTTATTTTTTGAATTGTGTGGGAGACATGAAATGCCTTTTCTCTTCCCATACTTATTTACCAACTATTTATTGGTTACCTAAACCTGTTTGTATACTCTAGGGACTGAAAAATAAATAATATCTATCCTCAAGAAGCGTATATTCTTTCTGGGTTGCAAATGACTATAATGCATGGTAACCCATTGTATGAGCGGCATAAAAATACCATCTGAGTTCAGAGAAGGGAGCAGTCCCTGCTGAATACTGAGGGACGGAGATTACAAAATGCTTCTTTGCAGGTGACATGTTAGCTGAAGCTTAACAGGTAAATAGGATTTCAATGGGTAGAAATGACAGGATTTAGCTATTGCAGAAAAAATGGTGTGCATAAATAAGGGCAATAAACTACAGGACAAGCTTTGGAGAAAATCAATGACTAAATGTAACTCTAGATGCAGATGCAAGAATTTATTTATATTTGCACTGACTTCACATAAACTCCGGATGTTTTGTCACCAAGTCTCCATTTTTAAATGCCTGCTGTATTTTTCTCATAAAATTTTAGGACAAATGAAAACACAATATGATTATTTCAAAATTCTAACTACTTATCCCCTGGAAAATTTTGAGTTTATAATGCTTTTCTCCCCCAAGTTCACATTTTGTTTTAAATGTCTGACACATCATATGTCACAAATGCATGAATTTAAAATATTACGTGACCCCAAATTTGCATTGCCAAGAAAGGTTATCATTAAAATTCAAACCATTTCCTTTAAAATAATGATCACTGGAAGTCAACAAATAGGTGACCAAATGTTAAAAGCATAGCTTACATTTTATTTCAAAGGGGTTGTCTATGCTGGGTTGGTATTCAAGAAATAACTAGCCTAGCAACCTTCTGACAACCACTCAAGAGGTTAAGAGACAGATGCCAGTGAAGAGTACGTGAACTTTGGAAGTAAAGCGTGTTCTTGGACTGTGGCACAAAGATGAACAACATGCCCTACACCAACATGCTTTAAAGGCCTTGAGTATCAGCTAGGTTTTAATTATTCTTAACCCAATAGCTTGAAATACAACTCTCTTAAAAATTATAGTGTTCTTTCAGGCTCTTAGTCTTATTCTTGTGGCCTCTTTTAATTTTTCTTGTTGTCATTTTTTGAGTTTTTTATTTGTTTTCAGATCAAAGCAGATCTCAGAAATGTTTCAGAAACTCAGAATTGACAATAAAAAATTCCTATTTAGGGTTTTGCATTGCTATTTAGAAGAGAACCTTTTGCTAGTTGTATTTTTATTCTTTTATGAACAAATGGATTAAATGTCTATTACTGGAATATTATATTAAGCAGGTACATTCCATGTTGTTTTCTGAGAATTGGAGAGTGCTTATGGTAAAATAAACATTGGTACGGTCAGCATATATTAATTATGTGCATTTTTCTTACTGAATAAAACTAAAGTTGACCACTACTCTCACATGAGACTTGAATTTCACAGTTACAAAAGAGGATCTGTCCAGAATTCAATAGGAAGGAAGGAAGAAAAAGTATGAGTTACTCATGTAATATTTTTTCATCACTAGAATTTATTATGAATTGATTATAACACTACTTTTTTTCTTTCAGGTAAGAGAAATATTTAATGTTACTTCACTTTTTAGAATTCAGGCAGAGATAAATTAAAAAATATACTACTGTTCTTATTTCCCACCATTACTCTAAAAGTGCCCATGGCTAGTGGTCTACTGGTTATGGAGCTCTGAATCAGACTTACTGATAATTATTTTTCTTGCAAATTTATATTCATGAGAGCAATATTGAAGCAGCAATGGAAAACTAATTTTCTATGAAAGATAGAAATTATTTATTTGTTCTGAAGTAGCAAAATCATGGGACTAAAACTGAATCCAATTTCTAGTATGAATCCACATGAATATGTTCTGATTTTTAAAAAGTTTATTATGAATTGAAGATTTAATAGAGGAAAAAAATTGGCATTCTACATATTTTAATATCACAAAAAATGCAGATAATACATAATAATGGGATTTTTCTTTAGATTATCAGACAACTTAGAAGATTCTAAGTAGAATTGGATTAGCCCTAACCAAAAAGTTAGAAAACTCCTAAGATGGCAGCTTGTTGTGAGATGTCCCAGGACAGAATATTGCTCTTTCCTCATTCAGCAAAACTCAAAAGATAAGAAATAGGTACTTCATATATAATCAGGTTATTGGCTTCCTTGTAGCCCACCCTTAACTCTAAAGTATGTTAACTATATTATAGCTTCAGATAAAAAATATAATTAAATTATCAAATACCCTTTTACCAATAATGAAGTCTGCAAAAGAAACAAATTTTAAAAAATAATAACAAAAATAAATAAAAATGGTAAATGTAACTTGAAATAAAAAAGTAAACATACCTATACAATTTCTAATTCATATATAATTGTATTTACTACATTACAATTAGAAAGGTGTAGTTCTTTCTGAAATGAAAGTGGTGTATTAGTTTCACCTCTAGGCAGGTCCCAGGACACCTCGTACAATCAATACATTAAAATGAAAATTAGGTAACAGATACTATAAAAAGTATTATATTAGTTTATTTGGTTGTTCTTTTAACTTATGAGAATACTAATTATTAATTGAATCTGATCTGTACAGATGACACAAATTGCCCTACAAATGTACCTATCTAGGGCAATAATTTTCAAAAGTGGTATCATCAACATTAGCTCACTTAAAAATTTGTCAAAAATTCAAATTCTCAGTTCCCATCAGGACCTACTGAATCAGAAATGCTAGTAGAGCCCAGAATCTTGTTGTAACAAGCGTTTAGAGGTGATTTATATGCTCAAGTTCGAGAACCTTGTGTTTAAGAGAAATACTTCTTTAAATGACTTGCTCTGTGATGAGCCCTGTAAGATTACTACTGCAGATACCAGCACAGTCTTAAAAACAGACATTGTCACTCTAATTTTAGAAGTAAAGGAAATGGCATTAATCAATGTTAAGTAATTTATTTATTGTTACTCCTATAGCAAATACCAAGGATATTCTGTCTACAATGGAAGAGAGTTTCCTCTCTGTACATCTGTCTCAAAGCCTCACTGCTAAGCTCAATCTTCACATAAATAGGTATTCTCTTGTTTTACTCACTTTATCAGAGCCAGATGTTAATGTGGAGAATTATGCAAGAACCACAGGGATGGAGGTCTTTGCCCCTTGTTCATTGTTTTACCCAAGTGTTCTAACCAATATCTGGTGCATATAGGCCCTCAGGACACATTTGTAGAGTGAAAGAGGAAAAGAATGAGAAAGCATAGTAGTAATCTTATATATATTATATGAAATTTCTTACAATACATCTACAGAATATATGCCTGTTTTGAAGTATGAAGTGATTAATATTAAAATAGATATGTGATTTTTCCTAATATAAATGCACACACACACACACACACACAATCAGTGAACATGGCATTTGATTGATCTATTCGACAATAAAATTCATATTTTTCAATACCCCATGATAGAGAATGCCAAATAGCCACTCTGAATTAGATAAATCCTGAGCCTTTCATATACACACATAAAGAAGTTCTTTTTATACTCACTTCACGGATAGAGAATTTGAGGCACAGAAATGTTAAAATAACCTTCAGCAAAAGAAAACAAGCTAATAATTTGGAGCTCCTATGTTAGGGGTAGGATGGGTGTGTACCACAATTGGAATACAACACAAGAAAGAAATCATGTAAACTAATTAAAGTCTAAAAAGACTCAGTTTTTAAATGAAGTGCATTCTATAAAGTTCTACAGTGAGGTCTGTTTTGCTTCAAGTATAAATATTTTCTATTCTTACACAAAATAGGACAAAATAAAGTATTCATTTGGAAATAGGGAGCATTAAAAAATTTCTTATTTCTGTTTTGAATAATAAAGATTCTCTACAAAGAATTTCATCCTTCAGATGACATTGAAAAATATGGATTTAAGCACTACTGAATAGTTTAATTTATGAAATTACATAACATTTATTATTTTAATATGCATTTAGATTCTTCAAGACAAGAAAATATTCAACAGCACTATTTTTGTAAGTATATTACATCTAGCAGAGAAATAGTACATTGGATAACAATATTTTGTAAAAGCTGAACTTTGTGAATGCATGATTTCCACTGCACAAAGCCTGTTTAATCTTGCAAGACAAATTCTTTTTGTGTTACTACTGTAAGTACGCACTAGCAAAATATATTATAAAAGAGGAACAGAAAGCCTATAAATATATATATCACTCTAACTAAGCCTTGAATACAGAAATGATAGCAACTAGGGATGCAGCTATAAAAATTAAAAAAAATCACTAACCCATATCTATATCAAGTAGCTTTCAGGTTTCTTCCTTCCCTTCTAAGATGCATCAGTGAAGTGGGGAGAAGTCTCTGTTTCAGTCCTTCCTATTCCTGGAGGCTATAGGCTTAATGCAGGACATACTGTCTTGGGAGGAAAGCAGGAGTTAAAAACAACTCCCTATTTTGCTATTCTGCTATTTTACTATATTGCCATTTGGGGCAGTGTCTCAACCAGTGGAGTTTTTGACTCTCAGGGGATTTAGGCTACCTCCGGAGACAGTTTTCATTGTCATAAATGGAGAAGAGGTGCTACTGGCACCTTATATGCATTATCTGAATCTGGTGGGGAGAGGCCAGGGATGTGGCTAAATATCTTATAATGGACAGGCCAGTCCCCACAACAAGGAATAACCCAGCCCAAAATGTCAATGGTGAGAAAGTTTGATTTAGAGTTAAATTTCAGTCAACACATGTATAAAAGCTGAAACACTCAAATTCAACTAAATAATATAATTATGTACAGGTAAGTAGATCTTGATGGTAACTAGGGTGGCAGTATTAGCATATAAGAAATAATACATCAAGATAATCAAGTGCTCTTGAGCCCTGGAATCATAGAAAGAGGAATCATAGGGGAAAACTTTAAAGTGCTCATATAAAACTTCACAATAAAGTTTCAACCAGTGAGATTATATATAATTCCCCATTGGCAAGTAATGCCTACTGTACAGAACAAAGGATTAGTTTAGCTTGATGCTTTAAAATATTTGAATTCTATATGCCCGATTCCTTATCCTTATAACTCACCTTATCCTTATAACTCTCCTTATTCTTAGAACCCACCAAGCATAATTTTCCCTCTTTAGTTTTTCATTTTCTAAATGATATAGAATGTAGCTGACCCTGTCAATGCAAAAATTCAGACAGGCTTGAGCTTATATTGACTGCTATCCAGTCTCTTCTTTTATGACATGTATATGTAGCACAATATATGTGATTCATAAATGGAGAAAGATCACTCTAATATGCAGTTGCGTTGACTCATATATGATTTTCTCCTAAGCAGGGGAAGCCAAGACACTGAGAGTCGGAGTGGGAGGAGGGACAAAAGAGAAAAAAACACAAACCTAAGCTTAGCTGCTGGTACGGGCAGTGAGACTTCTTTCACTGCTTTTAAGAAAATTAAAACCAAGCATCAGCTCTAGAGTAGAGCCCTTTCAGCTTTACCTGTCACTGAGACTCTGGCCTACAACTCTCTCCCTCCTAGTGGCAATTCCGCAGGCAGATAATTTCTCTTCTATCTTCATGGTCTCATCAACATCAACCCACAATGTAGAAACTACAGTGATGTAAGGATTTCAGTCTTTTTTGTTATTTGTTTGAAATATTCATTATGACAGTCTCCACCTAAGCTGAATTGTCTGCTCAGGCAGCTCATGTTAGCTTCCAATGGTACAAATTATTGTTTTTGTTAATGCTTTGCAGATTTCTAGAGAAGCATATATTGGATTTTAGCTGAAATGACTACATTGCCAAAAAAGCAATCCTGATTTTTATGGATCAGTTTTGTGAGTGCAATTCAATTAAGGTGACTCTGGAGAGATGGATGCATTCCATGTATCCTAATGAAATTATGTTTTGAGCCTGCTAGTCTTAGATGCATTTTCTTGACTGTGGTAAAATCATCAAAGACATGGTACCCTGTTAACCTTCTGGAAACCAGCCAATGGGCCTCAATCTAATGACATTCACTTTCTTTATTCCATAAATCCTAACATCCACATACAAAGAAATGTGAACTCATGAAATGGTATGCTTTTCTATGGAAATAATAAGCATTATTTCATGAATAGGTCATTTTGCTCTATATTGACCTATATATTTTATTTTGCTGGTTAGAAAATTTGTTTTTACAAATTTAGCAATTACAAAACCACAGTTCCATTGGATATCAGTATCAGTATTAACTACATGTTAAGTGACGAACAACCATAACTAAAGTATTGCCACTAATGTAACTTTATACATGAAAATGTACGAGAGTGAAAAGGAAGTTGGCAAAAAATAGAAGAAAAACATGTAAGTAAACAAAGTTTGCTGAAATAACCTATTTTTTATTTTACCACAATAGAAATGATTCTCTCAGCTATACTTCAACAAACAATCTTGTTGCAACATTAGGACCCCAATGGAGTGCATGATACTGTGACTAGATATTTCTGTTGAGAAGAATACAGCATGACAGCATTTCAATGCTTCTTTGAAGTGGTTGTTGGCTGTATCCTTAGCTTTGATCTCCTCCAGTTGAGGCAGAACATTAAGGACTTAATCATTGCAGTGTATGCTTTTTTCAAGATCTTACTGTTTTTGAGCCAAAGTTATTAAGAAAAATAAACTGCTGTGCTAATTAATTAGCCATTGTTAACATTCAGAAGCATCCTTGGAGAAGGTAGAGATTTTAATTAATAACCACCTTTTGTTGATATAGCAACAAAACAAATTTGATCATATTACAACAAAAAATGTAGTGTACAGGCCTAAAATTGAACTTTGTAATCAAAACCCTTCTATTAAACTTTATAGTGGTCAATGACTTTTTTTTAGGCACTGATATCATGTTTCATTAAGTTAGATATGTAAAATCCATCTAGTGATTGATAATAGTTTCCTGTGGATTGCTCCACATATTTAAGTCGAATCTGTGGAAGTTGCTCATTACATATCCAGTAATTTAATCATACAGTCAATCTTTCCTTCTCTAGGAGGCTATTGAAAATTATAAAAGTTGCTTCTCAGAGAAACAACTTGCTTTTATTTCACAGGACCCCTTGAATTCCTCAGTGGGAAAAATTGCTTCATGTGCTGACTGAATCATTTTTGACTTACCTTGAGGTTCATAATTACTCCTAAGTTGTTGAAATTTACAATGGTAGGACCTCTGAGAATCTCAGATTTTGTAACTTTAAAAACTCGTTATAAAAACATAGAAACAACAGCATTTTTAGTGAATAAAGAAACCAGGAAAATTACTTTCTAAGCAATGAAAAAGTGAGTTGGCAATTTTTGCAAAGTCAGCATTATGTTTGATACATAAATAAAAATGAATTAAATTACCTTTAATGTAGGAAATAATTCAGCAATGAAAAATATGTACATGTGTATATATGCATCTGTGTGTATGTGTGTACTAAAAATACTATTTCCAGGTACACACCACTGTTACCCTATTTGCTTGTGGTTTATGTCCTGATGATTCAGTGTCTATGCTGTTCTGGTTGTATATTTTAAATATCACCTTATGCTAAGTGAAATAAGTTTGACAGAGAAAGACAAATACTGTATGTTATAACTTATATGTGGAATCTAAAAAAACGTCGAACTCATAGAAACAGAGTAGAAAAATGGTTGCCAAGGGCTAGGAGTTGGAGAAAATAGGGAGAGATTGGGAAAAGGTCACAAGCTTTCAGCTCTAAGATGAATAAGGTCTGCTTATTGTATATAAGCAGATAAGGCTATAAGCAGATTGTATATAAGCTTATTGTATATATGTACATATAATCTGTATATATGTATACAATGTATATAATGTATATAATGTATAACACAGTGACTGAGCTGATAACATTGTATTGCATAACTGAAACTTGCTAACAGAGTAGAAGTTAAATGTTCTCACCAAAAATAAAAGGGCAAATGTGTGAGGTGATGGATGTGCTATTTAACTCAATGAGCAGTACCTTTCACAATGTATATGTATATCAAATCATCATATCATATACTTCAAGTATCTTACAATATTATTTATTCATTATACCTCAGTGAAGCTGGGAAAAAATAGTAAATATCACGTCTGTCTATAAATAGTTACATTCCATGTTGTATATATTACTATGCTTATAGATTTACGTTTTAAGTCAGAGAAAACCACTCTAAAATTTTAAAGTTAAAGGCTTGTGAATAGATACTGGAATGAATGAAAAATCACCCTGTTTCAAAATATGGGTGTTAGTTAAAAGACCAGAGGCAAGTAAAACCTTTCTGATTATTTTGCTTCAGGCCATGACCTAATAATTGAACAGATTTACCTTCCTTTCTTAAATGAACTAGAAAACCAGTTGTTACACATTGAAAGCAGACAGCAAAAGACTGTGATCATGGAATGGAGGAAAACAATGAGGTGAGCCCTAGAATCGCATCACCTTACTGCCTGCAGGTAGTTTTGAAGGTCACCATGGAGAGAGAGAAACAAAAAACAGAGCCTTCATTAAGGAGACAGAGATCAGACTTAAGGGAGGTAAAGGCAGTTCAGATTTGTAGGGAAGAATATTGAACAAAAAAAAAAAGAAAGAAAAAGAAAAAGAAAATGATAGCTCCAAGCATCTTCAGAGGGGTCCTTTGGCTGTGCTCTAAGCTATACACATATGAGAGGAAACTAATGTGCAGCCAGGAAATGACTATCAGAAGGCAGTATTCTAAACAATTTCCAGAGCTCAAACAAAGTAGAGAGTAGCTCATGTTCCCACCAGTTGGAATGGAAAGGTCTCTTAATACATACAACATTGGGAAGAATCTTTAGAAGAGTATTGCCCCATTGGTTTGGCTAAACCAGAACCTAGAGAAAAGTCTGGAGCTGGACCAATAAAGCTTATAATTGAGATTCTAATGGGTCTAATTAATTCCAAGAAGCTTAACTGTGTGCCTGAAGTCCAACATTTCTTTAAAAAATGCAATCAAATTGAGCATCTCAAAGTTAAATTAACAGTGTCTGATATCCTATCAAAAATTGCCTGCCATTCAAGAATTTAGGAAAATATGCCCCAAAGACAGGAGAAAAATCAACATTTGTCCTAGAAATTATAGGAAAATGGAATTAAAGACAATATTGAGAAATAATTACCTTCTCCATTGTTCCCTTACAATCTTGTATGTCTTGTAAGATACACTGATTGCTTTTTGTTCCTGACTATTGTTTTCAGTGATGTTTGTAAAGATAGAGATGTTCCTCTCTTCAAAGCAAAAGGTAAGCTTTCTCATAGCCTTTAAAAGGAGATGGAGTCTCTTTTCAGAGCAAAGCACAGGTATCCTCACTTCCCAGAATAATAACAATGTTTTTCCCTGGAGCAACAGAAAGTGATGTGTACTGTCCATTAAAAAAGATTCAGGTTCCCTAACTCAGGGTTTCTCTCCTTTAATATAACACATTTTTGTGCAGGGGTCATCCAGTCCTTTTTGCATTGCCCTGTGGGCACTGGGGATTGAAGAACCAGGGTGAAAATACTGATACTCTGCTGCTATTTTTGTGAGTGCCAAAGATTCCACTGTTTATGCCCCATGAGTATGATGTCTTCTGCAGTCATCCATAAAACTGTGGCAGATCACTTGTTTACCTGCAAATGGGGTAACATCTGTTTCCCTTCACAGTTGTGACCACAAGTAAATGAAAATATTACTAATGAAAATGTTTTGTGTATCCAAGAAAGTAGAGGAAAACAGAAGCAATATGAGGAAGAAAATAGTAGGTATAAACACCCACACATGCACACATACACTGACACAAATAAATTTAATAGAGTTAAAAAAATCAGCATCTGATATGAAATAAACTTGGCATGAGAGTAACAGCAGATTAAGTACTGATGAAGAAAACTTCAGTAAATATGAAGACAGCATAAAGCAACTATCCAAAATGAAGCACAGACAGAAGAGAGAGAGAGAGAGAGAGAGAAAAGCATGATATGACCCATGGAAAAAAGTGAAGGTAGAGTCCCAGAATGAAAGGTGTGAGGAGGAAAAAGAAAAAACAAATTTAATAAATGATGGCTAAACATTATCTAAATTTAAGGAAAACCATAATCTTGCAATTCCCAGAATAGTAATAAGCCACAGGGAACACCATTACCAAATTGCTGAAAACAAGTGACAAAGATAAAATCTTATGAGGATTGTGGAGAGTGGGAAGGATAAACGTTATAGGCCAAGGAGTAAAGATGAATAAAGGAATAAAACTTTTCTCATCAGAAAATATGCAGACAAAAAGACCATGACTGACTGTCATATTTAAAGCATTGACAAAGTCCATTTAGAAATTTATACTCAGGAAAATATCTTTCAAAAACAAAACTTGAGAGTTTATCGCCATAAGACATGCATGACTAGAAACCAAGAAATGTTAAAGACATGTTTTAAGCAGAAGAGAGGAGGCATGAAATGGGAAAGGGAATCTGTAAAACAATGAGGAAGATCTAGAAGGGTAGACAGTTACTGATACTACATATTTTTATCATATCTTAATTTCTTCAAAAGATAAATTGTTTAAAAATAATAGTAATATATTGTGAGCTTTATAAAAAAGGATAAGTAGTGTATGTGGTGAATGTAGTAAACTAGGAGGGGAAACAGAAGTTTACAGATACAAGATTCTAAAAATATACAGGCAGTGGTATAGCACTGGAAGGTAGATGGTGACATGCTAAAAATATATATGAGAAGTCATAAAGCAACAACTAAAATATAAAACTGAGCAATGATGGAAGTAAAACAAAATACTCAAATATCCAAATAATAATAACAATAATAAGACACAGGAAAAAATATGAAAGAAATAAAAAACACCCGAGGCAAAACAAATGCTAAGATGGTAGCTTTAAACCAACATTAAAGATGGTAATTGAATTAGATATAAATGATCTAAAGATTTTAATAAATACATAAACCATCAAATTGGATTAAAAACTACGAACAACTATATGTTGCTACATGAAAATCATTTAAGCTATGAAAACAAAGTAATGAAAGGATGGAAAAATATCAAAAACATATGCATAAAAAATCTGGGGCAGTTATTCTAGTGTCAGAAAAGCACACTTCAAAATAAGGAATATTGTCAGGAATAACAAAGTATATTTCATAATAATAAAGGATTCGAAACATCAGGAAGACATAACAATTCTAAAGGTGTATTTGCAACAATTCTAAAGGTAGAATTAACTGAAACACACCAAAAGAAATAAAAGGAGAAATCCTGTTGACTGGAAGCCTTACCAAGAACAAAAAGTTGACTAACACTTATTTTGTAGGCTATATGTATTACACACTGTATTCTTACAATAAAGTAAGCTAGAGAAAGAAAATGATTATTGAAATTGTTGAAATTTTCCAAAAATCTTTCCAATATATTTATTTTAAAAATCCATGTATAAGTGGACCCATGCAGT